>NC_132943.1:23302500-24502500 GCF_034638445.1 Ciconia boyciana
ATGAAATGTCTTTTTTCTTTTCTACCTCTCTGCTGCCTGTGACTGACCAGTGTCTGCCACAGCTATGTGTGGTACAGAGGCAGGAGGAACAGTCAGAGTGACAGATAGGAACAGGGCATTTGAACCAGTTATAAACAATCTGAGATTGTTATTTTTCCTCCTTTGACTGGAAAGTTTCTGGCCTAATGTACCTGGCCTAGATGATCTTGCTTGTCAGTGTCTGTCCTTCTATTTCTCTGAGCAGGAGGGGCAACCCAGTTGGGGTCATGCTCTTGATTTCATTAATCTTCCACCATAAAACAACCTTCTGATAGAAGTAGCCAGGAAGGTATGGAGGAGGAAAAAAAAATAATCTCAGAACCTAGAGACCTCCTTCTCCCTGCTTAGGGAGAGGATCAAGAGAATATGACTTTACTCTTTCTCCTCTCCCTCTGGGAAATGTCCACTTTAGATCCCCAGCTGAGCCGTCGTTACCTTTGGGGGCAACCTGGTAACTGTTTTTTCTGGGATTGGGAGGAGAGGATCTCAGCACCTCAGGATGACCTGAAGTCCTGTTCAAGACCCTGGAAAGCTCTTCTGATCCAATGGGAGAGGCTTGGAAAGATTCCTCACTGCTAGGCAGCAGGTACTTGTGCAAGCAGTGGAAGTATTTGGACGGTAGGGGAGAGTGTTGTTGAGCTGTGTGAGGAGCAGGTGATGGGAAGAGCACCCTGATGGGCCAGGGAGTGGCAGAGAGATAGGGACCAGAGGAGTGGCAATGAGGACTTTAACCATTTGTTGAACAGATCAGAGACTTTATATCGCTCTCGCCCAGAGGCTGTGGTGTGGATTCCCCAGCTCTAATACAGAGTCTGATATACAGTAATAATTTATTCCAAATAATAACCTATGCATCTTCTGTGCACATATATGATAAACAGTGACTAGACGACTGGTTGGATATTTGGTTTATGCGACAAAATAAGTTCCAGCAATCCACTGCCAGCAGATGAGAAAGCATTAGAAAATGTAGCATTCACAAAATGTAATAATTGAGGAAAACAAAATACTGAACATAAATCATAATGTAACTAAGCTATAAGTGTTGGAGCTGCTTGGTTTCTTTATTTTTAAAGTAGTACTTGTGGCCAAATAGATCATAATAGATCTGATGGAAGAGAATTTCTGGAAGAAATAACTGGTGCTGCTCTACTTAGGTTTGGCTGCAATAGTGAATGATGTTAGTAATTGTTTTCTATTTCTGAACACACAGGAGACTTAGACCACCATTGCAGTTCTTATGAAATCTATTTCTTTCCATTTATTCATTAGTAAATATTAGCTCATGAATGCTGATAAATATCTCTCCTTTTCAGTCATCTGATTTGCTACTTGGAAAATGGCAGGTTACATTGTTGAGACACAGCAATTCCAACAATGTTATCATCCAAGTGCAAGCAGCCACTGAATTTTTAGAGGCCGTCTCAGACGGGCCTGTGTGTATGGGAGTCTGCTCTTATCCCCTACTAATAAATGCTTCATCTTTGCCTGTAATTGTGGCAGAATGGCAATGGTGCTTAGGAGCCTGGCTGTGAGATTGCAGCAAATGGCTGCAACCTATGTTTAATGTAGTGACACTAATGAATTCTGAGAATTAATTTTCAGCTAAGAAAGCATGATGGAAGATACTAGAATTTCAAATTAGATAATGGATTGACTTTCATCAAGGCAAACATGTACAATGTTTGTTTCCTTTTCAATCTCTACTTACTTAGCCTTCCCATTATTTTAGATGCAAAAAATAGCAGACCAAATATGATCATATTTTCATCATACCTTATATGAAACCCATCTTGTAGTATATTTGCTAGTCAATTTGCTCAATGCAAGGCAGTCACACCACTTTTTTTTTTTTTTAAATCATTTCCATGGGCCAAACAAATTGGCTTAATTTGCAGATGCAGCACATTTGTTGGTTTTATATGTAATTGCAGCATGGTTGATGTTTGGTGCCTAAGCTAACTGTCCAAATTGGTCTTAAACGAACGCTCAGATAAGCACCTGAAGATATTTTAGTTTTCTCCTTTCCCCAGAAGCAAAATCCTTCAGTGATATGACTTCTTAATATTGTTTTTTACTTGAACAACACACACACTGATTTCTGTTGGCTGCATTGAATATTTTCTGATAAGTGACATTATAAAAGCTGTTTTGTTACTGTACTCTTCCTCTTTCAAATGTTAATATTGATGGATTTTTGTGTATAACTTCTTGATTTCTTTTTTTCTGACCTTTACATGGAATACATCTCCTGACTGAATGTACTGGCAACTTTGGACTCAGGCACCCATATCATTAACTTTTTCACACATTATAGTTCTATTTCAGGGTGCAGGTCAGTAGAAAACACTGTGATAATGCTCACCGTCATGCAGGCTTTAGCATCGTAAGAGCTGATATTCTATATTAATTTTTTTTTTTCTGAAGAGCAGTATAGTGTCAATCCCCAGTGTAGGAGATGATACCTTACTGAACACCTGCAGTGACACTGGCAGTCTGATGCATCATTTTTCACTAGCACACAGGTGGCAGCCCAAGAATTGTTATTTTACAGGTAACATTGACTAAGAACAGCAGCAGCATGCATTGTGTGGCACTAGAAGCAACACAGTTGAAATGACGGTGTGTAGAAGCAGAGAATTTAAATATACCTCAGAATATTAATAGGTCTTGTCTACATAGAGAGGAATTAGGACAAAGGAATATGCACCAAGAGGAGAAACATAAGGACTATTTTTTCCAATGTCACATGACAGCTCTCCATCCTGCACTCCATTGCAGCAGGCCTGGTGATACACCAAATTGGCACTGAATATCTGAGTACGCACTGAGCCCACAGTACCTACTGTGACTAAGCTGCAAGCCAGTTACTGGTACTTGAAACATAATAAGGAGTAATTTCTAGAAGTGACTGTGTCAATACTTCTGCTGTTTCAGAGCAAAAGGAAGAGTGTATATGCCATACACACTTCACTTCCCTATGGTCTGCCTGGTCTTTCTGCTGCTGTGGTCCTAATGTGCTAGGAACTTGCCATTTATGTTGATGGATTAAACCAGCTTCAGTGGAGATGTACATTCTCCTGTCAGTCTCTTCCCTGAACTGGAGTAGAAGTACTCACATAAGAGGTACAGATATGAATTTAAGCAGCTGTCCCTCATCCTTGCATGGCTGTTAGTTACTAGCTGTCTGCTTTGTTGTGGCATCTCACTAACTATCTGAAAGAGCTCTCTTCTGATATAGTCAAAGACTTGGCACAATAGCAGGTGTGCTCTGTCTGAGCTTGGAACACAGACTTTGATCACAGAATCGTGTGGATGTGTCTTGTGTCATTAGATTGGTCATCTTATGAATTCGTGAAGTTTTACTTGTGTATCAAGTGAAATCCTAAGTGACCACAGATTGCCAAAATACCCTACTACCAGAGAATGAAGGTTGCGTATAGATGAAACAATGTATAAACTTTGATAGTTGCAAAGCAGAAGTTGCATGCATGCAAAGTAAATAGTCAGTGGGGGATTGGCAGGAGTATGCAACAGAAGAAAAGGTAATTCTAAAGTAGTCTTCAAGACTGCCTGCCTGACAGAACTTACCTATGCTCATTAAAACACCTGCCAGACCTAAACAGCTAGCATTTCAGGCACATAATAGAGAAGCTAAGAACTTTTTTCCCTAAAATGTTTTATTTCCGTTTCTTCTTGTTGGGCTTCCTTAATTAATGCAGTCTCCTGGACATTTGGATGTTTCACCTAGGGGCCATCTATATGGAAAAAATTATCTTGCAACTTCTGGATCTTGTCCATAGAGTGTCTTTGGAGGTGCATTGTTCCAGAGCTCAGAGTAGAATTTATATTAATAACTACGTACCACTGCCAGGTAAAAGATTTGTATGTTCTTCACACTTTTGGTAAACACAAGATATTCTGTCTGGAACTGTGTAATTTCTTGAAGAGAATCCATTTAAACTCTAACGTTGTTGTTATCTGAAAAACATCTGCCATGACATTACGGCCTGTTGCAATAGGACAAGGGGCCTAAACTAAAAGAGGATAGATTCAGATTAGGTATAAGGAAGAAATTTTTACGATGAGGGTGGTGAAACACTGGAACAGGTTGCCCAGAGAGGTGGTAGATGCCCCATCCCTGGAAACATTCCAGGTCAAGTTGGACGGGACTCTGAGTAACCTGATCTAGTTGAAGATGTCCCTGCTCATTGCAGGAGGATTGGACTAGATGACCTTTAAAGGTCCATTCCAACCCAAACTATTCTATGATTCTGTGACATAGTTTCACTTGGATTCAGTTATATTACTGAAAAATTCCTAATGTAATCAAATTTAACAAGAACATTTATGTATTAACAATATAGCATAAATACTGTAAGTTTGTAATTATTGTTAGAATGGTAAGAATCACATGAGTGCATGAGCTTTTCAGACTGAAATCTCCACTTCAGATACTTGCCATCAATCTGTGATTTTGTATACTGCATAGTTTTTTGTTGGTTTTGGTTTTTTTCCTCTGCCTTCCTGATTAATGTTATCTTTCTTTTCAAATGCTTTTTTCCTTTTTCTCAGGAAACATATAAATTTAACCAGGATTGGCGTGGACCATATTGTCTGTGTGGTTGTATTGACTTTTGAAAACCATGGATCACAAAAGGAGAAGTGTGTGTGTGGGGGGGGGTGTCAGAACCTGTTGAAGGCTAATGATGGATCTCTTCATGGGGGGGAAGGACTGGTATTTATAGCCTTGCACTCAGAGGGATGGAGATAAAGCAGGTTCTGTTACTTCAGTCTTTCTATCAGGAGGCTACAGTTCTAGCCTATAGCAAAATTCACCAAAATAATTATAAAATTGGTAGCACATTTTACAGACTGTGTTTTCTGGAGTAGATGTACCAAGAAGAGGTTGGGAAAATAGTTTTCAGGAACCTAAAGTATTAAAGTTATGTTCAAAGATATTTCAGGATCATTTTAAGACCAGACTTTAGGCTTCAGTAAAGTATTTGAGGTGAGGCTAAATTTTAATCATTTGCTAATGTGTTTGGTAATATTTGAAATCAATTAATGTGTATGATTTTTTTTTTAGATGTAGTTTAAATTTTGCAAATTGTTATTGATACTGCTAGAATATAAATTATTCTAAAAGGCATTAAATTTTCATTGAACTTTTAGCTAAAAGATAATCTTTATTTGTGATATTTGGCCCTGCTAAGGAAGTACTTTAGGTGTATCACTTAATATCAGCAAATATGAGATGTAATTGTGAAGTATATAATACAAATGCATCTCATCAAATAAACTCATCTTGGGCTATAACTTGCAGAAATGATAGGTGCTAGAAGGGAGATATACACTGAATTGTAGTATTTCTTTTTCACATTCTCAAATAATGTCAATATTATTATTTGAGCAAGATAAACAGAATACTTTAATATAAAGAATTAGAGGGTACTTTAAAGCAGTCTAACCCTGTTAGATCTTTCTTCTGTTTGGACTGTATTATTTCAGCTTTATTGTACGGAAAATAATTCAACTTTAATGATGGCTTCCTCAATTTTAAATCTTGATTATATAAATTAGCATGATACTTTATTTTATGCTAATTTAATAGGATGTATCTCTTTACTCATTACTAGATCACCTGTTCCTATCACAGACAGAACTTTGGTACCCTGGCTAGCATTTAATTCTGACTCATTAATTTCTCTTCCAGTCTGAATTATGTAGGTTTGCATAATTTTCTATGATTCTTATGCTAACATTTATCATTGCAATATAGAAGATCTACTTGAAACATTCATTTTAAAAACAAAACAAAGCTCTATATCAAATTGTTCTGACTAGTGTTGTATCACAGGTTTTGCTTGTGGTTTTTAATAGGCTATATCCTACAGTTCTTAGTCAAACTCTCATCAGAGAATAGGTAGAAAATTAAAGTGAATGAAGTATTGTCTATTCATCTTAGGTTATGTTTAATGTATATTAACTGTACAGCACTTATAAGATACGATGCCATTTTTTCGTAGTAAGCTAGTTACAGTTAAAAAGAAAGATTAAATAAGCTCAAATTCATAGCCTTTATACTAGTATACTTGTAGGGTGAATTCACTTAGTTAAGTATTTTATGCCAGATTTATTCCAATGTAGAGGAAGAGTCTTGTTGCATACTCAGGAACTCAAATTTGTGGAAGAAGAAACTACTGTACCATAATAGCCACACAGTAAGCCGACTCAAATCATACTGTAATGAAATAACGTAATTGCCTGAAACCACTATTTCTTTGTCACAGGTGTCTTATCAAGGATTTTGAAAAGCGTCCTTCAGTCACCCATCTTTTGGAGCATCCATTTATTAAACAAGTACATGGTAAAGATATGTCTCTGCAAAAACAGCTGGCTGAGCTCATCCAAGAACAACAGCAGCTAGGCTCCATAGCCAAAACAAGGTACTGTACAACATATATGCTGCAGCCCTCCTTCTCCGCACTAATCCTGGAAGCACAAGTTGGAACTTTGAATGCACAAACTTTTACTGTTTCAAATTATCATATTAATGCGTTGACTAGCAGTATTATTATCAATAAGTGCTGCATGCCATGTGAATGCAAGAGACATGTTTTCACATTGATACTTTTTAAAGCTAATTTGATCAGCCATAATGCAACCTTCTCCTTAGCCTTCTTTCTGCTGCTGAACTCTGTCCTATATTTCACTTTTGGCTCAGTCACAGAGATGCTAATAATTCCAGAATGTTCTGGTTTGTGGAAATACATATTGGCATGATGAAAAATTATATCATATTTTGGTAGCAGATCTTTAAAAATACAACTGTGAACAATGACATGACTACTAGAAAAGTTTAAGAACAGAACACTTTAAAGTTTGCTGTTTGATTAGATACTATTAGTAAGAAGACTATTCAGTACTTAAAGTAATTATTTTGTCTGTAGTTTAATAGTAACTGCTATTTTTCATTCAGCCTAGTAATTAATTTTAAAATGTGCTTTAAAAGCAATGAATGTTTATCAGCAGCAGTGGGATTTTTTACTTTTGAGGCTGATTGTAAATATGTCTTAGTGTAGTTGTTGTCCAGGGGGTGGCAGAATTTCACTGTTTCAAAAGAGAATTAAATGCAAATGAACACACCTTCCCAAGCTCAGCAATCATTCTGTAATATGAAATTTGTCTCGAGTGAGATAAGCTCTGGCCCATTATTATAAACAAACACTCACTAATGTTGATGAAGAAAATTAAATGTCATGATTCATAAGTCATAAACATGTATATACTTATATGCCATAAGACTGTAGCTTAAATCCTAAAAGCCCAAACAAAAATGTACAAGTTAAAATAAAGAAATAGCTGCAAGTACAGTTTCAAGGTGAAGTTGACTTCTGTGGGTTTGGTTTGGTTGTTTTTGGTTTGGTTTTTTCTTTTCTGGAAAAATATACCAGGAACTGCTTACTGTGGATGAGGGAGCTATGCCAGTGTTACAGTAGAAGTTTCTGCTTTATCTAGCCTCCTATGCAGACCTCCCCCGTGTAACAGCTCAGAGATCAGATTGCCTACAGCTGTGGGTTGGCTGGCCCAAAAGGTATCAGAGTTTTCCCAGCTGTTGACCAAATAGAAGATATAGACAGAGTTAAATGATCCTTGTGCTAAGAGGAGCTCTGAAATTGATTCCTCATGGTATTTCAGTACATTCTTCTGGGATCTGTTTCCATAATGTGGAGTGAGAAGGAATCAAGACCAAGAGAGCATTTCATTTCAAGCCTTTCCATATATTAACTAGACATGCTGTGACAGACTAGCTTCTGCACCTTATGCTTATGCATGACTGGAATGTGGGAAAGATTTTGCTTCCCAGCACCCCCAGTATGAATCAGTGCTCACCTAAAGGAGTTTAACTACTTGTCCATCCTAACCCATCTTAAGTATTTTGTTTGCCAAGGGTGCTTATTTGCAGCTAGTGTGCAGTAGCACCTGCAGATTGCAGTGGTGAAGGGGACTCTATTGCAGTGGGTTTAGTCTTAATCTTTCCTCCTCCCTGCCAGTCTAAGTTCTATTATTGTCCCTGATGCCCCCAAATTTACTTGGCCAACTAGTCCCAGGTTCCCTGTCCCAGGTTGTTATCTGACCCATCTTTCCCATTAGTCTCCATTCACTGTTCATTCTGTTTGTCCTTAAGACTTTGTTCTCCTGTTAGAGTCAGCTTCTTGTGTCTTCTTCCTCTACCACTCCAATAGCTTCTGTTTCTAATCTCCACCTTCTTCAGCAAGTCCTAGTCAAGGTTCTTCTATTTTTCTAGCCATTTCTCTGTTCTTGGTGTTCCTCCTCACCTGATAATGTAGATCGCAGCCCTCTTGTTCTTTCTCATCACTGAATTCACCTTTCCCAGGTCTCTTACAGTTTCTCTTCTACTCTTAAAGCTCTACTCTCAGCAGACTCTTTGTACCTGTCTTGTTCTTTTCTGGACTGTTGGTTTGCTTTTAGCCATGCTACTGAATTAGGAGGCTTCTTTCTCTGCCAGTGAACAATAGGAGGGGAGACATGATTAGGCTGCTGGAGAAATAGTCATCTTTACCTTCCCTTTGAAACCAGTGGGTCTTGCTATTGGCTTCACTTTGAAGCCAATGGGCCTAACTGCTATTAAGGAATGTCTTTCTGATTGTTATAGGATTATACTATGGTATCCTTACCTATTCTTTGAAGAACCAGCCCACCTTGATCAGGGCTGAGAGCATGCTCAGTGAGGACAAAAATTTAGTGATCGTTTACCGTTGCAATCTACAACATATTGTTCAGAATGATGAAGTGCTGATTTTCCGAAGATTTGAAACTTGATCAAATTGGTACAAACTTTAATGAGATTGCAAAAGCATATACCTGCAAAATATCAAGTCTGTGGGCCAGACAGCTAATACTGGACTACAAACATAAGATTATTACAAGAGAACCAACCACCAGGAGCATCTAATTATAATTTTCCCCAGAGGATACACATAGTCTCGCAATAGTAAAGAGCTTGGCTCTGTAATAGGGAGATAGTACCTTCTAGGAAAATTGGTACCAATTAAAAGCTTTTAAAAACTCTGTAATGCGTTTATAAAATAATTTTCAATACAGAATCTGATGTGCAGAAGAACACATGACCAGATGGTACTGTAAAAAAATTCACTGGAATTCATTTGTGGTGATCTGTAGAAGTCATCTGAATGTATAGTCACCACTTCAAAGTAAATAGAGCAAATAAAACCCATGTTGAGTAAAACCTTTCTATTATACCATTGGATATATGTGCATGCTTTTTCTGTTCATTGATGTACCCATGACAGGTACAAGGAAATGTGCATTAATTCCCTGGTGTTCAGAGATAAGAAAAAGTAGATGCCCCTTTTTAGGAGTACAGCAACACTACAGATCAATCATTTAAAAGAGAAGTAAAAGAAAATGTTGTCAGAGCACAGGCTGAAAATTTCCAGAAACTGGAAAATCATCAGGATGCTGGTGTTAACAGCACTTCTACTGTGAGGGAACCCAGGGAGTCACTAGTGATGACAACTGATCAGGAGGTATCTGCGTTTTGTCTCATTTGAAAGTCTTTCAGCATCAGTGCTTTGCATTTGCATCTTTTGGTTCTTTACTGACTCGACTCCTGTGGTTTTTTTAATAGGATTCTCTTTCCAATTGAGCCATGCCAGTTTTGCCTGTTTTGGGACATCACTTAAGGTTATTGTGCCTGAGAGCAAGCCTGCAGACTAGCAAGTCAGTACTACTGATTTAGAGGATATGATGGAAAGATGTGGAGACCCAATATAGCAGTTCACTGCTACTGAAAGGAGAGAACTGGCTTCTTTCTCTCATTTTCCCACAGCTCCCAGGAACAAGCTCATGATGCTGTTTTTATTGCAGTTCCAGTGATTGTCAAAACCTCCTGAGCTACAGCTTCTAAAGTAAGAGAAAAAAACTAAGCTAGCAGAAACACACAGATAATTTTATACTCTGTTAATGATTGCAGAAGGGTGCCTCAACTGATATAGCTGAAGTAAAAAAGGGAATACTTCACATGACCAGGAATAAGAGGGAGCAGGATAGAAAGAAGCAAGCTGTCCCCTTTTCGCAGGATCACCTGGGTCAACCTCTGGAGCCACAGACTGAAACATCTCCTTAATTCGGTTTCTTTCATTCTTCATTTATAAACTACTTTGTGTGCAGTATAGCTAGGCTTAACTTCAGCACAGTTCTTCATACCTCTGAACTGAAGGGGCACTTCATTGTCCTTGCTGAGCTCAAAGGAGCCTACTAACGCACACATTTGTTGCTATCATCAGTTTGTTGCTGACAAACATATTGTTGTCACTTTGCCATGAGATAACTTACTAGTGAGCTTTATACTCTATTATTTCCTTTAGGTTAGAAATCAATAATAAAAAGAAAAGCTTTATGCTAGTAAAAGATTACTTTTAAAATAAAAAATGGCATTAACAATTGCTCCTGCTTTTTTTACTGAAAAAGATGCTCTTTGAAACTTTTCCACCAGTTTTATTTTTCCCTAAACTATTTTCATGAGTGAGATGCAGATATCTCCTATCCTTGTGCAAATAGGTGTTTTCAGTTTCAGAAAACCCAGCCAGGATACCCCTCTTTCCACACTTGTAATGAGGAAGAAGATTCTTTTTTCATCTGTTGGCATCTTTTAGACTGAAATCCTTGAGTTTTGCCATGGTCTTGAATGAAGCTGGAATTTCAGCGTCAGCACTCCACTCGTGCATTGCCTGTTTCTCATACTCTCATGGGGAAAAACTTTGTGAGGAAGTCCAGTGTCACATCTGCATAAGGATGAGCTCTGGGTATTATCTTTATCTCTTCTCCATATCCCTTTTGTAAGGTATCAGTTAACTGTGTATGTCTTGTCTGGTTCCTAACAATACCAGGGCATAAATTCTAATTAACAACAATATACTTTTCATTAACAGCTTTGCCATAGAAGCACTTATATGAAGTTTAGTTTTAAGAAATGTATTTGGTGTTAAATAGTCCACTAGTTCTATTTTTATAAAAGTTCTTTAATCCTTAAAAAATAGAGGTTAGTAAATCAGAATGTTGCTTCATGTATGTTTGTTCCAGCAATGCTGAATTTTTCTTTCCCATCTATTCTAAAGTCAAATACATAATTACTTTTTAACACATGGATACTGATTTGTAGTTCATCTTGGGAGCCAGAGCACTCTTATTCCCATCAATATATAGCTGCCTCTAGGCAGGAAGCATTTCTTACAATCGGAGAGAACGCTGTCACAGGTGCTCATGTGCCTCGTGCATAATAACATAGTAGTGTCCTCGTGCATAATAACATTGTGAGAACAAGAAAAGTAATTAATTCCTAAAGACTTGTACCTCGTGTAGCATTAAACTGCAGAACTGGAAAAAAGTAGAAATCTAAGTTACAGTAAGGTGTGGACAGCAGAACATGAAAACGGTCAGGAATGATAAGCAGGATTATAAAAATGTTTTTGGTACAGTAATAATAACAGAGTGTTGATAAAGACTTTGTGGCTAACTCTGTATTCCATAAGTAAAGAAGGGTACACAAGTCAAGTAGATAGTAATCTTGCTGTGTTTCAGGGATAAGTTCTTCAAGATAGAGATTCATGCAATTGCATGTCAGTAAAATACCAAGAATGTTTAAGCACCCTCTGAATTATAATACAAAAACATGATAGAGGTTTGTGTTTTATTCCTCATTCTCTCTCTGAATTACTGTGTAACCTCTGTTATATCACTTACCCTCAATATTTCTCTGTTCCTCCACTTATGAAATGGCTATTAATAGCTTTACTTAATACATTATGCCTACAAAAAATAGATAGCAGTTTGTCTGAGGCAAGAATGTTGTCTTTTACTTGTTCTATGAAGCCATACTGCACCTTTGGTCACTGTAAGCCTGTTAATAAAGAGAAACATGCATAATGCCTGAAGCTCTAGCCATTTTTTTTCTTTCATTCTTTCTGCCCTAGAGTCTGGGAAGACTCTAGGCAAAGATACATTACAGATTATCGATATTGTTAATTCTCACTTAACAGTAAACATTTGCTCTGTTTGTGTAGATTATATTTTTGTTAAATAGTGTTTGAGTGTGTTTGAGAATTCATTAAGGGAGAATATAAGAGAGCTGCTCACTTTCCAAATAAGTCTTTTGATCTCTTGAACTCATCCGTGTGGTCAGTTGCTTTTTTGATTCATAGTACAAGAGACTCCAACATCCAGGCTGATTGCCAGCCTGCTGAAGGAAGAAGTCAGAAGGGATTTAGTCTGTTTCCTAATATTCCTAAATGTTAAATGACTCTTTGGGCTGTCTACATTGGCAAAACGTACTGCAAAAAGTGGCCATGTTCTCTGGAGTTTGTTTATAAACATCAAATAATATCCCCATTTTTTTGTCCTTGTCAGGACTTAATCTAAACCTGGAAAAGCTGGCAGCTGGCTCAGTGTTGAAAAAGTTGAAAAACTTGAAAAACATATGTCAAAACCTCCAAAGTCCTTTAAGCTAGGCAGTATCTCAAGTTCCATAAATAATGTTTAAAAATACCATGGAGCTTGTCATGGAGACATTTAAAAGACATTTAACCCCAACATTCTGTCTGTTGTCCCAGCCCTTCCTTGCATAAATTTTGATGATAAAATCTTGCATCCTTTAGGAAGACTTTCTCAAAAAAGTAACTTTTCCATTTTATTCTATTTTTTAAAAAAAGTTTTAGTGGCTTGTGAGTAGAAGTAATGGAAAACTGGAGGATTTTTAACATTTAACTGAAGGTTTGAAAAGTACTGACCATCAGCAAAAGTGAATGAAATTAAAATGTTCTGGGTTTTTTTTCCCCCCTTTGAATGTACAACAATTAAGAAATTATCTATTTATGAACAATCTTAAAATAACAGGTTGCTCTATCCAGTATAGTATGCAGGAGAAAATCTAAAAAAAGCAAAGTCACAACAGCATGCGAGATGGAGAAATTCAAATGTAGTAGCAGATCTATTAACGGCCTTTTGACTGTGGTGGAGGAGCAGAACACCAAGGAGGAAAATATATTATTAAAAGCTTAGAGTTGGAAACAGAGAAGAGTCTTCACAGAATGCATTCTAAAAATTTTGCCCTTGGTAGTATTCTTATAAGCTGTCTTTCAAAATTTTAGATAGTGTGGGTCCCTGTGTGGTATTTGGCTGTTCTTTAAGGGGAGTTAATGTGGAGCAGCTATAAGAAATGCAGTAGATAAGTCTATAATAATTTTAAGGTAAAAAAAATACTTAATAATCACCAGTTGCCATCTACGTTTATTTTGTGAGCCCTGTCTATCAAATGTCACAGTAGCTGAAGCTGAGCAAAACCATGGTCTTCTATATTTCCTCAAGTGATGAATAACTCCTGGCCTGAAAATTCTATAATTGATTTGATGTTTGAGAGTTAATGTTGATCAAGTATCAAATGGTTTTGGTTATATGGTTCAAAGTGGCAGTTTCCCAGGTAGCAGCTTTGAAGAAGCCAACTACAGATGTGGCTCATTCTTCTCTTGGATGTTTTCCTACAGACTAGGTAGCTTATGTTCCTGTCTGTAAATAGGCTTCCTCATAGGAATCAACCAGAAAAGGTCTTCTACCAACCTCGGGTTTCAGTTTTTAAAAGAATGAAAAAACTTCAGCATTTGCATGGATAAGGTTTTTAAGCAAGTTTACTGTAGGCAGTAAAGAGTTCAGAGTTTAGTGGTTTGGGTCAGTGTGCTACTGCTGGTTGCCATTTAGAAGTTTGTTTCTGTAATGGGGAACAGACAGTTATGAAGCCGTGCATTTTGAAGGATAAAATGCAAATCTGTTCATCAGGAACAATCAAACTTGAAGAAGCCTGGGAAAAAAAAAAGAAAAAAGGAAAAAAAAGGAAAAAGAAATCTAAGCATCTAATAGTTTGAGAAGGGTAGGTATATTCAGGCTACCTTGTCAGATATTGGGATGAGACTACGGTGGCTTGGCAGCTACTCCCTTCTTATTAGCCAGCTGGATTACAGCAGCAGTCCATCCAAGGAATTCTTACAACCAGATATCTAGCTTCTCTGCCAGCTCACATTTGTTTTGAAAGCAATTAACTGCAAGGAACTTGATTGCATCCAGCCAGTAATTTCCTTTGGACTCAGAGATAATAACAGAAACAGAACCAGAACTGGTCCTCTGATGCTATACACAATGTAATTTAATGCAATTCTTTTAGCCTTCATCTATATGAATATTAGGCAAATGAGTTTAAAACTTTTTTCTTTTTTCTTTTTTTTTTTTCTTTTTAAATCACAAAGCTACTGTGGCCCCCAAAAGTGATCCTTGGTCTGATTATAGTGTATGAGTTTTTACTGGAGGTTGCACAGATTTTCATTATAGCTGCAGCATTTATATTGTAATTAGGGCTGTGTCAGTGTTTTTATTATGGCCTTGCTTCAACAAATTACTCCAGGCTGAAACTTGATGTACAGGAGCAAAATTTACTCTTTGCAATGCACAGGAAATAGGCTATGTTTGTCTGTGTGGCAGTAGCACGCTCTCCTCTCTTTTTTCTTTCTCATTGTGTTGGGTATTTTTCTTGTAAATCTCAGTTTGGGTGCAATTCATTTTAAAATTGGCAATAATGTAAAGAAGGACAAGTACAGAAACAGCTTTTCCTATGTGAGTCCTAGGAAAAAAAACAGTAAACATAAATGCTTAGCTGTACCAAGAGGTCAAAGTAAAGGCATTCATAAAAGAATGTTAGGGGTGGAGGGGAGAGAGATCAGAGAGGAAGCTTCCTAATGAACATAAAAATTCTTGGTCTCTGCTACTTTATTCCTCAGGTTGGACCTCCCAGCAAGATGACTTTTTGATCTAGAAGTCTATGTGGTCCATCTAGCTTTTCCTTCCCCATCATCAGCTTGATACCGGGGTCATATGAGCATATAGCTATTTACAGTGCACTTCTTTTGCACTTCTACAGTGCACTTCTGGCTGGTGTCTAGTACAAAAAGAGGTTATTTTCTTTCAAACTATCTCTTCCCCACAAGTAGAACAAATGACTGCTTCCCACCTTCTTCATGAAATTGTTCTCCCGAGGGAGAAATGCTTCTCGCCTTTTGCTCCTCCTCCAAAATCCAAGAAAACTCTGTCCCTTCCAGCTATTCCTGCCTGATAAAAAGGCAAAGGGAAGGTGCTTGGGAGGATGAACCTTTTCCAACAGACAGTGCTTGTCACTATAGTTCTGGAATAAATCTAATGCTGCTCTTCAAGTTTGATACGGTTAGATACCTTGAGTTAGATACGGTTACCCTGATACCTTGAGTTTGATACGGTTAGATAACTGGCCCTTTACACCACTTCTGTCAGTGAAGAGACGACATCCTCCAGGGGATGATTCACAACATTGCTGGAACCTTAAGGCAAATAACCTTATACCTTTGATTTTCCTTTTGCTTAGAATTTGTTCATTTTATATGTCATCAGAAAGGTAGGGTAATTGAAAAAATGGATGATAATTCTACTTTTTATGCAAAAAATACACCGACAATTATTTCCTCAATTAAGAGTATTTCCTTCTGCTTTTTAACATTTTTCTTTTTAATATTTTAAAAGCAGATTGTATTTCTGATGTAAAATTGTGGAAATAATTAAAGGTTACTGCCTGTATTCTTCCTTCCCACTCTGTCAATGTATCTGCAGGACACAGGGTCAGTAGAAAACTGATGAGGCCAGCAGGAGATTTGAGGCTAATGTGATGTTATGCTCCTAATATCCTCTTCCTAATCATGTACTTAGGAAAACAAGTTAAGCACAAGAAAATATATGCACAAAGGTATATATGTTTTACTTATATTTGACTAAGACCAGTTTCCTTAGCTATTTATTTACATAGTGTTAAAAAAAAACCTCTCCAATAAAGAAAATTATTCTTTTATCACTTAAGGAGAACAAACAGCAGGAGTTTAATACACAATCAGATAACAGATAAGTTTACAAAGCCATTCTGCAATTAGAGATGCTTAGGTTTGAATGTGACCTCTTTCCCCTCCTCCCTGCACCTCTGGTAGATACATTCGTACTTGCAGCTTGTTGCCATTTAGTATTGTGGCTATGATGGTTTGCTCCAGGAAGAAAAAGCTTCACAGTTATGTTAGCTATAATGTCTAGCCATCGCTTTGTTAGTTACATCTCCATGAAGTAAAGCAACTGTTAAAATATTTGCTTCATTTGTAGACTGAGGGGTGCTCCCATCTCTAAATGATTTACATTATTTACAACAGCATTTTTCTCTACAGTGAAGTAAGAGGTTGAATTCTGGTTTGAAACAGAAACAACAATTAGAAAAAACGGTAGTACATTAGGCCACTTACATGCATTCCTACTCCTTTGAGGATCTGGCTTGTTAGCAAAGCGTAATGTTCTTGAATATAGTGATTGCTTAAAAAAAAAAGCCAGAAAGAACCCAGCACCTAATCTAAGATCTGAAAATGGAAAATTTAATTGAATGGAACTTTGAAGAAATTCACACGATCTCCATGCTGCCCACTGGAAATAATACCCACTGTAACAATTTTTCTTTCATAGCTTCTTATTTGTGTTCTCCTTCTTTCATTTCTTCATATGTACATCAAGCAAACTACCATCTCTGGGAATGTAGGATGTAAAATGTAAGTGGGACTGTCAGCAAAACTTTCTATGTTCCCACTATTTTATTTCCTAGCTGACAGAACAGTTTGCAGTTTTATTTAGTTACAATTCAAATAAACCATTACAGAATAGTTTTCCAGAACTCATCAAGTAGCCAAAAGTAAATAAGGAAAATGAATAAAAATAGACATAAAAAAATTAGGATCTTTAAATGTGACTCGCAACTATCAGTGAAGCTGTACTCATAGCTAACACTCTTCTCCTCCTTCCTCTTTGTTAGAGGCTTTCCATGCAATAATTCTTCTGATGATATAATAGCTCTTGGATATGAAAACATTCTCTTTACTGAATGAAAGCTGACTAGCTTCTAATGTAGAAGCATACATAAACAGGATTCCATGAGTATATGAAGATATGATTAAAGAAAAAAAGACGTGCTACATCTTCACATTAACCTTCAACATTATAGGTGAACAGTGTTTCCTGCCAAGTCACAGTACCATTCTGTTGGTGCTTGACATAATATTTATCATTGTTTTGGAATGTGTAAGCATGTGATTCCTACTTTCTACATGGCAACCAACACAGAAACAATCTGTCAAGGACTGTCATTGAGGATCAATGCTAAATGTTACTCAGCAGGATGCAGACTGTATCTCGGTGGGTGTCCTCCTACTATGCTTTGATTATGTTTGTTGTAAAGAAAAGCCTAGTTGTGCTTACAGCATTCATATTTCATCCCCTCTGTGGAAGACATATTACAGCCTCTTGATTTGTCCCTGTTTCAACAAGATGTGTTGTTTAAAAACATATACACAGCATTTTCAAAGATTCCTTCAGTATAATCTGATTATAAAGGGGTTATGTGACAGTTTGTCTCTACTGCTTATTGTGTGGCTTAAATCTCTGAGGACAAGCTGACTGAACATCCATACAATTTAGAGTCTGATGGCAGCTGTGGTTCAAAAATGTTGTTTTGGGCCAGATCTAGGGTCATCTGAGGAGGCACTTCGGCATACATCAAGGTAACAGAAGGATTTTATACTAATTATTACTTCTCATAACTTCATTAGACGACAATACTATAGGCTGGGTGTGTAGGGGGAAGATTTAATTAAACTGAGTGGTAGTTTATTAACTTAGAGTGAGAAGGGAAGGGAAAAGAGGGAGAATTTTTTTTATACTTTACAGTGTGAGTGGGGAGTAGTAAGCCTACAGATAAATTTTCATCTCTGAGCATTGATAAATAGATAGGGTTATATGTTAAAGATGATAAGATAAAGATGATATATTAAAGATGGAAAGATAAAACAGATATTACTGGACAACAAGCTGACCTATTGCTTTTATTAAAAGGATATTTCAAGAAAAAATATTTATTTCAGAGAGTGTCTGTGTTTTCCACATGACAAAAATGCTCACCCATGACCTCCCATTGCCTCTTAATGTTTGCTGTCTTCAATACAGTTTTATAACACTGGTGCTCTACTAACAAACTTCCAGGCATGAACGAATACATACTAGAAGACCTTACCATGTGGATGGAGCTGACAAGTACTCTCTAGATGACGATCTGGTAAATCTAGAAGTTCTAGATGAGGTACTGTACTGTCTGAGTAGCAGTTTCTGACAATTGTGCCTCGCATTTTGCCTGTTTCTGTTTTTTAGGCTTCTTTTAACAGAATGAGAAGTGTTCCTTCTTGCAGGCTTTTGTCTCACCATAGCAGAGGAATTGTCACATGACTGATCTGCTATCATCACTGTGTTAATATTCTATATAGTGACATAAAAGCAGTAGTAATGAATCCTGTTATGTGGAAGAATTTAATTATGAGTGATGCTAGTTTAAATTATTTTGTGAGTTTCCTAAAATGTGAAGTTTAGTCATGAAGATCTAGATTTAAGGGACTTTTTTCCTAAAATAGATGAATTTATATGGAGTAATATGGTATCTACAGCTTCTGGATAAAAAGTGCTAAAACAATATCAGTTGCATATTTCGCTATATCACCTATATGCAGAGTATCTGTAAATTTTTGTTTTGATGATCCTTAAATTGCATGCCAGCAAGACAAAGACATAATACTAAATTATGCTAGTGTCCTGTTTAAAAGAGTCTCTTACTACCCCTTAAAATTTAATCCTTGAAAAATTATTATCCTTGTTTCATGGTCAAATAAAAAATTAAATGGAAATATACTATGAAGTGCAGCAATAATATGCATGGCCATTTTCTCTTCAGAAGGTTTGCTTCTCAGGCTGGTATAACAAAATATGTACTAATCTGGAAATAGGAGTTCCCATTTAACTTAGTTTTATGGCATTAGCAAGAATTTTGAAAGTATTTGTTTGGTTTTGTGGTGTTTGCATTTGAAAAATAATTAGTAACACTTACAAGTATTTCTTAATCTGCGTTCTCAGTGTATTTACAAAAATCTTCCTAACTGGGAAAATACTGTTTAACTATCAAACTTTTTGTCATCTTCTCAGGATACAATTATCCATCAGCTGCAGAAACGCTATTCTGACTTACAAATTTATACTTATGTTGGAGACATTTTAATAGCCTTAAACCCCTTCCAGAATCTCAGCATTTATTCTCCCCAGGTAAGAGAGATTCCAAGCTGCGGACAGTACTCACTTTACATTTTATATTAACACCACTGGCTAAAATACTTAAGTGATGTTGGAAGCTAGGAGCACAGACTAAACCCCAGCCTTTTCTCCTTCCAGAAAAGTGTGGCTACAATTCCCCACCACCACCACCACCCCCCAGTCTCATTTGATTTCATTGCTTTCTGCTTGGTGGCACAAATTCCACAGGAGGGATGAAGATTACCCCAGCCACAGCCGTGCCTGTTGTCTGGCATTTAGGGCTTTCTTCTGGGAAACAGAAGATGATTATATGAACCTCCTCATGCTGAGGTTGTTGCTTCCTGAAGAATTGCTCTGACTATTGGGTTATTACATATCCTGTGCCATCAGCCGCTGCTTAAAAGAAACAAGTGAATCAAATGCTGTAAAGATAGAGGCAGCTTAATTCCCTACAAATATGAAGAGAGGTGGAGCCATAAATCTTAGTCTCCATGGGTGCCTAAATCAGGGTTGCAGGTAGAGGGGCCAGATTTCAGATTCTTTGAAGTTTCTTTGAAGTTTCTTTTGTATAGGTTGGGTATTTCCTTGGCTGAATGGTTGTCTTTGAAATTCTGTTCCTTGTGATACAGTTCTCTTCACTGTCTTGTGAGGGAAATGTCAGAGTGCACTTTAGGTGTTGTAATTTGTATTCTGGAAGTTGCGCAGTGCCAAGAATTACCACCCTTCTTCCAGGTGATTCAGTGGAAATTCTGTGGTAAAACAGGCAACTGCCTTCTGTTGAACAGGCAGAAGACAGTCACTATCCTCTTTTCAGTTCTTAATTACATAGCTAAGTTGCATATTTTGACTATTGTGTGTTCTTTTTTAAATTTAGTTCTCCAAGCTTTACCATGGTGTGAAGCGTTCATCAAATCCCCCCCACATATTTGCCTCTGCAGACGCTGCCTACCAAAGTATGGTTACATTCAGCAAAGATCAGGTAAGAATCTGTTCATTTTGTTTTAGATTTCATATTAATTGTACTGCCACTATGCTACATGACTATGGCTAATGTTCTGTTATGTTGTACTTTGGGAAATTTTTTCTTTAAGCCTTTTAAATCAGGAAAACGAGAGTAGAAATCTAGGCAGGTTTGGGAATTCTGAAGAGGACACAGTGGCATAAAAGAGACTAAAATGTCAAATAAGATTATAGGGTTACCTGACCAATATAGTTTCCTGGACACCCATAAAGTCCTGGCAGTTGACACCAGCTAGAGGGTGTTGCTGCACACTCATGTTCTAGCCTGTCTTGCACTAGGTATTGTAATAATTTACACCTGTGTAAAATAGGAAGGTCTCGATGCCATAGCAGATTAACAGAGTTTGAACCACTTTTCCATTGCATAAAGACACTATCAAGCAATGGATAATCAATTCCTTTAACTACAAGTCACAAAACCTAGGAACCATTAACTAATTTTTTTAGTAAAATATATTAAGGATAGGTCTAATATAAATGTAATAAGGACACAAATCCAATTATATAGCAGCGATTTTAATGAGAATGAAGTACCATGCTGTAGAAGCTAGATTTCTTTTTATTACATTCTTAAGATTGTAACTTTGTACTCTTTCTTATTTGATGTGCTGTATGTACATGAATACTGAGGACTAATAATTATTTATATTTATAAAATCCTCCTGATTTTACCCTGCATATCACACAATAATTCATAGAAAATGCTTTTTTAAAATCACAAAAGCAGAATAAAATAATAAAAATCCTGCAATCAGAAAACACCAAGCAAAGACGACAAATAAAAGGGACATTGAAGATGAAGAAAAAAGGAGTTCTACTGAGTATGTGGAAGTACACTGGCCTGAGAGGTGGCTAGCACTTCTTTAATGGCTTATATGCTCTTTGATGGAGGCATTAAAGAAAACAAATACTCATGTAGAGTAAGTTATGTGAGAACTTGTTATCTGGGGAAAAAAATTAGTTTCGACATCAGCCTGGCAGGCTAACTTTATACATCTTTAATATTATACGTTTCATACCCATTTAAGAAGTAATTTGCATTTAGATCTAAATCAGTTTCCTATTTTCTGTTTGCAATGATTACAGGACCATGTTTATCTCCAGTACCTGGCCAATGTTATGTTGGTTCTTCAGATAAAGGTGCATTAGATAAACACTGTAGCCAGATCAAAAATGTATTGATTCTGTTTGTTTTATCCATTGAGCTTTCCCTTGTATTCTCCTGTGAAGCCTGAAAACTGACTCCAGTTCTAACATTTCTCCTGAAGCTAAAGTCAAGTTCTGGCCAATTCTACAAGAGTTTTATGAGTTCTACAAGAACTCATGGGCTTTTATGGTATAAACTGTTGTACATGACATCTCTAGTCACACAAAGACAATTAAGTTGGGTATCGTAACCCTGTAAATCCATCATTGGGTTATCTGTTTCCAAGAAGAACAAAAATACCCAATAAGCAGTAAATAAATGAGCTGCAAATGTCATATTGCACACCTTATTTAGAGTCAATCCCTGCACCTGTTGTCAGACACCACAAGACACCACCAGAGACTGCTACATCTTTCAAACCTTTTCACAAAGGTCAGTTCTATATGAAGTATCATTGCATCAAGTATTTTAGGACCTTGTATCTTCTCCCAGCTAAGAGTCTTGTATGTTCACAGTGTGGTGCAAATAATTTTCAGGTGTTTGCATAAAACCACATGAATCTATGCAACTGCTCATTGTTAACATTTTAATTATATGTCAGTTGATACTGTACCTTAAGTAGACTAATATTTGTACTGGTGATCTATAGAACACATGAAAAAAAAGGGAAAATAATACATGCTCTTAGAATTCTTATTTGCTATGACCTGAAGTGTTCATGCTTCAGTGTTCAGGTCTGGCCAGTTCAGTGAACTGGCCTTCAAGGTGTACTGGCCTTCAGCTTCCATCTCATCCATGAAGTGTAACAGCAGAGAGGAGGATACCAAATTATTTAGACCATTCTAGCTAATCCCTGAGTCTGGAAGCCATTTGGAGAGCCTATAAAATACTATGTGTTAAGGACTGCTGACTGAGGAAGAAGATGGATATGTTCTCCTAGAATCATCCAATGAACATGCATATTTTTCTGAAATGTTTAGATGCTAGTTTGCTGTTCTAGCTTGAATATCAGCATCACCTACAGAATAACCTCTCTACACAGCAGCAATTATTTAAGATTAGTTTTAAAGCCAGGAGCAGACTTTTGGTCAGTGTATTAAATACAACTGTACCCTGTGTTTCACGTTAATTCATATGAAGTCAATGCAGTGAGCTCAGATGCACTGCTGAATTATGTCACATCACCTGAGCTATGGCACTTTTCTGAGTTTTAAGCATTTGAAACAAGCTGCATATGTGCATAGCATGTGTTAGCCTGTAGACGTGGTCACTCGTTTATGTGTCTTCGCCCTTAGAAATTCACAGAATCACAGAATCGTTTAGGTTGGAAAAGACCTTTAAGATCATCAAGTCCAACCGTAAACCTAACACTACCAAGTCCACCACTGCACCATGTCCCTAAGCACCTCATCCAAACGTCTTTTAAATACCTCTGGGGATGGGGACTCCACCACTTCCCTGGGCAGCCTGTTCCAGTGCTTGATAAAAGTAAAATTTCCTAATATCCAATCTAAACCCCCCCTGGTGCAACTTGAGGCCATTTCCTCTCATTCTATCACTTGTTGCCTGGGAGAAGAGACCGACCCCCAGCTCCCTACCACCTCCTTTCAGGTAGTTGTAGAGAGCAATAAGGTCTCTACAAATTCAGTCACTGCTTCACATGTATGCACATTGCTATCAGGCATTGCGAGATCCGTTTTAGTAATCTAGGGAATAAATTATTACACTGAGCCTTTGCTGATCTTTCCTTTCAGAAGGGAGTTGACCCTTAAAGTATTTTGTAGTATTGGTACTAAACATTAAATAACAGATAGGAGCTGTAATAGCTGAAATCGACCACGTGGTGAGCTGTGTGCTTAACTGTTCTGTTTTGTGTGTTCAGTGCATTATCATCAGTGGGGAAAGTGGTGCTGGAAAGACAGAAAGTGCCCATCTGATCGTCCAACATTTGACCTTCTTGGGAAAGGTATTTCTTAGCCAATCATGTAAAACTACAAATAAATCCTCCTAACCCCACCCCCAATTTCCACTTTATTTAATCCTTAATACTTAAAGCTGTTTGTGTGAATTGTCCCACTTGAATTAGGGATGGAGTAATCATGCAGTGAGAGTATTGAATTAAGATACTAGACTATGACCCACACCAAGCCATTCAATTTTTTTTTAAAGAGAAGGTACCAGATCTGGAGTGTTCAGTGCCTGTAGTTTTCTACAATGTTTATCACATACACCGTTGTTTGTTTATACAATAAAGAATGACAGATCTTACTATGGCTCTAATCTTAGAAGCTCTTACACATTAAAATGTTATGAGTAATGCTATTAGTGCAAAATGATAGGAAAATCAAGTGTGTAAGGTTAACCTCAAGTAGATGTGTTTAGTTTTTGATAGTTTTGGTACTCTAATTAATTATATGACACCTCAGAGGCAGAAAAATTGCAGAGGAAGAGGAATCTGTTTTTTCCTTCCTGTGGGAGAGTTCCTCATTAATTTGTTGCCCCTGTTGTATAAGTAGAACGGTTGACGCAGTATCTAAGCCCATACAAGCATGAGAAAGGGATGTTATGCTTCTGTAGCAAGAGTTGGATTGTGGGTAAGCAATATATTCTTTTAATGATCCTTCTGATCTGTGTCTGTTCTGTCAAGGCCAATAACCGTGCTTTGCGTGAGAAAATTCTTCAGGTGAATCCTCTGGTTGAAGCATTTGGGAATGCCTGCACTGCCATCAATGACAACTCAAGTCGCTTTGGAAAATATCTGGAAATGATGTTTACGCCCACAGGAGCTGTAATGGGGGCAAAGATTTCCGAATATCTACTTGAAAAATCAAGGGTCATAAAACAGGCTGTGTAGGTATATTAATTGTCTGTCCTTTCCCATTTATTTATTTATTTTATGTTTGGATTCTGTTAATTCTCCAAAATGCTTTATTTTAAAGACTTCCATGTCTTCTGCTATAGCAGTGATGCTTTGTACAGTGCTGTGATGACAAGAATAGTCAGTTAGGTTCTTTTGGAGTGGAAGCCAGAGCTGCCCCATTCTTTGGAGAAATACTGTGGTTGGGTGGGTTTTCTGTGTTTCACAGTTGCTGATCCTACACCATTAAAACAAGTGGGAGATTTGCTACCTACTTCAGTGAACTCATGATAAGAACATCTACTTTTACATTGTACAAGATGCCACAAAAATAAACACGTGCTTTAAAAGGATACTTTTTTTTTTTCCAGGGGAGAGAAAAATTTCCACATATTTTATTATATTTATGCTGGTCTTTATCATCAGAAGAAACTTTCTGAATATAGACTTCCTGATAAAAAGCCTCCTAGGTAACTATCACTCACTTGTTCTAACTGCTTGTCGTAATTAGTTATTGATGAGCTCTTGCTTTCAGTATGATGCCTTAATATCTCTCTTAATCTTTCTCCATCCCTTAAGGATCTTTTTTAATCCTCCCAAGCAAAGAAGAGGATGGACAATAAGGCATTACATTATTTGTATTTGTTTGAGAACTTGAACTATTTAGAGGAGGAGGAAGAATCAAGCTTATTATTATGTAGATATTCTATCATACTTTCAAATCAGGAGAATCAAGAAATCTATGATTTCTTACTGTAATGCTTCAGTAAGAACCCAGAATATGCTTTGGAGTTGTGTTTTTTAATTGGTATTTGTACTTTGGGTGCATCTGAGCTGTATTGGGTGAGGGTTTGTGTGTGAAATGTTGGTAACAATATAATAGATACTAACAAAGAATAAGCAAAAGTTAGTGGAACAGAAAAAAACTTCTTATGAATTAGGACCAAAGTATATAATTGGAAGATATTGAAATAAATGTTCTTTCCAGTTACTGAGGTACTTGTATTGAAGTAACTGGAGGTTGTACTGGCATATCTGCTAGTATGGTGCTTTCTTTCTGCCACTCTATTTAGATATATTGATAATGAAACTGGAAGAGTAATGCATGATATTGTTACTAAAGATTCCTATGGAAGACAATTCGAAGCGATTCAACATTGCTTTAGAATTATAGGATTCACTGACGAGGTAAGACATCCAGTTGCTAAACCATTATTGACCTTCTTTATAAAAACCACCTCCAGTGCTGCCTGTGCCCAGGCTGACATTTGGTTTTGTGGATACACACCTGTGCCACAGAATCTCTTTCATGACAGAAGTGAACTGTGAAAGCATAACCACACACTCAGAAGCCAAGACCAGCCTGAGGTCTTAGTTGATACTCAGGCAAGTCCATTCACAATTCTGTATCGCACTGTTTTCTGTGTCAATAGGAGCTTACTGGAATTTGTAGAACTTGGTCTCAGAGCAAGCTCCAAGCTTTAATAGCCATCCTAGTGCCCACCTTTTTCTTTCATAGCCTAAATATGATCTATATATCTAATTGGATTCCTTTAAAAGTGCTTCTTGTCATCTTTTACAGGAAGTGTACTCAGTTTACAGAATTCTGACTGGAATCTTAAATACTGGAAATATTGAGTTTGCTGCCATTTCTTCACAACACCAAACAGATAAAAGTGAGGTTCCCAACCCTGAAGCCTTAGATAATGGTAAATACATTTTAACACTGTCAGTTCTGTAAATGCAATTTGACTGTATTTGTGAGAATATCTAACTCGTGGTAACAGTTGGGCAATGCTGGTGGTTTCCACTGCGTAATCACAATCTTTTTTCCGCTGTCTTCTAGCTGCAGCACTACTAAGTATTGGGTCAGAAGAACTTCAAGAAGCCTTAACCTCCCACTGTGTTGTAACACGAGGGGAGACTATTATCCGAACAAACACCGTGGACAAAGCAGCTGACGTGCGAGATGCCATGTCTAAAGCACTTTACGGCCGGCTCTTCAGCTGGATTGTAAATCGTATTAATACGCTGCTTCAGCCAGATAAAAATATATGGCAAGTTACACATCACTGAATCATGTGTATTTACTGTGCATATGTCTTTGATGGGTTCATCCATTTGTATATTTTTGATTTTGCAGAAAGGGTGCTGTGTTTATTTTGGCTAAGGCTTCAAAATGGCTTTCATGCTGTGATACTGAATTCTGTTTCCAGGACATTAACCCCAACATTTTCAAAGAGCTGAGTGGAATTTAGCTACTGAAGTCAATGGAAATTGGGTGGTTGAAGTGCTGTACAATTCTTTAAAAAGATGCTTCCTATGTGGTGAACATTAAAATCATACCAAAGCCTGGTAAATAATTGGAGTACACTGAAAAACTTTAGTATGTATTCACAGTCCTTACAGTCCTTCTGCTTTTGTAAGCTAGTAGTAAATACGGATCTCGGATTATTATTGTGCTGCTACTTGAGATGTAAGTGATGATTTTTTATTTTTTGTAATTACAGAAATGTTCACATTGTGCATCCTTATGATTTCATTGCCAGGTACTGATCTGGCTGCTTTGGTCTTTTTGAGCAGCTGTAGAGCAGCTGTCTTTTTGAGCAACTTTTAGTAATTACCCTTCTGACTGAGTGTAGCAAAAACATACTATTAAAGCTTGACACCTTTTGTCTACCTGGAGGAGCAGACAATAGATTTTATTTGGGATCTGCCTATTGAAACCACTTGTTTTAATACGGCTGCTAAGTGTCTGTTACTACATACTTATGATTCTCCTGCCTTCTTCATGGAAATTTGCAGGAAGCAAGCGGAAAACAAAAATGTTAATGATGCTGAACAAATGCACAAGTTGTCTTTGGTTCAAACACACGTTTTCTCCTCTCTTTTCAGCAGATTGAAACAATTATGCAATCTTAGTTACCGTGTTTATTTTTATTTTAACTTGGTGTTGCCCATCATGAATTTTGTTTGTATTTTCACATGCAGCAATGCTGAAAATGGGATGAACGTTGGGATACTAGACATATTCGGATTTGAGAACTTCGCAAAAAATTCCTTTGAACAGCTGTGCATAAATATTGCTAATGAACAGATCCAGTTTTATTTCAATCAACATATCTTTGCACTTGAGCAGGTAAATTCAACTCTGATGAGGTCTAGTTGAATCAGCTGTCCTGAACCATAGATCATATTCAGGAGTACATTATAAACAATAAAATGGGCATGTGATTTAAATGCAAGATAATGACATCTTTCAGTTGAAGTTTTGTAAATAATGTTGTTGGGGCCTACAGAGTATTGCTGTGCATCATAAATGTCCTAATGATGATGTTGCTTTTACTGGTTCAATATTAAAACTGTGCTGGTGATTTTGTAGATGGAATATCAGAGTGAGGGAATTGATGCTACTACAGTGGAGTATGAGGACAACCGTCCACTTCTAGATATGTTTCTCCAGAAACCCATGGGTCTCCTGTCTCTACTAGATGAAGAAAGTCGATTTCCTCAGGCAACAGACCTAACTTTAGTTGGTATGTGCAAACAAAAATTCTGGGAAATAACAAATATATTTTGAGAGGGCGGAATGACATCTTTGCTCAAGTTTTACTAGCCTAGTTGTCCTGCTGATGCTGTGCCATTTCATTTGACATTTTAAGTACATTTTTCATTGTGCTTCATAATTTTTCTCTACTTACGTGTTTTCTGTTCTTTTCATATTGCAAAACTTATGTATCAGATGTCAAGGGCTTATTGTCTTTCCAGTGTTACGAGGAAATAACGTGTGTCTTATCCCTGTATGTGAGGTACATCAAGCAGCATTTATCTCCATTTACTGAAGGGAAGGCTGAGACATGTAGAATCTTGTGTCTAGGACCACCCTGTGAGCAGCATTAGTGTTGAGAATAAAATTTAGATCTCCCAGGCTCCTAGGCCCATGTTTATCCAATTAGAAAATACTGCTTCACTCCAGATTATCTCATCATAAATAGAAAGTGTGTGTTATTTCTGGTGTGCCATCTGGCTGAATATTTCCCTTCCTTCATGCATATTTTACATATATTTTAACAAATCTTGGTGCCAAATTTAAAACGTGCAGTGCATGGCATGTTTAAAACTGTTGTCTTGCTTTTATTTACTAGAGCTACATTTTTCCCTGCGATATGAAACAGAGAGTTCCAGTTCCTTCAATGGAACGTGCAGCAGAGACTCAAACTGTTAGTCAGAGAAAAATAACAGCTGCCTGTTAAATTGCATGATATATGTACAAGATTTTTCACTTCTGCTAGGCTGAGTTGAAACTTGAATTTAGGTCACAGACAGAATGAATGCTATGGTTTCATTCCAGTCCTCATTTGTGTACTAAAGCTGTGTGCCTCCCTGTGGGTCCTATAAATCAGTTAATACTGAATATTGAACTTACACTTTCACAGAGGCACTTTCCTTGGTCCAGTGCCGATCAGTCTTACTGCTGATCTGTACACAGTACAGCAGGATCCCTCAAGGAGACAGCAAAGTGGGATATTCTGCCCTCTCCAGATGTGCCAGACAATCATTAATTCCACCACCACCACCCTGCCCCCTGAAACTCCAAACGTAGTTCTTTTTGCTTTAAATACAAGCTTGATTAATAGATTATTATACAAAATACAAAATATTAATAGATTAAAATATTAATATACAAAATATTAATAGATTCTAATGTTAGAAAAAGCATTTTGATAATATTTTCTGACCTATGCAACATGACAGGGAATTTTATCAATTGATTCTGGCCTCAGGTGTCTAACTGCTTGTTCAGATAAAGAAATATAATAGCAAGTTTTACTGTATCAGCACTAATTTAATTACAAAATACTAAAGAGCATACAAAATATCACAGGGCATAAAAGATATTTTTCTTAGAAAATGGTGTTTCTTTTTCTGTCAGCTCTTTAGGGATAGTCACGGGAAACAGAAAGCCTCTTTAGAAGAGGTTTTAGATAGAAGTGTCTTTTTCTGTAGAAGTCCAAAGGTAAATGAGAGATGTTCCCAGCCTAAAGACATTAACATATACTTAAAACCTGATGCACAAAGCTAAATGAATGGGGAAAAGAAGACAGGGAAAATACAAATAATAGGCATTTAAGCAACCGAAATATATGCACAGCTTTGAATGTACATAGTTGAAATAAACCCACTCCAAACCCTCTATAATACATATAAGCAAATTCATAGCAAAATGTAGGAAGTCATCGCACCTTCTCATTGGCCCCTCTTATTTGATTGTTTTCCATGCACAAAACTATCCACAAACAGTGAGATTTGAAAGACAGTCTTACTGGGCTACTTTAGAATGAGCTGTTCCATTCAGAAGTGGCGGCTTGGAAGAAAGCACAGAGAAGCTGGCGCACAGCTATTTTTGAACAATCTGATAATATAAGTGTTTATAGTAGTTCTGGCTTCTTGAGAAGCAAACTGTCCCTAATTAGGATGAAGATTTTACTTAGTCACTTTAAGTCACTTATATCAATGTCTCTTCTCAATGTCTAGATAAATTTGAAGATAACTTACGATGCAAATACTTTTGGAGACCAAAAGGAGTAGAACTGTCATTTGGTATTCAGCACTATGCTGGAAAGGTAAGGTTATGTGATTTTTATTTAGTTCAAATAACAGTGGTATGGTCATTATTTGTTTTATCCAAAGTTTCTGCTTTATGATTTTTTTCTCATTTTAAGAGACAAAATGATAAAGTTTACAGAAACCTAGAATCTATGATAAAACTTTCATGTGCAGCAGTCCATTTTAGAACGTATCCTTAGGGTTCTTTCACAAATTGTGTAGACAGTAGCCACCTTTTATTCTGAAAGAAATCTGGCACCAGAAACACCATTACTACAATCATTTCAAAGGAGCAACCCTCTGGAGCCAGAACAGGCTATGCGATTGTTAACATCATGTGAATGCCACAGTAGTTCTGTGTGTGAGTGTATATGGATAAAATGCAATGTAAAACAGCATCTGTAATAGAACATAAAATCCTATAGAGAGCATTGGAAAGACTGGAGCTAGCTAGCACAGCTGTTTTCTTGTACTCTGTAGCACCTAACTTGTTTTGTTCTCAGCAGTTCACATATTATTTTATACGGGGAATAACAGTCCAGTTGTTTCACATAACATGAGCTTTGCTTGTGATTTCAGGTCCAAATCTTTGTTTATAAACAAAATCAAAATGAAATAGCCATGTTTTATATAGTCATCAATGAAGTCTCATCTCTAGCTCATTGTAAGACTCCAAAATTTTATGGTATGTTCTAGTAAAATTTGTCCAGCTTTCTGGCCTGTTAAGAATAACTGTAAAATTTCACACAGGTTTAGTAAATCCTTTGTACCCAAATAGCCAAGTCATAAAAACACTACTGGCCATTTCTCTATTGCAGGAGAATGTTCAGTTTCTGTGTAAACTAATGGACTCCAGTGGAATTAGGCTAGAGAGCAATATTGCTAGTGATAATAAAACAGGTCTAAAAAATTACTGCAATTTAAAAAAAAAAAAAAGTTAAGCAAAATTAACTGATTCTTATATGAATACAAATAGGCAGGCATTAATTTCTAATAACAACAATTAAAATAATTGAAATAAGTGAACGTTTTCTTTTCCCACTATCATTTTCAAAGCAGTGAGAAGCCTATTTTAATGTACTTAGATGTGCAACTTACTCCTGTTCCTCCAACAGGTCTAGTTATAGATCACAAGTTTGGTGCAGACAACAAATAGATGATGACCACCTGAGAACCATTTCTTATTTCACACGTAAACTGTCAACTTAAGCTTTAATGAGGCATCTCTGTTACATTGCACAATGCATTCCATAGTGTGATGTGACAAAGCATAATACAACATGATTTAAGCCATTTAACCCAATTTGATGTGCAGTGACATGCTATGAATATAGGTGCTGTTTATAGCTAGTTCACACTCTGAAGACACTGCTGTAGCTGTACCCTTTTAAGTCCTTTGCAGATAATGCATTGGCTTGTCAGAGCCAAACTAACTGGTCTGCTTGGTCATCTTGACTGTTCACATTTTAAAGAACACAGTATTTTTTGGGTAACCCTTTTTGGCAACTTTTCTGATTCTGTTTCCCATGCTAGGTATTATATGATGCCTGTGCATTCCTTGAGAAGAACAGAGACACTCTTCCTGCTGACATAGTGGTGGTGTTGCGAACTTCAGAGAACAAACTTCTTCAGCAGCTGTTCTCTAGCCCGTTAACAAAAACAGGTATTTTCTGCACAGCTTTGCTAATATTGCAGCCTCTTCAGCTACATACTCCTCTAAAACTCTAATTGTTTCTGGACAAATTTTTAAATTCTTTTTCAGCTCTGCTGTTTAAAGTTTCCTAGATATCTAAAATGTTATGATCACATTTTTTTAAAATATGTGGACATGAATTGTTCTACAAATCCCAGGCAGCAAGATTAATCCCTCACTCCAGAGAAAGGGAGATGATCTGACATGTAGGGCAAGAAGTCATTCTCAGAGCAGGGTGAGAATATTGGAGTTTCTTGGTTCTTAGTCCTTTACCAAGATCAGTTCTCAGTTGATAGATTCTTGCGTACTGTGTCTTACAGTTCATAAATCATGGAGTTATTATCTATCTATTTAGACGCATTGATGCAATACATAAAGTTTCTTACAAATTATAAAAAACACATACTAATCTGCTAGAATTAATTAATTCAGTTGATTTAAAGCTTGTTGATACTGACTTACATGAAAGTGCACAGATCTATAGCTAAATAAAACAGCAAGATGAAGTTTGAATACTCCATGGATAGATGTCAGAATACTAGTAACCTATACAAATGATAGTTCTGCAGTATACATGCAAACAAGCCAACAAATGTACACATCTCTCAATACTTTCTACATTGTTAAAGTATCTTTTTCATAATGTGTAAGAAAAAGATGTAATACTGAGGAATAATCTAAATACAATGGATTGTATTAGACTGCAAAATTCTTGTGATCTGATATGACATATGCAAATGAGGTTGTTGCATTTTTAGGTGGAAATAAGTGTACATCCATTAGGTAGTGCTGTGTAGGCTTATTGTACAAGGGCTGTAGTTGCAACTGTGTGCCTGTGCAGCAGTTCTGTCTGGGATTTCTGGACCCTCAGTAACCCAGTCATAGCCTCTGGTGATGCCTTTAACCTCTCTTGAGATTTCTATGTAGAAAAGGAACATCTGGAGAAAAACGTATATTGGAGCCTTCTTTGCACATGTAAAACTGATAGCAAAATATCTGCTTATATTCTACATAGGGTAGATTCCTGTTACAATGTCTCTGTTCTTTTCCTGTAATTAAAAGGCTCTGGATTACCCTCCTTCAAATTATGCTTTTAGAGGTCCCTGAGAGGTGAGGATCCAATGAGGAATCTGCTTCTCCTTTCAGCTATGACAAGCTTAGATGGAGGGTTATATAGTTTAAGATGGAGTAGGATTGGTTTGTGCCCAAGTGGGGAACAAAGAATCTTTGTGTCTACTTCTGACATTTGAGTCCATGTTAAACTGGTAAAAGAGATTATTTTACTCATGCTGGATGGATCAAGCAAAGCAAAAAAGAAAGCTCACATCTGGTCAAATGTGCCTCCACACCCCTCTCTACTACCCTTTTTATACCTTGGAGCTATTGTCAGAATGAAACAGATTAGGTGCTTTGTCCCAGTTATCAGTCCCAGTTATTGTAAATATTACACTTCTGATTTTATTGCTATTTTTAAATGAGAATGCTGATGCTTTCATGCAAATTCATCTTCCTCTGGCTTTTTAGAGATGTTTTCAGTGGCAGCAGCACTGAACTTGGGTATTTTGCCCAAGATGCATAAAAGGTTCAGTAAGAAGATACTTCTCATTGCAGTAATGTATAGTAACCATGTTGGTGTATTTCCACTTTTTTGTTTTGTCTCTTACATTCCTTCCTTGTTTCCTATTTACATGAATTGTGTGCTTTCTGCCTCCTGTTATAGAGCATTCACCTTTCTATGAAAAGCACATGGCAAGTTGAGTGTTGTCTGTATTTCTGTCAAGTTGGTACAGGACATCCTGTTAAAAAAAATTATTGTGCATATGCTCCTGTGCATGGTGTTATAAGAATAGCTTAAAACCCTTATGTCATTTTTATTTTTTAAAAGTCTTTGTGATTTTGCTCTATTTTTTCCAGCTGTCTAGTATAATTGGCACTCACATCCTGTGTTGGGGCCTCTGTGTTCTAAAATCAGATTGTTGCCAGGTTTAGTTTTGGCAGCTTGCAAGATAAATGAAAGGTTTGGCTGAGAACAGAAGGTATCGCTGGCAAAGCTGCTTCATCTCTGCTCAGTGAAGAAAGATAACGCTATTCTCTTAACTTTCTACAAAGAGGCTTTTGTAAACAGAAGAATAGAGACTGTGTAAATGTCCCATCATACTCTGTCCTTGCCTCTTAGCCCTCTTCCCTCCACTCAACATGTGCTTCATTCCTAAAGCAAACCAGAAAAAATAGAGATTAAGGTTCATAATCTTGATACAATTTTCTCCAGCTTTTTGTAGATTACTGACTGATGCGAAAGTTAGTAATTTACATGGAAGCCATATTCATCTTTCCAGGTAACTCTGACTTGAAATGAGCCTTCTGACAGTATCTCTGGTGTTTTGTTTGAAGATGAGTGACAGCACATTCTCACATATGTTTGCAACTAGCTCTGGAATTTGCAGCGTAGGTGGTTTTTGCCAAGCAGCAATCTCCAGTATGTGTAATAGTCACTAGGTGGTGCTATCCCAGAAGCAAGAGGGAATTTGAGGCTGGTAACATGGGCCTGACAGTTACTGAAAATGTAGTTCTTAAATACCAGTAAGAACAAAAAGATGCCTTTCCCACCCTGAGAAGATCCTCTGTTTGAAGTATATTTATATAACCAGCATGTCTTCTGCTGTCAAAAACTGAGCAGCAGCAAGAAAATAAATATTAAAAAGACTAAATTCTTTTACTAATTTAAGATCATGTTAATCCTTGTAATTTATCAAATATACTTATCCCCTCTTAACAAATGCTTCTATTTCACAGTAGCAGACTGTGTAGTTTAAAGGGCCAGAAACTAACAGTAAAACGTTAAATATACATTTATAATAGTAATTTATGGTTAAGAGAGTGCACAATTACTGATTTGAGACACCGGAACTTAAACATTACGGCACTAATTTTGTAGTGTGGTGAGCATGTTTTGTCATCTTTCAGTGGAAACTTAGGCACGTTCAGCACGTTTTGGAATCTGTTTGCACTTTCTAGGGACCTTTAACCTCAAAACTGAACAAACGTATTCTGGTTTAACCTACCAGTTCTCCCAGTTGCTTCCATGTTTGTCACTTTTTTCTACAGACACAGCTTCTTGTGCTGAGAACTCTGTATATTCTGAAATTAAGACAGAATTTACTCCAAATACAAGAAAGAAGTAGAGCATATAAAAAAAAAAAACGTTGCCACTAGTCCAGTTGAATATGTGTGTTCACATTCAGATATAATGCATTCCTGTTTGTCTTTAGTTTTAGTTTATCACTGTTGCAGCTAAAGCATCAGAGAGGAAAGGAATCATGTGATCTAGAAAATAGAGTCTCCTTGTAAGAGAAGAGGGCTTTAATTGGGAAAATTAAGGAGAGCCTTGGTACATTCACTAGTGGTATCAGTGAGGAGTCAGGCCATTTGACTCGCTGTCCTGATATTCAAGAATTCTTGCAGCATCACCTTTAAGTGGTGGTACCATCGGCTGCTTGGGCAAAGCATGAGTGGTGCTTTTTGAGACTGCAGCTCCCTCTCCACTTTTCCTCTCTCTTACCTTATGTTCCCCAGCTGACCAGATCATGCTGGCGAGACAGGGAGGTGTGCCAGAGGGGCTTCATCTTCTCAGAAAAGCTGCAGCACAACATGATTCTCTACTCTTGAAACACAATCTCTGCAGACTTTTTCCCCTTCTCTGACTCACAGACCTTTAGGGCTTTTGTTAGGGTTGCTCTGCTCTGCCTTAGGTCCTTGCTGGAGAGAGGGGGGAGAGTTGCCACCTGGAGGGAGGGAAGGGGAAATCCTCCAGCCTTCCCAGTACCAGAGTAGAGATGCTGGGAAACTTCCCTGTCCTAGCTCTGAGGATCTGTAAGGGCTGGGCTTGGCTGCGTAGAATAAATACAGAACTGAGTACCATTACCACTACAGCAATGTCATGTCTAACAATTTTGGTAGCATTGAATATTGCTCAGACATTCAGAGTGATATAGTATCAATATATCATCCATTGCTAATAAACGCTCCTTGTTCATGGTGTGTAGATATTTGAGCATAATCTGTCAAAGAGAACTGGGATGAAAGTTTTCACAACCTTCACTGAAGAGTTAGGATAGTGATGTTTTAACAAGGGAATTTTTTTGTCCAAAATAGGAGGAAAATTTTTCAAAAACAAATTAATTATAATTAGCCTGCCTAAAGGTCATTTCCCCTTCTCAGTATTGATTTTTTTAGTCTGTGGTCTTTGTGCCTTTGAGTCTCCAGCCCTGCTTACAGCCCTCAGACAAAAAGTAATTATAAACAACGTTATGTCTCATATTAAAAAAACAAAATTTAAAAAAAAACAAAACCCAAAACCTAAAAGACCATGTGCTGAGAGAGAATGTGGAAAAAAATGTTTCAAGCTTTCTTTATGCACACTAAAGAACACAAGAACTAGGGCCTTTTGCAAAATCTCTTTCAAGAACTGCTTTTCAGCACTCCTTGGTGACAAGAGTACTATCTCAATATTAATTTGTCTGTAACTTTGATAGCAGCGGTTCCTCATGAAGAGTCATAAACTGAGGGAAACAAATGAATTTTCTTGCATTTCAGTCCCATGAACAGATACGACTGGGCATAGAGTGAAATCTTGGCCAGTTGAAATCGCAGATGCTTTGTCATTGTTTTCAGTGGAATCATGATTTGACGTGTCATGTTTGTCACTGTGCACTCCTATTGAGTACAAGCCCTTCCTCTAGCAATAAGTAGTGGCAGGTCTCTTGGCTTGGTGTGTGTCATACTTATGCACTGAAATATAGCATGTTTCCATTTGGGCTTAGTGGCTTTTTTTCTCCTAATTCCACACATCACAATAGAGCAAAAGACTCAAATACATCTTAATTTTACTAATTTATACTACAATAAAATCATTTTATAATTATACTTTTGTGTTAGTATTTTCACCTCTAAGAGATAACTGCAGGCACTCTAAGTCAAATGAATCGGAAACAAAGCCATTGTAATTATAATCTCTCTACTTAAAGATGAATCAGAATTTATATTTTGTAAGAATTTGGGTCAAGTTAATGGAAGCTATATATTTTCACTCAGGACACAGAGGCTTTCCTACTTCTAACTGGTCCATATGTTAAAAGCATATAAAAGTTAATCGTTTTTGCTTTGCTGCCAGTGTGTTGTGTGCAAAGAGAGGCTTTAAACCACAGCTGTGCAACGTAACAATTGTGACCTTTACTGGGTTGCAGATGTGGGACATCAGTAAACTAAATTAAATGTAGCTTAACTGAGTTTGAGAGGTAGAGTGTTGGATTACTTTTTATTTAGTCTTTCAGTTGAGCATTTTACAGTTCAGTGTTTCTTTTTCTTCAAATCCTAAGGTTTTGTGTCATAGGAAAAATGCAGTACGCAGATACTCATAAGGCTTGCTAACAGTAGAATCCAAAACATGCCCTAAAATAGCACTAAAAATGGAACTCATCTAGAAACAGAACCATCTATCAGATCAAAGTTAAGGTCTCAGTCCTGCTAAAGCTCTATATAAGACATAACAATTATTTACTGTTGAGAATAACTTCCTATAAATAAAGAGTGTCAATGAATCTCCGGAATTGCGCATGGCACTAAGCACAACAGCTGAGAAGGGTCAAGTTAGATTTATCATGTTTATGTTTGGTAAAGGGTGTTGCCCAAGCAGAAGTCTACTGTTTTTAATATGAGACTTCACAGATTACATTGTACTGAAAATGGGAAAAGGGCATAGATTTTTCTTTTTTTCCTCCAAGTGCTTGCAAACTGAACCCTAAAAAAAGTACAAGTGGGCAAGTTTAAGAACAGATCTTCATGAGCTTACTTATTTGATTCATAATAGGCCATTCTCTGTAGAACAAATCTTGAGAATAATTTTTCTTTACCGTTCTCTCAGAAGAGAGGAGATATGTTTTCAATTTTCATGTTTCTAGCCTAACTTCTCAATTCTATAATTAACATTATCTCACAGTAGTAACAATAATTAATCTTAACACTTCATCGTATACTAATTAAATTCAAAATGTGTTGATATTGAGGAAGCAAAAGATGTATTACACAGAAGATGTTACTGTTTTTAATATTAACTAGTAGACTGTGGGATCTCACTGTGCAGCATATACAGAATTTAAATAGAGAAATATTCAGAGAACTTTATACAGTAGTTGTTTTAATGAGTAGTTTACTAGGCAGTTTCTACAGGCAGTATGTGCTGTAAGGTCAAACTGTGTCAAAGATGCTCAGTACATCATTGGAAGCATTCAGTAGCTCTCAAGATCACATCCTAGAAGAGCAATTATTTTTAAATTTGCAAATGAGTTTGTAGGGCAGATAAATTTGTTGAATATTCAGATGACCTTGCTGGTTTGAATATCCATAATGTTTTTTGGTGTGTCCTTTACAAAGAATGTGCTTATATTTCCCACTCTTTCAAAATAATTGAATTAGGGGTTAATGTATCGAAGAGGTTAATGTAGTTGGTGGAAAACAAACCTCTGTGCTGGATTTTGTGTATTTGTTTCAGAGTATTTCATACCCTGTGTGTGCTGTCTCGCTATGATTTTGTACTTTTATCCATTTTCTTTACAGTTTGTTGTAGGGTGTAAGAATAAAGGTCAGTACTTTACTAAACCAGCATTATCTTTTTACTTATTATTTGACTTTGTCTTACTTATTCCAACCTGACTTGGCTTGGCATAGAAGAGCTTATAACTGAACTGCCTGGACAGCAGGTCAGAGTGTCTGTCAAAGATAGAAAATGCATTTGTGGGTGTTTGTATGAATGAGTATTTGTTTCATTAAGTGTGGAGGTACAAATATAAATGAGAATAATATTTTGTCTTACCACAAAAATAACTCATTTTGTGCTATCTGTCATAATATATGAAAGTGCTGAGATCCGGAGGAGCAAATGTTCAGCTGAGAAGCCTTTGAGACTTGATTAAATTGGTAGTCAACATCATTAATGCCTAGATTTCAAAAATGGGGAGGCCTGGGACTTTCATAAAGTTCTGTCACCATGTTTCATCCTAAATTAAGACTTTTAAAGACAGCTCTTCTCTTGAAGCGTCAAAACCTGGTTTTGACACCGTTTTTATCCTGTCTAGCTTAGGGTCTCAACCACTGAGAAGACTGATAGTCATAGTGAGGTCAGAGAAAATGTTCCTCCATTTTATTCCATGTGCTTTCAGTGACATCTTTATAACTGAATTTTTACCACTGAATTTATTGGGAATCTTCACTGGCTTTAGTAGGATTCTGATCAGACTGTGTATGTATGGAGCAGCTTCAGCAGCAGGTCCTAAGTGATGGAATATATACCATAAAATGTTCTATACATTGCATGGAAAGGCAGCATACTCTAGAAATACAAACAGTGGGCTGGAAATCACAGTTCTTGACTTCTCCTGGGTTTCCTGTTTATTCAGTGTTCTTGTAGAAAATTATTTTGGCCTCAGGTTAAACTGAGTACTGTGAAGCTTAATTAGTGTTTAAGGACAGTTCTGAGATCGTCAGAGACAAGATGCTGAGGTGTGAGCTACCAGAATCCTTGCTGTTGGTTCATTTTGGTGAGGGAGCGGAGCATAGGTAAAATACTGAGATAACTATCATGTTCTTATTAATCAAACTTTTATTTTTCTAGATAAAGCATGTATGATTTGGGGGGGGGGAAATCTTACATAACATGGAAGAGAAAGGATGTCAATTACATGAAACACTGAGGGAGACCAGAGCTGAATCAGCATGTGTGGTAATCATATTTTCAACCTGTACATGTTTTTGGAAGTATTCTTCCACATACCTCTGGAAGAAGAAATAAACTTGTTGTCTGTCCTGAATAGAGGTAATTAGAATAAGGCAGCTTTGGCTAATGCTGAAAACTGAGAATTCCTCAACAATGAAGTCTTCACAGAAAATACACCTCTGTAGTTTTCTTCTAATCTCAGTTCCAGATGTGGTACAGGAACCAGGGCAATCTGCTGGGGCAACAGAAAACCTTGTGTTGATGGTGAGGTACTTTGCCAGCTACACAAACTGCAGCATTCTGTACTGTCTGCTGTGCCCTGGAGATTTCAAGGTTTGTTGTCCTGAGTTGATTACATCCAACAGCATCAAATGGTACACTACCAAAGATGTGCACAGAAGTTGCTAAGGACCATATCTGAAAGAAACGGCCTGTGTCTTCTGACGATGTATAAATCATAAAAAGCTGTGCCACTTTGTTCTGTAATGCAGCAACTGGGATACTGACCAGATCAGGCTGTGGCCAGCCTGTCAGTCAGTCTTCAGCCAGTTAGCCAGGTCTCCAGCTAGTCAGACTACAGGCCTGACTAAAGAAAATGCTGGGCATCAAGCAGTAGAAAACTCCAGCATTGTTTACACTATAACTTCTTTATAACTTCACTATAACTTTCCAAACAATTTTTTTCTTTTTTTTTCATTTTTGGCTAGATGCAGCTTCAGATAGCTTTCAGCTGTACTTAGCGTGCCACTCCTGTCATTAGTCCTGTGTTTGGACAGAGGTGCCCAACCTATGCCCACCTGGCTGTGGCCAGATAAAGAGTTTGTCCAGCAGGCAATCTGCTCCCCCTCTGCCACCCTCTTTTCCAGAATCACGTGGCCCTCCCTTGTCCTGTGCCTGGGAACCTGTCTATCATGTGATCAGGCTATAGCATACGTGCTTTGCCTGCTGTCTGTAAGTTTGATCATGTCGTGGGACTACAATGTTCTGAGAATCACATAAGGTTTGCTTGTGTATCCTATGATCACGTGTGCCTGTGATATTTCAGGAAATGTCTGCATTTCAGTGAACACACTCCCTATCGAGTAGATGGCTACATGTCTGATTCAATTTAGCTGGAAAATTGGGCATGTTGCTTGAAATAGCCATTAATACTCAAGGCTGTGTTTTAAAAATATCTTGGGCACTACCACTAACTAATTATATACCATAATCTGTTCTTTGTTACTAGGTAAGGGTAAAAGTTAAGACCTTACTTGCTGAGATCATACATTTACCTATCTTGGAATACAGTAGGCAGTTTGACCTTCATTTAATCTCAGCTGCTGTCAGTGTCTTCCCTGGCCTTCTACAAGTCTACTAGCCTACTGTGTTAAAACAATATTTAAACATAGCAGCAATGATGCTTACAAGCAAAGTTTTATTTGTTGCTGTAAACATCATGCTGTGTGTTTACTAGTGTGTGCCTTACTAATGTGGGAAGTGACCACTGAAGTGTCTGTGACATATGCAGTAGAAAGCATAGCAGCACTGAATTTACACTCAGGTTCTCCAATCCCAGTCTAGCAATGTAAAGCTTTTAAGTATCTGTAAATATGATCTGTGTCTACTTCATGCTAATAAGACTAAAGAAACCTTTAGTCTAATTGAGAATCAGGATCAGAATTTGTCAGTTCACTATGGCATGGATTTTTCATTTCAAATAATCTGGGACAAAAAGTGCATCTTTTTGCTCCTGAAGCAATTACTCATTATTAGGTTATTCCCAGGTGGGCCTCACTATTGCTAAATTTTCATGGTTATCAGATTCTGTTTTGTAATATGGATCTGGTTTTGGAAATACTACTTCTCATTTTTTATTTACTTATTCTGAATAGGAAGTGAAGTGATTTTCTTTTCAGAATAAGCAGCAGTGGAAGTGTGTCTGTATTGATAGTTGTATTCTACAGACAGTATTTTTGTAACTATATTCTTGTGTAAAATGTGTAGTATATGAGAAAATTGGATTCTTACCTTTTATTCCACAAGATTAGCTTAAATTACTTCAGTGACTGAAAAGAATAGAGTTTGATAGTCAGTGACCAGATTCAAATTAGTACCCAATAAAAAAAGTACATGTATTCATTTATAGGCGAGCTGAGAAAAGCTTAGTCTTACAGTAGCAGAAGATGAAAATGCATTATGGAGATAAGCACTCGACTTCCTTAGGCTAGATAAAATGTACTGAAAGGAAAGACAGAGAAGAATCTGTGTATGTCAAAGACATTGTCTGACTCTGTACCTCTTCTGGAGTGCAAGTGCTTAGCTGTGATTAGAAGTAGTGTCAATGAAATATGAATGCATTGTAGCATTTCTGACCATATTATACTGTATCTACATGGTGTTTCAAGTAACCCCTCTTTATCTGAACCAGAAGCATGAAAGAAATTAATAAAATATATGAGGATAAGGAAAGAATACTGTGCCCTCTATATAATGGTAATATCCCTGGTACAGCTTGTACAGTAAGGTGACATTGTCATTAGGCTCTTTCTCTAAGTGATTTGCACTTCACAAACTAAACGTTGTATCAAAGCTTAATGTAATTCTTACCTGGAATGCTCTTACTTTGGGAGGAGTGATCTATTGCAGACATAACCAAAATGAGGTTATAAATACAGTGCTAATATTACTAATATTTGCTTGATACTACTTATAGAACCCATCACCTAAGAATAATGAAGCACTGACAAACCGTAAGCAACAGAACATCCAGCCAGAGAGTGTACTTTTCCTAATTAGTATGGAAAGTCAACGGCTGGACAAATCATTAATTCAGCCAGATCACACAGTGAGTAAGTGCCAGGGATGCAAGTGAGAAGCCAGGAATGCTGACTAGTCCTTTCTGAAATCTAGAGAGCACTTCCGAAGTCCAACCTGAAAAAAGAAAACCCATTTCTTCTTTCTGTGCTGTGTAAATACTTGAAATACTTTCAAAACTTATCCTGCTTGGCTTTGCATAGTAGAAGAGGTACGGTGCTTTGACAGTATGGTCTTTTTCACCTAGCTGACATGAGGCATCAGTGAGGAATATGTTTGCAGAGATGTGAGATCTCTTGTACAGCTTCAAGACAAAAGGAGTTTTGCTGAGCATTGGCACAGTGAGCTTAGCCAGTGAGTGCATAGATTTTTGTGCTGCTACTTCTCTTTCTGTTGGAAGCTCTCAGGGCATTTCACAAACTTTAATGACTGAAACTTCTCAAAGCATTAATGACATTCCTAACTTTATTGAACAGAGGGGAAAAAAGAGAAACATTGGGCCTGACTGACTCCCCCACTGACACAAATGAATCCCAGAGACCTTAGTCTCTCATCCGGCAGGCACATAGGTAGGAGCCTTAATTTTTCAGATGAGCAGTCCTGTTGAACTGAAAAGGAAATGCATGTGAATAAAATTAAATATGTACATGTTTAAAAGATAAATCCTAATTTTAACCATTAACTTCTCTCCCCTCCCTCATGAATGCCTTTTCAAAAAAAAACTAAGATAATTTTGAGAGGGTTTTAAATGACTTAAATGGTCCATTTTATGGAGTTGGATTTAATACAGGTAGTATTTTATTTAAGTCTACATGGATGTCACTTTTATTTTCTCTAAAGTGTTGACCATATAATAGGTGTGAAGCTAAACTTCTGAAAGGCACAGTGCAGTCTTTTAACCTTTAACCAGTTTAACCTTTCAAAGAACCCATGGCAGTTTTAACTGGCTATGTTATTATCTAAAAACGTTTGTTCTTCAAATATTGATGTTCTTCATGAAGTGGAATAACATTTAATTATTTTTGGTGTGTAAATAAATGACCTTGTAAATGAAAATGGAATGCAGGGACAGGTACCAAATGTTTACTCACTATAAACACCATGCTGACTCTGGGTGAAACATTTCTTATTATGTAGACTAATTTTCAAACCACATTTGTTCTGTTTATTAGTTTTAATGGCTTAGACATGTTAAAGATAGGTAGTTATTTTCCTGAACATGAACTACTTGAGATGACTAATTCACAAACTTTTATTAAAGCATCATTTTGTGTTTGATCTGGAAAAGAAAATCCTAATAACATTTTTTTCTATGGATTTCATCTGATGCTGCAATTCAGTAGTTAGTAATTACATAGGAATTCACTTGACACATGAAATAAGCACTGATAAGAATCCATTCCTATAAGGAGGAACTAATGAACAAAATCACGATACGTAAAGCTTTTCTTTTTTTAAGTAGGAACTGACCACTTTTGGGTTTTTTTTGGTTTATGAGGTCATTAAAGATTTTTGATGAATAACAAGATTTATTTATTTGCTTGGTTTGCCAGATCAGAAATGTTAATTTTAGTTTTGGTTTTGCGTGAGGAACTAAGGGAGAGCTCAGGGATATTAATTATGAACCCTAGAAACCTGCCAGCAGTGAGTGTGGTGAACGTTGAGCAACTGTCTTATTATTCTAAATTTTATTTGTTTATTAGAGTTTTGTAACTTGTTATAAAATGCAACAAAATTTTAGTCATTTTAAACAATCTAATTCAAACTTGTTTCTTCCCGCAACTCCCCTCTTTTATCCCATGTTGTGTCATCAGTTCTCCAGTGCAAGGCTTTCAAGCCTTAGACTTGCTAATCTGAAGCCTAGCCAAAAACAACCTTTCCAGGTTGTCTACTTTAGCCAAAAAAAGCACAAAAGAGTAATTTCTAACATACAAAAATGTCAAAATTACAGCTAAGAGAAAAATAAATTCACCAACTACTTGCTCATTGAAGTCCTCATTTTAACCTTAGAGATACATGTATATACCATATGTACTCTGTGTGTGTGTATATATATATATACACAAGATTTTCAAAACAGAGTTGCAGTTCTCATCAACCTACACAGTATAGCCTAAAGCAGTTTCCAAAAACGTGGACATACCTTGTGTTCTGCACTGTGATTTAGACTGTCAGGTAACATACACTGTTAGATCTGGAAATGACGTGCCAGTTTTGCAGCATTGTGTCAATCCCAATGCCAGCAGCTTAAAAGATAAATACTTTTTAAAATGAATACAGAAAGTTTGAATCGCTCCAAAGAATTTCATTGCTGTGTTTGAGTGCTGGCCCCCAGACTGTTTTCAGGGGATTGGTATTTTTCTTGTTCGGAGGAAAGTGAGAGCAAAAGTTCCTTTCAGTGTTATGTGGGCACTGGGTTTGCTCTGCTCCCTTATGGAATAATTACTAACAATAAGTGTTCTTGGTTTTCACTTTTCCCATCCTGCCTCCTTACCAGTTATGTAATATATAGTTTAGCATAGCTCTGAAGACTGTTTAGAGGTACTGGCTTTCTGTAAAGCAAACAGCTAAACACTGGAGTTGATGCAAACAGGGCACTTAGCATCTGAAAGAAGTGTTAACACTTTATTTACATTTAAATTAAAGTGGACACTTATTTATGTGTTCTGGTTCTGAAAGGTGTGTGGTACATCTGCAGAGGCCTATTGTTTATTCATGCTGTAAATCCTTTGAAATGTGTTAAAATGCTTCCCACTCATTATAAAAATCCTGCCACCCATGGATTAGGGCTTTGATGTCACCAATCCTGCTTCAAAGGGTTCTTTCAATGCTATTAATCACAGTTTAGCCTCTGAAGATATAGCCAGAGAAAACATTTGGACATCTTGTGCTAGACTTGCTAAAACTTTGAAATATACAGAGTGTCTTGCATATGCACAGTCCCGTATCACTTCCTCTCTCATCTCTGAGCCTTTATTTTGAAAAGCTATTTTGTGATGACTTTGGCTTTCTACAAGTACAGAGGAAGAAGTTTAGGACACGTCATACTGTACATTTAAAAAAAAGGCATTCGTCTTTCAGTTGACACCACAGTATGTTTTTGCCTGAGGAACTGAGTCAGTCTTTAAAAACCCCAAGGGACAATAAGATTGGGGATTAAGCAGGCCTATATGTCAAAAGGTCAAAAAAGATACCGTCTTATCATTTTCTCATCTCTTTCATTAGTTTGTGAGCTTAAGATGCTGTCTAAACACTTCAGGATCCACATGATTTCATAGAAACAAGATTGTTTCTGCTGTCTTTTTCTCTTTTAAATCTCTCAATGAGTCACAGAGAAATTGATTACTAGTGATTGAGCTGTATGCTTTTGTGCTGTCGTTGTTTTCATCAGCTCAGTAGCTAAGGTCAGTGACATACCACCTTATCACTGACTTTTTCCTCCCTTTTAAATCAACACTGCACTCTGTCATGCCCGTGCTGAATGCTCTGCAGGCACAATTGGTAACGAGCAGGGTGTGGAAGAAGTGTGGTGATGTCTGCTATTTTTAGTACTATTGTACAAACAGATTTTCCACCATACAAATTTTTCCCTGCTAAGCTTCTTGAACAGTTTTTGCAGTATGTATTTCTTTCTTTTTGAACAGGTAACTTGGCACAAGCAAGAGCCAGAGTGACAGCAGCATCTAGGTCTTTGCCTCCACAGCTTAGTTCTGGGCGTATCAAGGTTAGTAGTGTTCCCTTTGAAGACAGGCAATTGTTCATAAAATATTACAGTGAGACTATGGACACGATGCTTAGCTGATGTAGGTATTAGTGAAGTTCTTACCAAATGAGAGTCTGCCTTAATATCAGAAAACATGCACCTCAGCTGGGAGCACTGTTTCCAGTTTTAGTGAGGACCCTGTTGTAGAATCCAGTGAAGAATCAATTTACTACTGATTAATCTCTAGACTTTTGGAGTGAAATCTCAGTTACATTGATATTGATAGCAATATTCCTCTTTATTTCAATGGGGTCAAGGTTTTCCTCTGGCAATTTTGGCCTAGGAAGAGATTCAATTAGATAAAATTTGAATAGTGTATTTAACAGTATGAAAGGCAAAATAAAAAAAATTATCTGTTCCTTTTTTATTCAACTTGCAAGTGAAAAAAACAGGGGACATTTGTGACTGATAGATGACCAGAAAGGAAAGACTTTGTAAAACCACTATTCTTTAAAAAGAAGAACTGTAGAATTTAAACGCTGCTGAATTTTGCCATAAAAGTATGTGGCATAATTGCAGAAGGATGGGATCATTTTATGGGAGTTAAGAGGATGTGTTGCCAACCGAGTACACTTAATTTGTGAGGAAAACTCTTGTGCCTCAAGCTGATAGCATGTACACCCCCTCCCTGCTTCCGAAGTAGTACTGTTAGAGTTAGCTTAGTTAAGAGTTTGAGGGGGTTTTTTGCCTCCAAAACAAACAATAATAATTTTTAAAAACAAATGTGCTAACAGCAACTGTTCAAAAGTCTACAGAATTTTATGTTCGGGGTTTTCTATTTCTTTTTATTCTCTTCTGTTATTAGGAGCTCATGCTCAAATGTTGATACAGTAAGGCATGTTACCCAGAGATCTATATCCTTCACTGTACCTGGAAATACAGATGTGGATTTCGGAGATTTATTTCCTCTCTGGTATAAACACTTTCAGTGCTGAAGAACAGATAATGGCCTTTCCAATTTTCTTGTATTATACACACGTTGTCTTCCACATCCAGCTATATTCAGCATAAACTTTCTAAGCATGCATTTTATTGATAGAGTGGGAACAGAATAAAGCAGTTCTCTTTTAGAGCTTTAATAAACACAGTCAGTTAGTAGTGTTTAAATGGTTTTTACTCACCCTTCAAATTTTTAAAGAAGGAGCTAAAAGACGTGCATAAGTGCAGCACTATTCAGAAAATGTTAATTGAAATTGGTTTTAGCTGAAAATTCTTTCTTATTCATAAAAATTCTAATTAAAACAACTTCAGGAAAAAGATTTTAAATTACTATTTTACAATTTCTTAAAAAAAAAAAAAAAAGCCCAAAAGTAATAATTTTGTTTGGAAGTTTGGAAATTTTCATTTATTATTCAATTGATGAGCTTGTTTGCTTAACATATTTTTTTTGGTTTTACAGTATTTCATACCATGCCAGCAGCAGGTGTGGTCAATATGTGAAAGTAATAATTTTCAGTGACTTCATAAAGTGACATGATGTCATAAATCATTCTTTTAATATTGTTTCAAAACCATTATAAGCAATTTTTTTTAGTGACGGAACAGTTTGTGTTTTGTAGGTCAAGCTGTTTTCCATTTCAGTTATAATTGTATAAATGTATATTGTACGTCACTACTAGTGTCATGTAAAAATGTGACTTAACAGTTGAAATATTCTTCATTTTAGTTTAAAAAGAGTAGCTAGTGATTTAAAAGACAAGATTCATTACATTCTTACTATGTTCTATTATTTTCTATCAAGCCAGTTGTGATAAAGCCTATTGCCTGCTGTACATGTGATTATTGCCTGCATGGCTTTATAGACACACAATGTTATAAATTAACCAGAGACACAATTTCTAAAAATTCTTACAGGAAAATCTCCCTAGCTTCAGGGTCTATCAGAATTTTTCTAATGGAAACTTCAAATATTTCTTATTAAAAAGATTTGGAAATTGATCCTGGTCCTTACAGATTTCACAGATCTGAATTTATAACTCCATCCATAGAAAAAGGAATCTCATGATACTGGTTTTACCCTGATTTTCTGAGAAACTGTATTACACCTCCTCTGTGAGTTGTTTCTGACCATCTGTCTTTCTGTGTGTTCACTCCCTTCCCCAAAAAAAAAACCAAACCAAAACAAAACCCTTTTGAACCCAGCAGGCTATAGTAAACCATATTTGACAGAGTGACAGTCTCAAAGATCATAAGATTCTACAGGTTTGGTGAAAATAAGCAGCTGTGAAAAGGAGATGCTTACAGTATCCTACTGACCAAAAGGCAGAGCATAAGCTCACCCTTTATTGGCCAGCAGATATTCCAGATACGACTGAGAGATTGTGAGTGCTGAACCTCCAACAACAATACCACTGAGAGTCTCTGCTTTTCTAGACAGAGAAGAATCCAATTTAGAAGCTCAAATTCATGGGCATTTGAGCTTCAGTGCAGTCCTCAAACTATTTGCTTTTGCTCTTGATTTGGTGTTCTTTATGATTAAATTGTCTGTCTTTTAACATTAAATGTTACCAGTTATTCTGAACTTACTGTCAATATGCACTGGTATGGCTTTTGTCTTCTGCCTGACCTTTACTGGAGGTATAGATATCAATTCTCAAAGCAGTTGTCTTGCCAAGATAGTTTTGAAACATTCCCATATCCTTCCCCGTGGACATGCCTGCTGTTCTGATTAGGTCATTGATGTTTACTTTGTCAGGTGACCTCTTAAGATGTTTGATGTTATCTGTGCTGATAAGGCATTTTTCCTAGGATATATTACAGAGTTTTCTGTTAACATCCTTAAAACTGAACTCAAACTGCATCTTTTTTTTTATTTCATGTGTTAGTTTGAGATGTGTACAAATGCATGTACACCACTCTGGGCTAGAACATCACAGATTACAAAAACATACTGAAATTTTTATGGTCACCCTTATGGAAATCTGTCTCTCTTTGCACCATCTGTATTCTGAATCTTGTCTTTGCAAGTTTTCTTTTGATTTCTTTCCCAACACAAAATCCATTTTCTTGATCTATTACTACTTAGTGCTTCATTTCCTTTATATTTTGCATGCAGTCTCCTAAATATCTCCTGAAGGTAAGAGACAGAGTTACTTTATTGAGAACTGTAATCTTTCAGCAATTACTTTTAGTGTTCAGAAGAGTGGTCTTAAGTCAGTGAGTGTTGGAAATGATCGTATGGAGCAAAGTCCAGGAAGTGTAGCACAGGTGCTGACAACAGCATTATCTGGTTTATACAAATGCCACCTGGTCAGAGCAGATGGTAAACTGCCACAAAGCAAGTGAATGCTAAAATGTTGTTAATGCTCCATGCAAACAGGAAGCTGGTTGATTTTCTTTAATTTTGTTGAGCTGTAATACAGCAACACAATCTGCTTGTGATTGGTAACCATGTTTATACTCATTCATAAATTCTGGTTTCATTTTGATAAGAACAGCTGTACTGACAATATAACTAAAATATACAAGGAGCAATATGTTTGCTGTCCATGTATATTCTCTAAAAATAACTATTCTGAAATGCTGCAAAAGCAGTATTTGAAGCCATGGCAGTTCAGCAGAGTAAGATTGCTGAAATTCTTGGCATCAGAATGGCAACGTAAAGTACTTAATAGTAACCACAACAGCAGAAAGGAAAAGACTTAGACATTCTGAGATTACCTACTTTGTTTGCCACTTGTTATCCAACAACATTTTTTCCATACGTGAGCAAAATGAGGCAGCTCAATTTACTTCCTGGTCATTACAAAAACGATAACTCTTCTTATATAGAAAATAAGACCTGATGAAGTTCATGGTAGTGGCAATAAGAGGAATGCTTTTTAGAAATCAGTTCATAAGGTATTGCATCTTGACAGCTGCTTCATTGACTGAGTATTATACTATCATAACAAAAGTGTGAAATCATTTGGAACACTTACAGCTCTCTCTGAAATCAGTGCATGTCCTGCATCTGTTAGAAGCTGTCCTTCCTACCTCTGATAAACTACTCTGAAGTACTCACACCTGCAGGAATGACCATAACAAAAACTGAACCCAGCTTTCATGGGTGAAGTGGGGTGGGTCTGCAGTGTTTCTGGAACAGCTCTAACATCTGAGTTTTGTCTTCCAGGTTGACACGATGGAGGTTATGCGACACCCTGAGGAAACAACTAACATGAAGCGGCAAACTATGGCTTCCTATTTTAGGGTACAAAAATTAAATTGTATACAAACATTTTGGTGATAAGGACAATAGGTATATCTAAAATATTTGTGGGATTGTGAGATCAAAGAGAATAATAAGAGAATTTTTTTATTCTGTTGTGAGGCCTTTGTAGACTCATAAATTTTCTTTTGCTCCTTTTCTTTTTATTTCCTCATACTTGTACTTCTATGATTTCGCCAAGTACATTGATAAAAGAATCTAGAGTCTAGACTATTTCCATCTAAAATGCTGGAGGTCTAGAACAGGCCTCTTTCTGAACAGAAAACTGATTTTGTGCAAATAAAATAGCTGTCATTACTAAAGCCTTCATATTTTTTCACAAGCTCAGGCACACCTACTTTTAAAGATTAAGATTTGTCATTTGTGCTAATAAGTAAAAACAATCCATCTTTTGGAAGTATTGTTAAAAATCATATGGATTTCCATTTTATCAGTAGTAATCCTGTCTGGGGTAGTGTATATTCTGCATGTGTGCTTAAATCAAACAGTAAGGAAAAGGCATTGAGAATGTTCGAACTGGAAGGTTAGGAGTCAGGAAACCCACATGCCAATCCAAGGCTGTTGGTTAATGTTTTTTTTCTTGCAGTCATTGCAGAGTGGAAAAGTTTTGAGCAGTTGGTCCTTGGGCTGCACTTGTTGTACCATGCAGAATGGGGAAGTTCACAGTGCTGTGCTAGCCAGTGTGGGTCAAAGCTTCATGCTGTGGAGGAATACCTGTTTTCTTTGTCGTGCAAAATAGTGTAAGGAAAGGTATAGAGGGATACTGAGATGTTGCTGCAGTGTGGAGAGTACAAGGACACACATTCAGACTCATCTAGTAATACAAGTGTGGATTTAGAGTGCTCTTGCAAAGAACTATGCAGATGTCAGCTGAGTAGGAACTGTCAAAAAAAAAAAAAAAGTGGAGTTGGGGAGTGAGTGTGAAAGTACACCATAATATGGATGCAGCCTACAGCAAAGTGACCACAGTCAGCTTGGAATTGTATGTGATTTTGAGATTGAGTGTATTTGCAACAAATACTTATCATACAGTGGGTTAATGGTGAGGATGGAGCAGAAGTATCAGTATTCAAGAGGAGTCATTGGAAAAGCAGATATATATGGTCTGATCACACTTTTTTCATTTTAGTGTAAAATGCAATGGAACAAATTGTTTTCCATGTCCAGGGTGGATAGGAAAAGAAGTAATGGGTCTATGTTTCAGCAGGAAGATTTAGGTTAGATGTTAAGTACGTTATGAAGTCATGATAATGTAGCACTTCAGTAGATTGTCCAGGGAGATTGTGCAGTCTATGTCCTTAGTGATTCTGAAAAATGAATTAAACAGAGATGTGCCTGAAATGGTACAGATACATCTAGTGCTCTCTTTGGGCAGGGGACTGAGCTGATGAGTTCTTGCAACCCTTTCCCCATGACTTTCTGTGAATTTCCATGATTGCTTGTTTCACAGTAAGGCTTGTTCTTCTGTTGGGGATATTTGATTGGTCAAATGTGCCTACAGTAGAATTATAGTTAGGACATTTTTCAATTAATTTTTTTTTTTATATGGGCGTTCTTCAACTACAGAGATGTGGTATAAGGAGAGACGAAGAGAAAGGTGTAAGAAGTAAGAAATAAGAACTAGAATAATAATATGTTTTTTACACTTGAAAACTTTTAATAGGTTCTGGGTTTTAGCCAAAAGCTTAAAAATTAATAAAACGTCAATGCAGATTAACATTACAGATTAAAATATAATCAAGCTTTACATACTGTTTACAAATACATATCTCCTGCTTAAGCAGTTGCATTGCAGGTTTTTTTCAAGTGTGTGCATCTTTTTTATTTTCCTCACTAGTATTCTCTCATGGATCTTTTATCCAAAATGGTTATTGGACAGCCTCACTTCATCCGCTGCATTAAACCTAACGATGATCGAGAAGCACTGACGTTTTCTCATGAGAGAGTTTTACTGCAGCTACGATACACTGGAATTCTGGAAACTGTCAAAATACGTCAAAAAGGGTATTCTCATCGCATCCTCTTTGAAGAGTTTGTGAAAAGGTAAGACTTCTATAACATGGCTGTTGTTTTAAAACTCCATTCAATAAAATACATTCTATGTTTAAGTACAGAAAGTTCTACAAACATTGGTTCATACGTGTATGATCTGATTCTGTAATGAGAGTGGTGACTATCAGAGATAAAGACTACAAGAGATATCTGAGCTCTAATGGAGAAAAGTCTATGTGAGACCAGCAGTGAGCACTTAGTATTCAGTAGCAAGCCTGTCCCCATGGTTCCCTCAGTAGAGGCAACAAGTGGAAATTATGCATCATGCTCAGATAATACAAGGATTTGGAAGGTCAGTGGCCTTCAGCCATCATATGAAGAATGTGCACATGCTTAAGAATGAACTGATATAAAAGCTTTAGATTTAGAAATAGTCCTCGTAATAGCTACATGGCTTCATAGTCATTTATCTCAGATATATCCTGAATTATAACCAGATCTCTGTTCACCTGAACCCTTGTCATGGCTACTCTTACTGGCATTAATACTATTCTCAATCTCAAAAAGTTATAAATGTGATTCAGGAAATGCTATTGTCTTTATGATGATAATATGTTTATATGATCATTATGGTTAAAATATGTTTTAGTGTAGTATTTACTGTTTTCCAGTCTGTAGGACTGATAATTCAATAATGGAGCAGAAGCGGTACCATTAAGCAATCAACTACTCAACAGTAGGAACAAGCAGTGAATGGCTAAATCAAGTATTTAGTGATATTTTCTGAACTCGAGGTTGTTCATCTAGACAATATAGAGTTAATGAATCCACTGAAAGCAAGTCATTCATATGATGCTAGAGGGAAGGAGCTGATTATGTTTTTGAGAAAGAAGAGACAAACAGTTTCACAGGCCTTTCTAAAACGCAGAGATCACGTAAATTTACGTGTGTAAATCAGTCATTTGGGCTTGGAAATCTGTGGTCCTTGCATTGAGAGATGTTGAATGGTAAACCATAGCTTAATCAATTCATTCTGAAAAATTATGAAATTTTCTGCTTTATACTATATTAGTATGCCAATTGAATATGTAATAGGAAAACACTAGAGATATATATCCCAGGAAGGATAACTGATGTGTTCGTTTGTCCATCGAACATCATGTCTGAAAATTAAAGCAATTTAATTTTCAGACATGATCTCCCCCAACTTTTTTTTGTGTTACATGACTAATTTTAGTAAGGTCACACCATTCTAAAGCAGGTTTAACAAACAGATTAATTTTTGTGATCACTAACACATCTTTGCAACATCCTGAAGAGGCTGAAGGCAGAATTATTAACCTTAAATTTTATCCAATTTACACATAAGTGAACTAAGATTGACTCCACTGAAATTAGTGTAAATTGAGAGGAAATTAGGCCTCCTCTTATCAGTGGATTCTTTTCATTCAAAAGTGCACTGAATTTGAGTACAATCTTGAAAAGTAAAGGTAATAAAAGCAGCGCTGACTGTAGCTTTCCATTCCTGCAGATAAGGGCAAGTTGTGTTTAACATCTTGTCAGATACTCCCCACATTTTTAGTCTAACTTGATGTAATTCTTTCAGGAAAGAAAGTCAACATAAGGGAAGTGAGAGGGAAGATTTAGCAATTTGCCCAACAGCACAGAAGTTGAGTTCAGCACATCCTGAGTTCAGAATGTAAACGAGGGGTGGGAGAGGGGACGTTCTTGCTCCTTTGTTCAGTTCATGTTTTATTTTTAAACAAATCCTATTATGTTTTGCTCTTAGAAAAAAAAAAATGAACAATGCTTAAAAAAGCTATCAATGGAACAAGAAACATTTTTTTCTGCAACTTACTGCCATGACTAGTCAAGTGTTTTTAGGAACTAAGTAGTTGAATACATAAAAATGTCTGAGAAAACAGGTCAAATGCTAAACAGATTGGCACTTCTTTGTTCATAATCAAAAAGACATTAGGCAAGTATGAACAAGAGTTTCAAAATGTCAGTAAATGCGAGAATATCAAAGATTTTCTAAGCCAGCAAGTTAATTGGTATTTTGATCCTTTTGAGCAACTGAACAACAAAATGGATGAGCCAGCACTTTTTCTCCCTTGATGTTATTAAACAAATAGGTGTGCTTCTTATCTGCCTGTTCAATAATGCTGTTTTGTAAACTCTTAGCAGGAAATATGAGGACAAAACAATCAAAGGCAGGGAACAGAACCATTCAGGGTTTATCAGGTGGGAGGTAAACAAAAGATAAAGCTCTGTCTAATGTTACTCTTTACTGTCTTCTGTTTTCATGTAGAACAGATTATTTCAGTGTTGCAAACTTGGAAGTAGTTTATTGGGTTAAAAAACAGATGGTGAGGAGGGGACTTAATTGTAACTCATTCACACAATGTTTCTTCAGCCAAGTATACAACCATCTGTTTTATGTATATAAATATACATATTCTTTTACTTAAAGTAAGAAAACGTAATCTGCAGCCCCTGTAAACACTGTAGACCTGTCAAGTCTTGGGCACTTTGCCTCCATTGGCCTTGTCTCACACCCCATGCCATCACATGTCTGTCTTACATGTTTGCTGTGAAGCAGCATTGCAGCATGGCCCCTTTCTCAGGCTGGAATCCCAGGTTTCAGGCACAGGCTATTAACCTGGTCAGGCATCAGGTGCACCTGGCTTGTGGGGCTGCATAGTGACCATGCACTGCACAGCAGCTAAGGGAGGTGTGCTTTCTAGCAGGGACTTGCACTGGAAGTCCCACTGGATGGGATGCTCCTTGTTATATCTGAGTGCCCAGGCCCCTGGAGCTTCACATGACGTGATGTGGTATGCAGGGGGATACCCCCCCTCCGCCCATGCTGGGGGATATGATCACCACATATCCCCCAGCTGTATACACCTTTTATGTAATGTGGCATATACCGTACCATGGGTTGAAAAATAAGGGACTTGAGAGTCTAATGGTGCTAAATGCTGTCATGCTTTGAAGTGCCTCATAAGCTCACAGGAATGTGTTGAGAAGTTTTGTAGAAGTTTCGTTTAAAGATTGTCTTTTTTCTTCTTCTCTGCCCGTTTATGTTCTGCATTGAAGTTCTTTGTACTGCATTAGGATGCAGGATACACTTTTCCTATAAGCGCTACCTACTCCACGGTAGCAAGATGATGTTACTCAGATCATATGCTCATGACAATACCAGTGTTATTACTGTAACAGTGATCCCAGTGAGGTTGGTTCTGCTTTTTCGATCTCACAGTGCAAATTTGCATAAGGTCACTGTTGGTACACCTGGTACACACAGTCTCTAAACCGTCAGTGTTACATTTCTCGTGACCATATAAAGCCTCATTGACCTTAATGAGTCACATTCTGCGTTGAGTGGAGCTATGAATAAAAACTGGTCAAATATTGCGAAGTCCTGTAAAACATGTTCTCTCAGTACATGCTTTCTTCTAACCCCAAAAATTCAGTGGTGATAGACTTGTTTATTATTCAAAATCAGGGAAGCACTGAATTAAATTAGAAGTCAACAGGTTTGCTACAGAGAAAATAAATGCTTGCTTTTAAAATTATGCGTTTTTAATGCAAACTTACTTTTTGAAACTGAGTCTGCATGGTACCGAAGTCCCTAAGTGATTTCTGGAAATGAAATTGTAACATCCCCCATATTTTGATTTTACTATTACCCGTGTAAATGTTTGTTATTTGTTTCAGTGGCTTTAAGATTTCACCAGATCTGTATAAAGTTCCTGTACACTTGAAATATGGTAAACTACTGTACCTTCCACATATACTTTCTAGACTCTTGTCATTCACAGAACACTGGTAAACAGTTGCAGGATGGAGAAGATAGGAAACTTCTAGGAGTGAAAAGTCTGCTAACCCCTTATGAATTGTATATGCAGAATGGACCAAATTGTGCCTTTCTTAGCGTATTTCTGTGATTCTATGTTTATGTGGTGATTTACAGCATAAGTGTTAGGTATCTGTTACTGAATTTCGAGAGTATCTTAGATGTTTTTTCATTTTTCAGTTACATTTTTTCATTCATACTCTCAATATAGAATCAAATGTAATTAGTTTTACGAATTCAGATGTGAAAGTTTCTGAAAGAGGGGAGATACAACCAATAGAAGTTAGGAATTTTTGAAAAGTTATTTAACAGCTCTTTCAGTGCTAAAAACATGGGGTTTTTGAACTTTCCAACGCCAGGGCTGAGAAGGAACAAATGTCTTTTGGAATGTTGAGAATCTCCCTACTATTGCTGGGGGTCTGGCTAGAAAGGGATTTTGCCCTGTTGCACCTCATGCTTTTCATTATCCGTTCTCCACCTTAGGCCAGTATATTTTAGTACAAAGATTTGTTTTAAAGAGAAAAAGGGTTAATCATTACTTTTTTGAGTTAATTGTGTAGAATTGATGCTGCCTTTAAGTCTGGAATGTGAAGGGAACTTTAGTAAGAGACACTTAGTAGTTAATGGTGCTGTTTAAATGCTATTTATTGAACAGTTCAACAGTTCACCCTTTAAGGAGGGGAGAGAAATTGAACCATTTGTTTACAATCAGTTTATCTAATCTAAAACCACCAACACTAAAACGCCTTGGCCATAATCAGATAGTTAATAACATCATTCTGGAGTTGTCCATATCTTAGCATACTTGGATGTCTTTAACGTTCAACATTAACTCTGCATGTCCTAGCTTTGCAATTGTTGATCTGGGGATAAATTCAACTGTTAAAAAATGTTGGTTTATGCCTAATGACTACTAAGTACAGTTAATCCCATTTTAATGTATGTTTTGTCTGGAATACTATTCGTGTCCATGAAGGCTGGTTTGTAGTGCAGTGTAAGAACCACTCGTTAAGAAATACATAATTCCAGAGTTTCATCAGCTCTGAGAAATTAGTTCTTCTAATTTCTCAGAGGGGAGATTGCTTGTCTCTTACTTAGTCTTACTGCTAATGAGAATGTGATTAGTCAAGTACTTTTAGGAAACACATAGATGAATATGTGTCACGTAGGAAATTTTCAAGCAGTATATATAACCAAAGAAAATCACATATTTTTGCACAAATATGTGCATGTTTATGAAACAACACATGATGGAACATAAACTTTATTTTTAAAAATAGAAATAAAAGTATTGGCTTAACATAGAAGAGCACTGAAGTATTCCAGACTACTGCATTTTCTGCTGAAATAACAAATGCAAATATGGAAATAAAAAGTAGAGTTGTGAAATTTTCATCTCATCTGGAAGCAAATGTGATTTCTAGCTCTACTTTTCTGAAATTAAGTATCTGGTTTCTTCTCTTGGTGAAATGTTGTAAATAAAGGTCATTCTGTGATCTCTGTACAATAGATTTACATTAGTATGATAGAGATGAAATTAGGCCAATAAATCAAAATGAACAGTTGTAGTTGCATATACCCCAAAGTTTTGGGTGCACTCCCAGACGTTTTCTCTACCATTTCACCATATGCAATATTTGCACACTTTTACCAGATACATTAAGGTGAAATATTTTACCTTCCTCCAAAATATTCCATATGGTCTATTGCTGTACGAAGATTTTAGGTTAAGAAAAATAATTGGATGACCCTATGTGGCACATGCTGTGCTGCCATACAGTTATCCTGAGCACATCAAGTCAAACTACTTGTGCATCTGTAGTTAAGTGATTCAGTCATGAAAACAGGCACCAGAGAGAAAACAAAGTGTTTGCTTAAAAAAAATACCTGGATTTGAGCTTTGGAACACTAATCTAGAGACCTTTTACTGTGCAGAATGCAAACTCCAAAAGCAGTTCTGGAGGAGAAATAATCAAAAAGAAATTGCCAGTCCCGTATCGCTAGACCTTATTTCTGATGAGTAGAGTAATTTCTGCCTTATTTTTGATGACATAACTGAAAAGGAACAGGAAGACCTGACATCCTGAAAATCTGACATCCCAGCATGTTTAACCAGTTACAGGAGTCTTCTGTGCAGTGGGTGGATCAATCAAAACACTTGGAAAAACACCATTTAGAGGAAGTTTTTATGAAATATTGGGAGACAATATGTTTACATACAGAAACCGAAGTTACTCCCATGGCGTGCAAAGTTACTGTCATTCTGAATGGCTTGCTTTCTTAGAAGACAAATAAATCTAAACTTATTTAAAAAATTGTTAAAACAGGATTTGATAAGAAAAGTGGGCATTGTTTTATTTATGTTGTTTTTCTGAGTACCAAAAGCAACTACATTCTAGATCATGAGAGAGAGCTAATGGAGGGGGTACTACATTAGAAAGATACTGAAGTCTGTCGTAAACAAAACGGTATAGTCAGGTGTGTAAATCGCATAGCGCAAAAATACTTTTTAGGCAGGTATTTGCCACAAATAAGAAGTCAAATTCTCGGTAATTAGAATGTCATTGATAAGATAGTAAGATTCAAAAATTATGAGATCTCCCTTGACTATTTTATTGCATCAGCACTATCTAAAAACTGTTTTGTGGTTTTAAAATTCCCAACTACAACATGCCTCAAAAGATGTATGAACAACCAGAAAACTGATATTATCACTCACTTGAATCCTTCCTTCCTTCTAAGGCACTGCTTAAGTTACATACATGTGTAAATAACATGGCTATCTGAATTGGCTTTTGAAGCAAACAGCAATTTACGATTGGTGCAACTTCCCTGTCATATCTGTCAAGTATCTGTTGAAATTGCATGCTATCACAAATTGTTTGTGATACGTATATTTTAAATCTGAGTTTTATTAGTGCAACTCATACGATGGTTTGTCTTGTGAAAACTACCATCATTAATTTTTGTAATAAGGTGGAGGAAACGTACTTTTTTCCCTCCTATTTAAATACACCATGTTTCTCCATACCTACTAAATGGCATGACTTTTAGTATTTTGAAAGACTTGGCTAAAGAATTTGCAATATCATGTTATTGAAAAAGTCACTGCGTTAAAAATAACTCAGTAATACATAATATCCTGTCATTATTCAGAGTGGGCAATGTCTCCAGTTGGTGAATATCTATGTCTCTAGTCCAGGACTGATTCCAGTGCTTCTGCCTTCAGACCTCATTTTGTTCCCCTTTGATCTTTATTGACTATTTTAGTGGTTCTTTTTTCTTTCTTGTGGCAACTGGAGCTAATATTTGAAAATCACATTTCTCCTGATTAAAAAAAAAAACAAACAACAAACTCTTGCCCTATTCTATTCTTTCTAATTGCTTCTCCATATTTTCTTCAGTATGAGGTGGGGTATTTTCTTGCCTCTGTATGGCTACAGAGGAATCTGTCTTTGAGGTTCACTGGTTGGATTCTTCTCTTTATGTTCTAAAGTACATCTGATGGCTCTTCCCCACACTAATAATTAGGAGAATGGTTTGCTCAACCTGCCAGTTCGTCTCAAACACAATGTAAATAGAGTAGCACCTGTAGAAGTATAACTTAATTAAGACCAAGACAACACATAAATTCATAAATGAATGGTTCATAAATGAGAGCTGAGGCAGCAGTTGCTATCATCTAACAGTGTACTTGTGCTAAAATAACCTTAAATTTGTAAACTAACTGGCACATGTTCTTGCTGTTACTTAACATAATTGTTTGCGAGTTACTTAAATACTATAAAACCATTCTTCATTAATGCATGGTGGCTTTACAGGTAGGGATTGGTCCATTCATTTTTAATTCAGTTCAAGCATGTTTGCATCCCTTTTTCGTTAACTATTTGCACAATAATGTTATTTAACTTAATTGTTAGGGGCTCTTCTTTGCAAGGGAACATGGACAAAAGAAAAGTCAATGTTGTTTACTATGGGCCTGCTCCAAAGGCCACTAAAATTGATCATGATCATTCCAATTAATTGTTTATCCCAATCAAAGAGAAAAAAGACATCATGCCTAATGACTTACAAACCTAATCATAACCACAGAAATCCTTGTGAGTAAAAATAAGGTTACATTCATATGAGGAGTAATTCACTTGTTTTTTCTTCAACATAGCTGCTAGTTCTGTTTAACCATCAGCACTGATAAAATCCTTGCCAATATGATAGCCATGCCAATTGTTTTAATTGTGCATATATATGACCTCTTCTGGAGGTGTGAAACACAGCTGGGTATTCATGCAGTCTGAGCATCTTGCTGTCTGTAAGTTAAGATTGGTATGAAAGTTGTTTTTACTGTAAACTAATCTTTATTCTTCACACACAGTGGCAGCCTTTCAGCTTCAATAATCAGTCAGTATCACTGTATCATTGTACTGCCTACCCGCCTAGCGCTGGCCTTTATCTTCACCAATTGAGAATCCTCAGTCTTTCTATTAGGCATACTGAAAATGGGAAGCTCCCCTGAGTTCTGTTGATGGGAGTAATCTTGTTACAAGCTCAAGAGCCTTGGACTTCTTATGTGGATTTATGCTTCCCGAAGAATGTCAAGGCCATTTATATTTCTTTGTGAAAAATGACCGATACCAGTAACTAAAATATTGAAAGATTCTGAAATGTCTTTTTTGGCATTTCTCATAAGAAACAGGCATCAGGTCATGAATAACTTACTTTTGGTGCTTTTCTCTTTCTTTGGTGCTAGTATTTGACTTTTTCTCCCACTCAGAAATCTGTAAAGGTCCATTGAACACCTCAGGGAGCACCTGCTTATTCAACAGAACTTGCAGACTTGCAGTGAGATGTAACTGTGCCAAAGTATGTTATGTAGCCCTGTAGACGGCATACTTATTTTACATGTTATGCAAAAGGTTTTATTTTTGCCTTCCTTTCTATTACTCTGATTTCTAGCACTTTTCCTTCTTCTCCCTGTCATTCATTTACTCATTCACCTGAAAAATTCAGAGCAACCTTGGGTGTTTCCTAAGTTGCACTGGTTTGTGAAAGACCTCTATGGATGATTACACCAACTGGGGATTTCTAGAATGCAGCAGATTCTAGAATGCAGTGGTACCACTATGGTACCACTTATTTTCCTATGTCATGTAGATGCTCAAATATCTGTTCATGACAGCTGTGTCATGATTTATGAAGAGGACTGAGTATAAGGGAGAATTTGGCCTATGAGTTCTAGAGATGCAGCTCTGAGCTAGAGAAGAGCAGTGAAAGTACATATTGATTGTCAAGTCAATTCTTTCTTTGTCATTTGGTTTTGCAGGTATTATTACCTTGCATTCAAGGCACACGAGACTCCCCTTGGTAGCAGAGAAAACTGTCTTGCCATTTTGGAGAAATCTAAACTAGACAACTGGATTCTTGGGAAAACCAAGGTAGAGGGTGTTAACATTTTCTCAAGGATAGTATCCTTTTAGCAAAACATGTCTAATAGTGGTTTGAAAAGTACTGCATGAATGAACAAAAGAGCAAGGAATTTGCTCCAATTAGCTTCCCAGGTTACAGAGGTGCCCTCCCAAGCCAGCTGAGCTAACACTGCAAGAGGAGGGGTGCATTGGGTACCTCCCCAAAGTATGTTCTGCATGTGGCTGCCTTGATAAGGACAGTATATCTGTCAGTGCCTGCTGAGGTAGTGCCTCCTTGAAGTTCCTCCTGCTCTATCATGGCATGACTGAAACTTTACACTCTGGCCCATCCTGTGAGCCTGGTTAGTACCCTGTGAGCCTGGTTAGTACGTTGTCCATTTGTGGAGTTTCAGGTGAGATCCTTCTGGCTCTGTCAAGAGCCTTTCTTCATGGTTTAAAACGGAGTGGATGACTTCTATAAAAAGGATGTTATACAGTATCTTGAGTTGTTTTACAGTGCACAAAGGAAAAACACGGAGAATTTTCCTACTCAAAACCCAGATAAAGTGTATGTAAGCACCCACAGGATTTGCCTCCTGAAGCAGAATGCTGTTAGACAATATTAAGTCTAAAACCAAATTCAACCCAGGATGTATCTGCCTACTGTCAAGAAAGGCTTTATTTCAAAATTGTTGATACCTGAAAATATCCCCCTGGCCAGTTGACTTTGTAAAGGGGGTAAATTTGTGGTTTATTTTGCAATGGGGTGATTATAATCAGTGGAATAATGAAATTCCACAAGCACACTGAGAGCAAATATTTGATTCACAAGATTGCTATGATATCAGCAACCAGTATTTTACCAGTTTTCTCAGCAATGGTGCCCTAAAATAGGCTGGTGTAAGACTAACGAAAAGGCAGAATACAAGAGGTTATGTTGCTGCCTGCATGTGATACTGATTTTTTGGTTGTTGTTGTTCCATTTCAGGTTTTTCTAAAGTATTACCATATAGAGCAGTTAAATTTGTTCCTGCGGGAAGTCATAGGGAGGGTGGTGGTCATGCAAGCCTATATCAAGGGATGGCTTGGAGCAAGGAGGTACAAGAAAGTCAAAGAGAAAAGAGAAAATAGTGCTGTTACCATACAGTCAGGTACATGTTCACATTCGCTATTTCATTGAGTGTCTTTGCATTTCAAGCTGTTAAATTGCATGTACATTATTTATTAATTTGTAATAGTTTATTATGAAATCAAAATAACCGGAGGTGCTTTTCTCTCCAGCTAATTGATGCAAATATTATTGATTTACTTCTAAGGTGTCATCTTAGTATTTGGTAATGTCTTTAAATATTTCAGTGTTTTGGATGTAATGCCTTTGAACAAAATGAAAATATTGTTAGGTATGTCTACTCTAGCATGCAGCACATAAATGAAATGCAGTAGCATGCCCTCCCCAATGTATACCAGAATTCCAGGTAACTTATGTCATGGGGTGGGCCTGAGAGGCTGATTATCAGTAATTTAGAAGGCTTCCTTATATCGAATTTGGGGAGGAAAGGAGTTCTTGTGCTGACATGATTATGTACCTTTGCCTTTTGGGTTAGGACATCAGTGAGCACATGGTGACAATTAAAATCTGGACGAGTGAAGCGGTGTTTGAAGTTGTGGGATGTGAATACTGCAGTCGTGAACCCACAGTTCAACATCTGGGTGGGTAGGGAAGAGGTATTGAGGTTGGGGGCAGGAGGGATGAAAGTTTCAGCACATCTCTGACTGTAGACTCTGTAGCACTTCCTTAAATAAATGTAATTTCTAGCACATGGTTTTGTATTTTTAGCCTGGAGAGGATATGAAGCTCGCAGGAAGTACAAGGAAATAAGGAACAGAAGAACTGATGCTGCTATACATATTCAGGCGGGTAATTAAAACATTATTTCAATTGCCAACACCTATTTTGCTGTGGGTGATTTCATGTGTCAGTGTTTATAGCCAAGAGGAATACATACAGTCCAAACAAAAGCTATCAAAAACATTAGTTCTGATTCTTTGTTCTTCAGTATCAAATGACATCAGTGACAGGTATCAGGCACATTGGGCTTTTTGGAAGTACTTCTCTGAAAGCAAAACATACTGATTAAAAGCTGTTGGGTTAATTCTTTAAGATTCTTCTGAGCACAGTCAGTATGATTCAACTATATGTAGAGCTGGTATGAAGCACTGGATTGATTGCACTAAAAGTGTGGATGGGAGGCACTGGACATGCATTTCTCTGTCTTTGTGTTGAGCCCTGATCTTGGCAGGTTGCCAGGTTTTTGTTTTGACTGCTTGCTGGGTTTGCCAGCTTTGGCCAATCTTTTGACTCTCTGCCAGACTCCTATGCAGCCATATCAATATGAATTTGAATAAACTTTAAAGAGATTATTGGAAGAACAGGCCCATAGGGCTGTGTAGGTCTCTAGTAGAGAGCAGGGTACCATATGGCACAGAAATCTAAGAACCAGTGCCGTGAACTCAATGGTGTTTTCAGATGCTGCCAATATGAAGCAGCCTCCATATGATGCAGTGTAATACACCTTCACTGTCCAATCCCAGGTTGAAAGACTGTAGCTGATCAAAAATGAGTTGTAGCAAATGTGTTTACAGATAAACCAAGGTACTACCTTTATTCTACCGGCTTTGTGTACTATAATACCTTAAGCTTTGTAATTTCTCTATTCTGTATCATATAGTCTAAAGTCAATCTGAAAAAGATGCGTTCTAAATATTCTTTTACTTTGTTCTCAAGCCATTTCCAGTAAATTCATTTGTTTTCCTTTTGTCTAAGTTTGCTACTCTGAAATTAAGCATCACTGTGACTTTCAGCAGAAAACAGAATACCAGTCTAGTTACAGAAAGGAACAGAGTATCATAAGGATAAAACAATAATTTATAGCTTTGCATGCATACTGTTATGTAGAATCATGAACTATAGCTCTAGGGTCAAATGCAGAATATTCTATTAAATGGAGAACTGTTAAGGTGAATTTTTTTCTCCCATTACAACAGGCACTGAAGGACTGCATAAGCACTCTCTCCCCTTCCTTGTGTTGTCATTTTCTATTGTTTTCATGATAGCACAGAAAGTAGATCTTAAAGTACCCCCTGCAACTATTTTCTGTATTATTTGCTACATTTACACTTGCCCATACCTGGACTTTGATTTCCTGACTTACAACAGCCTTTTGCCATACAGAGGAAAGTGGAACAGTTGACCCATCGCTGTCCCACTATTACAGTTCCTTAAGATGAGAATTATCTCAGGTTCAGTAGGAAGCTGGTGTGTAGCAGTATCACTTGGAGACTGTAGGGGACATTCTGCCTTAGAGTTTTATCTGGCCAGATTTCTTAGGCGTGTAGGAGATGCATGCTTATTACTAGCTCTTTAGAGAAAGCAACTGATCTATTCTGCTGTTTGCACACATGGGAGAGATTCAGAGCTTTGTTCCTTCTTGCCATCCCTTAGACACTGCATTGAACATGGCAGAGGAGAGGCAGTGGGAGTGTATGCACACTCTTGAATTTGGACACTTCTGTTGAGCCCCCTGGACCTAATGCTGGAGGAATTATGTTAGCACTCTTCCCACCAACACACACACTGTCTTCTTTTGTAACCTGGCACTTGACAGTTTCAGTGATCAGTCTGGGTGAATAAGCATTCGGGCTATAGGGTTAAGAGTGACACAGTGCACCTTTGTGTTAATTAGGCTGTCTGCTCCTCCTGTCTTTGGTGCTGCATTCAAAGGGCTGTAATAGTAATAATAATCCTCAACACATTTCTGTCCGCCTTTGGAAACCTATATCTAGGACTTCTTATTTGAAAATTCTTCTTGTGCATATTTTCTCTTCTCTACATGCTAATTATTCTGTGTTTCAAATCAAAGCTCATGCTTGCTAATGGTGGCCATTTTCCAGGTTTTAAAATACACTGACAGTCTTTCTGTTGTTTACATTACACTGTCCAAGTGCCTAGTGACATGGAGACAAAAGCAACTTCAAATCTCTCCCTTTCCTGCACATCTTATAATGTAAATGTGTAGTTCAGCAGCTTTTCAGTAAATAGAGTATGATCACCTTTGTATTTTTTTTTTTAAATGAGCCATTTCAGGCAGTGAGATAGATTGTTTGCATTTGTCACCCAGATATTAGCAAAACCATATAATTAAAATACATGTACTTCCCTCTCCTTTCCCAGCCCCTCCCCCCCCCCCCCCCCCCCCCAAGCAGGCCTTGAAATTTAGGAAGCATTTGGCTTACATGTTTCTACAGAACAGCGCATATTGAAATTTGTTTTCCTTTCATCTCTTTCCCAATAAAAGCAGCCGCTCGGCTTATCCCTTTAGCTTCCTCAGAACTTCCTTTCAGAATTCCCGATCTATTACAGCACATTCACATACCAGAAACAAGATGCCTTTTCATGCTGTCAACCTTTTTCATCTGAAATGTAAATTAATTCTTGCTGGTACGCTTTGACAGAGATCAAAGTAGGGGTATTAACCTTATTGGGCCTTCTCTTCATCAGAATCGGTTCCAAAGACTGCAAGGGTAGTGTTAGGAGGCCAGTCTTCACTGTTATCTATGGCCCTCCTCCAGGCAGTCCTCTGTCTACAAGTCAGCATTTCAAAGGCGCTGATTTCTTTTGTAAATGACCTTATCATTACTTTAAACTGTGTGAAAAATGATTTGCCTGAATAATTCTTGCAGGATTATCCTGCTCATTTTAATTGTGGGGGGACTTCATTCAGATTCCAGGATATTGTTTAAGTGGTTTTGACAGCAAGTGATCATAGCCTGATATAAAGGAGGAACACAGCTCCTGATTGGAAACCTCTTGACTTGTTCAGATTGTTCATTTCTTGCAAGTCAGTCTTTGAGGTAGACTGCATTTGCATTTTAAAAATAAACAGATGCCTTTCAAATACATGAGCTGGTGGTCTGGAGATCTCTGTGGGCCCAGCAGTTCACTCTCCATTGAAGAAATGTTGGAAGAAAAAACAAACTTAGAAAAAACCCAACCCTCACACTATACATGAGGATACAATTCCTGAGTGTATTATATTACACAAAAAAAAGTCATTATTTCAGATGAGGGAAAACACCCTTGCTAGGAAACAAAATATTTGTGAATTTAAATTAGGTGGGGAAGAAAATGCTACCCTACTTCAGCATATCTACATCACAGGTTCTCAGAATACACAGATGTTATTAGACTCATGGCTAAAATGGTACACAGGCTGCACAAGGTCTTTCCTACTTCTTCCAGTCACACTTTCCCAAACTGTGAAGGTTAGAAAATGCTAATTTTTAACTTAGAGATAATTGTAAAGAAAGATTTTGTGTAAAGTGTTTGAGTTAACAGTACTTTGCACTTCTGAGTATTTCTTTGTAATTGGGATTTGTATTGTTTGATTTATGTCTACATACAAGGAAAAATATTTTGTTAAAATGAAGAATTTTTTTTAAATTATGTTGCCAGATTCACAGCTGGTTTAAATCAGTGTATATCCACTGAATCATCTGACTGAAATGTTGCTGCACTGATTTACCTCACATGCAAGTCTCATTTAATGTTTCTTTGTATTAGAATAATGCATTAATTAGAATTTAAAACAACAGGTAATACAATTATAAAAGTACGTTTTCTGGTTATGATAGCATGTATTTCCATGCAGCGTGACTGTTGTCCCGAAAGACTTAAGGGAGGATTTTAATCTGGTTATTTCATTTGTGAATTGACATTGCCAAAATGCCAAATGAGTGGTGCATGCGATTCACTTAGATCCGAGGTGACATCACTGAATTCATTTTAATTAGCCCCACTTTAGCCATCTGGAATATACTGTGCAGCTCTGGTCAGGACTGAGTTTAACTATGCTTCCAGAGGTGAAAGGCAAATGACTAATCCATTGAGCCACCATCTCCTCCTCCAACACGTGCTCACGCACTCACCATATGTCACATTGTATTGGAAAATTCTTTATCAAGAACTCAAGATTTGGGCTTTTTTTTTTTTTTTTTAAATAAAAAGTAATGGATGTTCAGAAGGAAACCAGATGAAGCGTCCCTTTGTAAATTGCTTTCTTTCTGTAACTTTGGCCCATGCAGTGTTGCTCACTATTTACATATCTCTAACATGTGTTTCTGGCAAAATTTACTGCATTATAATAAAAAAAAGAGGGCCTGAGAACAGCCGTAATTTACTATTTTACATTTATAATAAATGTAAGCTTTTAATAAAAGTGTTACCTTTGGGATTTTCAACAACAAAGATTTAGTGTTGGCTTCAACAGAAGACAATGAAGTATTTCTTGAAAACACTATATTTATCCATCTATTTATATCACTATGTACATGTGTGTGTACATGTATTTGGCTAATACTGTTGTATAGATCTAAGAATTACATGAGTAAAATGTTCCAAAAACTTCTAAGCACTTTATAAATATATCTAATTTTTTTTTTTTTTTTTTTTTTAGTTTTCCTGAAAATAACAACCACTAAGTAGCAGATCCAGTTTTACTTTTTTGTATCATTAATTTTCTTGCTTTTAACTACATTGTCAGTGTAAGTACCATTGAAGAGATGTATGTGGTTCTCTTAATGACAGCTGAACTGACTCGTATTGATTTCACATTCAGGGTAAACCAGACTGGTTTGTACAGGCTGCACAGCTTTGGTTAGCTTCCCTCTTCCATCTCTTTGTGTTCTGTACTAGCTTAGGGCATCTAGTAATTCTTCACTTCTGTTATCTATCTCTAGCAACCATTAAAAGCCTGCTGCTCATGTGCAGGGAACATGTTAGGAAAAGTGAGAAGGCCTTATGGTTTTGAAGTATGAGATCCTATATTCTATCCCCATCTCTAAGTTAAGCTCTGTCAATGTGAGTATGTCTGCATTTCCTTTTGGTTTCTCTCCTGGTTTTGAGGAGATGAAAAGGAGACCTTTCTTACTGGATTTCATGCTCTTGCTAAAATAAGGAAGGGACAACAACGTACATTGTACAACAATACATTGCAAAACCTATTCCTTTCCCTTGCTGATATTGACAAAGAGTTTCACAGTCATCTTCACTTTTTTTTTTTCTTTGACCAAGTCTCAAGATCAGAGACTGTAATGCATGGTAATTAAAAAACATGTCCAAGTGGTGATGTGCATCAGTGACACCAGTCCTGATGGCAGTCTTGGTGAGTCTTCCTAATAGTCACTGCTTCTTACTGATAGTTACTGCTTGTATGTGAGAACTCATTACTTGCTTTCTCGTAATGCTTCTGCCAGAGAACATAAGACAAGAATTGTTTTTTTCTGCTGTTAAACAGGCATCACCCAATATCCATCCAGAGTGAGAGGTGAAAGAGGAGAGGTATTCAGGGGACCCAGCAAAGGATGTGACTCTCCATCCGTTTTACTGTTCATTAGAATTAATTTGGCATGGAGTGAAGAATCAGATTCATGGGCTCCAAATCCTCTCAGATGTTGTTAGTTAAGCTGCTGAACGCTCTTTTAAGTACGCAAATTAAGAAAGTGATACGCTGTTTGTAGCAAATCAACTTCCGATTACAAACTACTATGGTATCTTCTGTTAAACAAGCAAGAGCTTTCATTTCTGAGTTGCTGTTATATGCTATTTTAGGTGATATAGATGAAAAATGTGTCCATGTAGAAAATGTCTGCTTAACATGATTTTTTAATGACTGAGAATGAATCCTTCTGCTGTTTAAAATACTACTTCATCTCCTTTCTTTATACTTCTTATATAGACCTGTGATTGTTTAGCTTTGATCTTTCTACATTGTGCTTCACAATTTGCTCTGTAACTATATATTTCCTATGGGAATCAGAGGGAAAATGCCTGGACTTTTCCTATCTGGAATTGTGCAACATTGTGTGTAATGTATATGCCTTGGTACTTAAACCTTAAAATAAAGGTTTTTAACTGCAAGGCACCAAATTTCAGACTCCCTGAGGTATATATATTCTTGGTTTGATAGGTGCTGAAGCTGACAGAAAACTCGCTTTGTGTGAGAATTGATCAGTTCAAGAAGTAAAAATTCATGTCCTAAATTGTGGCACATAAAACATTTAACACTGAGTTACTAATAGAAGTGCTAAAATTAAGTTCAGTTCCCATGTTGCCTTTCAGATCCTGTCATCTTTGGCTATGTAAAGATCAGGGTTAAAGATACTGTTGCTGGAAAGTTTGGAATATAGACTGGATAAGGTGAAAATGAGGTGACAGCTGGTAATCATTCTTCTTCAATGATGCAGTGATTGTTCATGGAGCAGTAGCAACATGAGTCTGCTAATTTCACACTCTTTGAGCCAAGTGCTTAGTGTCAAAACCAGCACCAGTCAGTAATGCAAATTGCTGTGATGGAGCAGCTTCCCAGCCTCTCAGACTCCCCCAGTAGAATTCTCTGCATATGCATTTCTTTTGAAACGTTATAGATCCAGTTAATAAATGTTGAAAAGATGCAGTCCTACTAATGCTCGATGAAGCTTTTGAGAGAGAGACAAGTTTGTTTATCCTGCTACTGCAGTTATCCCATGAGTCGAAGGGAAAGTAGGAAAAATACAGCGCTGTCAGATTCAAGGTATTCTAGAAGAATGTTAGATACCAGTTTGCGGAAAGGTTAGGTTGAAGAGGAGTTGACTTTGAAAATATGTATGAAAACAAAAGACAGGGTAAAAACTATGTTTATTAAATCAGATATAGCAGGTTTTATGTACTGAATGAGGGAAAGACCAAAGTGGTTATGCTGACATTAATAAGAGTCTCTGGGGAAAAAGAAAAAGAATTTTAAAAATAAAATCACGGTAGGTATCAGGGTTGATTTTATAAACACACACACACACACACACATGCAAAGAACTACTAAAAGTTGAGAAATTACTAAGGATAAAACTGAAGTTTATCTTATTAGTTCATTTGTTTCAGTGCTGCTTTATCTTTATAGTAGTCCATTGACTGACTGATACTCAGCATGTTTCAGCTGCAGAGAGGTGGCTGCTAGCCAGCTGTCTCTGCTGCCAATATCAGAGTAGGCTCCTTGTCTGGTCAGTAAGGGATAGTTAAGGATTGGAAGCCTCATCACATAGGGCAAGTGAATGCTTGCCTCATCTCTGCCAGACAGGCAGACTTTTCCAGTCTGATTATTAAGGGTGGAAAGTTCCTCAGCCTCACGATACCTGATATCTGTATTCAGTACAACACCTCAGCAGGTCCAACTTCTGTCATGCCTTCTGTAAAGTGAATGGTTATTTATTTTAGTAACCTCTCATTAAAAGGCAATTTTTGCTGCTTCTTACCCTGGAAGCCTCAGTAGCACTGAAATGCTTAGATTGTTATGGTGCATTGCATACCACAGCTTGAACTGTTCAGATGACTTTCATTTTCTTATATTGCACAAATAAGTGCAACACCACATATTTTTGCAGAGGTAGGTGGCTGAAAAGAAGACCATTAACACTATACAGGAATTAAAATAGAAGAGAATGGATTAGTTACAGCTCTTTCCTGAGGGAAAGAGCAGATGCAATTGAGGTAGCTCCATTTTGTTTCCTCCACCATCTTTTCATTACGCAAAAAAAACCATGAATGGTGAGCTAAATTTATAAGAGTAGTTAAATGCAAGAAAAGGGAAATCAATCCACTATCTCATAATTTGGTAATAATTGAGGGATTGCAAATTCTACAGGGTCTTTATTCTCTGTTGTGTAGGTAATGCCTACTTCTAGTGTTTTCATAAAATCAGAGGCGTGAGATACAGGGAAAACTTGTTAATCTTCTGATCAACTTCTCTGTTCTCAATTTATTCTATATTCTATATTTATTCTACCTCCTGATTTCCCTTTGTAATCTACAATGTTATCTTGACCCTGATTCTACATGAGGTTGCCCTAGATCCCATTTCTGTGCCTATCCTACATCCCACTGTAATATTTAACCCTGGGCTCTAGGAACCCCAATGAGAGGACTCTTCTCCTCCTCCTTTGGGTAATTAATTAGCACCCAGACTGACTCTGCTTTTGCACGTGTTTAGTGTGCTTAAAAGCTTTTCCTGGACAGGGAATTTTTTTCCTCAAAATCATAATATTTCCTGATCTTAGCTCCAATTTTCTTTTACATATAGTCTCATGGTTTAAGTTGCAGTCCTGCTAGACTAATAAACAGCTCCTTTCCCTCACAACCTACAGCCTTCTATATTCAGCAACTGCTTGTTGCACACTTCAACTATGGCATTGATACTGTACTTACTTTCTTCATTATTCAGCCCTTTCTCCCCTTTTATCCAGGTATTTCTACTTAACATAATGCTTGAAATGAACCCTACTATGATAAAATTTAAAAATTTGTGGGTTTAAGTGTACATTGCAATACTTTTTAGTCTTTTGTCCTAAGTGCAGTATGTATCACTATCTGTGGTTTGTGCTGGAGCTTTATTACTAACTGCTCACAGGTGTCAAGAATTCAAGAAAATTAATGTCAGATAAAACTGCAGAAGTAATTAAGTTATTTAGGTACCTAAATCCAGAAACAGTCAATGGAAATAAAGGGTGTAAATATCTTCAAAATGTTATTCATTGCCATTTTCTTTGCCATTTCATTTCGCTGCATGCTTGCTACTTCATTTAGTATTTCTAGTGATTGTTTTGTTCTGCTCTTTTTTTAATGAATGGTATAAATTCCAGTCTCTGTAGACTTTTTTTTCCTGATCATTTGTATGAGAGGTATTTTAAATGTTTTATTATGGTTAGAGTTAATTGAAAAATAGGAGAAGGCATTATTAATTTTTCTAGTTTTAATTGAATATATCTGTCCCTGGCTCCTCACCCCCCTACCCCACAATAAAAGCAGGTAAAACTTCTGATTCTGTAGAATACTGACTAGCTCAAATCATGGGAGTTGTGATTAAAGAAGGTGTTTTGGGAGTGATTTTCTACTGTGTATTTTAATACATTCTAAGCTGGATTCCTATTTAAATTAGACATGTTCTCATTTCGAGGCCTGTTTTCCTTGCCTGGGCTGTGCCAAATGGTCACTGTAATGTGAGAGTGTAAGGCCCTGTATAATTTCCAGCTGTTGTTAACATTGCAAACATTGGAGCCATTCCTGTGAGGTGCTAAGTGTTCTTTCTGTCCACTGGTTCAGTAAAAGTTGAGGGCATTCAGCTCTGCACTGCAGAGCCGGGTGCCAGTCTGCATTTCAGGCTCTACAGAATTTTTCTCTGATTCATAACTATGTTTTTTAGCTTTCAGGGGATGTATTGTTCGTAAAAACTACACAAGATTGAAAAACAGCACTGGCTGTGTAGCAGATCCTCAGCTTATGAGCAGCTGCTCTTCTTCTGATTTTGGCTGTGAAGAGCACTGGTGAGTTGAATCCTTTGCTGTCTATTATCTAACAGAAGTCATTTTCCACACAGTGGGATCTGAAAGGAGCAGGCGTGTCATCATGATTCAGCCAGGTCTTAGGGAATCTGACATTTTCTGAGGATGAGCACCTGTAGGTTAGCCAGTCCCCCCACCCGCTTAGTCATCTCAATGTTCTCCCAGTGGCAGAGCTAGATTTATTTGCAATGCTGTTTGTCCTGGGTTGCTGTCCTGTTTCTGTCCACTTCTTGGAAGTACACAGAATACCTTAGACTGCGGACAGGATTGCAAGTACTCAGCATTTTGGAATTGACTGCAGTGCATGTTATTAAATTCTCAAGAGTAGCAAGTTACCCTTCTGTGTCTGTAAAAATCCATGCAGACCAGCAATGAGATAGGGAAAAGAGCTGTAAAAAGCAGATGGACAAGTCACTCACAGAAAGCCTAGGAATACTGTGAATCATAATAGTGGTGCCCTCCTCTTTGTAGCGGAAGGGTATTTTAACCTTCCTTACCAATTGAGTCACTCCAGACAAATGTCTCCCTGACAATTCCTTGGGTTGAGAGGCAAGAGGGATCTGTTATGTCTTTAGCTATTGTCAAAGTCTGTCTCTCCAACAGTGTTCTAGAAGAGGTGGCTGCATTTGCTGGATTAATGCCTTTGATGAGCAAGTTTCAGTGACTAAGAGTTATGAGATCTCTCCTGCTGTGGCATGGGCATGAGGACATCTCAATGCTTCTTCCAGTTCTTATTTCTGTTGTTTTATATGCTTCCCATATAGCATATAAACACAGGTTCTGTTACACCTCTTAGGAGTCCTCTGAGGAAATCAATGACTTGCTTGACTGTAACTAGATGCTGTTATTCCATTAAGAAGGTATTTTTTTTAAATAACCATTAACTTCTCCAAAATGGTATTTCTTTCTCTGTGTATGCTCATAACATTGAGTTATGTTAACTTCCATGCTCACTTTGGTTGATTTAGATTGAATAATGTCTGCTACATGTTCTAGTGCATTATTATAGGATTTTGTTCAGGTGTAACCACCTGCATTCTTGTAGGTTAATAGTGCTCCAGAATCTCTCCCTTGCAGTATCCTGTTTTCAGCAAGAAAAAGTTTCAGCCCATTGGACAAGAACTAAAATAAGTAAATGTTTTTGGTAGTGATTTTCAGGGAAAAGAATGAGCCCATTGCAATCATAGCTCTGTCTTTGGGTTGCCTCACTGCTCATTGGGGCAATGAGTTTCCTAATTTCTTATACCCTTCATGCGCATGCAGCTCCTTCTATCTCTTAAGTACTTAAGGGGTGTGTATCTTGTGATCTCTTTAAAACTATTGATGGTTGCATGGTCATTTGTTCTCCAGTCTTCACTGATGGTTAAAAGCAAGAGCTAAGAAGCTATTATCAGTTTTCTTTGGCATCCCAAATTATAATTATTTACAATGTAAATAGACTTTTTTTTTTTCTTTTTAGTGATCTAGAGCTTTCACCTGGACTTGTTTAGGGGCACACAGCTTCTTTAAACTTTTTCCTTCATCTGTTTTATGTGTAGTTAGCCAGGAATGGTTTTCTTCCCTTTTTGCATTAGACTGTTTCTGTAATTCCTTGTTGATCTCCACAGAAATTTATTTTTCTGGATTAGGTACAGCTTGCTTAATTGTACATCCCTTGAGGCTCACGAAGATTTTATGGTTCAGTAACTGTTGAGGTGAATTTGAGCTCTATGAAGCACAAATATACAGACCTTTAGAGATATTCAGCCACTGAACTTACATTGAAATCAATGTCTAAATGCCTTTAGATACCTGGCCTGGAGGTGCCCATGTAAGATACATTGGCCATTCAGGTCTTGCACCCAGCCCTAATTGCTGTGCACAATGAGACAGATAAATAAATTCACACCTTCTTTTGCCTGGCGTTGCTAAACTGCCATTACTGGTGGCAGTTCACAAGTTTAACCCCAACAAATATTGGAGATTATTTGCCTAATCCTATAAATTTCTCAGCAATGGCCTCAGATTCCAGTGATTTCGGAGAGACTTGAAAACGTTCAGCATTTCACAGGTGATAGTCAGAATCTTAGGACTAAATCCAATAACTTACTTCCCATAAGTCAAGCCTCACTTCTACATGTAGCTGTTACTGGGCTGTTGTGTTTTAAGCATATGGCTGTTCAGTCATACAGGAAACTTGTAGGAAACAGGAAGGCTGATGAATAATAGTGCAGATGTTTAACATAGTAGCTGGTAATCTGTCCCTAGAGAAGACAGCCTCACTGTGGCTTCACATATCGTGGAACTAAAGTATAGAATAATAAAATATTACTTTCTCTTCATTTCCTTTCATTTCTTTTCATTTCTTTTTTTTTTCTTTTTTTTCTAACTGGTAGTTTTGGAAAATGAAAAATGAGCTTAAAGGTACTCAGGATCAGAAAGCAAAAGCATATACAGTTCTGTTGTATGCACAGGAATATAACTAGACATTTAAATGTATGACAATGTGCTGCTTTTTCAAAGATCTGTTAAAAAAGAAGTTACAGTATTATAATATATGTAAAGCACTCAGTTTTACTAAGTAAAGAATTTCAAAGTGTTCAGAAGAAATGGGCACTTTAAAAAAAATTGAATTCCTTCAAGAAAATTGAATCTCTACACCTAGTTCATGCTCTTTTGTCAGTGAATGCAGGACATAAGCAAACTCAAGCTAATAAATTATGTAGGATGCTAATTAAATGCACACATTAGTTCATTTAACATTGCCTGTTAAATGTTTCCTGCATTTATATGCTTGACTTTAAAACCAGTATTAACTGTGTTCAAATGCAAAAATCTTTCCTGCGTGAAGCTGATGTCACAGGCAACTAAAGACATATTGAGAATTGGCAGGTATCTCTGATAGGAATAGAAATAGGTAAAGGAAAATAATATAAATGTTAGCAGGGAAGTGGCTTTGTCTCATTGAAAAAATGTTTTTCCATTCAGTTCCACAGAGCTGTGGAGTTGCCTGTGACGACTCCTACCAAAAAAGGGTCATGGGATTAATTGTACACCTGGGAGACTGACACTAAGTCTGAATTCCCCCCCAAAACCCAGTCTGTGTATGTGACACTTGCCAAGCCTTTTCTTGACATCATCAGCCACTGAGAGGAACCTGCAAGCCTGCCTGGCAAGAAGGAACTGAATCACAATCAGACCCTTTCCCAAAGTAGCTTGTTCAAAACTTTAAAAGGGCAGAGTTATTTTAAAGAGCCAAACATGGTCAAGACTAAATTCAAATGAGGAAAGTGAAAACCTTCCAGAGCCCTTTTTACAACCCTGCTGAATAGCAGATTTACCCTTCTGCAGAGAGCCGAATAGGCAGCAGAGAAGGGAGGAATGGGACTAGGTTTCCCTTCTCACAAGGTCAGTGCGGACACCAGCTTCGCCTCTGCCTCCATATTACAATTGGTCATCACATGAAATCAAAGATGCTGCATTTTGAAATGGCATAGCTACAATTTCAAGTTAGTATTAGAGATCTCTTGAGCTAATTAGGAATATTCTGTGGAGAAGGGAGAAGTAATTTTCTAAAACATCCCGCGATTTTTAACTTGTTAGACTGACAGATCTCTAGCTACTATATTTTTCATAAATGTTCTTGTTCTTAGCAGAATAATCTACAGTTCAGTAACTAAGGACCTTAATCTACGCTACGTTGTTCATGTTCTTGTTCAGACAGAGCTGTCATCCTCAAATATCTTTAAATCCCTTTAGAATCTCGTCAAAGCATCTGTAACATACAGGTTCCACCATCTTCTTATCCATTTACCTCCCAAATGAAAATTGTGTTAAATAATACTGATCTGATACTTACCCTGGAAAGTACTTCCTGTATTGTTCTTTTTTTCCTCTAGCTCACTGAACTGTAGCTCACTGACTGCTAAATATCACAATATAAGTTACCTATATGTACATGATCAGTGGCCTTAAACTATGTAGTACAGCAGAAAGCATTGCTTCCACATAGTGACTTTGTTACACGTCAGTTACGTCTGTAACTATGAGTGTGTGTCAGTGAGTATCCCTTGCTCCTTTGTTTCCTTACGGAGCTCTGTGTGTTAAAGACACATGTTGGAAGATATCTGACATCAACAGCAGTTTACACTCTTAATTCAAATTCATTGTGATTTTTCTCCTTACATCTTTCTCTTTTTAGCTAGTTGGCATCATGTTCACGCTTTGGTCATCATAGGTTCTCAGACACCATTCATTTTAGTAAAACTCTTTGACATTCACATGAGACTTAGGTAATCAAGATTGGATAATAAAGCCTGAACAAAACTACACAGGCATACCAACTCAGGTGTTTGGAAACTTACAGACAAGGAATAATTATCAACATTTCTCTGTTCCACAGGAAGTATGCATCTGAAAGTCAAGTTCCAGAAATGGGTCTATTTCAACTCATTAATGGCTTGACTGATGAAGCAGAATCTGATTACTAAATTTGTATCAGTACTAAGTGAGTGATGGTTACAAGGGTTTAAGAGGGCAGGATTAGAATTAGAAACAGAGGTACATGGACTGTGATGAACCACAAAATGAATGTCAGTCAGTAATGGTATCCTGCTCCAAAGTTTACATCAGGTAGTAGCAATGAGGATACATACTACCTCAGGTGTGCATGACATTTTCTCATCACTGTCAAGACCTCAGTGTAGTGTATTAGACACCGCACTTCAAGAAAATGAGCAAATCCCTCAGCAACAAAAATGATCACATCTCTATAAACCATGATAAGGGGAGATCTCTAAGGGAGATGGAAAACTGAAAGTACATGTGGTATCATTTCTCCAATCATGAAAGGCTGATGTGAAGAGGACAGGAACAAACTGTTCTCCATTGAGAATCAGGCGAGGAATAATGGGCTTGCATTGCTGCACAGGAGAGTTTGGTTAGACATCAAGAAAAGCTCACTGATGGTAAGCTGGGTTAAGCCCTGTGTAGATTACATTGGGAAGTTTTGACATCTCCATCATGTAGGTTTTAAAAATCAGCTGAGACAAACTCATGACAAAAAAAAAATGAGTAGGCGTAGCTGATTTTTCTCTGAAAATGGAGATGGCTTAGATGATTTGCCAAGGTTCTTTTTATGATTTATAAATACAGAGCGACTTCTTGAAATGTAACACCTCTGTGCCAGTGGGTTTGGCATTGCAAGTCAGCCACTTTTATAGCATCTTGGTGCCAGCAGCCATTGCTGCATCAGTGTAGGGAGTAAGTATAAAAATTGTTCTAGAGGAATTCTTCTTGGGTCAGCTTTACTTGCAACAGCGTTGTTGCTGTGCCTGAAAAATGAACAATTGTCATTTCTGAATGGTCTGCAACAGCTGGAGGCCCATTGAAATAGCATGCAATGTGGCTTCACCTACATGGACACTGATGGCTTAGCACATAAACATAATATCCCGTGTATCACTGAGAGTAGAGAATAAACATGATTTGAGTCACATGAGCATAGATCAGCTCAGAAACTGGCTTAATGTGAATTAAACTGTTCCATATAAAAACTCTCCTATCTTCTGCTATGCTTTCTTTGACTTGATCTGCAGCTTGCCTCTCACTAAAGCCACTAAAGTGAGGTTCAGTCAGTCAATAACAAAACCTTCTTTGGATTCTTTTGATTCAAAGGAAAAGGAAAAAAAAATCACTATGTTAGTGTGCTTCTATTCTTCATGGATAGCTGCTTGAAAGAGTCACATCTCCACATTTTAAACCTTTTTTTTTCAGAACCTTTAGATAAATGCCATCAAGTCCTGGTGATTTAGTGCTTACACCTTTCTCACATTGCTCCATAATTTTCTCTTTGGGTAATTTAAGTTTCTGTCAAGACCACACTGTGATTTCTTGTATAAGTCATCTTTTGAATATGAATTGTCATTTCTTTCCGCAGTGAAAGCTGGTATAAAGACATTCTGCTTTCCTTTAATTGCTTAACTTTCCTATTTGTAATCATAGCAAACATTAAGGTTCTTGCTTGTGATGGAAATAGGAGGTCTGCAATTCCTGTGGCATGCAGTGGGACCCATTGGGCCTGATTCTGCTGTCATGTGAGCTTCTAATTACTTTACAGTTCATAAGTTCAAATAGTTACTCATGATTTATAAAGGTGTAAATGGAAATGTGGGCACCATTTTTCAGTGTCATCTTTTTTCTTTTTCCTCATCTCCATCCCTTTGGAATTTGTCATCTACCCATTCTGGAAGGATTAAATTTGTTCTGTTCAGGAATATATTTCTGTAAAATGAGCTGTATTCTTTCTAGTGGAATATCTAGGAGTGATTCTAACAGTTTCAAAAGCATTTAAATGATGAAAGTCCGAATTCCATGACTTACACTCATAATGGCCAGCATAACTCCAAAACTAGCTATTTTTCTCCAGCATAAATTAGTCTGCGCTACTAGTTTTATGCTGCTATGGTTTGACTGCTTTCAATGCTAAGGATAGTGTGGCTATACACTATACAGATGTGTAGACAGACCCTAAGAATCAATGTTTCTGTTTTTGTCAATGTTTCTTACTAATTGAGTGATTTATAGACAGTCCATATGTGAAGACTGAGGCGTATTATACCTCAGTAGCTGAACGTTCAGCAGCAAATTGTTGTATTCCCTGACTGAAACCAGGCACATGAACCTGGACCTCTTGCATACTTGCCAGGTAAGTGTGCTGACTGGATCTCATCTCTCTGACCCAAATACTGCTTTCCTGAAAATGTGGAAAAGAAAAATTTTTGGAAACCATAGGACAAGCAGTTTGTTCAAAGATACCTGAAAATACCTTGCACCTCAAAATCAGCCTCAGATGCCACATTTGAAAATGTTAGCTATCATCATTGATTGGCTCATATGAACTAAATACTGCTGAGGTGCCCTCCTGTTGCTATTGCGTTTTTCATATTGCATACTAGCCAAATTTTCACAATAGCTCAGAGACTGACTTCAAGGTGCTCCGCATCTACAGTTGATGCCATGTTTTCAGAAGTGTTCCCTGCCAGTTTGACATTGTGGTGAGTTGACCCTGGCTGGCTGCCAGGTGCCCACCAAGCCGCTCTGTCACTCCCCCATCTCAACAGGACAGGGGGAGAAAAATACAATGAAAAGCTAATGAGTAAAAGCTAGTAATCATGAAGTATATAAATATATCACCAACAGTACATTCTGTGGAAGGATGGGGCATCTTGCACCAAATACAACCCACCTTAGGATTGTTCTTATCAAAAACACGGCATCACTGGGATCCTGACAGAGTATTGCAGTCTGAGGGCTTCAAAATTCCAGAAGATGATTTTTGCTAGCTTAAGCTGTACAGAAGGCAAGTTGCTGAACTTTACCTTCATGCTTTAAACATTTAGACAATGTTCTAGCCCTGGCAAAGTTAAAATGCTGGCAAAACCATATTAAATTTTAGATTTTTTTTTTTTTTTTTTTAATAGAAGGTAGAAATTAGTTCAAGCTGCAGATTTAGATCCAGATCCAAACCACCCCAAAGTCTGCTTATGTAAATTTATATGATGATTCGGTCCCTTTTGGCATTGTAGGCCATTTGCAACATACTGATCCAACAGCAGATTTTGACTTTTACATCCACCACAGTGATATTTGAGGATATTCATTATTTTTAGCTCATAATGGGTTTATTTTCTGCAGTATTGGGGGGGTGGGGAAATGAATCATCTCAACAAATGCCTGAGTAATTTTAGGGAAATGTGGCAAGTTATCTAACTAATCCCACTAAATAAATAGTTACGTAAATAACATATATACAAGATAAATAGTAATAAAGAACTTTACAGATAATATGTTACATGTACAAATGCAATGTCAAATACAGTCCTAGACATATTTTATACTTTCCTATACAAGAAGTGTGCCAGTACAAAATGGGAATGCATTTTAAAAATGGATCCCTCCATTTCCTCCAAGTAAAACACCAGTTTAAATTCAAATTACAGTTTAGGCAGAATGTTTTCCTTGTCTTTCTTAGTGTCAAAGAATAAAGGGGAATTTAAATTCCCCAAACCTGACAAGCAAATCCAAATTTCATTCACAAAATTACAAAATTATGGAAAAGGTGAATGTTTACCATGTTCCTGAATGCTTCATTTTGTTCCCACACCCTGAGGTAGCTTATTGACAACCATGATGCCATCATTGTTGTGATTAGTTTGAAACAATTCAAGTCAATGCTCTTGAGCTGGAGTAACGCATTCAGACAAACTTAATTAACCTAAGAGCCTAAACCCTATTGCAAATAAGGCTTGAAACACTTCAGTAGCTTCTGTGGATGTCACAGAATAAATGTATTATCTAATGCATATGCATGGTGATATACAGCTATCAAATTCAATACATAACAGTCTAAAATGCTGCAAGTTCTTCAGTATCGTTATTTTAATCTGAAGTGTTTTTAAAGGGTACATTTTAAAGGTGCATTTCAAAAGGTAAAATGCACATGTGGCCAGACATATTTTTTAAAGTCCAACATGTTGTTCTATTGTTACAAGAGTAATTCATAACTAGTGTAGCCGACTGAAACATAAGTATTGACAAAAAATGAAATTTGAGATAACATACATTGTATTTTTTAATCAGTAAAGCAATTTTTGTTCTTTATATTCCCCCCCTCCCACTGTGACTTAAAGGGCTGAAATGTATTCAGTTGTAATAACTGTGTAAAACTGAAAGAGCTACTTAGTACCTTGTAAAGCTTTTTCCCATCTATGAAAAAAGCTAGGATATATATGTCTAAACCAAAATCTATTACTGAAACTTAGATTTCAGATGTTTTCATCTATAAGTAGAAATACAACTGCCATTAATTGTATTTTCAGAAAGGTTGTGAGGGGGTTGGAGAGTAATGATGCAATGGCTGACATGACAATCAGAAAATCTTGCTTTTAATCCTAGTTTTAGGACCATGAGCATATCAAGTAATATCTATGAACCTCAGTTTTTTATCCATCAAATGAAATTGGTAGCATCTTTTTTTGGTTTTGTGTAGCTAAAGATTCTGGAGCAAGTTCTGTCTGGGTGGACTTTACTATTGAAGAGATCCACTGACTTCAAAGACCTGCCAACAAGGATCAGGGCCTACAGAAGGTTTTTGTGATACTTTAATTAGCATTAGTGACAGCAGGAGTTGGTCTTTAATATTTTTATGGTGACATAATGTGATGGTAAAATACTAACAGATATAGACAAAGAATCTAAGAACTCTTACTCCTTGCTCTGTGCTTAACCCAAATGGCTGTAGGAGAACACAAAGCCATGTGTTTCACTTCTTCCTCATCTGTCAATTTTTGAGTGTGTAAGTTTGAATTCTATGAAAACAGCTTTTCACAGGCCTGGAAAAAGAAGTTTCATGTAAAAACTTGTCAAATTAATTTTAATACATTACTTAAATTTCATAGAATTCTCATAAACTCATTTTACACATATGCACGTATCCACAAATTTTTAATGACAAATTCATTGCTCATAGCCTGTTACTGTGTTTAATAGCATGCACTTCCCTATAAGAGGAAATGGGACTGGTCTGTGTTTTCTCTGAATTGATTGTATGGGCATATTTAGAAATTGGGGGAGGGGGAAAAGGGAAAATCAACAGAAAATGTGTATGCCAGTAAGCCTTTTATAAGAATGAAGAAATTACAATATTTAAACTACAGATTTTATTTTTCTTTGCTTTTAGGCAGCAAACCAGTAACCACTCTTCTCCTGTGGTGCCTGATTTTCTTGACAAACAAACAAAAAAGGTACTACTAAGTTTGTATTCTAAAATAACATCACATTATAACTTCAAATTCCTGAGTCCACAGTTCTGCAGTGTGTTCATGGCTGCTTGGCATAGCCATCTGAACATGAAACCGTTAGTGATGTTTTGAAGTCTTTGAGACAAAAGCCTGCTTGCTAAGAACTTTAGTTCTGTAGAAAGACAGGGAGGTACAGTGAATAAGAGAATCAAAAGGCTGGAAATTTGCTGCTGAGAATAAATGCTAGCTGCTCCCTGAGGTGATTTGTCTGTGCACTTCACTTTCTACAGATGTTAGAGACTCTTTTTTAGTAAGGACCTGAGGTTCTTTGGTAGCACTTTGATATCCTGCTCGAATTCAATATGTGAAATGGAGGAGTCGCTCTGTGACTTGGAGCACAGCATAGTCTTTGAAGTCTGATCCAATTTTTGCTGCTTACCATTTGATGTTGAAAGGATGAAATGGAGAAAATGTACAGTTTTTGCCAGTAACTCTGCTGAGCATATGTAAGATTAAAAAAACAAAATCCCTTGGATGATGTACTTAGAAATGTTAAGCAGATTAATACCTTCCTATAGCTTTTTTCTAAAGATACAAATTAACTATGAGAGGAAATCAGCATACAGTGCATGCTATGATTTAACTGCATGAGGAAAGGGGATAAATAAGTTAAATGGAAAAAGTAAACAAATATTTGGACATGGGTGCTAAGTCAGTGTTGCTGAAAGCCACAAGAATCTTGTGTGACTTAAATTTCAGTTTCACAGAGTCGTAGAAAATAAGAAGTTGCTCTCTGTGAGATCACAACTATGAGTTATCATGGCAGAGTGGAATCAATACATTTCTTATGTGCCTAAACCAGCATTCTTTATTCCAGAAGGATTTGGATGAGATTTCTGCTTCTCCATTTATTCAAAAACATTCGTTCGAAATGAATGATTCACAATCAATTAGCCAATCCCAGTCAGTTGCAGACCATCAGTTGTCAAGTCCCTTGAGATCCCATAAAAAAGGAGGTAAGAAATATAGTAAAGTAACACAGGTCTTTCGTTTACTATTTATAAGCTACATGTTGTCAGCGTGTAACTTGCTTTATATATTGATGGGGTCTTTTAACAATCCCTTGGAAAGCAGGAAACATAAAGGAACTAACTTTCTTCTACACATTTTCAACCTAGAAATATAAAAAAGCCGTTAAGTACCTGAATTACAGAGGCAGAAGTATAAAGATTTTTAAAATACAGTTTCTACTAAAAATGTGGTTAATAATCTCGAAATACCCTTTTAATGAAATCAAATTGACTTTCAAGAGCTTCAGCTTTCCTTTGCCTTCCAGCCTCAAAAGTGGAAGACAGTAATGAAATCTCTCATGTTTGGCAGAATGAAAGACAATTTGTTTGTTCACATGCACAAAGATTCAGTCAGCGACACAGGAAAGTCTGCCATAGTTCTACAATCTGTGCAATGTGGTTTTTTATTTTATTTGTTGATATGTTATTTTTGCCATGGTCAGTAACAGTTTAAAAACTTAAAGTAAAACATTATGACATTTTTTGAGTTTTAACTGGTTTGTCTTTGAATATTCCAGGAAATCATTACCTATCAGAATACTTTTCTCTGTTATTGTAGTCATTGTGTCCTTGCAAATCCATGAATACAGACTTTAGTACTGGATCATAGAATATCTTCCACAGTTTAAGATGAAGTAGGTTGATAATGTGATATCTGTATCTAGAGCCAAAATATAAATGATAATACATTAATTTCCAGGTTATTACTGAAAATTAGTTGTTTATAATTTTGTGCCATACATTAACATTTCTGTTTATATATTTAATGGGACACCTTTCATCTTGTAAGTCTACAAATATTTATCTGAATACTTGAGCCTAATCCTGCAATTTATGTGTTTAAACTTTACAGAGTTCAGTTAAACAATTTACAATGTAAAGGTAAGAAGATAGGTATTTTATAGGGAGATCCTTCTGTTACAGGAAGTAATGCAAATTCAATGTTTTTAGTCTTCTACACAGGCATAATGTGCTTTCCATGCTAAAAACAGAATAGTATGTAAACACAGCAGGTTGAGAAGGCCATTATTCTCTCTTCATGCATTTCTGCCCATATGGGTTTTGAATCCGTAGCGTAGGACTGCAGGGGATGTGTGCATTACTATCTTAAATTATTACATGTTAAACAATAAACCTGTCAAACAGAAATATCTTCATTGCAGCAAATCCTCTTGAGGAAAGCAGTCAGGGCCCGAATCTGTCATCCTTACTCTCACTGGATATTGTATGTTACTCTGCAACTAGTCTCCTTGAAATCAAAGACATTGTGTCTGAGGTAAAAACAATTAGAGAGAGTAAAACTGGCAGAATTACACCCTTAGCAAGCATGTGATTCAGAGCCATTACCCAGTAATTTAGAGAGACTTCAAAAAATGTGAAGTGATAGAAGAATAGAATTTGAAGAAGAGATAAATGCAACATTGATCTGAACTATTTAAGAAACATGTATGTGTAAACAAATAAGCATGCAAATAGTGAAGTAAGGAATTTCCTAGTTAAGCATGAAGATATTCAGATAGATGATCATATAAATCACACATCAATTAGTAACTATTAAGGAAGTAAACCTGCTGAAGAATAACAACTTCCTTGGGTGCTTTTAAAAGCATGGCTTGCATTCAGAAATTCAGATGCTTTCACACGCTGCTCAATCTGTATTTAGTCTTATTGTGTGAAGTATACTTTTAAGAAGAGAATATTGTTAGACCTATTGTGAAAACCAAGTGAAATAGCAAATATCTTTTTGGAATAAGAACACATGTATAAAATACATGTGTTTTATAATGTAGGGCTATACTACATAAGCTGTTATTCACACAAAAAAGCTGTCCACTAGGTGGTCCAAACAATGCAAAGATTTATTTTCATAGTGAAACATTATTCTGCAATGTTATAGATTGATTTTGAATCCTCTTTAAGTTACGTTATAGGCAGAACTAGTCTGTCAGCCTGGTGGTAGTACTGTGGACCTGGAACATAGATGCCAACGGGGAAGGGAATGTGACAGGTTTCTGCACTGGTCTATGACCCAGTTATGAAGCAGTGTTGATGTTTGCTGAAGGAGGGAGTCTGTACCCAGGCTTAAGCACAAAGGCAAGGACAGGCTGCTTATTTGTCTTGAGGCCTCGGTAGGTGAGGCTCTAGTGCAGTCAAGGGGGGACAGAACACAAAAGTGAAAAAATGGTTGATATGAGTTTACATATTTTTGTATTAATCAAGCAGACTATTCACTCACATCTTGTTATCCAGCTGTCTAATAGCACAGGCTGCCTGTTCTCAGTAATAGATTGGCAAAGGAAAAATAGACCAGGAAATTTCCACAAAGATCCTGCGAAGACTATGCTCTGTAATTAATGCAGAAACAAAAGCCTCTTTTTCACTTCAAAAGCCTTTACACTGGGTCATAGAAAGGCTGAGCAGTATGGCCAAACTGCATGCACCGCAAGTTAAGTGCGTGCATTGCGCTATGGTTGCGTAGAGTCACAGGGGCTGGCTCTACACTGCCCAGGCATTCCCCTGGGCTCTGGCAGAGTGGTGGGACAGGACTAGTAGCAAAGCCAAGGATTCCCTCCAGTGTCTCCACTGTGCCACACTACCTGGGTGGAAAGGAGAGTCCAGTCAATAGTAACAATTAAGCCAGAAGTTCATTATTCTAGTCACAATAAAGTAGTACTGAAAGAATCAAAATAATATAAATATAATCTCCAGAGGCCAAGTAGTGGTATTCCCTTAGACGAGATAGACAGTGAGGATGTTTGAAATTATTAATGAGAAGTGAGTGCTTCATAGGGAATTGACCAATGTAACTTTGCCTCAGAAGTGAATATGACAGATTTTCTGAGATGCAAAGGAAATAGGTTTGTAAAAGGAAAGCTAATAGTATCTCTGCATTGAACAGAGAATGACGTAATTCTTAATGCTAACACAGACATTTTGAACAAGTGAGAAAATACGCAGAGAGTCTCTGGCCATGGACATTCTCTTGTGGGAGAACAGTATGTGTCTTCTGATGATGTTCAATTTATGCCTTGCACCTCACACTATTATCTGCAACGCTGAAACGTTGTGAGAGGTAGAGAAACTTGCCAGGGTCCTGAGATCTGGAATTATGCAATATGCAGTGTCTGTAGCCACAGTCTGAGGCTGAAGTAGTGAAACTTGCACTATAGTTGTAAAAGTCAATAGGCCATTTCCAATATAACCTTTGATTTTAAATTCCTTAATCTTTTATATTCTCAAAACTAATGGAAATTAGGGCCTGGCGTGTTTCAAGCTGGACTCCCACTAGTCAGTGACCCATTTTGAATGTTTTTCTTGAAATATGTATTTTTATTTTTATGTTGCTCATTTTTCTCTTCCTTTATGGTAAACCAATTATAAAAATGTGATTTGGTGAATGTAGCTGTGTTGGGTTTGGAGAAACGTTTGAGGGCAATAACTGTTTTTCGCACTGAGGGGGGGCAAGTAGATAATGAAATGTGCTAAGTTATTGCTTGATGGGGAGGAAGGTTGCTGCCCACCTCTAGATGGTACTGTGGACAAGTTTTAGTAAGGGGCATTTGTGGGCATGGGAGACATTATTCCCAAAAAGTTACTCTGTGGTAGTCATCACACAGATGATATTTACAGGTTCATCACCCTAAACAGGAAATTTAAAATAATGATGACTTCATTAATTGTTAGGGTTTAACCCCATGTGATGGGTTGACCTTGGCTGGATGCCAGCTGCCCACCAAGCCACTCTATTACTCCCCTCCTCAGCAGGACAGGGAGAGGAGAAAATAAGATGGAAAAAAACCTCGTGGGTCAGGATAAAGGCAGCTTAATAAAGCAAAAACAAAGGCCATGCATGAAAGCAAAGGAAAACAGAAAAGATTTATTCTCTACTTCCCATCAGCAGGCGATGCCCGGCCACTTCCTGGGAAGCAGGGCTTCAGTACACTTAGCAGTTGCTCCGGAAGACAAACATCGTAATAACAAATGCCCCCCTCCTCCTCCTTTCTCTGAGCTTTTATTGCTGAGCAGATGTCATATGGTATGGAATATCCCTTTCGTCAGTTTGGGTCAGCTGTCCTGCCTATGTCCCCTCCCAAGATCTTGCCCACCTCCCCAGTCTACTGGTGAGGGCGGAATGTTGGAGAGACAACCTTGATGCTGTGCGAGCACTGCTCAGCAGTAGCCAAAACACTGGTATTGTGTTATCAACACCTTTCTTGCTACCAATACAAAGCACAGCACTATGAGATCTGCTATGGGGAAAATTAACTCCATCTCAGCCAGACTCAATACTATCTCCACCCCTTATTCCATACCATTTGCATCATGCTCAGGTCCCACATAATTTAATATATATATATATATCTTCTGACCATCCCATTGTATTTAGTTCTCATTACTGAAATACCTTCTTACCAACACTTACAAGTTAAACTGTATAATTAAATCATCTTTATATCCAACATACAGATTTATACATTCTCATTAACTACTATCCCCTGTCCTTCAATAGATAGATATGACTCTCCCATTCCATGGGCTTCCTCCACTCCTCCAGATGTTCATAAGAACAGGCTATGACTTGGGCCCCATCTGTCAAGTTGGGTGTGCAGGACAGGAGAAGCAGTATGTTCAATTGTTGGGCGCCAACATCAGTTTAGTTTGCATCATCGTTGCACTTGTCTGGTTCCTTGTGAAACTCACTCTTCGTCAGTTCAGATCATTCCTGCTCCATTACTTCCTACAACATACAACTCACGTCACAGGTTATTTTTCCCCCAAGGTTAAATCTCCTTGAGGCACACACTGTGTCTCCCCATCCTTCTGCATTACCCACCAAGTATACCCAGGTCCTTGAGTGAAGACAATCCCACGAATGGGTTTGCCTTTTCCCATGGGAGGAGCAATCCACATGGCCTTCCCCAGCCCCTTCCTTATGTGCATTACAGGGACCTTATCTCCTCCCACAGTATGCAGGGAGTTTCATTTGGGCAGGACCAGGATGGCTGGCAGATCATCTGGTGTTAACCAGCCAAGTGGCTTCGGCTAAATTTGTATCACACTGCTTCCATGCTCCATTGCCCAACACTCTCAACCTCTCAACATAGTCCTTAACAGCCCATTATATCTCTCAGTCTTTCTAGAGGCTTGTGGGTGATGGGGGATGTGATACACCCACTCAATGTTGTGTTTCTTTGCCCAGGAGTTTATGAGGTTATTTTGGAAATGAGTCCCATTGCCTGATTCAATTCTTTCTGGGGTACCATGTCACCACAAAATTTGCCTTTCAAGGCCTAAGATGGCGTTTCAGGTAGTGGCATGGTTTACAGGGTATGTTTCTAGCCAACCAGTAGTTGCTTCCACCATGGTAAGTATGTAGTGCTTATCTTGGCGTGTTTGTGGCAGTGGTCCAATATAGTCAATTTGCCACGCCTCACCATACTGAAAACCCAACCACCACCCTCTATTCCAGGGAGATTTTACTTGTGTGGCTTGCTTGACTGCAGCACATGTTTCACATTCATGAGTGACCTGTGTGATGGCCTCCATGGTGAGGTCCACCCCTCAATCACGAGTCCGTCTGTATGTTGCATCTCTCCTTAGATGTCCTGATGTTTTGTGGGCCCATCGAGCTACAAATAGCTCACCCTTATGCTCCCAGTCCAGGTCCGCCTGAGCTACTTCAATTTTGACAGCCTTGTCTACTTGTTCATTGTTTCGATGTTCTTCAGTGGTGCGGCTTTTGGGCATGTGAGCATCTACATGAGGTACCTTTAGAGCCATGTTTTCTACCCAGGCAGCAATGTCCTGCCACAATGCAGCAGCCCAGATGGTTTTACCCCTGCGGTGCCAACTGGTCTTCTTCCACTGCTGTAGCCACCCCTACAGGGCATTAGCCACCATCCAAGAGTCAGTATAGAGATAGAGTACTGGCAATTTTTCTTGTTCAGCAATCTCTAGGGCTAGTTGGATGGCTTGCACTTCTGCAAACTGACTTGACTTACCTTCTCCTTTACTGGCTTCAACGACTTTTCATGTGGGATTTCACACAGCAGCTTTCCACTTCTAATGGTTTCCTACCACACAACAGGATCCATCTGTAAACAAAGCATAATACCTTTCATCTTCTGCTAACTCATTCTATTGTGGTGCCTCTTGGGCATGAGCCACCTCCTCAGGCAATGCTCCAAAATTTCTGCCTTCTGGCCAGTCCATGATCTCTTCCAGGATTCCTGGGCAGTTGGGTTTCCCCAGTCAAGCTCGTTGCATGATCAATGCTACCCACTTACTCCATGTAGCACTGGTTGCGTGTTGTGTAGAGGGGATGTTTCCTTCGAACATCCAGTGTAGTATGGGCAATCATGGTGCCAAGAGGACATATGCTTCTGTACCAGCAACTTCTGAAGCAGCTTGAACCCCCTAATATGCTGCTAGTATCTTTTTTTCAGTCAGGGTGTAGTGGGCTTCTGATCCTCAATACACCCAGCTCCAAAACCCTAATGGTCAGCTTTGGGTTTCTCCTGATGTTTTCTGCCAGAGGCTCCAGGTGAGACCATGCTCCCTAGCTGCAGTGTACATTTTGGACAGCTGGTCCTGTCTGGACGGGCCCATGAGCTACCACACAAGCTATTTCCTGTTTGATATGCTTGAAGGCTTGTTGTTGCTCAAGGCACCACTCAAAATAGTTCTTCTTTCTGGTTAGTCCATAGAGAGGGCTCACAAGCTGACTATAACCTGCAATATGCATTCTCCTGATTCCCTCAAGGCCTAGGAAAGCTTGTGTTTCCTTCTTGTTAGCTGGTGGAGACATAGTTGCTACCTTGTTGACCACATCCATAAGCATATGACAGCATCCATCCTGCCATTTTATTCCCAAGAACTGAATCTCCTGTGCAGGTCCCTTGACCTTGCCTTTTTTTACAGTGAAACCACCTTTCAGAAGAATCTGAATTACTCTTTTTCCCTTCTCAAACACTTCTTCTGCCTTGTTGCCCCACATGATGATGTCATTGATGTATTGTACATGTTCAGGGGTATCACCCTTTTCCAGTGCAGTTTTGATTAGTCCATGACAAATGGTAGGACTGTGCTTCCGCTCCTGGGGCAGTTGATTCCAAGTGTATTGGACACCCCTCCATGTGAAAGCAAACTGCGGCCTGCACTCTGCTGCCAAAGGAATTGAAAAAAATGCATTGGCAATGTCAATTGTAGCATACCACTTGGCTGCCTTTGACTCCAGTTCATATTGGAGCTCTAACATGTCTGGTACAGCAGCACTCGATGGTGGCATCACTTCGTTCAGGCCACAATAGTCTTCTGTTAACCTCCACCCTCCATCAGACATTTGCACTGGCCATATGGGACTGTTAAAAGGTGAGCGAGTCTTGCTGATCCAGCAAGACTTGGCTCTCCAGTTGATGAATCAGCTCGTGGATGGGAGCTAGGGAGTCTCAGTTTGTGTGATATTGCCACCAGTACACCATCCTGGTAGCAATTGGAGCCTGCTGTTCTTCAACTCGCAGCATCCCACAACAAAGGGATCTTCCAAGAGGCCAGGCAGGGTAGATAGCTGTTTCATCTTCTCTGTGTTCACACAGAGTGCTACACCAAAAGCCCATCGGTACCCCTTTGGGTCCTTGAAGTCCTGATGAAACAGTCTCAACCATAGTCCTCTGAGAGTACTGAACTGTGGCTCAATAGGCACAGGCCAGGCCCCAGTACAGTGCTAGAAGCTGTTGATTTTCATTGGGGTAGGCAAGGCACCCTTCTGGCAGGTGGTGCGTCAGTTTGCCAGGGTTGCTTGCCTGTTCAGGTGTAAAGTCCCAGGTTATGGGAGGTGATAACCGCCCTAGGAGCCTGCCCAAATCCTTCCACACACCCTGCCTCCCGGGGACTGGCTGCCTCAGGGCACATTTCAGTATCACCTCACCCAAAAGTTGTCTTCTCTTACACCAGGACGACACCAGATTCCACAAACCTTGTAATATGCTAAGTGTTCATTAGTAGTATTAAACAGCTCATGTAAGAGTGAACAAGGACCTCGGAAGCCTGCATAATAAAACCATCCACATCAATCCTGGGTAGGAAGAGGGAGATGTATTCCCTCATCCTCTCCACAAGATAGCTCCCCCAGCACAGCAAAGCCATCAGTGCCAGGGCAAAGCACATAGCCATTGTACTAGTGCATTCCCAAGTTCCCTCATTCTCCCCACAAAATGCCAGGACAAAGCACATAGCCATTATTTGTATTAATATGTTCCCAAGCTCAGCAAAATAAAGAGACAAGCAGTGCAGCCAACAAACTCTGTGACCTGCACAGGAGTTTGCCACTTAATAACTACTATACCTATAGCATGCTTAATACAAACCCGCTGTTGTCATGCCCCGTGTTGGGCACCAAAAAAGGACTGTGGTAGGCTGACCTTGGCTGGATGCCAGGTGCCCATCAAGCTGCTCTATCACTCCCATCCTCAGCAGGACAGGGAGAGGAGAAAATAAGATGAAAAAAAAAACTTGTGGGTCAGGATAAAGGCAGCTTAATAAAGCAAAAACAAAGGCCATGCATGAAAGCAAAGGAAAACAGAAAAGATTTATTCTCTACTTCCCATCAGCAGGCGATGCCCGGCCACTTCCTGGGAAGCAGGGCTTCAGTACACTTAGCAGTTGCTCCGGAAGACAAACATCATAATAACAAATGCCCCCCTCCTCCTCCTTTCTCTGAGCTTTTATTGCTGAGCAGATGTCATATGGTATGGAATATCCCTTTCGTCAGTTTGGGTCAGCTGTCCTGCCTATGTCCCCTCCCAAGATCTTGCCCACCTCCCCAGTCTACTGGTGAGGGCGGAATGTTGGAGAGACAACCTTGATGCTGTGCGAGCACTGCTCAGCAGTAGCCAAAACACTGGTATTGTGTTATCAACACCTTTCTTGCTACCAATACAAAGCACAGCACTATGAGATCTGCTATGGGGAAAATCAACTCCATCTCAGCTAGACCTGATACACTCCAGTTTTAAAGAAGTGATCCAACCTTAATTCCATCAGGACCATAATCATGTCAAAACACCCAAGCCACAGAGGGTATACTTAGGTGATTGGTCTTTGCTCAGAGTAGAGTTTTCTTTGAGTCAGACTTTGTTATTGAAAATACTCTAAGCTGCCTCAATCTCAGCCCTAGAGTACAGTCTTGATTCGATGTCTTGCACTTGCAAGTGAAAGGTGTTTAAATATAGGGAACCATCTTACTCTACATGGTAGTTTAACATCGTAGCGTAATTGTAACTGTGATCTCATTTAATTCCTATTTGTATCATTGTTTGAAAAAAGATAACAGCTATGGCAAAGAAATGATCATTAGTAATTTGGAAATGGGGGCACTTTTTATCCTTTGGTTCACAGAAAGTCAATATTCCAGCATGACTGTAATAGGTATTATGGTAAAGAACAGGCAGTATCTCACACAAGATGTGGTATCAAGATCTGGATGCCTCGTAACCAAAGATGCCACTTCACTTTCTGCAAGTGAGAGAGAGATCAATGCAAGGCATTCAGCTGTTTCTCTCAGTGTAACTCAGCTTCCCGTTTGATTCCATTACAGCAAACCTTCCTTTCTAAATGAAAAACAAAACTGCTGCTACATAATGTAGTGTGAAATGCTGCATGGACTTTCAACTAGTTGTCATTGGCAGATGGGATGATACTGACACATGGATGCCATTAATTGCAGAATCCTATCATTCAGGATTTTAAGTGAAAGAATTTAATCTGTTCAGAATTATTTTTGGTTGTTTAATCAGGAGTTTCATTTCATCATTTTTAAGCCCCCCACTGAGACTAATTTTATATTGAAGGAATGTAAATCATGAAAAACTTGACTGTAGTCAGTAGAATCGTAACAGTGAGCAGAACTGGATCTTTTGGTTATAAAAAATTGACATGAAAAATTCCCTACATATCTGGGGTTTAGGGGTCTTTGGGGCAGAGGATTTGCGGGTTTTTTTGAGTGGGTCAGGTTTGAGTTGGTCATTCTTTTGCAAATAAAATGCAAGTAGAATAGCAATGACCATGGGACAGTCTGAATGTTACAGGAAACATTGAAAAGGCCAAGGTAGTGTTACATAGTATGATCTGATTGTACTGAACATGCTGTAGCTATGTGTGAGGCCTATGAGATCTCCATAGTATCCTCCTACTACATACCACACTATAGCAGAGGAATTACTATTAGCTGTGTTGCAGTTGAGGCCTTGAGCAGAGGAGTTGTTGATGTGGTATGTTGTATAATGAATTTCCATTGAAAGGATCCTGCTACATTAGTGTTCTGTGGCTTTTGAGCTAAAATCTGACTGGGCATGAGCAGGAGAAAAAGTAGCTTCTTTTTCTTTTTTCCTTAAAAAAGAGTATCACCAGATTACTCACCTCTTCATGCCTGGGATAAATGCTGGGCTTTGGGCTTAGTAAACAGAAACCATGTTTCCAAATAATTCATTTTAACTTACAAATATATAAGTAGAAATCATAGGAAGGAGAACATATTTTTTAGGATGTCTCTGGAGAAAACAAGCTGAAAATAAAGCTACGTCTCAAAGCAATCATTATTGTTTCTATCGTTATAAGAAAGGATAATCACCTTTCCAGGGTTGTGAGGCTGCATATTTATGCAGATGGATTTTGTTGGTGCAAGTAAGCCTGTTACTGTGCATTGCACTGCACGTGGTGGGACCCTGCAGGAGGCCCCAGGAGGGACCATCGCCTCCCATCCCATGGAAAGCTTGAGTTTCCGCTTTCTGGATTTGTGCTGGGCGGGAGCTTTTTAGCTTCACTAGCCATTAGGGTGAGAAACACAGTACCTCAGTTTCAGCATTTTAGTTCTTCACCATATAGTTCCAGTGTGGATTCAGAATATCTGACTGCAAACTTAAGTGAAGTCAGTTGAACTTCCCTCAGCCTTATATAAAGTTTTCAGCTGAGACTTGTACTGATGACGTTTGTATTCTGGACTGGTTCACCCATAGACGCTTTCTGTTAAACCTTTTGCTACTCTGTAATGGCATGATTTGCAGACTGCATTTTGCCAAAGTAACAGACCAACAAATCTGGAAAGAAATTGGGCTGTTCTTAAGTTTTTCTTTACTGCTCAGCTTCTTAATTGTTTTTTCCCCTCCAATAGACAAAGACACAAACAGTGACAAGTGGTAAATACAAGCTTTGATTTGTTAAACACGTTACCCCTATGTTTAGCCCTAGGCAGTGAACTTCATTGTAGGCTGGTTTACTTCTGGATTGGTTATTGTGATTATTTCCAATGCAAAAAGATTTGATCTGCAGCCATGACTGATTAGTGTCAAAGGTGAGAGAAAAAATAAGATGCAAGTAAACTGCACTGATAAAGTGCAAGAAAGTTCTCCAGAGACAGCTCAGTATTTGTTCTATATAAAACAAGTTGAAATTCAGCTCAACTTGTTGAAATTCAACAAGTTGAAATGGCTACATTGCAATAAAAAGAGACTGCAGATCTCTCTCATTGAAATATTGAAAAATAATAGTAAGAAATACAAGAAATTTAATAAGGTTGAATAATATATACACAATAATGCCGTGCCAAAAACCCCCAAATTTTAATAGGGGTTCAATTTCTCCTCTTAACACATAATGTCTACCACTGTCTTTCTGACCCAAGCTGCAATTCACCTGCTCTTTCTGTCTTCATTTTCTGTCCGTGACATACAGCTTTGTCTGAGCCCTTCTTTTTGCCATTTCTGTGTTGGTAGTTAAGCTTTTTATCATGCAGTACTTCACCATTCTGTTGTTATTGCTTGAAATTTCTCTAAGTATTCTCTAGCAGCCTTATTTTTGTTATTTTGCCACAATTACTAGTGCTCTGAACCAGCAGCATATCTCAGATGACTGATCTACTCAGGCAAATAGTGTGCTTCCTAATTCATTACTCTTCTGTTTCTAAAAAAACGCGCCATTTTATCTAAGTAAATTTTGTTAGAATAAGTACAGTAGGTACAGAGCTTTGAGGGTGCACACAAAGTTCTCTCCTAAGAGAATAACTATAATAATATTTTCACAAATTATATTTTGTGTTTTGCAAAGAAAGAAACAATTCAGAATTTTTAAACTTTTCCCCACTATCAGAAAACTTTAGATAGTGTCTTTATTTCAGGTTATTTTGTAAGAAAAAGGCTAAGACAGTTAATCATTGGCTTTGGTAGAGCTATGATTTCATCTGCTAGCTGTATGTTACCAAATAACTTCTGGTTCTTTGCTGATATTTAAAAACGTGAATTCATTTTGCTGAATTCCATGCAGCTAAGTAGTAATAGCTGGATTTCAGATCTTTCTTTCTAGAAGACACTGTATGTTTATCTGAATTATTTACATTTTTACAGTTCTTCGCAGATACTATGAAGAGAAAACATGGTGGGAAAAGCAGTAACATAATTAATGTGGTGGTGACAGAAGGGTACATAAGGTGTGGGATAGCTCAGAAAGTACCATAACAAATTAATTTCTGAAAAAAATTTTGGATTTCAAAATCTTATATACTTTGCATGTGTTCAGATTTTTTTCTCTATTCTAGTTTGGGTAATTATTCTAGTGGATTGTGATTAACTGCCAAAAATCATGTATAGCTTAATAGAAACCCAAACCATGGTATTTAATTTGCGTGGTTGATCAATGTAAATGAAAAAAAAAAAGTCTCTGACAAGTAAAGGATAGATACTCAGGACAAAATATTTGCAACCACATATGTGAAGATCTAGATACTACAAGTTACTCATAGATACAGTTTGATAAATAGGTATTCCATTCAGTAAATCATGAACTGGCTGTGAAGTATTTGGGTGGAAAGAAATTACTTTATATCAGTTATTCATTAGCTCTGTTCATGACAATGATTGTATTCCTTGGCTCTCTGTCATTACTTCTCTCTACTCAGTAGAAGTAATTTATATTTCAGTTCTCTCACAGATAACCTCAGCTGATTATAACTGTTAAGTTGAATACAGCAATAGCAAATATTAGCTTGTAGCAGTACTTACGAGCTTGCAGAGCTCATTTCTGTCCCCAGGCAAGGGTAATCTTTCTTGAGGATCTTCCTTGCATATGGAATTGTTGGGAGCAAGTTGTGTTCATACATTGGCTGACATGGGCAGTACACCAGAAAAATAATGCCACGCTCCCACCTTCCCTGCTTATAACACCTTTCCCCCAAGGGAAGATAAGAATACCAAAATCACAGGAAGTATTGTTATTGCTGCCAATGGGAGAAAGAGAAGCTGCTTTCCTATGTGTGCTCAGGCAGGCAACAAGCGTATCTTAGCCGTAACACAATGTATATGAAAGAACAGTTTTATGAATTGTAATATTTCTTTTCCGAAAAATATCTTAGTGCCTGTTCTTTGTCTCTAACGTTTGTCCTGCCTTGTACAAATCAGTGTTCTATGTAGAAGCATAAGCAATGAACAGTGTGAGAAGGCAGGAAAGACAACTATATAATTAACTAAGTATTGCCTCTTGCTTGCCGTGTTAGTCTGCCCTAGCAGCCGGGCTAAATCTAACAGGAAGACTACAGAGATAGCTAACAAGCTGAACAGCATCAAGAATACCCATGGAAGACTTAGTCATCTTTAACATGTGCTTCCTCATCTGACTCTCTTACATTTTGTTAGGAATCAAATATAGAGAATATGCGCGATTGCCTGGTGTTTAGGTTGGAGAGCTATACCAGCTCTTTACCTTCAGCTGCAGCTAGTTGTTTTCTCTATAGGCTAGGAAGTATGTCTTTGGTCCTTTGTGGATTTGTGAGTGTAGTGCTATTCTTGGGACTCCCTCTCACCAGTGTGCTTATGTTTGCCTCATGCACACAGACAAAAGTCACATTCAGAATAAGGAAAAAAATATTACATTGTTCCAGACTCTTTTTGTAGTGCTGGGATTTGCAAACACCAAAAATGCCCTCCAGCAAAGTGGTGCAATTGTTTTTTCTACATTCTTTTAATGCTGTTCTTTACTCCATATTCTTAGTTACGATAAAGAGCATGACTGTCAAATGAATAACAGTAAGCTTGTAGGTTTCAAAAGGCTTATTTGCAAAAAGAAAAAAGTTTGCTGCAGCTCTACAAAAAAAATTTTTTCTACAACTACAAAAAAAAGAGCTAATTTGAGTAGCAGCATATATGGGTGTAGTTTTAAAATTTCAGAACAACCAGCTGCTATAGTTAAAAATCGGTAAAAGGGATATTTATGTAACAAAAATCTTTGAGCTGTTGATTTGTTTTCAGAGACAGGTGAATATATATGAAGTTCAGATCTGCATCCTATCTCCCCTAATGTCCCAAAAGGGCACAGGTATAAGATTCCAGTTTGGGCTCACCCCTCATATTTTGCTCATCAGACTTAGAGATGAAGTGATATCAATCTCTTTCGTCAGTTGTTGTCCCTGTGCTTCCAATTAATTTTTCATTCATAAGAAACTGATAAATTGGAAGTAGTACTGCTCTTAATCTCCTCATAAGGGTCTGCCCCTTGCAATGGTATTCAGAACAGCTATAGGTTGAGCCTGTAGTATATATCAGTTTTCTGTCTGCTTTATCAAGGCTCATGCTTTGTGCCTTTTGATCATTGATTTAGGGCCCAAGAAGGGTGAATTCCTCAGCTTCATATCCAAAGGAGCTTAAGTGCTTTTGAAAAAATGAAATTTTGCCTGAGTAGCTTAGGTATTTTTATTTTCAAATTGTAGTCTGTTTTAAAACATTCACTGGGAAGAACATAGTCATCACAGAGAGCCACAGGCAGAGGCATCTCAGGACATTGCAAATGAAGCAGGATTTTCATTATCACATTTCATCATCATAAGCAACTCGCAGCCTTAAACTTTTTAATTCAAAGATTGCCTACATGGTAGTACCACACAGCACAAGCTAATCATTGACACACATTGAAGAAAATCACTGCTAATTCACAAAACTCCTTCTCTTCCCACCCACAAAATAAACATGCATAGTCAGAAAAGCAGTAAGTATCAGTCACTTTGCAGCTTAAATTCTCTGACTTGTTTGTAGAATTGTAGTGGTTTGTGGTGTGACTTGCAAGGATGGGCAATTGACTTATTTGGCTTACTTCTAACTGTTTGTTTCAAAAAAAAAAAAAAAAAAAAAGAAAAGAAAAAAGAGGCATGTAGGAAAAAAGGAAAAGAAGAACCAACCTAACCTTTTATTGGAGAGAGAGTATATCAGTAGGGCAGAAGACACTGTCCATAACAGATGAAACCATGCAGAACTTCACATATAGGGAAGATGGGTGAGAGATATGGACAGACGACATTGAGTAAAAAACAAGCCAAAAGTGGAGTGAAGAAGGAATATAACATCAAAGAAGAAAACCCATGCAGAGAAGCAGGATAGAATAAAGAGAAAGAAGAGGATGAGATGAAAAAGTGATGGGGAAAAAAGAGAGTTTAATTTCAATAATGACAGAACGCTTGGTAGCCTTAGCAGTAAAACGTATTACTGCTTTCTGTAGCATTGCTTTTCTCGTATCTAGTTGCTGAAGTTTCTCAGGGAAAAGTTTAATTCTAGCTTTAGAGCATTTGAAAGGAGTACATCACTTTATTGCTGTAGGACAGGTATGCTTCATGCTCTGTTTTGAAAGGCAAAATCTTTTTGAAGGGTAATACTTACCAAACTATTTCGTTTGCAGTAGTGCGCATATGAATATGTCATTAGTTTGTAACATTTTACATCATTATTTGCAACATAGTTTTTCATTATGCTTAGGAAGTGTGTGTCTCTGAAAGGGTGGAGCATTAATTGGTCCAAAATCTTTGAAGGTAAAGGACAGACCAGCTGAAATAAGGGAAATTTTTCCTTGTGTAATACAACATTTTCTTCAGTGACCCTTTTTTATTTCTTATTTATGAATTTTGCAGGCTCTCCAAAACAAGCAAAAAAAAGAGAGTAAAGTATGTCCATACATAATGTCACATCAGGAGAAGAGACAAGGTAAAACACGAGACTCCAAACAGTACAGTCAGTTAAGCAATTCACTCAGCTTTAGAACAACATTCCGGAAGTTAACTGAGACAGGATAAATTGAGATTACCCCCACTGGACTCCTAGCACTTACAGTGTTACATCCTGTACTTCACTGTCCCATCCAGTGCAGCCATACAACTATAATGCCCTCTGCCTTTTGGAAGTTACATTTGTAAAAATGTTGCTGATCTCAACAGGATCTAAATAAATCACTCTTAAACTGCTAATGCACGCTGGGTTAAATTCTGCTGTAATTTTCTTTGTGCATTATATAAGGGTCATTGAGAGCATAAATTAAACAGTTTGGGTTTAAGTGAGTCAAGCTTAGCTTTCAGGCAGTTTTTGTCTTTGCAGAAAAGGATTGAAGAATTTTTCAGTTTTATTTCCTAATGTTAATTTTTATTCCTCTATTTGCATCCATCTCCTTATTCAATGTTGGACCTAAGCAAGAGCTTAACAATTTTTAATTTAGGGGTGTTTAGAGTCAGGCCTGAATTCATTAACCTATGACTTTCTGCATCTTATCTACCTTTCCAAATGTACTGGAACTTTGGCAAGAGTTCTAAGTCAAGTTCACAGTCTTATAGAGCTTCTTATGGTGGCTAGTTATCTCTTCTTGAAGTCCTATGACTATGCAGGGTCATCTGAAGCAGAACCAGATGTGCCTTGCTTTCTGGACATGATTCTTTAAAACGAACAGCTTTCAGCTGAATTGATAGTTGCTTTTGAGAACCAGGGCCAGTTTTATTCTTTGAGTTGGCAGACAATTTAAGATCAATGTTTAAGGTCAGCCTTTATCAGTGGGTTATCAAGATCTTTTATCCCTTGTTGCTGAAAGAGGAAGTGTGTCCTAGATTGGTCTCTGGTTAGAGCCTGTAGCTAATGAAGAAATAACACAGTAACACTTTGGAAGAAACCATATTTGTGTTCTTGTTTATGCTCTGTTAAAAAATAAAATAAAATAAAGTAAGTGGCAGATGGCATGCATATTCCCTCAATATTGTTAAATAAATTCTCCAAATAAGAATTCTCAGCAATAAGAACTTCATTGGCTGCCTTCAGATTTGCAGTTCCATTTACTTTAGTCAGAAAAAGCCAAACTCAGAACAGCAAACATGCTTAAAGGAGTGAGGAGAAAGATAAAACTGAGCTAAAGAAAGCTTGGAGGGGTTCTCTAACATGGAAATACTGAATTTTTACTGAAAGGTAAAGACATGTAAATTTGGGTTGACTGGAGGAACATTACTACCAGCAAAGTAATAAGCAAACATTACAGGATGCATTTTCAGTAGAACTTTGGGTCAGCTTATTAAGAGTTTCCACAAGTAATTTTTGGGTGGAAAAATAGAACTACGGTTTCCAAAACATTCAGTAACTCCCTAAATGACCATCATTTCCTGGTGAGTGTTTCAAATTTTGCCTTGGAAACCTGGCTATTAAGTCTGATGCTCAAGAGGTACCTGAGTTCTTCTGAAAATTATCACTGGTACATATGATCTGTAGGACAGCTGAGTCTAACTGTAAAAGGGGTTGTGTCCACCATTTCCTTTGCAAGCTAACTGGAAGATTGCAGGTGCTGGGTTGGTGCAGAGTAAATGCCTCTCGTAACCTCTGAAGTGTAGCAGGTGAAGATGTCCCCATATCTGCAGAAGTTTCTCCAGGTGAACATCAGTAACTGAAACTGGGAAAAAGGAGAGGATATGGGAGAAGAGAGAGGGGTTTTTTTCTCGAGGACTGCAGCCTTTTATCCTAGTGGCTTTTGTTTAGGTTTGTGCTGCCCTGCCTTAGAATAATTCCTATCCTGGGACAAGTGGGAACAAAGACACAGTGCTGGCTCTGCATGCAGCAAATAGGTCTTCTGTGCTAGGGGTGTTCTCTGAAAAGGCCTCAGGGCAACTGTAAATTGGGCCTGTTATGCTCAACTTTGTCATGCATCCTTATGCTACACCATGACTAAGCATGGCTGGTCTGTAAATCTAGCCCATTGTATCTGGATTACATTTGTTAAACTAATGCTTGGGTTTTTGTCTGGCTTTATTCATACCAACATCAGAACATTGAGTAAGAACAACAAATCAGAAACAAAAAACACAAACATTTAAAATTATTGCTCCCACAGATTGGAGCCCCAAGTGTGTTTTATATAAACAATCTGAATTGTGGCTGGATTTTTGACCAGATTCTTTCCCCTGAAGGACCTTTTGAAACAAAAACAAACTGAGCAAAACAAGTTTTGGTGGGATGGGCCTATGCCTGTTTTCATGTAAGCTGATGACAACGCTCAGAGCAGGAAGGCAGCAGTGTGCTGGAATCTGGTGTACATTGTGTTCTGCATGTTCCCAGCTGACTTGCCAGGAGTGATCTAGAACTGAAACAAGGCCCCCTTTTTACTAGGACACAGGAAAAGAAGTCATCACTAATCTAAAACAGTTCAGCTGTTTAAAAACAATAGACTTTGTTAATGTGATATCCTGATTGTGCCTTATTCTCATGTGAATGTGCAGCCTGTGTTGCTGGGTCAGGAGAGTGAGAGCTTTTGAGAACTGTCCTTTCTCTTGTATGGCCCATGACAGTAGTCTATATTCTATCACGATACCCTCTATCTGCTTCAGTGTGAGTATATAATGTCACAGAGGAGATGAGGAAGTGGTTGACTTCAGCACTTGTCTACCGGGAGAACTGACCAGCCATGGGAGTCTGGAATAAGTTATAGCCCACCCAGCTGTTCAGCGTGACTCCACCATCACGCAAAGCCTACAGAGTTCAGCTGGCACTTGCAAAGGTGTTTACAAAGCTGTTTCCAGTGGAATAGTCCAAGATTATTTTCATGTGAATGTGCCATGTGTCATGAGATTGCAGGGAAGGAGGCAGGAGGTTTCCACATCCTAGTGATGAAAAAAATGGAAGGTGAGGCAAAGTTTTGCTTGTAATAGCTGCTTGAATTTATTTTAATGGGGTCACTTTCATGAAATACTCCGATGCAGTTTCTATAGGTGCTATATATAAGTGATATACTAGGTGCTATATCATTGAACAAAGTAAGTCTTCTACCTGGAGCAGAAGTGAAAGTGAAGTTGAGTCCCACTGTGGAGTATTGTGCTTAAGTTTCAGGGAAACTGCATAAAAGTGATACAGATTATTAATGGTATTGCTTGTCAGGCTTTTTATTTAGCCTCAAATTTGAAAGCTACTCCTTTATTTCTAAACCTTCACATTTGCATCCCTTTGATATGAAATACTTGTGAACTAACTAGAGAACAGAGCTGTGAGTTCAGTAGCCAAGAGATCCTTGATTTATTAATGTAGAGTTTCACAGGATTGTATGAAACATCTCCTCCTTCTGCATATAAGAAGTGCAGCAGTCAGAGGCAGAGGTTGATGATGAAGGGCCCAATACTTCAGGGTGTAGCAGTGGTTATCCACACATCTTGTTTAAAATCCATAACAATCATTGCCTAAATAAGACCATTCAATGTGAACAAAGGTGGAAATGTGGATTCTAAGTGACTGCTTAGAATTAGAAGTTTATAGTACAACTTGAAAAGTGAATTGGGTTGAACAGTATAGGTAACTGCATGGCCGTGAACAGACTTTCCTATTTGATATGTTTCATATTTAAGAAAAAGATAATATATAATACCTGTATTGTGAAACAGTAATGAGCGCTAATTGTGATGTAAGTACATAAAGCATTTAAGCTGCAATAACTAAGTGCTGCATTGTCCCCTACAGTGTCATTAAGACACTTAAAGGGGAAATTTAAATTATTTCCAAGACATCCTGTCACCTAGTTATTCTAAACACAATTGTGGATGTACAATTGCTGTTTATATAAGTAACACCCCACTAATGATGCCTTTGCAAATAACTATGAGGAAACATTTTAATTTAGTTGCATAGGAATTTCAGAATAGTATTTGTGGCGCTTATCAGATTCCTGGAAGTTTAAGGACACTGATGTGCCGCCTTTTTGGTGTATGTGTATGACTACAGCCTGCAGATTTCTGTGAAAAAAATGTTGTATTTTTAGTGTAGTCTTATGCAGGAGGGCATCTGAAAAAAGCTTTCATTCAGCAGAGTTAGCAGTCTCCTCACTGGAGAAACTACCATGCACAGAACTGGCCAGTTAGGCTCTATCTGCAGTTAGAAGACTTTGAAAATGTAACTGTACTGCAGATGTATGCCAGCAAACCTCCTTGCTGGAAACGCATCTCTTCACAGTAAAGCAGTTCTTAAAGCAGTTTGCCAGATGGAATGAATTGTTCTGGTCAAAAAAATAGCAATGTTTCTAGCTGAGGACTTTTATCAACCCAGATGATGGTAAGAAATAAATGCATTGAGAGCATTTTCTGGTGTAGACTAGGCCTTAAACTAAACTGTTTTTCAGAGCAAGGGCCAAATTTCTGTTTCTTTTACTTATGAAACTTTCATTGCCTTCTCAGGAAGCAAGCTCTGGACCTTCTGCTTGGTGTGCACCCAGGGAAGTCATGGTCTATACACAACCATTGTACCATAGGATTAAAGAGCTCAGGCTCAGGTTTTCATTTGGTATGAACCCTGCCAAACATGGCCTCATGTGATTAAATTTAAGGAGGAGTGCTCGTTTCTCTTAGATGACATTTGAATAAACACCAGTATTTAGTCCTGTAGGTTCCTAAGATAACCAAAATAAAAGCAAAGTCCTAGAAATACAGCAGGCTGTCAGGCTGCTGGCCTGTACTCAGAACTTAGTCAAGACAGTGGAGAAGCTCCCACGGACTCAGTGGATTTTAGATTAGATCAGAAAAAATAAAACTAAGAGGGACTAAATGGACCCAGCAGTGCCCAATTTCCCTGAAAATGCCTTTTCTGATACTGAAGAGCAATTTTATTTATTTTTTTTTTAACCAGAACATTAGTTTTCATGTGCTATTTCTCAAAAGATACAGATTTTCCAGGGCTGAAAGGTAGGGAATGGATACCCCATGCAGGCGCCGCACACGTGCTCTGGGGCATGCAATGTAGTTGCAGCTGCACAGTGTCCTCCCTCCACCTCTCAGTCAGAGCATGGCAGGAGTCAGCCCTATTTTTCACAGCTATGTTTTCTTAATTTCTTCTGAAAACTCTCAGGCATATACTTCAGCAGTATAATGTAGGCAGAGAGATTTAACAGGCCTAGCTACAAAGATGTTATTATATATTATAAGAAGGTCAAGTGTAAAATGATTGGATAGGCTTTTGTTTTCAGACTAACACGTTCATGAACCATGTTCATTCAACGCTAAATCCAAATGCTTCTCATGTCATCAGAGATTATTTACAGTGTGAACAGAGAGGTCAGTCCCCTGTATCATCTTTGCCTGTTTGTATTGATGAGTCCCATAAGTTTCTCCTCTCTGCTTAACCACAGTATTCAGATAAATTGAAATACATGACCATGCAAATCTATTTGTGAGCAATGTGCTATAGTGTTGGAAAAATAAGAGATGAATTAAGATAACAGTGTCTTCTGTAAACTTGAAAACAAATCATTATATTTTTAATGCCTGAGATTAAAGGTAAGTTTTTCAAAAAGCTGTAGTATTCTTCTAAGGCATTGCATCTGGAATTAGCTTGACCTGTGAAAACATTCTTCTCCTTCCAGAAATTAACTTAGTTGATCCCTTTTAAGTACATGTTCTGTAATGGTCTTTGGCCACTTCTAATGCCATTTTTAGGTACAGCTGAATCTAAAGAACTGCAGTTTACTTGGTCATTATATGATTCGTCTAGATTGATCAGTTTAATATCTGATTTTTCAAGATTTCCTCACAATTCTGGAATTTTAGCAATGCAGATATTTTCGTATTGCCCAAGGCAATAATAGATGTGGTGTGCAAACACTGCTTTAAAGAGGGTGTCTGTCTGCTGATTTACATATTTTAAAAGTATTAAGATCAAAAGTAATGAGAATTTAATCCATATGGCATGTAGAAGATAAATAGGAATATTAATACTGTATCAAATACTAATTAAAGGAAACACCAGTCCTATTTTTAAAATCTTGCATGCAGATGAAAAAGAAGTCATTGAAAAGTTAACATCTGATTCTTAAAGAAATTAAGAATTAACAGTTTTCAACCACAGGTTCTAACTGTGAGACTGAGTTCATATGTTAGGCCAAATTCTGGTTTCATAGTACTTTGCAGTATCACTGCAGTATCCCTTTCTGTCGAAGCATCTCAGATGACTCTAAAACTGAAAACTACCACCAGCTCTACTACCAGCTTTTAAGATGGAAATTCCCTTTCATTATCCAAGAAGCTGAAATACAGGTGATTTCCAACTTGCCTAAGCATACGTGCCTGCAACAGTGCTAGGCCCTAAAATAGATCAGTTCATGGGAACCCTGTTGGATTTTGATCAACTCTTGTATGCAGATTGCAACAGTGGGTGAAGAAAATGTTGTCATCTGCTTCATAGAAAACTTTAGACAAGAGTGATCAAGATGAGTCATGAGTTTGTCATGTCTTCAGGCTAGACTAGATTTCTGTATTTCACTGTTATGGAATTTGTAGGTGGAAGTACCTTGGGATGTGTGCTCCCGGCAGAGTAGCAAGTACTCAAAAAACTGCCTCTGGATGCACTGGAACTAGAAGGTTTAGTGGTGTCAACCTAACACTCCATGCAGACAAATTAGCCCTAGCAAGACATATGAGATACATTTAGTGCATCATGATCTCTAAGACTGTAAACCTTCGGTTCTCCATAAGTCTTTGTTATAAATATTAAAGGGTAGGGGATACACTTTTAGCAGAGGAGGAGTGAGCTTGCAGTGAAGAGTTACCTTTGAAGGATGAGAAAAATAAACAGGGAGAGCTTAAAACAAGTTTTTCTAGTGCTGCTTGTAAGTGAGACAATAACTGCATCATTTGCTGTAGCAGGCTGAAAAAGACCTAAGAATAACAGAAAGAATGATTTTTTCTTCATACACCAAAGCTGTCTGAGGCACAGCTGAGCCTGCCAGAGTGGAGAGGAAAGTCTGAAATGTTGTATCTTGCTCAGTCTTGTGTGCTACTCAAACTCTAATTCTTTCCTGTAGGTCTATGGTTCCTATGTGTTTCTATAGTAACTACAGCAAGTAGTCATCACTACACAGCAAATCTTGCCCTCCGCAGGTTGAAAAAACAGACTGATCAGTGGACCATCTTCCAGCTTAAAGTAGTAGTGATTCTACTGTAAAAGGCACTGTGAAGATTGAATAAACCTCCACTGTTGCTGCTGTGTTCTCTTCTGCCAGATCAGAGTGGTCAGGATAAAGTTGTTTTGTCCGTGGATCAACAAATCATAATTCTTCTGCAACCTTCCATCTATTTTTAAAGTGCTACTCCATTCTAGAGCAAATGGTGCAGCAACATATCAAGCAGGTACCAGTTGTTCCACGCATACATGGAGAAAAGCTATCCAGGAGCTGCCTTCTCAATGCAAGAGGAAATTTGATATAAGAGGAAAAATGCAGTCCCTAGAGAAAGAATGTGAAGGAGAGTGCTATAAAACATTCCCAGCTGCATGTATGTAAAGCCAATTTAGCCAATCAGCCAGATGATGAGTGGGCATATAGACCCATCTGCTTCTTGTCCTCTTCTAGGAAATATTAGGTAGATGCAGTAGTTGCACACTGTGCCCCTTCTTTACAGTCAATCTAAGGATGTTTTCACACAAGTACCAGCACAGTCCCTCTAGAAAAAGCTGAGCTTTGTCCTCGGTGAGCTGATGCTTTTTTTTTTTCTCCAATTGTCATTTCAAATATCTGGCAAGAGTGCGTTGGCTCTGTGCTTTCTGTGGGGAATGGCCTCCCTGGGAAGGAAGGATGTGGTTATGCTCACCAAAGTTGTTTTGTGGACTGCTGAGTGGCTGCAGGGCCTTATATTCCAGGCGTATTTGTTTCTGTTCCCTTTCCTGCAGAATAGCCCAGGTAGTGTTTTTACTAGTTCTGTGTATTTTGTAAAAGACCTTTTAAATATTAAGTAGAGTTTCATTTTCCAGATGGAAAATTAAAACATAGAAATATTTCATCAGATCCTTCATCCAGTCTTGAAGCAATTTTGAAATGTTAACTGAAAAAAATCTATCTGCCTTGGAGCATTTTTTACATAAAACATTCCGTGAAAATATTTTCCTCAAACTCTTTAAGTATTTCCAAATATTAAACGAGAAGAGAGATGACTTTTCCAAGTATTGGTGATGGTCTAATGCAGCTAGTGTCAAGTTCACATATTTTTTTCAAACAAAAAAGTAGTGTAAACATTACAGTGGGGGAGACTGGCAGGCATCACTCTTATCACCAGCACAGGCTGACACACTGCTGATGTTGATTCACATTCTGATAGAGGTGTCATAGACACTGAATAAACAGAGAGAGTGTCTGTCAGTAAGCGTTTAGACCTACAGAGACAAGAACCAAGGAGAGGCAAATAACTAACACAATTAGTAGTTTTGGAGATAAATATACAGCAGTTATCATTCCTTCCCTCCCCATACCATTCCCTCCTCAGCCCCTTCTTGGTTTAGCTTTTGAAATGGTTTCTGGTAGCCATGGAAGAGCCTTCATTGCCCTTTTTAGAGCTGGGGAAGAGCAAGTGGTGGTGATTGGAAGAGGGATAATTATCTTTTCCCTTCAAGTCAGGATGACTTCCCAAAGAGGGAAGACTTTTCATTCCTGTAGCATAGTGTTATAGTACCTGTGTGGATATGTTTAGGATGTACTGTTGGCTCTGTATCTATCAGATAATAAAACTCAGCTTGGATCCGCATTAAGATTAGCTTAGTGCCTTCTAGAAACTTACTGGGCAGAAGTTGATTCTGGGAGTTTATTGCAGGTCTTGGCCTAAATACTTTCTTTTCATCCTTCCTTGTCTTTTGCAGTTTTTGTCTGGATAACCCTTGTCCCTGTCCTCCAGCTGGAGAAGCAAGGTCAAGTACTTCTTAATCTCTGCCTATGGGCTTAAAAGATCTCTGCTGCTTTTAGTGGGAGAATCAGAGATCTGAAGCCCTTATCCCCATCATATCCATCTCTGTGTTTATGACAGCTTTATAACTGTCTTCCAGGAGAAAAATAAAAAAGCATTCTGTTGGACTTCTACTTAGAGCTGAACCCAAATGAGTAAAGCTGGATTAAGAAGATGCTCGTCCTAGAGCACACACTACTTCCCTAGGACAGTGCCTTTCCTTAGGGTTATGGTTTCCAATCTGGTTGCAAGATAAGGTCAGTCTCCCAACAGCTCCAACTCTGTCTGAAGAGGCATCTCTGTGTAGTAGAAATTCCTTCTGAAAGCCTGGGTTGTGCAATATCTCATGTTCAGAGGTCTGCATGCTAGGCTCCAGTATTTGCTGTAGATCAGTGTCATTGGGACAGCACTACTGAGCTGAGTCAGCTGGGCAGCTAAGGTAGCAAAGCAGAATCTCAGAGTCAACTCAGATAATACTCAAGAACAAAAACTCAGTCAAAGCAGTGCTTGAAGCAACCATCTTGTCCATACTCAGCCAGATCTTTTGCAGCACACGCTATTATTTTATTGGCCATTTTTGCACCTTTCCTGAAGCCAGGATGCTCAGTACAGGCACATCTGAATTTTTCTGCCTCTGAGAAAACAAACTTCCAGAAGTGTGTGACAACTAGCTGGTAGCCATGTATGTGATACGAGTATTACTGACTATTTGTAGAAGTCAGTGTGTGCAAGCCATAGTGTGAGAGTCTTTTCACAAATCTCTGAGCATGAAAGAGTTTTCTGAATGTTGAAGTCTTGACAGGCCCCTGAGGTTCAGGTACTGTCCTGCTACATGCAGAGGATGTTGTAGCTGGTCTCTGGTACTGGGACATGACTTTCCCAGATGTCACATGCTGCCAGTCTCCAGACTAACAGCTCAGAGAAGCATCCTGCAATTTCTTCAGACTCCTCATCTTGTGCCTGGGCACTGCAAGATGCCACTGTGTATGTTTAGGTTTATTGATTGGTGGAGGATGAAATACTTAAGAATGCCAGTTCCCCAGAAACTTCTCTTAATGCAAACTTTGACTTAAAAAGTAAATAACAAAGGTGTCTTTCAGGAATGCAGGAAATAATGAGCCTGTGCTTTATTTAGTCACAGCTAAGAGAAAATAAAACTGAAAATTTTGGTTTGATTTCAGCATATTGCCTTAGTTCCCTCAACCTACCAAACTGGGCACAAAGGCTTTTCTGCCTTTATTCCCATTTCACAGCAGGATTTCTGCTAAATGAACTTTTTTAGTGAGTTGATTAATCTCATTTTGTATTTGCTACAGTTTTTTATCTTTCTGTGATACCAGTCATGAATATACCTTTTGAATCCCCCTCCCTGTTGATGGACTTCAGCTGAGCTGAAGAATCTAGGCATCATCTCACAGGTCATTTTTCAGTGGAGGTGCCAGTTACTGCAGTGTTACTCCCTTCAGTGTTCACAGGTCATTCCTGTTATTACCAACACATCTGGGTAAAACACAAAATCATCTTTTCTTTTCTTAATCTGAGTTATATATCAGCCAGCTCAGTTGCATGATCAGTCAAAACAGAAGGAGGAGAATCAGCAGCAGAGGACATAGTCTGCTGAATTTGGCTGAATGTGTAAAGACAGGCCTAGTGGGCTGTAGAGATGCCCATTTACAAAATGCAAAGGTGCCTCTTCCTGACAGACAGGCTGGTGAGGGCATGGTATTTAACACAAATTAAAAAAAATATGAACAAGAATTCAAATACATAACTTTTTAGTAACATATAATTTCAAAACTATTCATATACAAAGAAATTAGATCAATGAATACAGCTAATGACTGGCTCTTGAAACAGACTATAGATGGTGACAAATAAGCAAATTAAAAAACAACTTAAATGACCTATAAAATGGCCATTGAGCTGCACTTTAAAGACCAGGCAAATAGCAGTATATGTCATCTTTGGAGCATCTGAAGTTTGGAACATCCCATCAATAAGGAGTGTAAGAATAAGGATTGTGATAAAAGTTTCCCTTTCATGTGCGAACAGAGCTATTGCAGTGCAATGTTACATCCATAAGGGTCAGTGATGAAAACTGCAAGTGTGTATCTTAGCTCTAGGTAGCCTGGCTTTCCAGAGCTGTGAGGACTCAACGGAACTGTGGCCACTGCAGTATCTCCAGTAGTTTGTTAACCTAGGCAGTTTCCTGTGCCTTGAGTAGATCCTGTGAGTAATGCAGTCACCCAAAATATGCCAAAATTCCAGTAATTATTATTATGTCACAATTTAATTCAGAGCATTTAGATATGAGACACTTTCATTGCTGGATAGATGTTTGACCACTTGTGTTCAGCACACTTACAAAATCTGCTCTGTAAGAGCATGAAAACTGTTGCTAGATTTTGCAGGCCTTTTCTTCTCCCACTCCCTCATCCAGGGACTGGTGAACTACATATGGCCAGGAATTATGAGTGGAAATCATGTATCTCAAAAAACTAAGGGCTGTAAAAGCATCACCTAAAACTGCTGTAGAACGTAATTGCCCTGGAGCCCTGGGCATGTCTTATCACCACTAACATGCAGTTTTCTATACAAGAAACTTTTAAAGCAACTCTAGCTATTCTGCTGTCCTACCATGATTCAGAAAGCTGAGCACATGCCCTCTTTACCATGGAGCACCCTACAGGGAAAGCATTCCCTGAGCAGACTTGACCAGGGAGAAGAAATGAGGATGAGCCTGTGGATCAGCAATTATAAATACCCAGAAAAGGATCAAAAAACGTTAGGGTGCTGCTCCAATCCAGGGGTAAAATGGCAACTGCAGAGAAACTGCTTCATAGCCATGTCTCCTGTCTGTGTATGGAGGGCAGATTTTATTCCTTCGTTCAGTCCTCACAGGCAAATCCCAGTTACTTGGAATTTGTTCAGGAGAAGGGTGAATTTTACCCTGAAGGAATTAGGAAGCATTATAGATTCACCATATGGGGCCATATGTCATTGTATTGTTTCCAAATGTTTCTTTTTGAGCTTTTTCCCTCCATTGCAGACAGCTTATTTCACCACACATTGTCTAGAGAAGAAGGGATTTTCATATTCCCATTTCTTTTATTAAGCCACTATTAAATCTATATCAATTTCATAATACTGTTTGTCAACATTATTTCATCCTTTGTTTCAAACATGCACACCATAAGTGTGGTTTGAGGCAAGTGCTTTGAATATGTTGTTCAGGCACTGTCAAAGTCAATGGCAGAAACAGAGAATAGAAGCAGAGATGGTCCTAAACCATCTATAACCCAAAATACTCCACTGAGTTATAAGGCTGTTCACAATCAAACCAGGCATTTTGGTTGAGCCTTAAGAGAGGGAAACCAGCACTGATGTTTGAATGTGAGTCTAATTAAACTAAAATTGGAGGTGGGTGGATTCCACCCTCTCCTTGCTATGCAGATCAATAGCCTCATGTAATGTAAATTGAGCTGCTCCGTATCTCCCTGTTTTGCTCTGATTTTCTACTTCAGCACTGGAGAAGAGCTCTGGTGTCCAGTGACATCTGTTCTAAATCATGTTTTGGAAAAAACGTAAATAGAGAAAACTTGAGGTCAGGCCCAGACAAAGCACTGGGCTAGCTCCCAAAGCCTCTCTGCGTCTGGGATTGTTTGATGTCAGGAAGGCACTCCACAATCAGAGCCGTCAGTGATGGTGGCAAAAAGAGACCCTTCAGATAAGGCTTTCCATGGATTTGTTAAAAGGCATTGTAAGTATTAAAGTCTTTTGCTGAGCTCCCTATCTATAAAAATCTGTGGCTGGCTGGGTGCTGGCCTCCTCTGAAAAGGAGGGTGTGCTGGGCTGGGGAGTACAGAGGCTTCACCCTGTCCAAATGAGTAGAGATGGGTCTTCTGTGACCTTTAAAGAAGTGTTGGGGTAGATGGCTCCAGCCTCAGCCACTCTCACACTCGTCATGTTTTTCATAGTTAGTTTTTATTTCTGTCTAATTCTGACAGTGTCAGACCATCTGTCTGCACAGGCCTGTATAGTTCCTGGACCTTTAATTTATCAGAATTGCCAGATTTGTCTTGATCAAAGTTTCGCTGAGCAATGATACCTTCACATCGGGCTACTTGAAGGCAACATTGCAGAAGCAAGTGCTAAAGGCCACATTCATAAAGGAGTTGAAGTACCTGAAAGCATCTACTGAAATGTAGCCATCACAGCTGGCATCAGCAGACCTTAGATTCACAGGTACGTTAGAAGATTGCCCTAGGCACAGGATAGCTAACTCCTTAGTCTCTGTAAGCTCAATAGAGCTGCTTTTTGTTTTCCTACTCTAGGGCCTAAGATCTTTTGGTACTGTTCTGGGCATTATTGTTTCCCTAAGACCAATAACCGTGAAAATCAAGCTCTGTTGGAAAAGCAACTGGGAAGCAGAGGCATCTTAACTAGAAACCAGTTTTAAAATGTGGAGTTGGCATACATTTTACATTTTTATCGAGTGTGTATTTACCAATTAGTCAGCAGCCTGAGCCAGTGGATTTAATGAACTTCATGTGATTTATGCATCGCTTTTATTAATTGTGCCAGTAGGGATAAACGCTGGATACAAATAGATGCAGATGTCTCACTTCTTTCTCCTTTAAATAATACTATTTATTGTCATTAAACTACTTTATTTTTAACTACTCTACATGTTGGAAAGTGGTAATTTCTTACCTTCCATACTACTGTCCTTCCAAAGGTAAGGCTCAAAACTTTCACTGACCTGTATTTTCACCGGCCTGGGCTATGCCCAAGGCAGATACAGAAGTTCAGACAAGAAAGCATTTTCTCCTTCTCCCCTTTCTTCCATCAGTGGAATGTACATTAAATAGTAAGTAGGCCACAGAAAGAGAGAGCATGTGAATGACTTGAGATCCTGGTAATTTGAGTAGTCAGAGGAAAAGGGGGCCAGCACCTGGCTTTCAATCTCTGTTTCAATGAATATTTAACTACTTTATGCAAAGTGGGACACTTTCAACAAATGAGGCTGAGAGAAACCTACCTAAGAATATTTTCTAGCCCAGCAGTTAGGTTACTCTCCTGAGAAGCGTGATGTTTGGGTTCAAGTCCCTGTACCAAATCAGTTAAAGGAGGTGTTTGAAGCTACATCTTTCACAACCTAAGAACATGGCCTAATCACTGAGTTTTTGAATATCAGGGGTGGCAGCACTACCTCCTCTGTTTTGGAAAAGGAGTCCCCTTGTGACAAAATCAAAATGTTTTGTTTTTGAGATGCCAGAATGAATTGTTTTGACATCTCTGAAGTTTTTTCATGTTATTTCAGCTGAAACTGTTAGCTAATATGACCTGAATTCACAAAAAAGTTTCTGTTGCCCTAAAATTCCAGTATTAGTGAAGAAATAATTGAATAAAAAAGAAGCTTGACTAACTTCTAACTCAGGTGCAGTTAGTTGTCTGCTCATGACACTTCCTGAAGAGGGCCTATTAGTGGCTATGCTTTATAGTTTTTATTGGGATGCTTCTCTTCCACATAGGTGGAAATCCTTAGAAATAAGGAGGGCTGTGATCTTGAGTACCCAGAACTGAAAGCAGATTTAAATTATCCTGGCACAGCATGCTAATGGCCAAGAAGTAGGAACACATTTCAGAAATCTTTAAGCATTTTCACCCATTAAACGCCATTTGGAGCTTACACAACTAAATACTAGGCTATTTTTAAAGATAAAACCGCTTATATGCATGTTGGCAAGTCTAGTGAGATTGTTTTATCGACTTCATGCGCTGCTTTAATCGTTTCTCATGTTCAAATGCCAGTAATCTAGAAGAGACTTTTTGATACCATCAAAAAAAAAAACCATAGGCACTTCTTGTGATGTCACTGACTGTTTTTTTTCCCACTGAGTATGGACAATAAGCACATTTTTCTGATGGATACTAAGTTAAATTGCCATAGTTCTGGTTTTACTAGATGTTAGAAATATGGCTGGATGCCATCTTAATTATGCTTGACAGCAGCAGAGCACTTCTTATCTACAGGTTTTCCGTAAGTTCTTTAAAAGGATAAGAAAAGTGCAGTTGCAGGCAGGATTACTGGTTTTGTCCCTTTGGTTCTACATGAAGTACAAACTTTGCCTCCTCTTCAGTGATGCGATGCATGACAGGACATGAAACATTTACTTCTGACTATTTTCATCATCCACAAATAAAACTAGAAAAGGTAATCAGGTGTGCTCTCTCAGCTCCTTGGTCCCCTCGAACCCTCTCCTACCACGATGTTTCATTACAAGGATGAACTCTGATGGGCTCAGCCTCCTTTCTGTGGGCCCAGGTTCACAGCTAGTGTTTGGGGACTCAAGTCTTTCTGGAATAGTGGCACAGGCTACTGCTGTTTCTTGTGTAAGAGGAGCAATACATTATGTAGCTCTTCATAATATGATTGACTATCTCTTCCCCTGTGTGCGTTGAGCTCCAGTGAAATAAGTAATGATGATGTTTAGAATGTCATCATTAGACATCTGAATTTAACACTTCAGCAGAGATGACTGAGTGATTCATCCCTCACAAGGCCAACGTTGCAAATTCTCTGTATGTTCAAACTGTTATCCTAGTCCTGGCTGTCTGCAGCCATGGGGGAAAGAGAAAGAAGGACAAGTGTAATGAGGACATCAGCCCTTTGCTGGCACTGTCAGGTGGTACAGGCACCTTCTCATTACAGGGCACATGGCAGCTGTGTAGCCTGCCTGCTCACGTCCTACCCTGCAAGGCTTTATTTTGAAACATAGTACCTAGAACTCTCTTTCTCTTTCTCTAAAAAATAAATACACAGAATGCATAAAGCTAAGACTTCATATGCCAAAACAGCTACCTAAGGTGTTTTCTATCTCTGCATAAACTTTCCAGATCAAGTCCTAATAGCAGAGACACATACAGAATGCACAAAAGTATGATAACTGTAGTTAACCTCTACTATGTATCTTAGAAATAAAAATAAGGATTTATGGGTCTGTGTAAATAACGTTGCCCTGTTTGTACCATGGATTGTTCTGAACAAAATGAAGTCAACATAATGATGAAAGAACAGTAATTTGTTTCGAACAAATATGTGTTATTGGTTGACAGTAATAAAAAGGGATAAATCGTTAAATAATAACGTATATTTTAAAGAATATTGGTCCTGTCCTACAAGGCCTCACTTGATCCATCATTATGCAGTGGCATAACGCATTGGCTTCACGTAGGTTGCTGGCATGAGTTGAGTGTTTGCAGTAAAAACTGAAAATCTTGTTTTGCTGTATGTGGTGTTGTAGACAGTTTTCTTCTAGAAAATTGCATCTTCAGAGAAGAAAAAATATCTTTGGCACCTTATATTTTTGTGGCTGCTTTTTGAAGTTACAAATAATGCAAAATCACCTAATCAAAAATGAAATGTGTGACGAGAGGGAGATAATTTCCTGCCACTCTACCTTGTGAAAGCAAACAATGAACTGTAACTTATGGTCCACAAGTCATGTTTCTTTGTTTTTTGCTATATTATAATTTAAATATTTTTTCAAAAACAATAATTTTATGGACCTTTTTGAAGTGATTTATGTATTTTGTACATTATTTGAAAACATAAATTTTGCTGATTATCTTCAGTTTGCCTCTGTCTACCCACCAGTCTCATATTCATTTAGTTTAGTCAATGCTGAACAGCTACATGTGGAATTGATACTATCCATGAAAGCAAAAGTTATTTTTGTGCTTATTTTATTGGAGAACCTGACATGAGAATTTTTCATCAAAGATTAGCTTAAGTACTCCTACGTGTTATTGTGTGTTTGTAGAAAGTGTATGGCTCTCAATTATCTCGGAATTAAAACTGCTTCATGAGTTAATTCAAGTGTTGTATAGATAGAGTGAGTGCTGGACTTTTAAAATTTATTATATCTTCTACAAATGAAGAGAAATGCATTTTTCTCTCTGCCCATAGCCTTTTACTTCATAGGGCCTTTTAATAATCAAATAATTAAGACAGTCCTTTCTAAAGGGAGGAGTTTAAAATTCTGTTATACATTTCCATTTTAATCATATTTCTCTAAAACATATTAATATCAGCATGGTTTTCTGACAGTTTCCATTTTTTCCCTTGTATTCATATCCTTAGTGTTGGGGCTGGCTTCAGAGGAACTAATTCTAGTAGTGAAGGTGTGCATCAATGTTAGCGTTTTCAGGATATGAGCCTTTCTGCTGGGGACAGGATATTGTCATTATTGTTATGGCATTACTTCAATAGGAGACTTTGATGAATCTGTTCACAGCAGTAAAACTGATTTTTAGGTTTTGTCTCCATGGCAAAGTTAGTATAGAATAAGCCATAATATAAATCTATGATATAGCAACTCAGCGCATGCCAGTGCTTTGCAAAGCTGCTCAAGCTAGATGTGAATCAGACCCTGGAGGCAGTAGAGCTGGATGAGTGCAGTGCCGTGCCTAAGCTAATTAGTCCTACTGAGAAGCAGGCTACATTATGGAAGAGAGTTATGTTAATATAGCCATACTTCTCAGCTATCCGAAACAGATAAATCAGAAGTGGCATTCCATGGCAATAGGTACACTTGCAACGCACTAGTTTATTCATGTTGTAACTCTGTGTGGTCCTTTGTAGGGCATTCACACAAGGAATTAGTGCACAGTAACAAATAAAGTGTTAATTCACAACTTTGCATGCTCTGCAATACCCACAGACCCAAGTACAGAATCAGGACACAAACAGAATTTGATGTTGCTATAACACAAGCTATTCTGTAGGGATATATTATTCAATTACCAGCCAAGAATCTAGTGCAGAGTTGTAAGAAAAGGGTTGAAAAAGAACAAAGTCTATAGTAGTTAAGAGGTGGAAAACATGTCCAAATTAACTCCCCCAAAAAATTTCTGAAATCACTTAGTCTGTATTTTCTGGAGTGACAAGAAATTCCATGTACCTACACTAAGATACCATGAAGGAGCCTGATTTTCCGGAATGGGTGAGCTGTAGTGGTTTAAAAATCAGCCCTCCTAGTGCCTCAGTTTGAACCCTGAAATCACTACTCACTATGGTAAAGAAGGGTTTATTAAGCTCTGAGGAATAAAATGTCATCAAAGTCACTAGAATTAGTCATGTATTTATGAGACAAATAAAAAAATCCAACTAATGCTGTAGCATTTACCAATTTAAAATAAGTGTCACTCAAGTACAAAGACTGTGTTCAGAGGGGAATATTATACAGTGAGCTGATGTACTAATGTAAGCTGTGCCCTGTCAAGAAAGGTGATTTCAGAACAAAACAACATATTACCACATAAGCAAGTCACTATAATATCGGAAAGTCAACTCACTTTATGTGTATATGTGCACATATTTGTATGTCTTCCTTTGCTCCCATGAGCTGAAGTCTTTGACAAATTTTTCTCTGAATGCTTTTAGGAAGGACTGGATAAAAAGTACACATATTCTATGTGCTTTGCACTCCCCAAACTCTTACTGCAGGTGGTGTGGCTACATGTCATGAAATATATAGCCTAAAATTGCTTTATTAGGATTGAGATCCCAGTGTTGAAATTCTTTGCAGACCTCCGTCAGTTTTCTTTAAACATCTTTTCTAAATTTTCTGAATACACTTGGCTACTACTGGAATCTCCCATCTACCTTTTCAGGATGAAAGTTAATGAACTACACCTCTGGAAATAATGACCCCTTATTTTTATACGTGTCTAGCATTCTACCATGAGATTCATAGTGTAAGTTGTCAACAAAAGGTTTGTGATTTGGATTTGGAAGGAGGAAAAAACCTAGATGCTCTTTCACAGGATACAGACATCTTTAAAGCCTGAACGTTTTTTCTAGTCCTACTTATTTTTCTAACTCTGCCATTGACCGAATAGTTTGCTCATGCTTCTTCAGTTTCTCTTTCAAAATATTGCCTCAGAATTTACTGGCCTGAGTTTGATTTGTAGATCACTTGTGAACCATCACCAATTGTAGGTCTAATGTTAGGAGTCCCAGTAGCAATTAACAACCCCTTAAAGGAATGGATCACTGTAGCACGTAGGTCAGCAGCATTGGTTTCCTTTATCTAGCCAAGATACTGTCTTTACTTCCAACATTTACAAATGTCAGACCAAATCACTGTAGCAACACTGGGAGGCAAATATCTAACTAGTGGCATTTGTGCAGGCTTCGGTCAAGCTTTCTTTAATACTTCCTTTAAAAGTTACTGCTGCAAACTACCTTGAATTCAGAAAAAAGCTTCTTTCTTAATGAAGAAATCTACTGAGAGTTTTATCTTGGGCTTGTACCATTTATTCTTTGAAATATATGCTGAATCTGCTACACTCAAATTTGAGATACTAGTTGTATCAATATGGACCCATGGTTTCAAGCCTTTAGATATGCAAATTGTGTTTCTGTAACGAACAAAACCTTAGAGACCATGCTGTTGTGGTTCCACAGAGCCTTTATTGCGCCTCATCATTATGCTAAATTAATACAAATTTCCTGTGTGTCCAGAATTCAAAGTCAATCAAGTGGCTTAATCTCTGAGGGTATGGGATAAAAATGCTATTATTACAGTTTGGAAGAAGGTGAGGTGTTACCTTTAGAAGCATCCAGGCTATGTGCTAGGACAGCAGCTCTGAAACACAGGCCCGTTCTGAACCACGTCTTAACTGAGTGTGAACTTACAGATTGCCTCCTGCCCTACTTTTGATTGCACAGACTAACTCCCCATATTTGTATGATGCATTTTTGGCAACTTCAGTAGTTGGCTCTGTAGAGAAGCAGTATTAGAAAGGTATTTGTGATTTGTTACTGTTCTCTAATGCACTGAATGTTTTTACTTTTTATTTTTAAAAGTTAATCGCAGTGTTTAATTTTGTTTGTTTCATCTTTTTCCCCATATGCTTTGCTTTTCTTAGCTAGAATCCACAAGATGAACCAGTGCCAAGTGTCCAGTGAGTTTTCTGAGGCATATTAGCACATGATATGCAGCTCTTGAGATCCACAACCTGCATTAGTTGTGGAAACTTGCGCATTAGCACGTCCAAATTTACTTTGGAGAATATGTCTAAAATTGATGATACTGTCATGATATTTAGGATTTGTACTTTAAAGTTGCCAAAGCTATTTAATCAATTAGATTGACTAAATCATCATCCTAATTCTTCTTTGAAGGAATAGCTGTTATCTTATTGTGCAGAAGTAATAATGAGTGGCTCCATTGTTGACGTTATGTTTGTGAGGATTTTTTAGTATCTTTTGTTTCTGAGGAATTTTGAAAATTTCTCATACCTCCAACATGAAATGTGGTTTTACTTTGGAAGGCAGGGAGAGACAAAATAGTCACTTGAGGTTCTTTCTAATCCTATGTTTTCTTTAACTTCACTAAATAAATAACCTGCACCAACAGCCTGAGTCCCAGCCATGACATAATGCTGATGGGACAAGCTTGCATCATGGCAAGCCTCTGGGCGCACAATGCCTGTGTAGGTGTCCCAGTGTTTCTACTTCAAGACTAGTACCTCGCACAAATACTTACAGAGAAGGGAAAATGGGGCATGTCCAGAAAACTGAAGAATGCCTGGCTTTCCTTTGTATTCCTCTTTGCATGGGATTTCTACTTCTGCCACCCAGAAGCTCAGGCTGATCTGGTGCAGTGCTAACAAAAGGGCAAGTATAATACAACCATCCTGCCATAAGCAGTTAAAGTTGACCTTGAAATGATCTTTGCATTGAAGACTCTGATATGTACCTTGTGAAGGGTTACCTCAACCTCAGGTTCAGGTGTCTCTTAGGGATTTGGTCTGCTTGAATTTATTTTGAGTGGATTTCTTTTTTGGTCATTTGAGTGGTAGCAACATCACAAAAAAAAAAAAAAAAAGGAAAACAAAACAAAACACCATAAGAAAGAGCTTTTCCAGTCCAATCCAAGTCTGTTTAGCCTAATTTCCTCTCTCTGACAGTAACCAAGAGCAAAAGCCTAGGGTATAGTACAAAAGTAGGGCAAGCAGAGATATTTGCCCAGAACACTCTCCAGCCTAGCATGGGTTGTGGCTCAGGGATTTCCCGATCCGGAAGTGATCTCTTCATATTTAATTGCTCTCAGTAGGTTTTTCCCCTGTGAAATTCTTCATTCCCTTGTATTGATTATACAGCATCGCTCAAACAACAAGAGAGGCATCACTTACCTCACATGACAATGTAAGATAGCTATTTCTTCTGACCTGGTGGCTATTGGATTAAGCAGGTCTTCTACAACCAGGAAATATGCTGTGATATGTAGTAATTTCAGCATACCTGAAATGTCCTGGTTTTCATCAGTAACTGTCTCTTCTGAAAAGACCGCAAGAATTAACCAAAAAGCAGCTTCCACGACCGCCTTGGGTCAAGTTTAAGGAGGGGAAGAAAAATAATAATCAGTTAAGTTTTATTAATTGTCCAGAAGTAGTTTCTGCCATTCAGGATGGTTTGGCGTGATTTTTTTCCTGAAGTTAAAGTTGTAGCTGTGTAAACCCCTTGGGCTTTGACTGGTTAGTTGACTAGTTGCCACACCTCTGGAACCCACTATTAGATGTTATTACATGCAGGGTCTATGAGGGGTTGTGTATATTCAACGTGTATAGGAAGACATGTCTTCAGGACCATACTTGTAGAAGCATGCTGTTTGCTGACAGGTTTGAATCTTACCCATGTTAGTCATTGACAGTTTAGTTCTTTGGTACGCTTTGTTTAATCTCTGCCTTTTCCCTCTACAGTTAAATCACTCACAATAGAAACTGAAAGAACTGACATACTGAAGGATTAGAATTGTGTTGAAAGGAAAAAAAACAACAAAAGCCAAGATTCTAACTATTTATGGATCTTGTTTCCCAACAAAGTGTATCTAAAAGCCATTGTCTCAGAGTTCAGAGACAGCTAAATGATTGATTTCACATAAAATATTTGTTGTTCTAATTACAGTATCATCTGGGTCGTTGGCAACAAACAGATGCAAAACCAGCCTTTACATACCATCTTGAAAAACTTATGATTTGCTTAGTGTGCTTTATAATCTAAAGCATATGGCTTTGCATAGAACTGCAGTATCCAAAATGAAGCCGTAAGTAATGAATCACTGGGTGGAAGAAAATGCATTGCTTCTGTTACGAGTTCTTTCAGTGTGTGTATTCAAATGGTTCTGTTTAGGGTTATAAACAAAAGGCTATGCTCACAGTTTTAGCAGTGTGTTACAGATTCTGGGATGCACATGACTTCAAAGAGGCTACACTAATTTCCCTAGCAGTCTATGGCTCTTGGCACTATGAGCACACTCCATCTGAATAAACAGAATTCTAGTTCACCACAGTTGTGTGGGGGATCTGAGGTGATCATGAAGCTTGGTTTTGTTTTATTTTAAATCTTTCTATTATAGGACCTTTTACCCCTCCAGATTCTGTGTTTTCAGTGAATCCGGTAACTACATTTGGACCTATAGACTTAGACTACAAAGCACTTGACACTGAAAATAATTAAATCTACCTTATTATTCTTACCTACTGAATTCAAGTAAGAGCTTTGAGTACACTGGAGTTGCAGCATTTTCTGAGGATTAATCACGCTTTCTAAGCATCAATATATAGTTTTTAAAGTAGTTAACATCCTTTCCCTTAGCAACACCTATGTGAAGCTCCAGTAAGATATTTTGTGAGAGTTAGCAAGGGCTGAGGCCTTGTAACTCCTCAAAGGACATCTGATTTATTGTTCTTTCCATGCTTGCTTGTCACTAGCAGCATGAAGAGCACCAGCCCCTATAAGTATTCCTGGACACTCTTCTGTAGAGGAAGGGGCTGAGGGAATTTGGTGGCAAGAATGTTCCCATCATACTATATCTCATATATATCAAGAGAATGGATGGCCTTATTGAACATCTGCAGAGCTCTGAAGCTACTGCTAGGTAAGCATGAAGTATCCTGGAGAGAATTACAATTGTTAATAGTATTAAATACGCCAATATGCCTCCAGGCTCCTGATGTTACTAGATTAATCAAATCCTCTGATGCCAGAAGTTAGGTTCCACTGCTTCGCCATTAATGATTGTTTATTCCCTTTTCTTCTTTTCCTTAGTTTCTCAGTATCTTACTTGATTGTTTCATTTTTTGTCTTTTTCCTGTCCATTTGTCTTTCCTGTAGTTTTCTCTTTCCCCTCTCATTAACCTCAGAAGGGAAAAGAAGATATTAGAGACATACCTCATTACTTAAGTCACCAAGTAGTCTTGCTCTTTATTCTCTCCTACCCTATGTTGTTGTCTCTTGGTGTGATTTTTGCCTGTACTGAGATTAAAATATTTCAGAGCCAGTGTGTTTATTTTCTGTCAGCCTCCAGCATTTTTGCAGAACTACCATAATATTATTAAATTTATAGTATATAGCATAGACATGGTAACTTCATTATTCCCAAATGAAGCTACAGATTATTCTACAGTACTTGTTCTGTGAAGCCTGTTAGACCTGTTACCCTGTCCTTGTTTCTGATGCATTTATAGTTGGTAGCATTTAACAGGCAGTGTACAAATACCCTGTGATGCGGGCCTGGTATCTCTTAATGTGTACTCATACTAAAGTCACACTGACTGCAGTTCAGTACAGGGATGTGGAAGATAGTTCTGTGTTAACTGGCTTGAGTATGGCAGGCAGGCAGGTGCAGCAGGAGGGGCTAACTGCCTGAGTATTCACTCTGCTTCTCAGGCAAGTTTTTCATTTTACTCCCATTTTGCACTTACAGTGTGATGCAAATTTGTGCAAATGGTGGAGAATCATGAGAATGAGAAAGGGAGGAAAATATGTTTGTATGAACACTCATGGCCAAACAGCATTATGTACCCTTTGTAAATCTCTCTTTTTAAAAATAAAGCTGAAATAATTAAAATCATAAAGCCTAGTTCATTTACATCATTTTTTACTGGATAAGTGATGTTCCGTCACTCCCATTTAACACTGATATGAGTGGGACCAGAATCACTAGCCCCTTGAGTCCTCTGCTTGAACAGACTTGTATGGCACAGAAGAAAATGTAGCTGTTCCTTGAAATCAACATGCTGCACATAATTATCCACTTAGCATCCAGTCCAGGAGGAGGATGTATATTATCATTGTCTGTGAGGTCATTTCTGCATTTGCCTAAGACTTCAAGAGAAGAAGTGAAGTTAACTTGCTGCCTTGAAAAATTATTCAAAACTGGAAAAGCTTGAAAACATCAACACACATATAAATTATCAAAGGAGAACAAAGATAAATTTTTCCACAAAAGTCTTCTCCCCAGGCTATAACAATGCTTTACATAGGCATGATCAATATATCCAGGCTTGAGAACCAAAGTCTTTTGGAATAAATTAGACTGGCAGAAAAAGAAACAAACAAAGAACAAATTAACATGATTTTAAACATTGCTTAAATTTTCATGAATGTAGACCTTGAGATGTTATGATGAGATCCCATGAGTCTGTGCTAATATTTGCTTATAATTAAGGGTTGCACTTTCATGTTTCATCTGATATTATAGATTGGAAATCAGCCACATGCTTACTATTTTTCTTGGTCATACTGATTTATCTACTTTATTTGCTTACTCTGTTAATCATACATAGGATCCCCTAAATGGCCCCATTACCTTTCCTTTAGCAGGCTGCCCCTTCTCATATTCTAAATCTCCCCATCTGAGTAATTAGAGAAGGACTACCCTTCCTGTGATACTAGGTTTGTGTTCACCTATAACAGAAAAAGAGACAAGACTAACCCCTTCCAAACCTGCTTTGGGTAAATGGCTTCAGAAGGGAAATGAGAGTACTCAGCTCCACCTTTCACTATGTGCTGTAGTGGATGGAGTCCCTTCAGCAAGGGAATCGGAGACGCAGCCTGCTTTGTGGCACTGACACATTGGCAAAGATCCCTTCTGTACATTCCTTGCTAAAAGTAAAATGTCATCCAGAGTTTAGAGCCCGCTCTGTGCTGCACCAACCTTAAAACAATCTGACTCTCATCAGTGGATTTTACAAGTTCCAAATGCAGTTGTAGCTGCCTCATCACCATTTTCTTTGCAGAATTCTCCATATAGGAAAAATTAGCAATGTTTGGCAAGGTTATTAGCATCAAGGGGTTTTTGAAGCAAGGGTTTAATTATGAACAGTTTATGAAGACCCTAGCTTCATTTCAGAGAGCAAAATCTGATGATTCTCAGTTCCTCTGAAGAGTGTGCCCAGTGCCTGGTCCCCAAATTTTCAATACCGAGATAAGCAGGACAAACAGGACATCTAAGATGAGATCTTCACTGAATATCAAGTGAAGTCATCTGCCTCATGGGAAGTCATTAGAAGAATACATTTTTGCAGGTCCTGTTTTGAAAGTATTGGTCAGGGCCCAAACCCTAGATGTAAAAGTCCTTGTGTCAGTGCTAAAGAGCATTTTGAAGTCTTTCGTTAAATCTTACTGTTTGGCAGTTTGTGCATTTCTGAAAGAGTCCTTTGCAGCTTACAGAAAGGATGGATTTTTAAACAGAAAAATAATCTAAATAAGATATGGCATAAGAAATGTGCTAATTATCTCCAAGCCAAGAGATGTCATAAAAAGTGTCAGTATGATGGATGTGATGGCTAATTGAAGAAAAATATTTCCATTTCAGCCATAAGAAAGCAAAGAAGAAGAATCACATGGAAATTCAGAGGTGAAAGTATATCCCGGAAATCAAAAGATCAATACAAAATCTTCTGCAGATTGACACTCGTGATAAAAATCACATTAGAGAAATGAATTCATATTAAGCTAGAAGTGATCTATGTCATATCTTGAATAGTTTTTAACTTTAGCTTGAGTCAAAACATACCTTTTCTAAAAGCTTCCAATCTCAACCTGAGCTTCCATCATACTGCTAAATATTTTTTTTCTCCTGACTGATTGCTTTCACTATGTGCTGTATTTCTGGTCTGAAATTTTCTTCCACTTCTGACCATTAAACAGTTCAGACTTTTGTTTCCGAAGGTGAAAAACCCTCCACCTTCTATACAGGCGTTTAGACTTGCTTCAAATCACCTCTTAACCTTCTTTTAAAAAAAATGAAATAGAAGTGTCTTCTTAAATTTCTCACCATATGGCAGGTTTTCCAGATTTCAGATTGTTCTTGTTCTCAAAACATTCTGCAGTTTACAGCACCCACTTTAAAATAATTCTGCACTCAACAATAAAACTGTTTTCCTATTTCTGTTGAGTAGTCCTCTGCTTTGCACCCAGTCTACTTCATATTCATCTGAATATCCGTAATGATTCCCAAGTCTCTCCTGGAGACACTGCTTTCCAACTATGCAATTCCTAGTTCTTAAAAATGTAACTCGAATGTTTGACTTTGCATTTAGTTGAAAACACACATCTTTTTAATCTGTGTGAGCGCTGCAAGGTCCTGGTCTATTGGCTTGGGCTCTTATGTATCAGAGAAATAAAAAGGGTAACCAATAGTGGTAATAGAGGAGTAAAGAGAAATGCCATCGGTTTGTTTGCTTATAAATACTTTATACTCCAACAGATTTACCCATTTGCCAGTTTCTAATTCCCTTCAGTGTAAGCAACATCAATTTTGTGGTAGCTTTAGGGAAGCATCCACATGAGCCTGCTCACCCATGTGTATCAGCCTCTCTGGGTTCGGGCGAGGAAAGGAGGATGCCCAGAACCTCAGCTACCCTGCCTTGCTAGATTAGCTGACATAGTGCACTTGGCAGAAGGCATTTTGCCTACTCTGTGTTATTTCTGCACTGCAGTAAGGAATTTACCAATGAGGAAATTATAACCTAAGGAATTTCTGCACTTAGAGTTACAAAGGAAAGGTTTTCTTCCGGACAAAAGGGGGGCAGATCTCTTAAACAATGGTGCTAAAGGACAACCTGAAGGAAGTGCATGTGCTCACTTTCTCGTCTGGTCTCTAAATTTGTAGCAAACTCAGGAGCCTGGACATGCCAGAGGCACTTGGCACAATTTGGGTGCAGTGTAAACAATACCCTGTTAACGATACTGGTGCTGCTGCTATTGCTATTAAAATGACAAGTGACTTTTTTCTTATTGGTGCCTTTAAGTTTGTCATCAAAGCAAAATATTTTAGCACAGCGTTTAAAATGCCTATTCAACTGCTGAGTGTTGAGCACATGTTAATACCGTTTTCTCCAGATATGGTAGTTTATGATAAATGTTACCAGATTTTGTACTGTTCGTGTAGTATGCTACTAAACACTAAGACAAATGGGCCCACTGAAAGGGTATTTCCTTTGGAGGACACAAGCTGCAGACCACCCATAGAATACACAGAAATAATTAAGTGTCAGGATAAAAAGCTAGAGCAAAATATTGGTGTCTCAGAATCCTAATGAATAAAAGACATTTTTAAAACAAAGACTATACATATAGGTGTTTTGAAAAAAATGACATGAAGGCCATAACAGCATTTGGGGGAAAGGAAAAAAGAATACCCCATCATATTATCGTGCTGTTTGAAAATTTCTAAATATTTGTGTGATGTGTTTTTACTTCTGGCAAGCTGCAGAGAGGTGTGTGAAATTATGCAGAACTGTGAGCACCTCAGTCTTTATTCATACCAGCCCCTTGCTAGAATAAAAAATTATTTGTGGAGAGGTATTCGAGAACTACATTGCTGTAAAAAGGAACTCATATGGCCTTGTGACTGAAAATATTGCTTGCAAAAATTGCAGACCCTGCTGTCCTGAGACAGAAAGCTCTAAGATCAATTTGAGTAACTTTCAGAGCAAACAGAGAGAGAGTAGAATGTAGTTATGGCAGGTCTTCCTCAAAACTGTCCAGAGACTTCAGACAGAAAAAAATTGCACCTATGTCCTATCTAAATATTAGAGAAAAAGCTTTACAAAGACACAGATATTACTTGGGCACCCAATTTCCCCAGAAGTATGTTCTGGAACAGCTTTTGCCTTGTCTGGTTATATACAATACAGGTAAGTAGCAAAGGTTCAGGCTCAGCCGTCACAATCTCTTTAGCAAAAATATAAAAGTTTACTGAACTTGAAAGTATAAAGCATTGAAGCTTTGGGTATTAAATTAGCAAGCAGCATGAGCGTATTATTTAAAAGTTATTTTGTCTTATGCAAGAAATGTAACCTTTCTCTATAAAATTGGTTTTGAATTTTAGACCCAGCTTTGCAGTCAGTTCCTGGTGGCCATTTAACCCACCATCCCCACGAGGTGTTGTGAGGGAACATGACAGTTGGCACGAAACAAGTGCTCCCCTCACACACAGACATTACAGTTCCACACTGAGATGAAACTAATATCTTTCAAATTTTACTGTTGAGAGGGAGAAAGACAGTGAAAGACAGAAAATCTCCCAGAACAGTCAGTCATTTGGCTGAAAAGGCTGAAGTTCAACCACGTCCTCTACCTCACTTAGTAATTGCAGAAAAGTACAATAGTTGCAAACTGTAAACCTGGGTGTATAATAAACTTCCTTTGTAATATTACCTGCTCCTTAAGGCCAGATCTTACAAATAGATTTGTAAGATTAGAGCCCTGCATCCACACAAGCTATATTGACTTCAGTTTTGAAGTGTTTAAAGTAACTCATGTGCTACTTGATCTTTGCGCTGGTCTTTTGTATCAGAGCAAGTTTCCCGTGTAGTATGGAATGCAAATGTGATAAGATGTATATTTTTCCTTCAGTGCCACCAAAAACTGTTTTTATTCATACTGTCACTAAAATAATTTTTAACAGGGAGATATCAGAAAAGTCAAAGGCATTTGGAGAATTATTTGAAAAGTAAATGACCTTTCCTTACCCTCCACAGTGTCTTTTAGTAACCTAGTGATTCTGATTTATCCTGAAAATAGTTGTCCTGGTAATCTAGACAGTGTGCCACAGAAAACACCTGGTAAAATAGAGTACAGCACACCATAATGTCTTTTTTCCTTCATTAAAAAAAAAAAAAAAAAGGAATAAAAAGGCTGTTAGTTCTTTTCAGAATCCACCCCTTCTGAAATATTTCCTTCATCTTTAAACTCTGCTTTCCAGATGACTTTAAGCAACTGTTACTTTACAGCACATCACAAATTATATTAAGAAAGCATAATTCCAATCTGGTCCGATTACTCTGATTAAACAGAGAGCTATGTCAAGAAAGTAGCTTTTTTATATAATAAAAATGATGATAATAGACTAAGTCTCATCAGTCAAAAGGCTTTATTACTGTCTACTGTAGAAAAACGGTTTTGCTGCTGCTGAATGATATATCCCTAGCTAGTCACAATATACCTCATTTCCTGCTTAGATAACAGAAGATACTAAGATAAAGTGTGAAAGGAGTAAGGAGCTGTGTGATATAGATATATGGAAGAATAAAAAATGTTATAAAAGTAAAAATGAAGTTCTGCTTAAGAACTCGTGTTTGAACTAAGTTTCAAAAGAGAAAACAAAGATCCCCAAGTTTCTGTGTGCTTACTTTGGATAGGACAGACTTGCTAATAAATCCAGGACCAAATAGGACAGAAGAAAAGACTGTTTACAGACTAAAATATGCTAAGACATTCACAGCACCTGGCACAGCTTAAAACTAAATTGTGCTATCTTACTGTAGGTTCAGAAAACTGTCTTGAACAGAAGCTGAGAACACCTCGTCGACGATGTCAGCAGCCCAAAATGCTGAATAGCCCTGAGGACAACATGTACTATAACCAGTTAAATGTGAGTTCAAAGTGGCAATAAAGCTGTTTTACTGGCTTTGTTTCCAGTTAATAATTCTGTTATTAATACCTGTTTCAGCCCCTCCAGCCCCACCCCCACGTTCTTCTGCTCTCGTCTTGAACATGTGCTTATGCTCTTTATCTGTTGCTTTCATGTCAGGATGTCTGCCTTCACGGTGAATAATTGATGTGGTTTATCAAAGACGAGCAAGATGCATGCTTCATCAGGCTCACTTGAGCCCTTTGATCAAAAAAATTATGCTGTGACTTCTGATATTATCAGCATCTGCTTGCATTCAACACAAAATCACTTTGAATTAAAAATTAACGACTTGCTGCTTTGCTTTGACTGTGTGTTCTTGGCCCTCTCCACAGGGAACTCTAGAATATCAAGGGAGCAAGAGGAAGCCAAGAAAACTTGGGTAAATATCTATCTTCTTAGTTCTAAGCAACTGTAAACAGAAGAAGTCCTTTGTGATATTACAGAATATGCAAAACTTTCTAGAGAGGTTTCTAAAAATAAACAATTAACATATTTCTGTGCATTGACATTGGACATTTTCTGCAGAAGCAAATGTAAAACTTGCATGTACTGCTGTCTGCAGACACTAGAACTGATTCTTACAAAATATGCTTCCCAGCTCTCTCTCAGTACTACTACTACAAAAAATAGCTTTCTTCATGTTTTTAAGTGCATTTAGCACTAGTGAAAGGTGCCAGATGAAGGGTGCTGAAACTGAAGTTCTCTGACCTAGAACACAGACAGAAGCCCTGCCAGCTTTGCAGCAGCACACTTGCAATGGGTTTCAGCGCTCCTGGGGGGACCACATTTTAAGAACTGACAGAGAGGCGACACAACCCAAAAGGGAGTTGCTCCTTCTCCATTGAACTGAGTCAGTTCTCATTGTCACATGAGCAGTTATTACCTGGTGATAGGTAGAAATCCCTGAAAACAATTTACAAAAACCAGGCTGGCTACTATACAATTGCCAAAATATTGCATTGACTGATCACATGGACCGGAGAAAACTGATGGATGCTTGGTCTTGCAAATGCACCTACTCCAAAAATATACAAGAACTTTCTGTATTATTTCCTCTGTTTTTAATTAATCTCTGAATATAACTATATGAATAGGAGGTCTTTAAGTCAAGGTTAAAGCCCAAAATTTTGCACAACTGCCAAGATTTGGTTTATTTTATCTCCCTACCCTAGTTTAAAAAAGTCCATATTCCTGTTCAGGTGATAAAAACACTAACATGGGACTGCAGTGCTCATCATACGTCACAGGAAAATGAAAGCTCCTTGATGTCAATAGGGCTTTCCCCAAAAATTGGTGATGTGGTCTTTGGCTCATATTCATAGCAAACCATCAGCTGAAGTAAGTTATCAAAATCATACCCTACTTGTTGAACATATACAGCCAAAAAAGCCACATTGCTCAAATGAAATGCTCATTTGATGCCAGTAGTTGGTCCATCATTCTGTACACCCAAACTGAAAGACTATATTGCATTTCACTGATCCTCAGAACCATTCAGAGTATAATCATAGAAAAGTAATAGCAAAGTGGAAGTATGTATAAAAGTTATATCTTTCTCGTCAAATCATCCCTTTTTTTTTTTCCTTTCTTGTATTAGCACTTTTCATTTTCACATCCACAGAGAAGTTTCAATTTCTGAAGATATTGACAGCATTAATTTTTTAAATTTATAAATATTGTTTGTTTTCTTTCAAGCCAAATCAAAGTGCTGGACGGAGAGGATGAGTATTACAAGTCATTGTCAGCTGTTGAATCTATCCCTGAAGGTGACAGCTTTCTCAGTTCCCCATCTCCTCCTTCTTCAAGAGGAGTGTCTTTTGCTCAAAGCTGAACCTCACTTACTCTATTGACTAATACTGGTAAGAGTATTTTCATGCTGGTAATCTCTGCCAATTAACTTTGTGCGTGTGTGTTTATGTAAGATATTAAAAAATACAGTTTCAGCTAGTAACTTTCTTTCACTAATTTAGACCTGGTTTTGCAGCTGTAAATTGTTAGCTGTATTTCTATAAGCAATTCCAGTGAAGGGGAGCAGCACTACCTGTATGTGTTGATGTTGGTAACAGACATGTTTCTTTAGCAGCAAGGTTAGTTTATACAGTTCCGACCCCTTCTTCCCTGCTCCCCCCTGGCTGCTGTTTCCACCCTATGCCATCTCTTCTGTTGTGCTGGCACAACTGCTGGTAGAGCTGTGTGAAAAATAAGATCAAGGAACTGAACTGGATTAAAAAAACCTCTGTACTAAAAATTTTTATTTGGAGTCAGTGAAAATGTTTTGTATTTCATTAGACTGGTATTAAACATTATCCTTTATAATTTTCTGTGCTGTGTATAGCTTTTAACACTACAAAAATGTACAGAGTACATTTCAAAAATCATCTAAAATAATAATTGTGTCTCAATTTACCTTGTAAATATTTTTCTTATAAAGTATTAGTTTACCATAAGTTTAACTTGAAGAATTATTTCAACTATAAGAAGCAAAACACTTCTAAAGCTAACATTTCACACACTGCTTCATATAGTCCTTGTGACTGAAACCATCATTATGACTAGTTATGCTTGTTATCCATGCAAGTATTTAATTTCTTTCTTAACCTGTATCTCTGGGCTCCAGCGATTCCTGCATTTCCACAGCCCTCTTGTATGTAGCAGGGAAAAAAATGTCACCTGCAAATTTTTCTACTTGCTTTTCACTTTCTTCCCAAATCCTTGATGAAACAATATGTAACTTTCTATGGAACTCTGAGATGCTTTGCTGGTAACTGTTTCTGTGACAGAAGCTGACTATTTCATCTTATCTTTACTTTCTGTTTCTGAGCCACAGTTTTGATCTGCAACAATTCTTTGCTTCTTTTCCATACAAGCTCTTGTCAAAAACTTTTGGAAATAAAACGTTCACGTGTACCGCTTTACAAATTTGCTCCAAATTATTCTTTTTTTTTTTTTTTTTTCAGAAGCCATGCTGATTAAATCTGACAGTGTATTATATAGACCTAATTATGATCCTTGTTTTTATCTCCCCTCCAATGGGTTCACCCTGATCTGTGCTAACAACCTTCTTCCTTGTGGAGGTGCAGTTCACACCTGTTCCTTAAGCTACAGAGTTTCTTACTGTTAGGGTTCACTGGCACCATCTTTTTGACCACATGACAAGGAAAGATGGCATGGGAAATGAGACCCAAGTGCAGTCAGGGCACCCCTAAGCTAGAATAGGGTTTGAAAGGAGAAAAGGTAATGAAATAGGTAGTTCAGCAAAAGCTTTGTCTCTTCTAATAAACACAGAAATTAAGTCAGGCAGGGCAGATGAGGATGAGAGAAGGATTCAGCTGTTCCAGGAAGAACAATCCTTCACTCATTCTTCACCCAAAATGTGACAGAAGGTTGAAACTAAAAGTTAAAATCCTGCCAGAGATTGAAGTCCTTCAGTTCACTCCTCATTCTCCTCTGCTGGACATCTGGGTAGACATACTTTAAAGGCACTTTAGAGCCTTTAAAATTTAGGGACTCCTTAAACAACAGAGAATTGGTGAGTAGCTGCAGATGAATTAATGGTATTCAAAAATGCAGTACAAATATGAATGGCTACTAATATGAACGCATGTGTGCAGATCGGTTTCTTTACATGTTGTCGAAATGTAACAAGAATGAGTATTTGTTATGATACCTCATCAAAAATAACATATAACTTTTCCTATGCAATGTATAAATTCTCCATTAATTTGTAACGTATCTGGATGGAAAATAACATTATTTTAGACGAGTCAAATGATTTACTGTATTCTTATATTGGCATAGATCACACAGAGTTCTAGAAATATCAATGCTTTGTGGTTCCATCCTTCCTTTTTGAAAACTATTTGGGAAAATAAAGTTTTATCGTTACTGCAATTCACATCATTATTATGCGTAGTTAGAGTTTATCAACTGTTTTAGTTAAATGGTAGTGAGGTTTCCAGTTAGGTATTATGTCACCTGTCTAAAAACCAACAGTTTACCTTACACTGAGTAATACATTACTCTGAGCAGTTCTATTAATTTCATAAAGAAGTAAGGGAAAGTGAAAAATAATATATAATTTAGTGAAGCACTTAAGCCAAAGCCTAAATCCCACTGAAATTAATGAAACTTCAGCACATGATTAAGTGCTTTGCTGAATGGGGACCTGAGTTAACAAAAGCAGCTTCAGAACATTAAATAGTAAAGCACAAGCAAAATGCAAACACTCCCTAAGTACATTCCTTAGGTTTCTTCTTTTTTCTTCTTCCCAATTGTTAAGCTTGTATCAATCTCAGCCATCAGAAATGGACTTCAAAGGGATTTTAAGCAGTCTTTAATTGCACGGAAAGGGTAAAATACAATATTTTCCTTGTTATATGCAATACCACTATCTACATCTGCTATAATTTTTTAAATTAGTTTAATGTCACTAATATTTTTATACTGAAGTTACTGTCTAAAAGCTCCTGTTGAGTAGCGTGTTTTCATTCTTGCTACTTGTCAGCTAAAAACTGTGCACAGAGCCGGTCTGTGCATTTTATTATTTCATAACTTATCCCGTTTTCCTCATTTTATTTTGATCAATTCACTTTACCCTCACCAGATAACCCCTGTGAGGTGGCCTTCTCTCATCCTCATTTTAGAGCACATATATGCCTTTAGATTATTAAGGGCCGTATCCTCAGCTTGCTGTAGAGCCATGCAGTCGCATTAAAACTGGCCAAAGAGTTGAACTTCTGTTCCCACACAGATAGATGTGTGTGATTGGGTTGATTGATTTGTGCGTGCAAAGGAGTACAGAAGACATGTCAGTGTGATGATCATGGTCAGCGGGAGCATATCAACATGAATTGCTTGGATTTTCTCATTTGGTTTTGATACCATTGAAGCATTGTTCTGATTTATTTCTTTTCACGTATATTATCCTGAAATATTAATGTATTTTTAATAGTTCATAACATATCCTATTCTTAACATTTTATAAAAGTAAAGAGTTTAAATCCTGTTAGGAAGAAGAAAATTTCTTAGTGTGTAATATATTAAAGAGTTTGCAGCAGATGGGAGAGAAAAGGGTGAAGCTCAACAAGGGATTTTAGTAGATTTCTTCTGTAGACATTAATGGCACTAGAAACCGGTTCTTGCTGAGGACAATTTCTGCCTTTCAGTTATGGCAGCTTAAAAACTTCTCTCTGTGCCAACAAAAATCGGGCAGGGAGCTTTTGGAGATTAGCCCCTTTCATTTGGTAATTTTAAACGTGCTTCTCACTTAAACATTTACATCACTTTAGTAACATAAAGGGACCTTAGAATAGGAGTAAATTGCAGCCATCTTAAATTTGCCCCCACTGTGACCTCCCTCACCCAGACACTGTAAGAGTGGTGGAAAGGGCTTTTGTGCACTGAAGGTCTTTTAAGTGGCCCCTATCAGGCCGTCCAAGGAGTTGTTGTTACTTAGAAGCTTATAAAATATGGCTACAAATAATGTAAAGCTAAAGACTTTGCTAAGTCCAATCAGAGCAAAAATTTATTTTCCGTTTGGTTGTAACAATCAAAACCAAGTTTTTCAGTGGTAGGTACAGAAAGTAACCCACACTGGACAATTACAAAGTCATCTTCCTGGAAGGAAAATTTCTTCCTAATAGTAGGCAACTACTTATTATCTTACGTCATTTAGCATAGTTGCTAATATAAGCATAATGCTTATATAATTATATACTTATATTTTTCTGTATTTTATATAACTGTGAATGTTTATACTTCCAAGCAATTGTCTTGTGTTTTAATTCCACTAAGTTCCTGACTTTTGCTACACTGTGGTACTAAACGCTATACACAGCACACACATGCACACAAACACAAAGTGGATTTACTGTTTCAGTTTTAAACAAAAGGCATGTATTTAAACGTGGTCCTTTTTACTTTAGTTGGAGACCTTGTGACTTGTGCTGTCAGAGGGTAAAAGGGAGCTACCAATTTACTTTCTTTATACTACTTTTTACATACCCCTGGTGCACTTCTCTTTCAATATAAATGGTTGCACACTATAAAGATTTGTAAGGAGTTTCCTAGTGTTGTGATTTTCTATATTAAGATCCTTCAATTTTTGCTATACTTTGTTTAAAAATAGTCTTGACTGGATAATCTCTAACCTTCATTGTCATAATCAACATCCATTATTGTGCATAAATAATTTTTTATTTATATCTTCTATCATCATGAAAAACAGGTATGGTTTTAAATACAGAAGATATTAAAAATAAATAAGAAATTGAAGATATGTAGTTTCTTTAGGTTTATTCTTATTTGATATTGAATTCAATAAACAGTAATAAAACAGGATGAGTTTCATATATTTCGTTATGTGGTTGTCTCTGATAGTGCAAGACATGTATGCCTAAAGCCTGCAGTTTTAATACACAATGGTCTCTTTTCCATATCCATTGATCTTTCCTTGATTTCATGCATATGAGGACAGATGATCAAATCTCAACCTTTTAGAACTCAGGTCCATCACTGTAAGTAGAGTTTCTTCACAAGTTTCTTCTTTAGTAAAAATTAGGAAATATATAATTTGGGAAAAAGTTATATGGAAAGGGAGTAAGAAGGTAGTTTTGTGGTGGAAACAAATGGCTGGAGGTCATGATGTCTGGGTGGTACTACTAGCTATTTTACACCAAATTTAAATTGATGTAAAATGGGATTTAAGTCCCAATTTAAAAATTTCACCTTTTTAAAAATTAATGTTATAATTTAATAATTTTTCCCCTCCTTTTGGAAGAATTGTAATTGTATAGGGGTATTGCTTTTTTATTGTAAAATAGTTAGCAATGAGATAGATAACTGAAATCTACCATACTCTTATTCCTTTTTTTTTTTCTCAAAATGGAAGGACAATTTTGAGAGACAAACAAGCTCTGGCATTTTTAAATGTTTTCCGGTTAACCGGATACATATAGTACCTACGATTAAAAATAAAGCCATATGGCACAAAAGTATCATCCTATAAAAAAAAGGTAAGTAGTTTTAGTACTGATACATGCACAAGACATGGCATGTAATAAATTTATCCATCCTGCTTTTAACTCTGACGACAAAATATGAAAAATAATGTCCGTTTTGTTGTTAACACTAGAAATACGTTTCGTTAATGTGCCTTTTCTTTAAGACCATTCACCCTGGGAGGAATTGTAGCAGAATGCTTAGTTAACAGAAAATGTTTCTGCTTGACAACAAAGCAGGTCCCAGACTGACAAAAGTAGCACAGGATGCTATGAAAACCAAAGACTGAGGAGCATTCCTCTGGGCCAGAACTAAAGGTTACAGAACTCAGTGAGAGGCTGTGTCTCCCTCGTGCTGGGCACTGGAACTGGTAAGGGAGGAAGCCAACAATTCATAATAATAGCGCACTGTGTCTTTAAACACAGGCTGATGCCCTAACTCATCTTAATGGGTTTCTCAAGAATTATTGGAAATTATTTTATTACATGTATAAATCCAGTATCAGTCAGAACAGTAAATATATACATTGTGTTATCAGGGAAGTGTTTATTGGAGTACTCATGTGCTGTGATGCTAAAGGACATAGGAGCAGATAAGTGAAAAACACATCTTGGAGTAATGTTTCCAGAAAACAGATTACATATTATTGATCAGGCCAGTAATAGATTAAATTCCTTGCTTTTGTTTGGCAGGCCTATTTTTTTAATTAAATTGCAGAAAGATATTATTTTTTCAATAATTTAAATAGTATTTTATAAAATAGTTGGCAATGGAGACGGCAAGTAGGTAGATCAACATGGTTACATTTTTCTGCAAAAGACCCAAGTCCCAATTTCTGACCCGTTACCAGTGAAAAGTAGGCTTGAAAGTCTCATCTTGGTCTCTCAGTGAAAGTAGTGTCACCACAACAAAGACTGGATGCCATCCATTGGGCTGGAGTACAGTGCTCAGAGGGAGGGAGGGGGGCCTGTCAGGGCTGTTTCCGAAAATTATTGTGCTACGGATCATGGCAAGTGTCTGATGAAGACCTGTCTAAAACTGGAATAGCAGGACTGGGGCACTCTGCTGTGTAACGCACTGGTGGGGATGGGTGAGGGCAAGACGGGGGTAGCAGGGTCTTGTATTTCTCGTGGAAGTGATCCTCAGAAAGCTGAATGCTGGAGTATTGCATTGCTGCATAGCCGGGAAATGACGATATGGAGGTGCTACATTGGGGCCCTTAGCAAAGGGAGAGGAATGCAGAGGATGTACTTCCACAAAATTGTGTGACATAGTTCATTCCATGTTTTTTGTTCTTGCTGCTGCTCCCTGTTATAGGCAACAAATTAACACAGTTAATGCAACGGGAAAGATTATGTAAAGACTTCTATGACAGAACAGCTCTTACTGAGATCGCAAAATCTCTGAAACAGAAACTTTTAGTTTTGTAATTTCTATCACCCCAGGAATGAGCACTCCTCAGTACTATTGCAAGAAAAATAATTAAAAATAATCTGTTAATTTGCTAAAATTGTCAATAATCTGAGATCCCAAATTCCCATACACATTTCTAGGACTGCTGAATGCTGTAGATGAAACAAGAGAAGCAGCTCAGTCCATCAATCCATACAGCTGAAACTTCAGACAAGACAATATATTAACTACACGGTTCCTAATTTGCCTTTATGCCTCAAGATGAAAGTAAGCTGTAAAAGAAGAAAAAGTATGAATGTAGCCACTGTTCTTCATGTTCTTGTTCCATAGGATTAGTGTGATGGAAGTTTACATCCAATTCAAAGATAAGTGCTGTACTTAATGCAGGCACAGACTTAATTTATTTGATTAAATTGATCTGGTAGAAATGAAGTTTTGAAAGAAAAACAAAATGGGAGGCTTCATAAAACTGTATCTTTGATAACTTGTATTACAGTCTCCAGCATTTTTAACTCGGTGCAGATTTACAGCTGAATTCCAATTGGAATTTGGTATTGATTGATTATTTTGCTCATTTAACATTCCAGCATGCTGCAACAATAATGCAACAGACTGTGATAAAATGGGATGTGATCTAACAGGACATGACCGATGGGATGAGAGCAAAACACTGGGTCTGCTGGTAGTGCTGTGCAATAGTTCAGGTTGGCATCTTATATGCTTTGATTGTTCATTTCATTTTACTGTCATCCTACTGAGTTGAACATTTTAAAAGACACAGCGTCTTTCCATCTGTAAGTCATGGAAAGGCAGATGGATATGGAGAAACTCCACCTACAGTGCCTTGACTGAATGCCATTACCCACTTAGTGGTAGAGAAATCCCTTATGGAAAATTAGAATGTCCTTAAATATATTATATTGTGAAAGGCTCTTTAATATAGCAACTTACTGATATTTGTAATTCTTTTTTTAATGAGTACAAGTAAAACAAACTGGTTCTTATCAACAGAGCTGCTATATTATAAACACCGATTCTGTTACACTGAAGTTAATCTCTAGTCCTGTTACAAGAAACTCATCCTTATTAAAGTAACATTAAGAGCTTCTTTTTATTGATCTGCTCCTTTCACTTAATGATAGGAACTTACTGATGTTTTAATAATAACCTTGCAAGCTTTATCTCATTTTACTTCAATGTGTGTTACAGAAAGATGCTATGGAAACTAACTTAGCATAAACATTTTGCAGATGTCTTTAAAGGTTAGGGAAAAAAAAGATGTAGTTGCACTGCATGTTAACAAAGATGGCTGAAAAACTACAAGATAAAAGAGAGCCTCGAGTATGAACATCAAAGAATTGTTAATGACAAGAAATACCATTAGGGTTAGCATCCCTTTTGTTTCAGCCCCCTCACACCTGCAGTGTGTTGCAGATTCTGTCTTTGTTGGCACATCTGAATTACTTCCATTAGCATTTATAGAAAAGTGGCTGCAAAACAACAGAAATGTACCCCCGGTTTTCTCTGTTGCTCAAAAAAGTCAGATATTAGGTTCTCTGTGGGTTTCCTTCAAGGTACAGTATCTTATTGTAAAGGAGACTATGGACCCAGGATTCCGTTGATTGCAAATGAGCTAGGTTGAAAGGAGAGGGGAGCTTTTGTTATTGCTAGAGAACTAATATAAGCAACTACAAGAAGCACACATAAGAAGCTCAGACATTAGCAATAGCAAAATCAGAGCGTGAAATTCAGATTAGCCCTCCACAGGCTGTGAGAGGGAGGGGGTATTGGAAGACTTGGCATGGCTAAAGGTGTAACCTGTTTCATTTGGCCCCTGAAAATTTTTAACAGATGGTGGGACCAGCTGTCTTTTTCAGCCATTTAATAAACTCTTCGGTGGTAACAGTTTGGGAAGTGGGGGGTTTTGAGTTTTAGGCCAGAGGAAAAAATAAAGAAATCTGTCCCAATTGTCTTTGCCAAATAGTGAAGTCTGGAAACATTATGAAAAGTTAAAGTGAAAAATCTAATTGATGATACTGTCCTGATTATCCATTTCAACAGAAGAGGAAAAAAAGAACTGCCTGTGCCCAAGTGGACCAGTGCATGAAAAAAATGCCTATTATGTTGTTATCTTTATCTGTCATTTTAATTTCAGCTCTTGCAAAGGAGGCACATAATGAGAAATTTTAAACGAGCTGTAGAATGAGAACTGTCTTACTTTGCGAGACATGATACTATGTCAAAGTAACAGGCAGAGTGATGTCTTATATTAAAAACAAACCCAAAATATGTCTGGGATACAATCATGTTTACATGGGCTGCCCAGGTGAATACAGCAATCAATGAACTTACCCTGACTTGCATAACACAGTGTTATAAAATGACAATAAACTGCCATTTTAGAAACATACCATGTTCAGCATCTAATAAAAACCTTAGTGATATGTGGGATTTTGTTTATTATGAGAGTTTACAAAAAAATACATTGCAACTCTATTTCTTCAGTTAAACTATTTTTTTTAAAATTAACATTTCCAACACAACACTTAACTGGCAACTCTCAATTATATGAGATGTTTTATTTAAAAAGCATGTCTAGTGTCTTTGAACAGAACAGTTCTTTTTGCACATTTACATGCTACCCAGCTGAGCAGCCAACCCTTCCATTTGACAAGGGCTTTGTTCTGCCTACAGGCCTATTATAAGCCCTAGATTGTTTGCCCTTAATAAATTGCAACAATAAGACAGAAACCTCTTTCAAGTTAAGAGAAATAAAACACATTGCCTACATAGCAAAGCGTATAAAGTTTAATAACGACAACAGAAACATATCTACTAAATCTCATTTGCTTTGCTCCCAGATCACTGCAGTTAAGATAGCACAGAAAGGTTAGCATCTTTCCATGCATCGAACAAAAGATTAAAGAAAACAACATTAGGACAAAACAACTCTAGCTACAGAATTTTTTTCTTCACAATATAAAATCATACTGGATGCTATGTAAAGAGACTAGTGGGAGCTAAACCGGAAAGAAATGTGAACATGATTAAATGCAGAGCAGAAAAATGTTTTTAACTGAAACGAAACATGATTTCATATTAGTGAGAGGAAGAAAAAAGACCGGAAATTATTCAAATTGAAGAATTTATACTACTCTCCAGTGTGTTGGTGTGTGTCTGCTTGTGTGTGCCTTTCAGGCCCTCCACTGGATCACAAAGCCCTACCAATTTTGCTTTTATAGCAGCTAATGGACATTCTTCTGTGGCTCAAGTGTTGGTTAGGAACTTGTGATCTTAAACAAAATTGTTAAGCCCTGTTTCTGAGGCCACATTTGTAACATTCAGCTGTCAGTTGTGTTGTGTTTGCTAGAGATTGTTAGAAACAGCTACCTTTGTTGAACTTAGATCTGCATATTTTTTTTCGCTTAAGCTGGAAATTCCCAATGACTTTTAGAGTATATCTGCAAATTATGAAGAAAATAGGAGGTAAAGTGCCAAAGGGACAACACTCTGGACTCCCTGTGCAACAGTAAAATTCAGGGTGAGCATACCTGTCATTAAAACACTGGGTATAAGTAATTTGAAAGAGTTTTCTCTATTAGAAACTCGTTAGTAACTCAATACAGTGTTTTCAGAAAGAAATTCCAGTCACTGTTTCATTTATAGTTTACATTTTTTTAATTCTTTTTTTTAATTTGCAGATGGAAGTTCTGAGGATACAAGTATTTCTTTGCTTTGATAGTGAGAGAAGTACACTTAGTACTTGGAAATGTTGCTGACAAGCTAAAAGTACAGTGATATAAACTTTCAAAGGAAATGTAGTGTTTATGACAGATATTGATTCAACTGAGTTAAAGGCTGCTTTCTTTTAAGGTATTTTTGAGCTATGGACGATACTCTGAGGACTATTAGGTATTTTCTTGGGAATGTTCAGTATTTCAGATACCCCTAACTTTTCTTCTGCTCAGCCACAACATGCAGGAAACATCACTGTCATCCTGCTCTCACAGGAAGGGGGAACTGAAGATGAAGGTGGTCATGGTTTTTCTCTCTCCTGTCTTCTTTTGTGTCAAAAAGAATTAGAGGCGGATTCTTCATTGTCTCTGCCACAGTACAGTGACAAGGTGCCAGCTTCACTGCTTCTTCCAACTGCTGCACAGAACCAAACGGAGAGCATGTAATTTGTTACTTCTGCAAGGGCAAAGCCTTCCTGTTTTACCCTGCAGCTTCCTACAGTGCTAATCTCTGTTGTATACAATTTCTGGGTGACACTTGGAAGAAGAATTTTAAAGGATGGACATGAAGAGAGAAGTATTCATGATCTTTGATGAAGGGAAAAATTAATGAACTTGGGGACAATGGAGTAGAAAACTATGATGAGGGAGACTTAGAAGAAAAGTGAGCAACCTACTTGAGAGAGAGATAAAAAAGACACGAACCACTAGGTTTCATGGAAGAGGCAACCTTTAGTAAATTTTGAAGATTGCCCTCATGTACTATAATAAAGCATTACATCATCTTGCAGAGTGTCTTAAGATGCATGTAACACAGATGGTAGAAAACCACTTTGAGATGCTTTGAAAGCTTCTCGAGAAGGCAAGTGGTATAGTTACCATGACTCCAAGTAAGTTTGTTTAGAATACAAAATTACAAATGGACTAGTAATTGGAATTCCAAAACCGAAGACAAATGAAATGTATCTGGTATAAAATTCCTAGCTTTTCTACAATAGGAAATTGCCATGATATTGAAATCGGTATCTTGGGATCTGGTTCCCCTTTCAAAAAATCACAAAAAATGTTCACTTTTTGATGGTTCAAAGTAAAACATCTTTTTTTCTAGGCCTGCAGTACTGCAAGGAATCAGGTTTATAAACCATTAAACCCATTATCTTTTATAAATCTACTATAACCTTTGGAAAGAATCTTTCCTGCTATAAGTTTACAGAAAATATCAGCACAAGAATAGGAAAAAAAAAATCTGGATTTATTAATTTTCAAAAATAGTAATTGTTCAGTATGCTAGAAATTTAGTAGCTGGAACTCCAGAAAGATAGCCTACTTGGGTAGGTGATAAAAATCATATGTAGGTGATAAATAGTATATCTAATTAGCAAATACTTCTCCAAACAAACCTCCATAAATATGCTATTAGATGGCTTGATGTAAATAGTTTTGCTATGATTTATCTTTCATATTTATAAGTATATTGTAGCAAAAATAGTTGTAATCCTTCATCTGAGGAGGTTGTTTTCTTCTGTATGATATACTCTAAAAAAAACTTATTTTCCCCTTATTTTTCTGGGGTTCATTTTGTTGCAAGGAATTATTTGCTTTTTCAGACAAATTGCACAGAGATGGATATCTCTGGATATCTCTAACGTACATTTATGTTTTCACCTTCAAATTAAGCTGATCAAGAGATATCAGAAAAATACCAACAGATCAAAATATATCACTTTGATTTTTCCAGCTCAATCCTGTAAAAACCGAAGCTTCACTCAAATATCTAAATATAGATACTATTATTTTCTCCATACATAAAGATCTCAGCTGTTTACAGCCCATTTACAATTAAATACATAATCGCTCTGCTCAGCCAGACTAAATCTGGGTACTTTCATTAAAATCACACTGTTTTTGTTTTTGACAAAATAATTAATCAGTAGCTGGAAAATCATGTTTAACAATAGCTCACATACACTCTGAGAGGCAGGATTACAAGCTTGTTCTCAATATCCTATGAGTCTTCATTTAGTTCTTTGTATATCAATGTATAGCTGTAAATAACAACAACAAAACCTGGATTGAAACTTAGGACATGCAGGAAGGGTGCTGAACAAGGGTTATACAGAAATAATTTTCTGCATCCTCTGAATTGTTCTGAATGGCCAAGAATTAAAAGTATCCCAAACTTTTATTCCTCTTTTGAGCTCTCCAGACTTCCATGATATGAACATGCCAGTTACCTCATAAATAATGCCTGTAAGACTCTTAGAGGGAACCAGCCAAACATGGATCAACAAGGAGCTGGTAAGGGAAAAAACAGTGTCCCAAAACTTGGCTGATCCAGAAATAGGGTTGTGTGTTGGTGCCTCATGTATTTGCAGAGCATCAGATTCTTGATAGCCCAGAAACAGAGTGATGGCCACAAAGCTATTCACTTTTTTTAAATCAAAACCTGAAATTTGTATTACGTAGAATGCTACCATAGCTCAGCTGTTCCGCAGCCAGCTGTTAGGCACTGGAGATAACCACGTGCCGTAGATCTGCGTTCGCTGTGGTTGATCATACACAGTGGTAGAAGGATTGACGGGAAAAGGTTGGTGGAACACTGACTGAGATGAGCAGAAAACTGGCAGAGAGAGAGGGTCTACTTGAGGTGGAGGAAAATTAGCTCTTCTGACTGATCCCATGTGTGAGATCAAGGAAATATAGATGGTAGTGTTACTGAATTCCCAAAGTTATGTCAGTAGCGAAGCTTGCAAGTCTTTCTGCAGGAGAGGTTGTCACCACTGAGAGTGGTTGTTTTGATGATCGGCAAGTGAAACTAGAGCCTTGGACAGAATCCAGTAGTGAAAAGTTTGCTAAAGCAGAGAAAGGATGGGCTGTAAAAGTTAGCATGTATCTAGTTATTTCTGCTAGGTATGTTCAGTGTTTGAGTTATAGAGGCACATTTGGCTGTTCAGTACAGCCCACCTAATGCGTATTTTGTCTTTGTAAAGCAAAGGTGTTAGGCTCAGTTTTTTACTTATCATATGCTCTAATCACTCTCCACCAGGAAGAGCAGAAAGATATGTGTCGTGGGCATGTTGGCTTATTGCTCTACTTGCATAGGCTGCATGTTTGTCTCCTAACTGCCTCCACACAGTCTCATTGCTTCTTCTCTGCTGGCCCAAGGTTATCTGGGCTTTACTGCTCGTCTGTGTTTCCCACAGAAAGATCAATATCTGCTCGTAATTCAAAGTTTCTGAGAGAGCGTACAAGTGTCAGAAGAGACTGACATGAAATCAGGGGGGTGGGAGGGATTTAGAAAAGAGTTTGGATTTTGTAAGGGGAATGAGGTGGAACATCGTACAGTGTGGTCCCAAGTTGTGCGCCTCTGCTCTTCAGTAGGGCTGTTCAGTCCAACTCCCTGCTCTTCAGTAGGGTTAATATGTGACATAGTACAAGGTATGTGGTCTCCCTGTGTTTCCTTTGGTAAGAATGGAATAATAACATACTACTTCTTTATAGAGGAGTTGTGAATATAAATGCTTTAAAGACAACGTGCTCATATTGACTAAAGCTTCTCCCAATACACTCACTGCACAGTTTGACCTTCTTCTTACTCAGGGCTGTCCCAAGATTTTGCTTGTTGATCCAATTCCCATATTTTCCCCCAGCTCCACAGCTGCACTCCTGTTACTCAGAAAAATATCTTGAATATGCCCCACACAGCTGGGTGCTATTCTCCTTCTTTACATACCCTGTCACTGGTAAACTTGGCAAGTTTACAAAAAGAAGAAAGGTAAACTGTGGAAAATAATTGCATTACTGGCTGGTGGCAGGAGAGAACGGGAAAGTGGAGACATAAAGTTTCCACCCCTTATCTAGGTTGAATACATATATGGGTTGAGTGTCAGAGGAGACTGTATATGCCTGTGTAGGAGACTTCTGAGTGAAGTGTTATTTTAGCCAAAAAAGAACACCCCACAGAGATGAAAACAGCTTCGCTCAGTTACTCAGAGCAGAGTGAACTGCTCCATTCATCTTGGTATTCTCATTACCAGTGACCCCAGCGTCAGTGTGCGTGACTCCACGCTCATTCTTAGCTTCTCCAGCCAGTCTCAGCACTAATATGGTGCCTGCTCAGAGGTTACCTTTTCAGCCTCTCCACCTAGAGAGTTAGCCTTTTGCTTCTGACCCCTCCCAAAATGCTGGCTTGCACAGGAAAAGGACATCAAACATATCCACCCTATAACACACACAAATAGGAGCTCAGATCCTGGTCAATCAAGGAACTGCAGGAATGTCAGCAGAGATAAAGTTCTGCTGTAACGTAACAAGAAAGTCCTGATCTCCAGGCTACTGCCTCCCAGTTCCAGACAGCTGACCAGTAGTGTTTGTTCAGAGTCAGTGTAGCTGTGTTTCCTCTTTCCTACATCCCTCCTCTGCTGCTTTCCAGTTTTTGATGCTTTACTCTGAGCTGCAAATAGTGTATAAATTATCGTGGAGCTGCATATACCAAAGGAAAGAACAAAACTGATTAGATTATGCTATTTGTAAGTATGTATAAGAAAATACTGATCAGCTAGGGCTTGTCTGACTGGTAGAGCAACAGTAAACAGAGGAAGTGATTAGTTTTATAGGTAGTGTGATCCAAATCCCTGTGAGGGCTATAAAATAGAGAGCAGCAACTGAATTGATGACCAATGAGGCATATGGTATCTAAATTAACAGAGAGCATAGGATCTCCCAGGAGGAGGTCATCAGGGTATCAGAAAGCTGAGGCAGAAAAGTTCCTTTTGTCTCTTACTACATTAAATTCCTGAGATAAGAGAATGCTGTAGTAATACAGAATACTACATAAAACTGGAAATGCAATGCTTTCTCTTGAGTCTTTGCTGTAGAGTTTCATGGATAAGGCTATGACATCGCTAGAACTACCTCTAACCTCACTGTGTACATTTCTAAAACTTGATTTAGGAGGGATTTTGATTACTCTGTTCTCTTATAAACACTGTTTTACTTCTAGAATGCAAATGATCTTATCCTTAATTTAGAGCTAAGTAAATGAGAACAAGCAGGAGAAATTCATAAATCAACTGATAACTATATCTCATTAAAGAGAATCATTGGCACTATAGAGCAGCTTCTTTCTGAATCAATCCATGTGCCAAGTACACTTAGCATGTGTATCAATGGAAGTGAAAAGAAGCAGCAAATCATGAGCCTGGTTCAGTTTTTATGGGCATCTATTCTACTGACTTCTGTAAGAATTCAACCCCATACTCCAGTGCATCGCTAGGATGACAGCATTTTATAAAGTTAATCTGATGACACTGAAGAAATTGGATGACTTTGCACTTATTTTTTCTCCAGACTTTCTTATTTTAAGATGAAAAATTTGGAAAACGGTTCTTTGTGGTTTAGTGTGGCCTCCTAAGAAGCAGCCAGTGGTTGTCAATCACAGATTTCTCCTGAATCAGCTTACTTGGGTTTAAAAGTTGCTCATGTGATAGAGCCGTGTCATTTGGGCATTGGAGTCCCAGCATTGCAGCATCGTAGTCTCTCTCTCATTTGCCAGCATAAGGAATAGGTAATTTAGACTAAGAATACATTTCCATTTTATTGCATTACCTGTCCTTCACCATGGACCATTCTCTCTTTCATATGTAATATGTGATTCTCTAAGCTCAATTCTAGTAGAACATGGGGGCTTCCTGCATGTAGTAGGAAAAATAGGCATGTGAGATTTACTGAGGGAGAGAAGCCAAAAAGGGTACCCATTTGAAGGTCATTTCTTTTTGCCCTCCATCTCAGAGGTTCCAGAAGTGTGAGAAAAATGATGCTGTTCATTAGACTGGAGCGGGAGTCATGGCCATGCTGACACCCTTGCCTTTGAGGGGAATATCCTTTCTCCTCTTCTTGTCCTGGGTTCTCAAACAGCTGGTGAAGCTGTTTGCCCCTGAGCAATAGGGTCTGGTTGAAGAGCGAAGTGAAATGTGATTTATTCCCAGATTAGGATTGTTTGGTTTGGCACAGCCAGCCAACCAGCAGGAGGTACATGCCTCAGCCGGTGCTCCTGAGGTTTGAGTTGAGCTGGAGTAATCTGTTTAAGTGTTCGGTGAGGAGCAGTCTGGTAACCTATGTGCAGGACTGAGGCAAGGAACTCCTCTTTCCAAGCCTGGAGCAGTTGTGTGTGTGGCCACGGTTGTTCCCTTTGTAAAGAAGGGGAAGGAAGCTGACTCTACTGCATGAGTATGGTGAGAACGACTTCACGTTTCTATAGCTCTGTGAGGATAGAAAGCAGAATACAAGCATTGTATACATTTTAAATAATTTTATTTATGGTATTTTTATTTTCAGAATTGGAGGGGGGCAGATTTATACTTGAATAGTTCACATAATTTATGCATTTACCTGCTCAGGTATTATTCTGCATCACTTAAGGCATCAAGGTATGAAGTGACACAGAAACATGCCACGCACTGCATTCCTAAAAAGACTTTTCTGTCAGTCTTCGAGGGCAGTGTTTCTAAGTCTTTATGTTCAGCTAAGGAGACATAAGTAATTTCAAAATTGTAGTTGAAGCTTTCCCCAGTCTTCCTTGGGATCCTGGGCCCGTGGTGGCATTTTTTAAAAAATCCTCTCTTAATTTAGAAATTTGGCTTTTCTAGGTCCCGCTCAAAAACTCTCCCCATGTTGGGGGGCACTTACCTATGTCGTAGTTGATAGGCACCAGAAGCCTTGACTGCCTTTCACTAATATGCATGTATTACTAGAACAAGGTACCTTAAAAGCATTATACATAGAGGGTTTGTAAAGAGGGTCTTTGGATTATTTCCCTTGGTGTGAAGACAGTATCTCTTACCCAACACACCTTCAATGCCATAGTCATGTCCCGTATCTGTGTCCCTGGTTTGACCCACAATACCACTATTGGACTTTTTCCTCCTGTCTCTTTTTTTTCCCCAGCTGAAGTGGAGTTGTTGAAGACTTTGTGTAGAGCACTTGCATTTTGTAAGATTATGGATTTTTTGTACACTCTTGTTCAGTAGTCCTTGAAGAATGGGTTATTTCAAAAGTGATTCTGGAAATATTGAAAAATATTGCCATTAGAAAATACTTAATCTTTTCTGCACCAAAATGTTCTAAAATTACCACACAAGTTCATTAAGTAACAGGTGTATTTTTACAGTGCTGGATTAATCCATTCAGCCAAATCAATAGCAATGTGGCAGCCATATGATCATCCAATATTTATGTGTAGGTTGAACAATGATCTTTCTGTCTAAACTTTGTGCTGTTTCCAGTTTTAACACAGTATAGACACAGACAGCTGTTTAATTTGTCAATAAATATACTAAGTAACTAAAATTAATTACCATGAGACCCAGTTTTTAGATAATATACTCTCTGTAGTTAAAAGGAGGCAAATAACAGTTTAATTACCTTTTCATTCCATACTGAATAATTACAATGCAAGAAAAGAGTGGCTATATGTATCTGTACTCGTAAAATAAAAGGTTCCCATCCAGTCTTCCCCAAACAAATGCATTCCACCAAAAATACACAGGCTTTTTTTACCTAATGTTTCCCAAAATGAGAGGACAAGCAGGGTGCACACAGCAGATCCTTTTCAGCTGCTCACCAGAGTCTTGGCTTGCTTTCCATTTTACAGAAGTCCATTTCTAGCTATTAGAGTAGTGAAGAAAATGCAGCCGTGTATGCCAGAGGCAGAAAGGCGTTTCCAGAGAGTTTGAAACGATCGTTTTGAACTGAAAGGTGTCCCAGGCATTCCAAGTGGAGCCAAGAATAACACTTTCAATATTGATATAGTTAAGAGTCTGACTCCTTTTTAAAGTATGGAAGCAAAGGGAGGAAGTATATCTGAAAATGTTCACCAGTGTTCCCTAAGGCAGGAGGAGGAGTCACAAAGGGCCAGCCAAGGAAGGAGCAGAAGATGAATGCATTAAGATATTTAAACCTTTAACAACAGGCAGTAAAACTGTAGTAAGGCATAAAATCTGTTCTGCTTTTCTGAAAGGGCAGCTCAGCTTTCAGAAGGTTGGGAAATCCTCTATTAATCTTTGTGAAATCCACACCTAGATTGGGAAATGTTGAGGCAAGCCTTTAAATCCTAAATATGCCTTTGCATGTGCCAATCTTGTCTAGGGTTTTGTGTTTTTCCTTTATGCACAGAAAAATGCAGGAGATGCCACAGCAGTTTTTAATTTTTCTTTTATTTTCATCTACTGATGTTCAAATTAAACTCTGTTAAAACTTAGGAGATATAATTGTGTTAAGACTGTTTGTTGGTAATCTGAAGCCAGTAAACAAACCATATACACTAGCATGTTAAAAATATGAACTGGTGACTCCTCTTAGGCCAGTCATGTTGCCTACCGTAAAAATGTGAATATACTGAAGTAAATAATATTAATGGCACGTAACTCAGAACTGTTGGCAGTGTATCCACACATGCTTGGAGCTATATACGTAGGTTAATTTACCTTCTGGTGAAACTTCTTGCTGTTGTGGATAGATGGTTTCTTTTAGTAAAGCTTTAAACCAGACAGTTGCTTTAGTAAGGCTTTAAACCAGACAGAATGAGGGATGGTGTGAAGACCCTGCCTTTTGGAGCAAGCTTATTTAAAGCCTGTTCGGGTTTAAAGCCTGCCACGCTCTCATGGAGAACTTGACTAGGAGGCTTGGCTGAATGTTAATACAGCTGTTCACTTTAAAATGCTCTTGTTTCTGATTCTTTGTCACAATTGCTAAGGAGCAGTATTTCGTTGAAGGCAGCCCCAGATCGCCAAGCTGGGGGCAGGCAGGTGGCCAGAGCCCATCCAGGCTCCAGGGTCATTCATGGCTGTGCTGGAAGAGCTGAGGGGCTGGGGGGATCACAGGAAGGACTGGGGGGGGTTCGTGGCAGGGGACCACAATGGTCTTGGGAGGGACTGGGGGTGTCATGGGACGACCTGGGTGGGGAGTTCATGGGAGGCTGTGGCAGTGTGAGCCGTCATTGGGACAGGGTCTGGGGTAGGCTCCAGGATGGGGTGCTCGGGGCCCAGGAGGCAGAGGTACAGCAGAGGCCATGGAGGGGACCACTGGCACCCAAGCAGCTGTTATTCCCAAGTATTTTTTCTCTGCTACCTGCGTTCAAACCAGGGTCCAAAGAGCCCCGCGTGGTGGGACAGTCACCGTGAGATACCTGAATTTGAAAAATCCCTATTTGGAAGACACCTGTCAACGAAGATGGTGATGGTGACTCGTGTTCGATGTCCACTGTCTTTAAATGTCCAGTTACCATCCAACCCAGCGCAGCCTGAGCCCCTCTGGCCCCGTGGCTGCGGGTTGGTTTCCGTGGTGGAGGTAGCGGTCTCCCCGCCAGCGGCAGCAGGCAGGGCCCCGTGGCTGGAGCTCTTCAGGCTCCAGCTCTTCTTGCACCCAGGCCGCCGTGCCCCGCTCCGGGGCTCGGCCCCGCCTTGGCCCCGGCCGGGGACGAGCGGCGCCCCCGGCCCCAGCCCCGACGGCGCTGCCGCTGCCCCCGCGGCGGGCCCAAGCGCCGCTCCGGCCCCCGCAGCCCCGCCGGTAGGCACCGTCCCTTGGGCTGCGGCAGGGAGCTCCCGCCGGCTGTGCTGGTCAGCGCCGCTCTGAGCGGCCCCCGGGCCGCTGCCCCGCGGGAGCCCCCTCGGCCGGCGCTGCGCCGCCTCCCGCGCTGCGCCCCAGGCTGGCGCCTCTTTGCTTTGCGCGGGGACGTAGCGGCAGCCCGTTTCCCGTGGAAATGGTGCTTTGCGTAACTGGATTGACATTTGGCCTTGATACCTGCATCTCCTGATAAGTGAAACAAATTTCTAAAATAAATATTGTACTTTGATCTTCCAGCCCTGCATTTTTAATGACAGCTCTGAACATCACTTCATTAAGAATACATTTCAGGAGACTGAAATGCTCCGAGTTTGAACACTAATTATTTGTACAGAAAATTATGACTGCAACGTTTCATTATTCAGCCCATTGGTTTCTTCCAGAAATGAGAAATTATTCTCGGTTTTTAAGTAATGTGCTTTCTTGGATGCAGATTTATGGCATTTGTAGTGTGGCATCTGTATAGAAACTTACCCAACTTTCCACTAACTCTTTTGTAACGAGAGAAATCGTGTTGGCTCATGGAGATATCTGGGGAAATGATCTACCTTAAAGGTCGGGGGGAACCTCGGGATGTTCAGTGTCTCCTGAGCTACCTATCGACTGCCATTTCGTTTATAAATATTGTTCAGATTATTAGCCCGGCAATTATTTGAGAAAACGAATTAACAAAAATCGAGGTAGGAATTAAATCGGGCACATCGTAGGAGTCCGGGGTTGGCACAAGTTTGGGGATGTAGAAGTTTAGGGACGACGCAAGTGCGAGCGCCGCCGTTTCGCTTGCCTGGCGAGTTATTGCTCCTCCAGGGACCAGAAGTGCGGCTCGGGGTCCCCCCGTCGGCGTCCACCCGTCGGGGTGCCCCCGCGGCTCCGACTGCCCCGGCCGCAGCGCAGACGCGAGGGGAAGGCGGCTGCGCCCCTGCCCCGGTGCGGCTCCAGTGGCGCGGACGGAGCTTGGCCAGTGAGCCCGGGCACCCGACGGCTGCGGGCGCGGTGTGCGCGGGTGTGCGCGCCCTCCTGGCTGCGCTGCCGGCCCGGGGCTCGCCGCGGTTCCCCGTCTCCCGCCATGTCCCGTGTGGACGCAGCGCAGCCCCCGCCGGATCGCGCACCGGCGGTGCTGGGGGGTGCGATGGATGGCACAGCGCTGGAAGGAGGTGCTGGACCCCGCGAGCCCTGCACCCTCGGTGGGGACCCCCGCCGCCCGCAGCCTCACGCCCTGCCCGGGGCTGCTGCCGGGCCGCGGGCTCCTGCGGCAGTGGCGAGCCCTGCCTCGATGCACCAGTGCGGGGTGAAAGCTGGGCGCGGGGCGCTTATCGCCCTGTTACCGACCTGGTGAAGCGGTTACCTGGTACAGGGGGAGAGCTTGAAGTGGCTGCTGCGTAGGGGATCAGTGTTACACGGAGTCGAGCTTTTACTTCTCCCCAGGACTCAATATGGAGCCGTGGGAGAGGACTTGGCACTTTAATCCCTTCAAAGAAACCGATCTAATTCAAGCCCTACAACTCTTGGAAGTCTTTGAGCGGACAGTGATTGTTTCCACAGGAAAGCCAGATAAAGATCTCTGTGTGCTGGCGTTTGAAGAGACTTCAGTGGCGGTGTGAATACAATTGAACCCAGCGACTGCGAGGAGGATCGAGTTACCTGGGCAAACAGCTCCGGAGGACCAGAGCCAGCCGGCATCTGCCCGAAAGGGCACTCCCCCCTAAGACAGAGCTGGACGTCCTCGTTTGGTACCTGGCCAAACAGGCCGGCTTACACGTTTGCGATGCCTCGGAGCAGATGGGGAAGCGGCGAGGAGAGGAGCGCGCTTCCAGGCCCCCGGCGGAGCGCGGTGCTGAGCGGGCCCGCGGAGAGGCGCGGAGGGGCGCGGAGGGGCGCGGGGCCCCGCCTTCCCCTTGCTGGGCGGCGCAGGGCGAGGGGTCCCGCCAGCTCTGCGGACCACCGAGCGCAGCAGCAGGCGGTGCCGCTAAGCTGTGACCCAGATGTGCCTGGTGGTGGTTACCGGGGAACTAGCCTTGCACACGGTCGAAAGAAAAGCGGGTTAGATTCTTCATAGACACACACGTGTACATATGTGTATATACGGGCCGAAAGGGGAGGGGTGAGGGAGCAGAGCCCTCGGGGCCGAGTTTGGCTTTGTGGCAGGAGGTGGGCGAGAGGGTGCCGGCAGAAACCCGTGCTCCCGAGGAGGCCCCCGGACCCTCTCTCGTCCACGGCCCAGGCCAGGCGGGCCGCGGGCACGCATCCCGCCTCCAGAAACGCTACCGAGAGAGACTCCTGCCTTCACGGAAAGAAATCGCGTCTTCTACGCCCGGCTCCCGCTAGGGAAGAGGAAACTTTTCCGTTCGGCTTCTCGGCTGGCCGGTTTCTCGGTGTGTCTGCCTGCGGGAGTGCTTGCCGCCGGTGGCTCCCCGCCGTCCCTCCGCCGAGCCCGGCTGGGCGCGCTCGCCCGGCCCCGCGCCAGGCGGGGGCTGCAGATGACACAGGGTTAGCGAAACCAAACCCAGCTACCAGAGGGGAAAACGTGCGGTTGTTTGCGGAGTCATATCGAGGGCATATCCCTCAGCCTCGGGGGAAGGGCGGGCGGAGGGAGGGAGCGGGGAGGAACCACCGACAATTACTCCAGGGAAGTTTTACCGCTGGGATCGACCAGCCCCGATCAGGTGAACTCGCTGTGCTCCCAATGTTACTTTGAGCCATCAAACACTATCACCGGAATCCGGAGGCAGATTTCTCGGGCGATAACAAAGACACATTGTCACTTTAGGGCTCTGCCACAAACCCTAATTGCAAAAAAAAAAAAAAAGGGGGGGGGGGGGGGAGATCCAGTGTCTTGCACATCCAATGCGAGGGTCTCCAGGCGGTAAGGGGTCCTTTGATCAAGAAAATCCAATTATTTGTGTATATACATTTCCCACATAGTGATTACTTCATTAATTGTCCCGCCTTTATCTCCTCCCTTCCCATCCCCCCTAATAATCAGTTCTTTTATCCAGACCAACAAACACACCATAGGAGCTTTGTGGATTCAAAGGATTTGCTTTCGCTTCTGAAAGAGCCGCTATTCTTTGATGATTGGGTAGCGGCAAACTTCAAAGCCATAAATCTTCCCTCTGACTGGCTGGCGGCCCAGCAAAGTCCTTATCAAATTCTTGGAGGTGATCCTGGTGCAGTCAGACAGTCCGCGGAGATCGCGCCGCGCGGGGGGTGGGACAGGCGCAGAGGCGAAGCGATCAGAGGGAAGGAGGGAGAGAGAAGGAAACTGGGCAGCTCCTCGTCTTCCCCTCGGCGTCCCCATGCCTCGGCGGTGCCCCGGCGCCTTCCCCTCGCCCCGGGCGCAGTAGCCATGGCCGCGGTGGCTGTCCTCCGGAACGACTCCCTCCAGGCTTTCCTCCAGGTCAGTACCCACGCCCGGGGGCCGCGGCGGCTCGCGCGGCGCCGCGTCCCGCGGTTGCGACCCGCGTTGCGCGGGGGCAGCCGGCGCCTGCCGCCTCCTTCCCGGGGCTTCACCCCGCGGGCGGCCCGGGAGAGGTAGGTAGGGACCCCCGCGGGGGTGAGGAGGCCGGGCCCGGTCTCCTCGGGCCGGCAACTTCCCTCTCCCCGCCAGGAGCCCGGCGGTAACTCCAGGCAGCGTCCCGGGGCGGGAGGGGGCGCGGGGCGGGGGCTGCCCCCTGCCCGCAGCGGCCTCTTCCCCGGCGCCCCCGGCCCAGGAGAGGCGGCGAGGCCGGCAGCACCGGCCGCAGGCGGGACCGGTCTCTGGGCTGGGCGGGGCGGGGCGGGACGGGGGGGGTCCGGCCCGTCCTGCCCGCTTGGCGCGCGCTGTTTTCGGAAAGTTCGCCGGCGCGGCGGGGCGCCTCCGGCAGCGCGCGGGCAGGCGGCGCGGGCAGGCGCGCAGAAAGTTTCCCGCGGGCGGCGGCGGCGGGCGGCGAGTAACGCGCTCTCCTCCCTCCCTCTCGCTCCCGCGCAGGACCGCACCCCCAGCGCCTCCCCAGACTTGGCCAAGCACTCGCCCCTGGCTCTTCTGGCCGCCACCTGTAGCCGGATCGGACAGCCGGGCGCAGCGCCCTCGGATTTCCTGCAGGTCTCCTACGACCCGACGCTGGGATCCCCCTCCAGGATCTTCCACCCGTGGAGCGGCGAGATGCCGGCGCACTCCCCGGGGGGGCTGCCGCCGCCGCACCCCAGCCTGGGGCTGACCCCTCAGAAGAACCACCTGCAGCCCTCCTTCGGGGCGGCGCACGAACTGCCCCTCACCCCGCCGGCGGACCCCTCCTACCCCTACGAGTTTTCCCCCGTCAAGATGCTGCCCTCCTCCATGGCCGCCCTGCCGTCCAGCTGCCCCCCCGCCTACGTCCCCTACGCCGCCCAGGCCGCCCTGCCGCCCGGCTACTCCAACCTGCTGCCGCCCGCGCAGCCTTGCCGGCAGCTCTCGCCCAACCCGCCGCCCGAGGACATCCCCTGGTGGAGCATCCAGCAGGCCGGCGCCCCGGGCGGCTGCGGCCACCGCTTCCCCGCGGCCGCGGCGCTGCCGCGGAGCCTGGTGCTGGGCCACTCGGACTTCGCCCAGTACCAGACGCAGATCGCCGCCCTGCTGCAGACCAAGTCTCCCCTGGCGGCCACGGCCAGGAGGTGCCGCCGCTGCCGCTGCCCCAACTGCCAGTCGGCCGCGGGCAGCGCCCCGGAGGCGGAGCCGGGCAAGAAGAAGCAGCACATCTGCCACATCCCCGGCTGCGGCAAGGTGTACGGCAAGACCTCGCACCTGAAGGCGCACCTGCGCTGGCACACGGGCGAGCGGCCCTTCGTCTGCAACTGGCTCTTCTGCGGGAAGAGCTTCACCCGCTCCGACGAGCTGCAGCGGCACCTGCGGACTCACACGGGCGAGAAGCGCTTCGTCTGCCCCGAGTGCGGGAAGCGCTTCATGCGCAGCGACCACCTGGCCAAGCACGTCAAGACCCACCAGAACAAGAAGCTGAAGGCGGCGGCGGACGGCGTCAAGCGGGAGGACGGCCGCGACCTGTGACCGCCGGGCGGCGGGGCGGGACCGGCCCGGGCCCGGCGGCGGCCGCCGCACCTGCGGGCCGAGCTGAGCCGCGCCGCGGCGGGGACCCGGGCTGAGGGCGCCCCGCCGCCGGGAGCAGGGCGGCGGCGCGGGAGAGGGCGGCCGGCCCTCGGACTCGCGGCGGGCCTGACGAGCGGGAGCTCGGCTGGGGGCGGCGCCGGGAGGAGCCACGGCCCCCGCGGACCCTCGGGCCCGGGACTGGACGCTCGTAGGGCTCGGGTCTTGCCGCCGCGCGCCCTCTTCCCGGGACAGGCGCCCTCCCCGCCCCTGCCGCTCCGGGGCGCGGCTGAGGGGAGGCCGCGGCCGTTGGGGCGGGAGCGGGGCCGCCCCGGCCGCCGCCTCGGGGGTCGGGGCTTGTGGGCGCCCGGGAGTGCGGCGGCAGCGTCGGTCTGGCCATCCCGGGGCCCGGCCCTCGGTGCTTTCAGGGGAAAAGACTGGAGTTTTGTGTACAGGTTATTTAATAGTTCTGTTTGAATACAAGTGTTTATCTCCTCGTCCTCAGCCCTGTGTGGGGCTCCAGCATGAGATGTTTCTGTAAAGCGACCCGCGACTGCAGCGTGAAATAAACATGTTAACACTGGGGTCACGCAGGGACGGTCCCGCCGCGTCGGTTTCATTTGATCGTCCCCCGGGCTTTCCCCCGCCCGCACAGCCCCGGGGCCCCTCTGCGCGCGGCCGCTGCCTTCCCGCCATTTCCCGCTGAGGCGGCGGCGGGCGCTGAGGCGGTGTGCCGGGTCCGGCTTCATCACCACGGTCAAGCGGAGCTCAGCGCATTGCGACCTGGGAGCTGCTCATGGTAAACACCTTTAAAATACCCAGCTTCTTCAGACTGATGTTGGCCTGCTGGTTTGGGTTCGTTTGTTTGTTTGAATTATTGTCATCATTTTGTTTCCACACGTGAAGATGTGAGAGAATAGAGAAACACATGGTGCCAATACTGGGACTGAACATCCAGGTCAAGTATTACAGACTAGAATATACATTTGAGCAGAGGTCGGCAGTAGTCAAGGTTAATAATGCCCCTTTTCAGAAAGGTCCAGGCCATAGGGCCTGCAACAACCAGCCATTCCTGGCCTGAAGTTGCCTGTGGCACGGCACAGCCAAAACATGCTTTCCGTATGTTAACTTTCTGTACAATTGCAGAATTTAAGGGTGAGGTGCTTGTTATCCTCCCAGTGTGACGAAATGGCAGCCACTTTCCTGCACAGGGGAAGATCCTTGGCACAAAACTGTTTAAAAGTACTTGGTAGACAGTGACAGCTTCTAGGGTTCCTTATGTCTCATTGGGCATCACATAAGTATGAGTTCAGGCATACATTCATTTTGGCATATTTCTTTTAAAATCATCTTTTTGACTGTAGCGAGTTCCCTATTTCTTTAACTTAAATTTGTATAGAACAAACACATGAGGAACCTGATTAGTAATTTGCTAAATTTTGCATTTTAACATAGAGAATATGTTATTTGCTCTTTGTAGTTTTACCAAGTCAGCTTTATTTTCTGGTTACCTAATGAGAGAGCCAAAAAAGTGCCATTGAAACTTCACTGGGACTAATCTGGAAACATTCAGCCTCAGACGGGTTCTTCTGGTGGCAGCTGTCAAACAAGCTTTGGCACAACCATAATGATAGATACACTTTGCCATGGACTTCTGAATCAAGAAAAGCAGCAGCTCGATCAATGTTTGTAATGACAGAACATGTAAAACTGATGTGTTTGTATATGTGTCAAATACTGCAAAGAATCTATTCTCTCAGGAAATAATGAGATGAGACAACGCCACCAGAACCCTCGCATCTGAAATAATGAGAAGTTAATGGACAGTTACCATGGTACAGCTCCTCAACAATATTTTAATGTTTATGATTCTGAATTAATTTCCCACACCATATTCTTAGGGTCAACTTATTAAATTAATAACCAAGCAGTTACCTTCTTTACTACTGAAGAATCTTCTACAACCTGTCCTATTACAGAAAGCCTTGTGAGAAACATGTTTAGCTTCATTGGTTAGCATTCTTTTGCCAAAGATTTGGGCTCTAGAAGCATGTTGTTGAAAGATATTAAGTAGAAGATACCTTTAGTGTTCCAGAATGAGTGATAGCAATGTAGGCAATAACTGATGGACCTGATCCAGAAGTCCTTAGTCAAAAAAAGTCTTTGAGACAAAATTGCATTCCATTTACTACGGACGCATGATTTAAACATGTCATCAGGAATAACATAATGTTTCTGCTTTTTAAAATGTTTCATGGCATACAGTGACAACCTGCTTCCTTTCTTTGATATTTTTACATTAAGAATGTAGTGTTATAGAATTCAGGACTGCTTTAAAAGAGAGTTTGTTTCACTAAATAGTCTTTCAATTCTGTGTTCAGATCAGACCTACTTAAAATGGACAGTAAGGGAAAGTGCTTTTGTTGGTAGCAGTAGAGGGGAAACAACAGTATCCCAGAGTACGAAAGGTCCACTTACAGGATAGAGTAATGGATTTGGGTGTTGCCACACGGTAATGGCCTTTCACTGCTAAGTAAGTGCCAAGATCAAGATGAAGTATTAACATGAGCTGAAGCAATGTATTAGCTGGTTTCTGGCACAAGTTTAGCCTGACTAAGAACTAGAGAACTGTTCCTATGAGAGTAGATGTAACTAGCAGAAAATAGCCCAATAATCGTAGACATAATGATTTCTAAGCTGGACCATTATGGCAAGATTTTTCTCCAGTTGGATGACAAACTGAATTTACCAGCATCTGTGTTGTCTGGTCTAGCCAGACTATTTTAGGTTCTTACTCATTCCTCAAGACACAACTTGTACTGAAATACTGACAGTTTTACCACTCACTCAAGTGTGAGCCTGCAAGTAACTTAGGCTTTAAGCAAAAGACCATAGCTCAGGCAGTGCCAGCACAATGTCAAGGGGGTGGTGGTATCTGATTTAAAAAAAAAAAAAAAGGCAATGGCATTGTAGCCCATGCACCTTGTGTAATATCTGTATAATGACTACATTTAAAGCATGAAAGTGCACAGGTTAAAAATACGTATGGTCAAAATTAAATACCTGTCATGAGAGAGAGATGCATTTAAGTGGAAACCCATGATGTCAAATGCTAATGAAAATCTTACTCTGTGAGAATAGTACAAAAAAAAAGGCAGAAAATTAGGGATTCATGACACAAGGTAAGTAAAACTAACAGTTTAGAATATAAAAAATATTTGATGAAACATTATTTCTCTCTAAAGCTTTTAAATAGTTCATTGGAAAAAGAGGGCATATCCATCCTAGCTGTTTCATATTCGTCTCTAAATAGCTAAATCATATGATAGCTTTTCAATTGAAATCGTTAAACTTTTATAGTAATATGGCATTTAAATATACATGTGACCTTTCTGATGTATGGGTACAGCGTTACAAAAATATATTGCTTACATCTCAAGAATTTATTTCTAGTTGGCAAATTGCACTCTATAATAAAATTAACTTTTAATTTTGCATTCACAAAATACATTTTACACTTTTAGCTGTTTCCAATCAACTAGAACAGCTGTTCATTTTATAAAATTAAATGATTAATATTCTTTTTAATTATACATTTTGAGTACATATGCTCTCAAGGTCAATTCATTTCTGAATTTTAAATCTTAAATGTCATTGGTATAGTAGACACATCATATAAAGTAATTCATCTTCTAGTTAATTCAAATTAATTAATCTCTACCAAAAAATCAGGATATGGTTTAAAAACTTGAGATTTGGCATGTTTTCTGGGTTGAAAAGTGACTTTCACACTTGGACAAACTTTTAAGTAGAGAATATTTAAAAGAAACAACAAAACCAACATTGTTCTTCAGATAGTTTTATTTAACATGTTGTTAATCAAATTATTTTTAGTTAAGGGCCAAATCCTGTAATCCAGATTTGGGGCTTTGTCACAATAAAGCTTTCATATTGATTTGAATAAGACTTTCACCGAGGAGAAGGTTGCAGGATTCACCTTTTGGTCCTGACTGACCAGATTCTCACTGCAATAATCCAATGAATTTATAAAGTTATGTTTCAGACCTCCTCAACTACTATTATAGAAAAAGTAGGATAAAGGGTTTTTTAAACTATATTGGGAGACGTTCTTCCTAAAACCATTGCTGTGTAATTCTTCCTACCATACTAAATTATAGATGTAATTTTTCAAAGAAATATTTCATCTTAAATTATTTGCAGATTTTGAGAGATTGCATTAAGTTTTAAAGTAACTACAACTTAACTATTTCAGTTTGTAAATTCTCACCTATATCTAATGTTAGTCTTCAATACTCAAGAAATAGGGACTATAAAATGCTGATGTCTTGAAACTCTTAGACGAAAGATACATTTTACTGTTCAGTGATATTAAAGGATTTTGACAGACCACTCAAAAGTTCATAAATAGGGTAAATTTATATCTCTGTGCAAGTAGCTGCACAATTATCTAGGCACTGTTAAATGAGCCTTGTAACATTTAATAGATCTTGTCAGCTTATTCCCATACTGAGTGGTGAGAAACAAAGGTATAATGCCTAGCTTGTTGTCAGATCTTATGGTTTGCTATAGAATCTTTTTTTCTCTCTTTTAGTTTCTCCAATTATTTTACACTTTTTATGAGATTCTTGAGAATCCTCTGGTAAGGATGTGAGGCCTGCCACTCTGGCACATAATGGAGTCAACTCAAAGACCGCTTAGATTTTCCTGCCAAACTTTTTAAAAATACTTACCAAACAGGCTCCCGAAGTCTTCGAGGCTACTGAACTTGAAAGCAAAGCTTTCCTCCAAAGGGGTTGCCTAGCAGGTTATCTTCAATAACTTTGCATTTAAACAGCATCCAAGCCACCAAGGACCTGGAAGTGTTCAGCAACCAGCAAGGCTCACAATTGCCAGGTAAGTGTTAATGTGCAGCATAGAGAAGAAGGGTCCAAGGCCGTGGTCTGATTGAATGAACAGTCTTGATCAGAGAAAATCAGCAGAAGTGTGTGTAATTCACAGGGTCTTTTAAATAAGTTTATGGGGTTTATTCCCTGTTAATACTTACTCCCAACTGATTTGAAGTCATATAGGTGTTTCGTTATAGATAATGAAAACATGTATTTTGACCTTGTGACAAGTCAGCAGGAGATTATGGATAGTGAGATTTGGCCTTTAACCTGGTGGCCATTGATCCTGTTTTTCTTCTCATCATCTCTTAATTTTTTTGCAGTACACATTTACTTAAGTACACACAAAATCCCAGCATGTCCCTGACCCAGGTCTGGTGATTACATCACTGCTTAGCCATGTTAACAGGAGCCCAAGCTGAGGCTGTGTACAAATCCTGTGTGCTCACTGAGAAAGGTTACGGATACCTACACTCAAGGGCATGTAGGTACATAGTAGGGGTCCAGCTCCTCTGCAGGTGGCTGTACGGTGAATCCCATGCTGCGATGTACTGAAGTTAGTGGCCAGGAACTCTTGAAGAAGTAGCGAGTTTGTACTGAGGTGTGAACTGAGTCACTAGTCACTGAATAATTTAAGTGCAGTCTTGAATGGTGCAGAGTCTCTGTATAGGTTCAGGTTTCTCTGTTAGTGGTAGTAAGGCTAGAATTTCCTTTCATCTAATTGAATTACCAAAGAAATCATAATAATCCAGTTTATGATATCTGATCCCCTTTAGCTCTGCCTAAGCAAGGAACAATTTACCAGTGTAGGAATATTGTATACTAGAAGCCATTTTAATGTGTGCATCACTGAAGTGACCCTTCTTCTCCTGCACTTTTGACTTCCCTTCTCCAGAGTGAAAAATAAGTTGTACCAGCTGTCTTGTCTGCCCTGCTGCATCTACAGCAGAGTCTTCTGCTGGTGCAGATGTCTCAGTTAAGGGTTACATTTTTTCTCCCCTATGATTGGCACAATTGTGCCTGCAGCAGCATGTGTTTGGAGCCTGGTTTACCTTGTCCTCAAGTGAGCACAGACTTTTTATGCTTTGGATTTAATTGTTCTCTCTAGCCTAACAATGTAACGTAACTTTTGCCTTAAGGTAGGAACCTCCATCTAGCTCATCTTAATCCCCCTTCTCTAGCGCATCGGTCACCGGCTTTTGCTGGCCATTGATGCCAATACTGAGCAAGTAACTCACTTTAGGCAACATCATAATTTTCCCTTCCTGCCAACCTGTCCCATCATAAAAGGCAATCTTTTTTACATTTGTAATTTCCTGTTGCCACTGAATCACAGATTTTTACCGTGACAGTGACTGAGATGTCATGAACCGAGTATTACATCACCATAGCATTTAATATAAGGAACGATGAACCACAAGGGGGAAAATGAAAAATAAGAACACTTTTTAAAAAATAAGATATTTATATTTGAAATTAAAAATAATAGTCAAATGCCACACACTGTGATTTTTTTCACAAGTTAAACGTTTCTGTTTACAAATACCCACGTCACCAGCTTAATCAGAAACAATAGTGTGTGCCTATGTTTTTGTATTTTTAAAAGGTAGGGTTGTGTGCAAAAACAATATATTCCTATTATCTGTAAGTCCCTGTTCTGGTAGCAGTACTGAGCTGTTTAAACAAAGTTCCAGTATTAATCTATATACTACTCAAAAACATTTTTCATTTTCCTTTTTAACATGAACCAGCCATCACAGAGCACACTTTCAAGACAGGCTCTAATTACAAAGCAGGTTAAAAGAAATTTTATTAGACCAAAGCCCATATCTTCACTTGGGGTCATATCCCACATGCTTTATTCAGGATCAGATGGCGTGCCTGTGATCTCCACATGCAGATCTCTCATCTGTATGGAAAGGAGATGTCAGTCACGCTGCCACATTCCCCCTTATTTTAGACAGCTCTCCACGTCTAGGATGCACGTGTGAAGAAGAGAAAGGGAAATGCGCACTATTCACTCATTAAAAATTAGACAGGAAAGATAACACAGCCTGAAAATGTCAGGTGGTCTCAGCTACTGTATGTTAATCCCAAAGGAGTGTGGGAACGGCTTCATTTCTTCCCCTCACATCTAAATAATTTGCTTTCCTTCTGACCAGGTATAGTGTAGTGCTTTGCTTTTGTTGAACCCTGCAAAGAACAGCCCAACACTTCACATCTGCTTACTTTACATGTTATAAAACATTGCTTGTTCACCTTAGTAGCCCAATATAGGAGGCCCATTCTTCTTGGTATTACCTGGTCCTTCAGCAGTGTGGCTCCACTGACTTCTTTCTGTTAATTTGCTCTGAAAGAACTGAAAGAAATAGTTTTAGGCAGGCAAAGATTACACTTTTATATTTTCCAAAATATTAACCAAATCTTCTTATGTGCCTACATGAAACCTAAGGCTATGTCTGAGCTTCTTAATAAAATGCTTGAATAAATTGTATAATGATGCTGAGAAGCTACTTGCAAAGTACTGTAATCAAGGCTATGTTCAGTGCTTGAATAGTTAAGTCAGAGAGACCTGAACTGTGAGCAATCTTGTTAGGGGAAGTAGGTTCTCTGTAACACTATTTAAAACTGGCCAGAGCAGCTCAGTTAATGCATGTAAACACTGGAACTGTAACTCTGCTACCCCAGTGGGATCTTGAATATACCAAGAACAACACTAAACACGCTCAGCGCATCCTGGCAGTCTACAGGGAAGTGGGTTTTCCTCACAGAAGGATGGGCTTGTAAAAGTTTTTCCCACGAGGGGAAAAAAGGTTCATGGATCTGAAGATGATTACTCTTCTATCAGTCAGGAGCAGAAGAGAAAGCAGCTAGGGAACCGTTCCTTTTCATGGGCCACATTTGCTTACGCTCACAAATATCAACACTAAGAAAGAGTACTAGTTCCATTCTCTACCCCCTGAATGCAGAGGGGAGACACAAGACCCAATAATTTTTAGAAGCCTTTAACTGATTCACTTCCCCTAGTTTCCCCACACAACTCATGAGAGTTTATGGTAGAGCCCCAAGGTTCTCTGTAGGGTGTTCCGGTATGCACCTGTTGCATTGCCTTCATGGGGTTTGCTCTCTCCCCATCCCCAAAAAACCAAATCATTGTGCTCAATTACGCTATTTTGAAATACCTCGGTACGCATGAAGAAGAAAGTTTCCTAAGCTGAATACAGTGACTGCAGAGTACTGAAATCACTGAGACTTAAATGTGGGAATTACCTTCTAGTTTTACCATTCAATTATTTTTCTCATTAGAACCACAGTTTTAATCAGCTAAGAAATATTAAACAGCTGGTAAAGCAGAATAGTATGTTACATTAAAATAATTCTTTATAAAGTGCCTGAGTACATTAGAACCTCATTTGTCTTTTTATTGTATGCATTCATTCATCCTAGACTTAATTTAAAATAGGTGTCAGGTACCAGCTATAATACTCAGATCTGGATTCTGATCTAGATGTTAGAACCTCTGCCACTTACTGAGCATGTTCAAGAAAGGGGAAGGAGGAGGGTAAGTTTAGGCCTGTTTTTAATAAGCTACAGCAATTAGATATTTTGAATACTCAGAATCATGTATTAGAATTATACAATTATTTGGTTTGTTCAGTTGCTTTTCAATACACTTGAGAACTAGCTCCTAATTAAGATACACACACTATCAAAGATTAAAAACTTAGATGGTGGTAAAAACAAATAGAATGATGATGTAGGCTTCGATTCCCCGTGGTTTTTGTAGGTGCAGATCTGCAAGACAGCATGGGGTATGGGCACGTGGAATTTGCCTTCTCTGCACAAGGTCCAGAAACAGCTGCAGTACTTGTGTGCCCTAACGGGACATGAGCCACCCCAGCGCAGGTGGGATGCTCTGGGACATGGCTGTTTTCCCTGAGCTGACTGGGTGCTCTGACAACAAGAGCTTTATGCTTCAAGGGAACTGCTGCAGTTATCCATTGCCTCTGGGTAAGGAGTTGTTCCTCTCTGCACAATTCCTTCTGGGGAGCAATAGTCTAGGGGTGCTGCAGTCCTCATCCTGCTCCATGGCCAGACTGTTAAATCACAGCAGAGCCTCTACCTGTGGAGCATATGCCAATTATGTGTTAATTATTTGTTATTTCAGTTTAGAAAACATTCCTTTCTATTTAAAAGGTATAAGAGGAAAGTGCAGCATACAACAAAGCATATTTTATAAAATAGAATAAGATAAATGATCCATCCAAGATTACTTCCAATTATAGGCATGCCTCACCCCTTTAAAACTAATAGACTACATAATATACCATCCTTAATATGTCCTGAATGTAATGCTCTTGATCTCAAAAGCTGTAAGAGCAGTCTCTCTCATGAAGTCTTGCTGCAGAAATGACTGAGTTCCTACCATCTCAATGCCACATGAAAAACCTTAATCAAAGCAACCAAACCTCTTGATTTGCTGCTGATTCCACAGCAGTTTTTTATAGTGATATCACTTTTATCTATCATCAATTATTCAAAAAGGTAAATCAAAAGCATAAAGTAGTCTCATCTGATTTTTTGCCTGCAGGAGAAGTCCTTCTCATTGGTTAAGCCATGAAGTCTTATATCAGTCAGAGACAAGCTAAGTGGCCGACCTGACTTTCTGTTCTCCTTTTCCATGTAGAGAAGTTTCTTATGCACAGGTTACAATCCAGTATCAACATTAGAATTTTTAAAAAGAAAAGATTTGTCTTCAGCAGCTCGGCTGACACAAAGGAGTGCTCATTTTTAGAAAGGTGCAAAATTTTTGAATTACTGATCAGAAAGCCAATCCTCTATTAATCCTAACCAAGTAATCTGAATATATCACTAATGCCTGTTAGCGTGAGATGCATTTAGAGCTATATTAATGATTAATACCAAGGATTTTTACAATTTGAATTCTACAAATAAATTCTAACATTTGTGCGTGTAACATTTGTGCGTGTGAGACACTTGTCTCACATTTTGACTTTTATCAAACTTATTTTAATTTAAAATAAGTCATTAGGAAATCACTTTGAACAAGACTGCAATAAGCAACACTTCAGCTGAAAAGGTTCACAAAAAGATTGGGTCAGCCCTAAAGATCTGCCCAGGGATAGGTGGCGTGTTAGCTAACACAGCTTATGCCCCTAAGTGGTTGTGGCCTGTGGCAACAGAACAGCGTAGTTAGGATCACAGCTTGCCACCTTCAGCTCTCAGGCCTGTGATCAGGTTTTTATTAACACCTCTCCACCAAGCTGCAGCTTTTTCTGACTTCTTAGGAGGGCTCTGATTCATGCCTCTGGGGCCAGACTATTTTACCCACTCCACTGTAATGCTCTCAGGAAAGACCTAACAGTATCCCAGCTACATCTGTTTAAAATCATTTCGGTGCCTTTGGGGGCATGTGTGTGTAAAACCTTGAGGAAGCTGCAGAACTGCACATGCCCCGGGAACCAACCATTAGAGAGTCCCAGGATGGAGGAGGAGTCCCTGCTACACACAGCTTCCTTTGGCAAGCAGGAACGGAGAAGCTTGAAATGGTTTTCTCAGGGGAAATGGTAAACATAATGGAGATGCATAACTATCGCAAGCCAGACCAAAGGTCTGTTTAACCTAGGAGCCTGTTTTCCAGTAACAGATGCTTAAGGAAAGTGGATTAAAAACAAAGCATATATAAAACAGATATGCCCCTTAGCATGGCCTCTCAGCTTCTGGGGAACAGTGCTTCAGAAACTTCCTGAGCTGGAATCACATTTTGTTTGTTGTGTTTAATAGTCGCAGATAGGCAGATTCATCTCATCCCTTTATGACTGGATTTACGCTTTGTGCGGCAGGATTATATCCTTTCTGAAAAGAAAGAGCAGAATGGCTTTATAACCATTTCGGTTTTCCCTGCGTGCCCCTTAACACCGAGGAATCACGCAGAGCGGTGCCTTTTCCCGCTCTCCACGCTATTCCTAACCCCACGGACTCCTGCCGCGCCCCTCGGGCGCACCACCGCGGGCCACAGCCCCCCGGCACCGCTCCCCGCTCCGGGCGGCGGCAGCCGCGCCCCCGCCGCGGGAGGTCTCCGCCCCCGGCGGGATGGCGGTAGGGGACGGCCGCCAGTGCAGCCCCGAGCGCAGCCGCCGGCGCCCCGCCCGCCGAGCCCTGTGCCTGGGGCGCCGGCAGCCTGCTCGCCTTCCTCCAGGGCCCGGGCCTCCGGGACGTGGCCGCGCCCTAACCCCCAGGGGAGAGGCGGGTACTTGAGGTGCCGCTTGCCTAGCTGTTCGCCCAGCGCTTGTCGGTGGAGAAATTCGCCCGCCGCGGGGTCGGTGTCAGGGCGGCGCTCCCGCTGCCGCGGGAGCGCGGCAGGCGGCGTTCCCTCAGGTGGGCTCGCCCTGTTCGGCGGGCCGTGTTCTGCTCTGGGACGGATGGTGGCTGTGGGCACTTGAGAAAATAAACCTGAGAGGCATATTTCAGACCTTTTTGCGGCAAATTGAAACTCATTTCACAGAACCGCAGGTCCAAGTCTCTCAACGTTTTTTAAAAAAAAAAGTCACTTGATATCGAGACTCCTAGTTTTTATTTCTGTGCCATGGTTTGTTCATTTTTCACTGCACAGGTGTAAGCTCTGGTGTTGTCTTAGTTTGTTGTTTCTGAAGGTCAGGTATGTGCCAGCATTTCCATTCAGAGCTGTGTTCCTCACGGCTTGTCCCTGGGCTGTAAAATGTCACCGTAGGCAAAGTCCAGAGAAGCTTTTCTCCCATTAGTGGAAAACTTTGGAGTTGAAGGAGTGAGTTAAAATAGATGGGTTTACTGCTTTCCAGACCTTTTTATATGCCTGTATAACATGAAAGCTGATATAATTTAAAGAATAAAATGTGATTTGACAAGCAGATAGTCCTGACTTTTATCTTGTCCCTTTTTTGCATTGTACAAAAAGATGAAAATGGTTAAGATGTTAACATCTGAAAGGTGATAGCCCTTCTGATACTTTATTTCTCTCAGGATAAATTTCCTAACACATTTTTATGGTTTTATGTATATATTCCCAAGGCATCATACAAGATCTGGAGTTTCCTGTACGCTTCAGCTGATGGATGTTTGTTGCAAGAGACATGGTTCAACATTTGGAGTCTGTGCTACTTAGGCCAGGTTAAGTAGTTACTGCTCTCTTTTTTTCTTCACTCCTGCTTGAGCTGTTCATTCCTACTCTTGAACCAGTCCCTGCAATGTGTCTTTGAACCAGATATAGCTGGTATGAGTGAACTGAGAAATAACCTACCTGGGGGAGCAGGAGGGAGTACTGGGTCTCACTGGTTCCCAGGGTACAAAAAGTAAGAGGAGGTGAGAATGAGGCAAGGGTAAGAGCGGCAGCTGTGTGGTGGTACTACCCGCTCTCGGGGTTCTGGGAGAGGCCTTGTAGTATGTGGAGCAACTCTTATGTACAGGCATAGTTACAGGCACCCATAGGGAAATCTGCTAATCACTGATGCTGTGCTGCTATGGTTATTTCAGCGGCCTTTTCCATCCATTGTCAGAAGAGTAAGTAGGATTGCATCTGGGGTGTCAATGAGATGTCTGAATTTCAGACACTTCCTCAGGTGGTAGCACTGTTTTCTGCCTGTCACTTTACTCCATTGAAATACACACATTACTGAAGAAACTTGCTACCCAGGACTTCTTTCTGCTCCTAATTAAGTCAAAGAAAAAACTTTCCCTGACTTTTAAGGGAGCAGGGTCTGGCCCTGCAATGGAATTCAAACATAAAACATCATGCTTCCTTGACAGCTGTGTGCCTTCTGTGAGGGGAGGCCTAAAACCCAGCAACAAAATACGGCTTGCTTTGGCTGCTTCAAAGTGAGATAGTGGCAAGGGGAAGACGTTTATAAATGCCAATGCTGGCAAGGAGAGCAGAGAGATGTTGGTCTGTTGCTTTCAAGGATGCATAGCTACTGCACGTTGAGGAATTCTGCTTTTTGTTATTGAGCTTCTGAGCTTCTTATCTGTATGCTGTAGGAAAATGTATGTATCCTTAAGACTGACCACAAAATAGATAGCTTTATTTTTGACCCAGAGAAGTTGCAGATCTTTTTGTTGAATGGTTTTAATATTTTTTTTGGCATATGGCTACTGTGTCATAAGCCCTTTCAGTCTAAGAGTAAAGACAAACCAGCTGATTCTGTTTATAGGAGCCTTCAGATAACTCTACTAGATTTTATAGTGGATATGGTCACCAAACTTGTTTAAAAATTATTTCATGTTTTGTTTTATTTTTCAGGGTTTTGGAACACCAGAAGTGATCAGTCCAGATTTATTTTCTTATCAGCTATCTGTGACTACAGATAACGTGGGGGTTTTTTTAAGTAAAGAGTTTCTAATTTCCAAGTCTTTTCTTAGAACACTGGAAAGTGTGTTTGTTATTAAGCTAATTATGAGAGCATAAGTAGCATATTTTAATATCTAATATTTTTATTTTTAAATTTTTGTTCAGGTTTTTAAGAAATATTATTAATATTTGTATCTTGTCTTTTGTGTGGCCAGGCAGACCCTGATTAAAACTAATAATGGCATTGTAGCATAGTCTCTTGGTTTTACAGTGTAGATTGTATAGTTGACACATCTACTTTCTGAAAAATCTCTCTGACAAGAGTACCCTACTTGAGATATCTATCATGAGAACACGTGTTCCCTCTCATGTCCCAAATGAAAAATGAAATCTTTTCAACACCTGTTTCCAACATCTCTTTCCCATGTTAAATGTATAACTATAAACACTATATTTCAGACTTTAAAATTATTTTGCACTTTTTCATATTAAACTATGCAGTTATGTATAACATGCATATTTTAAACATTTATTGTCTAACATAAAATAATCATGTAAGGTTTTTTCCATTTACTGATCCCTAAAGTTTAAAATAGTTTCTCTGTGTTTGTTTATAAAATTTAACACTTTTTAATTAAGAAAAGTATCCCTATAACCACCTAAGGGTATTTTAGGAAAGAAAAAGAACCCCACCCACCTCAGAAGTTCAGCACACATTAGTAGTACACATAATTTGTCCTCTACACAGTTGTTGCATACAGCAAACTGTTCAAGATTAGGGACTCCAGTTAGAAATACCATTTAAATTTTGTTTAAATTACGTTTTACTGTCGCTACATAAAAACAGTATGAGTGTATGCTCTCAGAATTATGCAACACCAGCCTTGTAAGCTCCTATAAGTTATATTTACCAACCCTAGTCTGTAGAAATGTGTGTATATGCTCACACAAACATATGTGTAGCTTATTCCAAAAGTTTTAAACAAAGATTATTTATTAATAGCAATGCACAGCAGACATCCTTACAGAACATCTAACACTGTTAAGAATAAAATCACACGTTAATGTTTCCAATATGTTTTATAGGATGATGTTTTAGCATGTGACTACTGGGGTGGTAGTTCAGTTTTTTACTATGTTTACACTTGTCTTACAAATTATTTTCTTACATGATCATGAATCATCTCATACACAAATCTCTTTTTAAGTACACGGAAACTTTAACAATGTAATGCTAACTTTGTTGTGGTAAACTAATTAAAAATGAAAAAATACAAATTGCAAAAAAAGAACTTTTATATGTAAAAATTGTGCTAAATGTATTGTGCCTGCTTTTTAGATGAACTTACTCTAGAGACATCTGTAATGGATAAGGCAAGAAAAGAAAGACACATCTCTATGCCAAAAGTTTTTAGAAAGCCTTCATTGTATGAAGGGCATAAGAAGAAATCAGTTATACTGATCTGGGAAAGTCCGGTGGTGGATGAAGAGGATTTGGTAATGGCCACTACAACCACCATTTATTTGTAAATATTTTTCCCCTTATTGTGTGTTAAGAAGTTATTTAAATGAGTTTTTCATATAGTAGTATGCAGCAATATATTGTATTTGAGGTAAAAATGTTCCTCCTTTAGGTTTTGGTAATTTATGCCTAATACCTAGAGCATATAAAATGAATTGTTTTATTTGTTTACTGTGATTTGCAGGGATATTACTCCCTGACAAGGTTACATTGACCTATCATTTCATGCATCAGCAGTTCTTCTATTGCACTGATTTGATCAAGCCTAGTGGATAAAAGAGGAGCAATCCACCCAGTGGACCAAATTAGAATTATAATAAAAAGTGCACATTTTGAAGGGCAAAGTAGGTTAAGTATGGTACTTACTGCATTTTTGTGATGTGTCAAATTTTAAGCTTTTTTCATAAATGTTTGTTCAAACTTTTACATTCAAATTTTGTATTTTGATTTTATGTAGTTACATAAGTGATGCTGTAGCTACAGCTGAGGAAAAAGGTAGATTTTTGTAGCTATTGGAGGCTTTTTTAGCTTAGATACTTGTGAAAGTGCAATAAATCTTTTTCATTTTGAATTCACAGTAATTTCTGGGTGTCTCTCTGCTGTACAACTCTAGATACTGCTGTTGCTCCTCATGCTGAAGAACTTCACCATTTTACAGTCGTAAAATGTCAAACAACCCTTCCTAGTTACCTGGTTTGGGATCTGCTAGACAGAGGAAAAGGGAGTGCATGGCCTACAGCTTTACTCTGTTTCTAGAGCTGTCTTGTTGCCACTTGCTCTCCTTGAATGCCAGCAATAGCTCAGTGAATCAGGAGGGGCTGTATACTGTCTGTTCTCTCCCAGGTAAGTTTTAAACTGCTGTTATCCAAGGGATGGGCCAAGGTACCTGTCTTATGCAAGGTGTGAAATAACTGTTGTAGGCTCAAACGTGATTTTAGTAAGATGTAGCAAATGAGATCTTTAAATGGCTCTGCAGTAAGATATGTGGAAGTTATAACATAGAAGCTTAATTTTCTGTTTCTCTAATGACAGAGTATACATTAGACGCATTTTAAAAATCTTTATACATTTGTTCTATACTGCTCTGTTGTGATGATCCACTAGTACTACATAATCAGTCTATACTGATGAAGGTTTGCTAACAGTGGAAAATCAAGGCCATCGGAAATGATAATTACAAATTCTAGCACCTCATAAATGCTAAACAGCATAATAGTAGCATTCATGTGTTTTGCTTACTAAGGAATACACAGAGAAATTAATTTAAGCACACATTTAAGTTTCAGTGATCTCAATAGGACATAAGAACGTACTGAGGTTGTTTACATAATTGGGTAGAGCGTGAGCACATATGTCAGTGCTTTGCTGAGTAGATCGCTTCTAATAGAGATGGAGACCCCAGGAAAGAAGCCCACCTCAAGAGCTTGTAGGAAACACTGGGAGAGTCCTGACTGGTTTGCTTTGTTTTGCTTGTTGGGGGTTTTTTTCTTTGAGTTAGACCTTAAGTCAATATGAATTAATTTCTTCAGTAACTGAAGCTAAGTAAAAACATGCTGTCCCAAGATTAAAAAAAAAAAAAAGGACAGAGACCAAGAAGGTAAGCATCGGGTTACTCCAGAACTTAAATATACATCTGCTTTGTGGCAATAGATTAGTTTCATTTCTTATTTAGATATTCTGTTGAATGATGTTTTAAATTCCATTGCTATGAATATTCATGCAGTAGATTAAATGATGCCAAAATTTCAGTTTGTATCTTTGTGAGGATTTGTGTTGAAATTGCTGAAAATTTTCACTGCCTCAGGAATTTAGTAACACCATGAATAGAAAATGAACGCTTTTTAAAGTTACTGTTTCTATTTTGGGAGCAAACAGATAGACAAAATGAAAAATTACGTATTTGGGGACCAAAAGGTAAATTATTTAACAATTGCTAACTTTTTGAATGATACTTGCTTTAAAATACTTGATACTTAATCAGGGAAATCTAAGTAAGCATAGGGTTGAGCAATTCAGTAGTGCATATTTGAAGTGGAGCTTTTAAAAAGATCACCATACAGCTTCAAGTTAAAGAAATCTTAGAGTTGAGGAACAAAATTTGCATCAGGTGAACCAAAATGTGAAACAGCTGTTTTGTATTTGCTTTTTGGAAGTGGCTATTGAATCAATTCAAGCAGTACCACCCTAAGAAGATGTCTTTGGTTTTGCAGCTGATCTATTACATGCTTTTTTAAGCAATTAGAGCTTGATAATGCAATCATTTGTCACCCAATTAATTTTGAAAGACTGGCAATACATGGATGAACTCTTTAACCTGTGGTTCACTTGGCACCATTGTTATTTAGAGCAAATAAAAAAATATTATTAGTATTGGGTAAGCTACATTATAGGAACTCAACATCTTCATGTTCTGTGACTTGTAATTTAATTTTTTAAATATTTTTATTATTACTATAGATAAACACATGGATAAATAAATGTAACATGGTTTTGTTTTGTATAGAATATGTAAATTCATTACAAATAGAAACAATAATTGAAAAAATTATTGTAAAAATATTTCTCCAGGGCTGATTCTGTGCCCTGACATCAACAGAAACTTTATCAAGGGCATTAATGTGTGCAGGTTTCTGCCCTGTATTATCTTCACAGCTTTGAAAACCTTAAGCACTGAAGCTAAAGTTCTTAGAAAGCTAAGAGAAAGCTACGGCCATGCCAACATAAACCAGATCCTATGCTTTTTTTATACTTCAAATCTTGAAGTCATTATATCCTGTTATTTCAGTGCATCAGAACAATACTTCATGACAAGATTCTGCTCTTCCCTGGGAGAGGCAGTGTAAAGGCAGTTTCAATATGGAAAGTGTACTGAGGCCTAATTTCTAGAATTTCAGTGCTGAACTTGTACGCATAGCAAATGCTAACTCAGATTTTTGTATTCTTGAAAAGAGGTGTATGAATTGTGGAATAATATATGTCACAAAAGACTTTTGGAGGTCGTCTGGTCTAATGCCCTATTCAAAGCAGGGCCAGCTTGTGTTGCTCAGGGCTTCATCCGGTGAAGAAACAAGTATCTCCAAGGATGGAGATTTCACAGCCTCACTGAGCAGCCTATTACAGTGTTTAACTACCCTCATAATGAAGCTGTGTGGGTTTTTTTCCTGATATCTAACCTAAATATCTAATCAACTGAAATATGTGTCTTCTTGCTTCAGATAATCTGAAAGCTTGGTATTTTTCACCTTCTTGATCTGTGACTCTCTTAAAAATTGTATTTTGCTTATATAGGTTGTATTTGTAAACTCATCTTGAGTTGCCAGACTGGCAACTTAATTTGTGCTAATGTAAACCTGGGATAATGCTAAGGACTTCAGGGGTGTACATCTAGATTTATTCTGATATAACGCTCATCAGAAATGTGATTTTCTGCCACATCTTACAGGGAAGCCTTTTCTTTCTGGAAAGAGAGTGAGTCACATAATTCTGTGTATGTACATGCATAACTAATTAAAAAGTAGGAACATTAGTCCTAGAAAGGTAGAATAAATGTATACTAGAATAAATGTGTACATTTATGTATATAAATGTATACTATGTGTATACTAGGTTAACACGTTCCAGTATTAAGTTGTTATTTCATTACCTCTGTATTTTTGCTGAAGTTTAAAAGTGTTTACTCAGTCAAGGAACTTCTGTGTCCCTTAAGACTATAGACCTAGTGTTGCTTAGTACATTTGTATGGCTTTCCAGGTGGGTTATCTTGAAAAGAATACTCGCTCTAGAAGCACAGTCTGGACTAAAAAAATAGAGTGTGCCTGTAGTGTAATGTGGAACAATATGTGCAGTTTACTAAAGTTGTGACACACAATGACTACTGCCTTTCTATTCATGAGCCCTGCTACCTTGCACTGCTCAAGGGTTCCCCAGCTTAAGTTTGCTCAGCTACCACATTAAACATGTAACAAAGCAGCACTAGGAACATGTCCAGGAGAAGGCATACCTCCAGTCCTGCTGCTTTCTCCCATATGGAGGCAAAAGTAGCAGCAGCTCCCAGCTGTGCTTGGGGCTGCATGTGGCACCGAAAGAGGCTGATAACTACTCAGGCAATACCACTTCTGGACATAAATGGCAATTCAAGTGTTTGTATGTGCCATTTGGAAGTAGTATACACTTCTGGAGTGGGCACCATTATGGAGAAACTCTGAGGGTGGTTATTAAACTCTGTTTAAAGAAACTTGTTTCTGTTATGTCCCTATGCTATTATAATTGGGCTTTTAAAATTGTTGGTTTGGGTTTGAAAGATGAAGGGAAACCTTGTAGAACACTAGATAAATACTCTCTGAATTTTGTAGCTGTAGCATGAACTTTCATATTTGATTCTTCCGTGTCTCGGTTTATTTCTTGGAGTACTATTTTTACGACCCTTATAACCAGCAGCATAAATACTGTGTGATTTGTTCATGCTGATGGTGATTTGGTGTTTGTGGAAGCTACGGATAATACTGATCTATTTCTAAGACTTACAGCGACAAATAATTTAGGAGGTTTGAAGGTTCAATAAGCAGAAATAAGCTTTCCTTATGCTTTACATAGTTACTTCATACACTCACTGTTTGGAGCACTTTCAGTTGCTTAAATATGTTTTCAGTGTCATTCTCAAAGAACCATTAAAAAGGGGAGGCAAATATCTGTGACTTGTAAAAAAAGTTCAAAGAAGTGAATGGAACTGCTGAGAGATGCAGAGCCAATACATATGATTTCTACCGGTGCTATCATTTCATATGTGTCACCAAACAGACTGATGCTGTTGACCCCGGGTGGGTACGTGCTGTGTGGGAGCTTTCTGTGTCACAAATTATATTTAAGTGAAAAATAAACATGCAAAAGAACCTTTTCTTGGGACTCATGTTGAGATCACAACCCCCAACCATTTTTTGCCATGGTACAGACTGGAAGCTCGCTAGCTTTGTTCAGCAAAAGCTGTAAATGACTGTATTTTTATTGGAATATTGTTATAAATTTGGAGGAGAGTGCATTTTGTTTTCTCTGTGTGGAAAATAATTGATTTTTAGTATAAGGCAGGTTAGGATTTGGACCACAAGTGGTAAGCAATGGTGTTGCCCCTGCAAAACAAATCTCTAAAATACCTGTTGCAAAATACATCTGATTTCACCCCTCCAGGTACTTTAGATTAATAAGTGCTATCTAAATACTACCAGGAAGGTTTTTTAATAGGTGTTAAATCCTCTGAATTATTTAGGTAGTATCCAGTTCTTTTAATGGTTGGTCAGTGGGAGGTCTGTCAACAGGAGGTGGCCGATGGCCATTGGGAAGAAATGCTCAGCAAGAAATCTTGCCACAGTGACCTCTGTGGCTCCTCCCTTCACCTGTTCATGACCACAGTCTTGAACTACAGGCTAGCAAGGTGTGCCGGGAACTATGTATTTTCTGTCCCAACTTGCCTTTCTGATACACGATAGATGTCCTTAAGAGACTGGTGGCACAGGTGAGGCAGCTGCAGTCAGCATGATCTGCCATTGCCTAGGGTGAACACAAACAGAAGGGAGAAAAAGGCATCTCAGGCAGCCAGAGAAAACAAGGTTTGAGCTGCATGGTTTTGTCTGCTGGACGTGACTTAAAAATAAACATATTCTAAGATTTGGAGCTATTGTAAAACCTTATTTTTTGTCAGTGAACCCAACTTTGATCTGGGTTACCTTGAAATTAATTGTAAAGAAAAAAATAATTATTCATCATACTCTCAGCTTGGATAATAGAAGGCTTGTTAAAATGTGAGATAAAATTCCTTATTCTTTGTGGAAAGCAGGAAAGAAGAAAGGTAGCAAACTAAATAACTGTTCCTTTCTGATACTTTATGAATGAGGAATTTTCAGCTTCAAGAGTGAGTTACTAATGCATATTAGGTCTAGAATTATTTTGTCCTTTATTTTCAGGTATGTTCATTTTTCAACCAACCCATTTTTCTGTAGAGAGTTGATATTTAGTAGAGGGTTATCATAGAGTATATTATTTTGCTGTGGCTGTAAAACCTCATTAGAGATTAATTTGGTGAATAATGATGCAATTTTTAGTATTTCTCATATTTATATGCTCATTTTTTTTCTCTCTTCCTCTCCCCCGCCCCCCAAAATTTTTTTGCAATTATATATATGGGATGTTTTATCCGAAAGTGTGAAAAATAAGAATTCATCCAGCATTCTTCCCCAGATGATATAAGAAAATACAGGTACAATTTGTATTTACTTAAAGTTACCTATGGTTTGTGGGTGTGACTGTTCAACACTTACAATGGGTTGATTTATAGTGGATGTTATAAGCAACTTGTAGTTGTGCAGCTCAGTTATGCAAAAGAATTATTTTCCCCCTCGGGTCTGAATATGCTGTCTTGGCAGCTGTTTTTATCTGTCTTTATGGAGAAAGTTTCACCCATGGGATAAGTGCTTATCTCGGTAAAGCATTTGCCTGTAGACATACTCCAGGCTATGGGAACCATGTTTTTGAGTTCTGTTATCTCCTGAATATAGCTCTGTAGAGAATAGTATTTTATGTAGTAACAAAAAGAAAACATTTGGCTTTTACCAGTGTGTTACAGAGTTCAGTAAATACATGGTGGATGCCCTCTAGCTAGATTGACATGGAACTAACACCTGATGGCAGACACAGTACAGAATGATTGCTCCAAAATAAAGTTTGTACTTTCTGAAGCTGGAGAGTCTGAAATTCTAATTGCATCAATAACTTTGTGTGGCAGACAAGAAGATTTGGCCAGTGTAAAGAAATTCTACAGAGGAGTTCAGTGAAAATTTTATTTTATATCTCAACAGACTATAGAAATAGATTACTTTTTTTTTAAGTAATACAGTGATCACTTATTAAAACCTTATTACTTGTATTTAGAAATCAAAAATCAAGGAAGTTGGACGTGAATGTTTGAAGTATACTCTGAATTATTGTTACTTCTCCATACAAATATATTTTGTAGAGTTCTCTCTTCCTTTTTTTTCCCCCCACTCAAATTTTTCCTTTTTGTCATTAATGATAAATAAATAGCCACTATGGGGAAGGGTTAGATGCCCAAGGAGGGATGCCTGTAATTCAACATGCTGAGCTGAGAAGCTTCAGAAGCCAGTAAATTGGAAATTAGTTTAACTCTCCTCAGAAGAGTTTCCATCCTGAGCCTTTTCCAAGAGTTAGGCACCCATGCTTTCTCCTAGCACAGAGGAAAAGACAGAGTGAGAATTCTGTTCTGCCTTTTCCTGAAATATGAGTAGTTGTACATTATGAGGTTTTTTGAAACTCAGTTCCTTTTGCCTGCAGGGATTAAAATCTCAATTCTCACTCCCCGGAGCGGGGAAGTGTGTGGAATTACCAAATTGTAGGCCATTATGGACAGGGGCTGTGTTGGACATTTTTGCTGAAATTATTCCTTTTCCCATGATATTATTAAATATTCATCATGCCAGCAAGGACAGAACAAGTGTGAGAATGACTCCTGTGACAGCATTTTGATATTTGTAATGAGCTAAAGACGTAGGCAAGGTGTGAGGATGGAGGTAATGTCTTTTGTTGGACCAACTTGCATAACTGAGGAAAAGTAGGTAAATACTGGACACAGAGGCGCTTCTTCAGGTCTAATATTGAAACAGAAGACTTCAAAGCTAAGTGTAAGTTAAGACTAAGGTGGTCTCAGTTTAAATTGGTATCTATAGTTAGACTGCAAGAGAAAAGATAGTTGGTACTTTTGAAATAGAAGGGATATTAATTAATGGAATGGATGGGAGGATAAGATGGTTGTCTCTTAAGGAAAATGCATCAGATTTCTCCTTCCTATTCCATCCAATCTTGTTCTTGCATACTCCCCTCTGAGCATATGCACCCTCTTCTGATTTTCTTCATTCCTGTATGCCTTCACTTTTTTATATGGACCTCTACACACATGTGCAGGCTTGTACAAAATCACATATTTTAGTTCTTTCTTTCCTACTGCCTTCCCAGTTGGGTAGATCTAAAATACATAGTACTGACTCATTCCCTTGACTTTGCTTTGTTTTTCTTACCTGAAACACCATCTTCCATGAAGGATTTGTCCCCAAAATATTCAGAGAAATTTTGAGAAATTACTTTCTTTAAAAATTGACAGCAGACGCTCCCTTTCACTATAGTTTCCAAGGAATGAGGGGCCAAACTTTCTTGAAAACAAGCCCCTTTGGAAAATGGCAGAATTTAGCCTGTGGCTTTCCATTGAGAACAAGGCTAGAGAACAGACAGTTTCAAAGAAAGGAATTTGGCTGTATACATTCTACTAAAGACAAAACTCTTTATTGTGAAAAATAACAAGCAAATTTAATTCTTAAAAAGAAAAGAAAGAAATATGAACTTTCCCACAAGATAGGAGTGAATTCAAGCTATCCGAGAAGTCTGAAACATACATTGTTATGTTAGGAACAAAGAAAGTCTTAAGTACATAGTTTCTTGTGATCTGTTTTCAACTTAGGATTATCTTCTAAATTGGTCAGTATATTTGTACATGTTCTGAATATGAATTGTATGATTGGAAAAAAAAGTTATTTGTGAACAATACTTTTTTTTTCATCTAAATTAAAGATGTCAATTCTCTCTAATGTGTGTAACTCATTGTTACACTGGAATTGCAACCGATGTTTCCATAAAGACGTTCTGGTCTGCATCAGTTCTTTGACTTTTTCATATAACATGACATTTTAAATTTTCTTTACTTTTTTTTCCTTGCTACTATATTCTTTGAAGCCTACTTTTACAAAAATTGCTTTGCAACTGAATCTTATGGGACAAAGCTGGTAAAATTAATATCACTGAGAGTGTCGAGCCCAGTAATGCGATTCTGTTTGTAGTCTAAGAGTGATTTTTAAACTCAAAGACTTAATCATTGATGAACACATTCATTCAGCTTTTTGTCCTGTGTGTCAACAGGAGGATTGCATTTAAAATCAGATGGTGTATAGACAAGAGAGGTTTAGACAGCTAGCATTTTGAAGTCTTACTAGTGGAAGATACCATCTCAGTCCCATTGCATTCTTGCAGTAAGAGATTACTATTTTTTTCTTCAGGTATAATATTAATATCTTTAAAGTTCATAAACTCTTTTAAGTAAAATTCTAAAAGGAACCTTTTTGATGTAACCATTAACTAGAAAATATTTTAAACTATATACAAAAAGACCTTATCAGTGATCACCATTAACGAATAAATGTTTGGGAGTTAGTCTGAACATATAAAATGCTCTGCAAGTGCTATTGTTTGCTATTGTTGTCATTAATAGGTTATTCTACTTTTTAAATTCAGATGAAAAAGAATCTAGGAACATTAAGAAATCACTCGGTAATGAACTTGGTGCTGAAATTGAGCCAAATACTATTGAAAATCAAAATAATTATAAGCCACTGGGAGAAATATCAGATGACGATGAAGAAAGTAGCAATGAACAAAGTGAAAATGAAGAGGGAAAACGTACTGCACCAATAGAATTGTTGGGAGAGATAAATTTTCCTTTATTAAAATGACAGATTAACGGCATAACTAAGTATTATGGACTCAGGTAAGCTGGAACACCAATTCTGCAGTGAATACTTCTTAATTCTTGTCAAGATTTGTCAGCAGTATTAATTACCTAGTTAGCCAGCCTTTCATTCCCAGAGCTAGGTTTACATGTGATTTTGGCTTATAATGAAAAATACTCATTGATTAAAATGATACATTGTGTCAGTTTATTACCATGATTTTTCAGCAACAACAACTGGTGATAAAGATATTTATATGTTTTGCCATGTTTGCCAAGCAGCACAGCTTTGGAGGCCTCAGACGCATGGTTGTTTGGGTTACTATTGTTTCTCTCTTGCCTGCCTGCTTGCTGGCAGTTAATTGAGTGGTTGGCTTTAGTATTATATTCTTGGAGCCAACAGCAGCAACAGAGATCCAAATGACCTCAGCTGATTTCTCCTGGCTCCCTGTTTATTAGTTGGTCACAAGCTCCTGCATGCGCTGTTCTTTAGGGTGGGGAAGGGAACCTTCATTTCAACTCATGTAATTGTTTTTTGTAGAAAATGCGATAGAGAAGGAAGGTTAATAAGGGGAGGAAGGATGGCAAAACCCAAAATACTGGGCACTTTGCTGTAACAAGAACAGTGAATTTTGTACTATCTTATGAAAAATTACAATTGCACAGCCACTGTCTAACTGAGTCTTGAGGGATTTAATTAGGGCAGTTTTCACTGCAAAATTATTCTTTCCTGTGAAATTTTTGAATGTGATTGTTTTTGCTCACTTTATGGTGCGTGTGTGCATGTGGTATGCAAAATAACATTAAAGCTTTTTCATGTCTTACTATTTTTGGGTTTCTTTCAGGTTTAACCTGGTGTCTGAATTTTCTGTGTTTGTTATTTATGATATAATGATTACGTCAATTATGATCTTTATTTAAGATCTTTATGATCTTATTGCTCTTAAATATCATTTGTCTTCTTTCCATCCTAGTTCTAGAATTAAAGTTTTACCTTAAATTATTAGTGTCATTAGCTGAGAAATCACTTTTTTTCCATTGCAGACACTTACTCAAAATTATGATACTACCCAAGAGCACAGGTTGTAACAGTAAGCTTGACATTCTTCAGGTTATGAATATCAATTTCTGATATATGTATAGGTAAAGTTTTTCATTGGTGTAATTGCACTTTCATGAACCATAAGTGGCACACTTATTTCTGTTTGTTTTCTGTTGATTTTGTCATCATATACATGTTTGTAATATATTATGCTGTCAGATTGCAGTTCTGATCTATGAACCAGAAAATACTGAGGCCAAGCAGTTTTTTCCACTTCTTGAAGAAAATGTGTTGATGGGTAAGTTTGAGAATCGCAACTACGATATTTATTGTAGAGGCATTCTTGCCTTTCACAGATAAACATTGAGAATTATTGTACCGATAGAAACCTGACTTTGTGTTTAAAAAGGCAGTAATTGAGAAAATACTTATATTACATCTGGATTTTCTACATCTTAAATAGGCTGCCTTGGTCTATAAAATGACAGAGTAAACATTCTCTAGTTGTTAATGTTCAATTGCAAATATTCATTTTACGCTATATTAAGGGAGGAAGAAGAGAATCAGAAATCTGCTTACAAATTTAGAAACAAGTCTTCTGAACTCAGAAGAAGTAGAATGGACCAGGTGAGCTCCCATCATCTGTCTCAATGTAATATGAACTAGCTTAGTCCAAAGCATCAATAAAGACCTTAAACTAATCTGGCTCATCTTGCACTGAAGTGGAAGAGGAACGCTCAAGAAAACTCTTTTAACACTTGGGCAGGAAACTTCCAGCAGAGAATATGTAAAAATTAGTAAAGGAAATTAGCTTTTAAACTACCCCAGATAGATTCATAGAAAGACACCTGGTGATGCTCTGAGATGTTACCTGTGATCAAGGCAATTGAATTGTGCCAAAATGTAAGCCGTGTTTGTCATGAAGTGGGTATTGGGCTCAAAGATGTTAACCTCAAGAAGTCCCTCTAAATTCTGTAATATGAGAAGGAAACAATGAGAAGGAAAGAATTAAAAAGATTAGTTTAATCTATCTTTGGATACTCCCAAGCCTGGTTTAGATGTACCTTTTCTTCTCTCACATATTAACTTTAGCTTACACCACTTATTCATGATCAAGACTTCCTGTATCAATTAGGATATAAAGATACCTGGGGCAAGGGGTAGAGAGAGGGGGAATCTTCCATTCTCTTGCCGCTGTGTAGCTACAGGAAACAGGAACAACAAAGAAGCTTAAACAGTGGCTTAATTCATCTGAGCATTCTCCCATAAATGAGTTATTTTCTGGTGACCAGCTGTGCTGGTTTTAGAGCAATGTTGAGCCAAATCCAAGTGCAAAGTGGTCACAGCACCTTTCAGGATACAAGCTGACTTCATAGTTTTGACTCTGCAGTCTGCTACGCAATCATTACAGGGCTTTCTTCACTTGCTAGAAAGGATTAATTGGTATTTAATGATTCAATTGAAAATAGGTGAAACTAATTGCCCTACTTGCTTCTTTTTTTAACTTCTTTTTAATATAAAATACAGTGAAGCAATGAATGATCTTGTATATTTTTATGGCAGAAGCAGCACAGAAAATTGCCAGTGGGGAGAGTGAAGATGGTGAAGAAACAAGTGATGAAAGCAGCGACAGCAACATGAAGAGTCCTAGCTGTTCAAATAGCAATGATGAAGAAAATGAAGAAAGTTCTGATGATTCCGAGGAAAATTAGTTTGGAGATTCTTCAGTGTTTCAGTTGATGATTTTGATTCTCCAACAGGCATGTTGAAGTATACTGTTTAATAATAATTTTTCTTACAAATTTCAGTAGTCTTTACTAACATTAATATCAGGTCTTAGAATGTTTGTAGGCCTTGTAATATTTTCAAACTTATACCTGCAAAAATTACCTTGTTCTCTAACTTGATGACACATGCGAACTTGATGTGTGCAGAAATAATTGATAAAGTATTTTCCCACTGGAGCAGCAAGTCACATGGAAACTGTGATATAGATTGTCAGTTGAGCAAAACATAGTATTTTAGGAGTATTAGACTTGCTACGCTACTCTGCACCACTTGAACAGGGGAAAATGAATCTTCCAGCATGATTATATGAAAGTCCCTATTCTGCAAAATTATGATGTAGTTTTGAGTGACAGAAATGTTGCCTTAAAATAAAAACACTGCTTGCTGAAAATCATTATGATTTTTGTAACCTTGACATTAATGAAATAGCTGTTAAGAATATTTCAACTGAAAAGCCTTACTTGAGGTCTTTGTAAAAATGAATAGCTTCAGTGAAAGTCTCGTGTCCAGATTTGGAGATAAACCATATAGCACTGTTGAATGTTGTAAAATTGATCAGAAAATCTACATAACTAATAAGATTGTGACTTGTACCAATTTAGTATTCATTTATTGTTAACATTTATAAAAGTTACCGACTGAGATGGCATGAACTACAGTAGTGATGGTGGCTGTATCTGTGGTGTGAAATATTCATACTCAACTGGGGAAGTTTGAATTGACACTCCTGGTGAATTTGGTCTGCATAAAGAGATTATAGGATTGAGACTCTGGAGTAAATTTACCACAGATATTCAGCTGTTTCTCTGGCCGCAGCTAGGCTGCAGAAAGAACAAAAGTTTAGTTTCTACAAATGGATAAAAGATAAGTAAGCCAGCTGCTTTCCAGAGAGAAGTGTAGCACCTCCCTTCTCATTTAAATTGAAAGGAATGAAAATTATCAACCTCTTTGAGGTTGTGACTCGCATATTACTAATATTCATTTTAGTGTCCACATCATTCAGCTCCTATTGCTTGTTTTTTAATTTGGAGATTTTTCCGAGAGAGAACAATTTGCTCAACATTACATTTTAAATTAAAATTACATTTTAAAAATGACAGGGAAAAATCATAAACTGGGAGTCATTCTTCCTACTTTATAAATATGCTGATTTTTCTGGACTGGCATTAAAACTTTTTTAAATGATTCAGATATGCTCTTGAGAGTCAAATTCCCTTTTAGCAGAGTATCTCAAGAATAGATCGGATATATAAACTCAAGATGGTTTACATTTTGTGCTAATATCTTCTGCCATTTTTAATGCAGACATCTATGTGGGATGTCTGCCATATGTATTACCTCAAATCAGTTGGTGTCCACATGGTGAGGACTAAGTGAACCATGTTACAATGCTGGAATAAATAGATAATAAGTTAAATGTTTTTAAAAGTTTGGATATAAATTGGCTGGCATCCCTGTAAAAGGGTGTGTCTCTAACTTGACAGATAGTGCAACTCTCTTGCTTTAAAGTGATGAAAAAATACTTTGATTAAGCTGTGCTACTGCAGGTAAGGCTTGTACCCAATTCTTACTGTGTTTACAGTTTATTTTTTAAAAACAGTAAGAATTTTATTGTACAAAACCTAAGTTATATGGGGATGGAGAATTGGACTGAGTGTAATCACATTCAGTAAAGTCAACTAATGAAAACCAAACATAGCTAACATGCTGTTCTGGGGTAGGCAGAAGAAAAGATACAATAAACATATTTTATTAAACACATGAGTACATTAAAGTTTAGTATTGCTTTTCACTACAGAAATTCTAAGGCCTGATATTAATGTTTAAGACTATATAGTAGCCATTTCATGCTATAATTTTAAGGGTCTATTTTCCTTTTACCTCGGTGTAAGAAAAAACTCTATTTAACAATGATGTGTCTAAATGTTATTGAATAAATGCTTTGCATGTTCTTTTTCATATGAAAAATAAATGCTCAAGTAATAAGAGACTATCTAAGTCTATAAGTCTTGGAGAAATAATTGGTTAATATTCTCATGCTTAGATAGATGTGCCTATATAAGAAAACTTCCATTGGTTTCTTATTGCCTTTAGCTGCTGTGATATCTCTGTGTTGTGTTATTTTTCTTTCAGTAATTCCTGATGCAGATTTGTTTGGGTAAATATGACAGTGAAGATGCTTATCAAATACTTGTAACTCTTAAAAGGGCTTAGCTTTGCAGTGTCTGTTTCTTTGTTTAACCCCAGCAACATAAAGGACATGAAACTTCAGATTTTGAGATAATTTATGTTGCTTGAAGAGATCTTCCTGCATTGCAGAGGTGCCTTTGCCGTTCTCCAGTACTCCATCTTGGTACAAGGTACAATGTCTCTGTATCTCAGTGGCATCTAAGGTCATTCCTGGAGACCCTGTCATTAGCAGCATATTCTTGTTCTCCATGTTTCTTGTAGAGAATTACTGCAAAATGAAAGAGAAGGATAATTGTGGGTTTTTTTCTGAATTACTTTCAAAATAGGCATGTCAACTGCTTTCACAGTCCCCTGCTTATGAAAAAAACAATGTCACAATGTACATGTCACGGTACTCAGAAAGTGGCCCTCTGGGAATGGGGATTGCTTAAGGTGCTCTGAAGTTTGAATGATTGGCATAGCTACTTCATTTTTATCTTCATACAGTGTCCATAAATGAGACTAGGAGAAGCGCACATACTGCTACTGAGGAATTGGATAGAAAAGCATGAGCAAAGACAAATAGACTAATATGGAGGGTCTCTGAAGGGCTCCGAAGTTTTTCTGAAACTAATTCTGTCTGATTAATCAAAATTAAGAACCTGTAGGGAGGATCAACCTAGTGACTCCGATAATGATAGAGATTATTTTAAGTAACTAAAACTGCATATGCAAAGCATAGTAAAGAGATTTTTACCTCTTCAGCTGAAAGCGTTGAAGGCTTTTAATGATGCTTTTCAGGGCTTCTGAGGACTGTCTGGGAAGTAGACTTTTTTTAAAACCAGTTTGTCTTCACCTACATTTTTAAGGAAATTAAGTATTTAATTAAATATCTTGGATCTCATTTCTTATGTCTAATGACACAAGTTATATTTATAACTGTAAAACATAAAACTAATTTTCACTCTCTGCTGAATGTGGTTTTTTTAAACCTCATAAGTAAACACTTGTTTCTTGATCTTTTGAGTGGTTGAAATTGATCAAATAGTTTCTGAAAGGACTTTGCATCTTTTGTAGGGTTTTTTTTGTTTAAAATTTGCATTTTCAAACTGGCTGTTGATCAACAAATATTTTAAAGTAGCAGATCAGTCTGTAATGCCTTTACTTGAAGAAGAATTTCTTAAAACTCTTGGCAGATAATCCTTCACTCACCTAGATTCCATGCTGTATGTGTCTTGAGGAAGAGCCTATTCACATACAAATACATACAATTTTTTAACATGTTAAAAAAACAGTAACCAGAATGCAGTCATACCAGTCTTGCTTACTGCAGACTGCAATCTGTTGCAGCGCTTCCTATAGCCTGCCTCTAGCAAGCAATGGACAGGTTAATATCTGAAGGCATTGAGGGCTAATTTACTCCAATACACAAGCCAGATTCCAGGTCTAACATTACGATACCAGAGAGGGAAATTCTGGACTTTACATCCTAGAAAATCTACATGTTGGTCTTTTTGCAATCTTCAGATCCCTAAAGCCTTTGTACAGAATTTTCTCTGAAGGAAGAGGCCAGTGGAACTACATCTCTAACTTTAAGCTTTTCTGTATAGCATGAGTAGCATGAGCCTGGATATCTGTCAAATCTTTCGGAATTTTTGCTAGCTCACCTTACCTTCAGTGTAGTTCAGTGTAGACTTCTGTTTAAAGATATTATTTATCTCTGAAGAGAAAAGATGACTGGTAGAAGAATGCTGAGGAGTGAAGTCCCAGGTAGGTGTTCTCTCATTGTAGCCAGAGAGGAGTGCAAGTACCCTTGTTACCTGTCCTGTAGAGAACAGGGCTGTTAGAAATCAGAGTACTATCCATTGTACTCTCTTGAATCCCTTCCCAGACATTTCCTTTAAACCCTTGCAAACATTACCTATCCCTTAAGATTAGAAAGAGAGAGGTTATGCTTGATTCATTGTTCAGAGCAGTGCTGCTCTTTATCTGATGTGCATAAGCTTTAAAAAACTTTATTGTGGCTGAATATGAACTGTTAAAGATAGCATGGCTAAGCTGTGTCTCTTGTTTTAGTGCTGAGTTGCTAACACCGCCCCAGATGACAGCGGCTCTGCTTTTTCCTGTGGTCATCTTCTTCCGGTGCAGCTATTAAAATGCCAGCAAGAGGAGTCATTAGGTAATGTCAGCATTAGGTAAATGTGGGCTTGCAGAGACATTTTGAAGGGCCAAAGTAGAGGACAGGTATTTATTACACAAATAGATCATGTCTGTAACATGACAACTCTACTCTGATTTTCTGCTTGGGAGCTGATGTCTTCAGTTTGAATCACCTGTCCCTTGATCTAGAAGTGTTTTTTCCTTAAAATTGCCCCTCAATGCTCTCATAATCTTCCATACTAATACCACAAAGAGAAGCGTGTGTAACAGCTGATGGCTTTGCTTAAAGCTCATGCAGTCCTCCATTACCTCAAAATAGGAATCTGTTTATTGTGAGAGTGCTAATGAAATCCACTCAGATTAGGTAATATGAACTACTGAGTCAAACAGAGAGAAAGAATTTTTTTCTTAACTGCCCATCTGTTTTCTCTGGTAGACAAACTCGGTATCTAACTTCTCAGAGTGCAGTGTGCAATTGTCCATTTTTGTAGCTGTTCATATCATCCTGTTTGTGTTTCTGTGCTATGTTTGCACCTTGTTGTGAAATGTAGGTATTGGTTTTCTGCTTAAACCACTTTCATTTCAATCAGGTGCACTTAACCTCCCTTTTTGGAAAAGTCTTTTTATTTTGATTTCTGTAATATTGTAGCTAAAAAGAAACCAGAAGGGTGAAGGGGTTTAAGTACAGTGCTGCAGAAGGCCTACTATTTCACTAGTACTGCTGACTATTCAGGGTGAACTGACAAACTCATCAAGGCAAAACCTGACTTATCCACCACAGACAAAAGAGGGAAAATAAAAAAAAAAAAAAGAAAAGAAAAAAAAGCCTAGTTAAGCTCACAACTGTAATGATCCTGAAAACTTTTGAGAATTAGGAAAGCCCATACCTGAGATTGAGTTATGATTCGAGAAGTGTTTTTTAAAAGTAGCAGAAAAGCCCATTTTTCTTGTTCCTGAGGATTATTTATGAAATATGCTTAACTTAAATAAATCATATATTAAAAAATCCCAGAGTCCAGCTCTCCAAATTCATTCTGAGATTGGAGAGCCAAACTGCATTATCTCCTGCAGCAGCGTTACTGAAATTACTGAATGTTCTCATTGTAAACTGATGCCCTCCTATGGGATAAAAAGATGTAATTCAGTGAGACATGTAACAATTATAACAACATATCACAGGGGGAAAATCCAGGCATTAGCTGTCTTGGCTCTACAGGGTTATTGGGAGAGGCGGGAAATAAAATTTATTTCAAACACAGGGTAAACAGCTGCAATTCCCTAAAAGTGGTAGAGAGCGGACTTACTGGCTGTACTATCACTTTTGGGGTTTTTTTCATGCTACAATCACAGTTCCCCAACTTAAGTAATTTTTTTTGATCCATCTAGATAAATAAGGCTTTTTGCTGGTTTTTATTTTGTTACAGTTTGGAAGTAAGGGGGAATCTTTGCTTGGGGGTATTGAGAGTTGGGATTTGCTGCTGCTATTGTTTCAGGATGTGGGTTGTTCTTTGGGATGTTTTTCAGATGAAGCAGATCAAAACGGACAGCAACACATGTCAGCATGGATCAGGAAGGGGACATCCTGAAACAAGAAGCCACAAAGTACGTAAAACAATGTGCTTCAGATTAGACTTTTCTAAATGCCCTTCATCACAGCAGTGCTGAATGTTCTAGCTGGCAGCTCATCCTGAGTTTCTTTGAAATTCGAGTGATGGACGTGATCCTTAAATATGGGACAGTTGGGTACATCAGTGACTGACTGATCATAAAACCCAAAGCAAACATATCGCTCACCTTCAATACATTTTTATCAAGTGCCATAAAACAGCAAAAGTTATCTGTAGAATAGGAGTATAAATCTGTAGTCTTCACCAAATTTCGATTTGTAGAATTTTCTGGACAGGACCAAATAATTAGGGCAATATTTTTGTTATTTGTTATTTTGGTTTTTTTTCTTGGCATGTTCTTTTTTTTTGTTACAGATATACAGTAATTTATATCTGTATTTTTTAGGACTGCACATGATAGCCAGCAAAGTTCTGAATTACTTGGTTTTGAACAGTTTTCCAATTTTTCTTTGTCAAGAGTTAAGGAAATTTATCATTTAAATTATTCCGTTCTATCAAAGATACAGGTAAATGAGACATAATTGTGCACCAGAAATGGTGGGAAAAGAAACAGATACCTGATGAATGAATATATTTTGTAATAATGTACTGGATTACAAATGCTTATAACTGTGTGATCTAAAAAAAATAATCACAGGCTGCAAAGATAAAAATACAAAACCACAATTTCAGGAACATCACAGATGTTCAGTGCACATACTGTTTGTATACATTTTTAAGGAAAGAGCGTGCCTGATCCCAACCAGCTCAAATACTCACAATCCAAACAAAATGGCAATTATAAGGCAACAGAAAGAGAAGACTCAGGGAGGGGAAAAATCACAATCCTAATAATCACCAGAAGGCCAATTTACTGCCCTGTCTGTCCATTGGCATGTAGTTACATTGTGAACTCCTTACAGTGTAGGCAGGAGGTGCTCCTGTCTCTTAAAATACTGTATGCAGCTCCTGACACAATGACTCTTCAAACCCACAGGCTGCAATACAAATAGTAAACAATTTTCCCCTGCTCAACAGTCATTTGTTATACACCCACAGTTATAAACACTGTATAATCATTGACTGGTCTTTGTTGCTAAAGATATTTATTGCCTCACTTTCATTCCTGTGCCCACCCAGGGTACTCAAGATTCGTGTTTTAAGTGGATGGAGGTGAACTTAAAAGAGACCCCATGGTCTGGCTTTTTTAAGTGACTTCTAACTGGTACACTGGTTACAAGCCTCAGCTGACGGAATTGCATGTCTGCATCCTGCTGCCTTGCTGATACTGTGGATCAGTGGTTTTTCCTGTGTGTTTCACATCCTCAGTAAATGTTTGGGTTTAAAGCAAAAAGCCAGTCTTCTGGGGCTCCAGCCTGAAAAGGGATTCTCTGTAACTTGTGCCTGCAGTGCACTCGAGCAACAGCCGCGGGGAAGGGACTGACACATGGGAAGAAAAGACAGCAAAGAGGGGCTGAGCAGAAAGCTCAGGCAGCACAGCTGGGGGGGAAGGCTTCGAACTCTCGCACTGAAACCCATACCTCTCTGAGCGGCCCCGCCTGGGCGTGTGCATCTGGCAAGGGCGTTTCAGAGGTCTCAGTTGGTGTGACGAGTACTGAAGGAAGCCTCCGGAGCTGGAGTGGTTTGGGTTGAGGTCGGATTTTTAGGGGGGTCCGTTGCAAATGAGAGTTACCAGGCGTTTCCTCGCGCGGTGTGCATATTTTCCCGTCTGTGTACGTGTACTCCCAGCGATCGGTGCAGGCCGGCTTCGCTGCGGCTCTGGGCTTGAGACACAGCACCACCTAGAGGGGACGTGGGGCGGGGGCCGCGCCGGCCGCCCTGGGGTTTGCTGTCGGCGTTTTCCTGCCCGCCCGGGGGCGAGGGGCTTGCGGACCCGCCGGGGCCGCGCGGCGCTGCTGCCCTCGCCGCGTCCCCCGGGGCCGTGCCGCCGGCCCTGCCGGGGCCGTGCCGCCGGCCCTGCCGGGGCGGGGCGGGCGGGGGGCTGGCGCTGTCCGCGGTGCTGAGCGGAGCGGCGGGGCCCGGGCCCGGGCGAGGCGCGGAGGGGCGGGAGGCTCCGCGCCGCCGGGGGGCATCGAGGTGCCAGAACGACGCTTATTTCCAGGCTGCCGCGGGAAGCCCGCCGGTCCTCGTTGGCTGGCTCCTTCCCCTGACGGGCCTCAGCTTCTCCGAGGGAGTAAATATTTATGTTAAAACATGTCTATTTACTCCAGACACGCGCGCTTCTGGAAGGCCGAAGGGAAGGAACAAGCGCACCCGCGGTGTGCCTGCCGGGCACAGACCCAGCCGGGTCGCGCCTTGCAGTGACTGGTGGCTTAGGAGTTCTTTGCGTGATCTTTCGTCGACTCTTTGCACTGCAATCCTGCCACGATTTCCTATGAATGTTTGTTTACGTTTATAAAGACAGTTAGCTACCAGTTACTTATTACTTCTCACCCTCTGCACTGAGCAAAGGTTTTGCCCGATTGGTTGAAACCACCTTTAAAACGACAGCCGGGAATAGATGGAAAAAGGTCACGTCAGCTAGGGCTGTTAATGCCTTTAAAGCTATGTTTAAAAGCTGGCTTTTGTGCTGTCGCTGTTTTCGTTACGCGCCCAGTTCCTAGACAGTAGGTGTGCTCGGCAAAGCAATCGTCTTGGCTGCTTAATGCTGTCAGTAGGCCAGTCTCCTTTCCCAACAGGGCTTGTAAGTTTTTGCTCTTCCCCCGAGTCCTTCAGGAAGGACACGTCCCTGCTGCTCGTTGCGCTGCCCAGCACCACCCGCACGGGATGAAATTCTCTGGCTCCATCGGGCCGTTTCCCCTCCTCCTGTCTCATTGCAGATTCCTCCCAGCCCCTTACGTGAGAAGGTCTTTGTGAGAAGGGTTTGGTTTGGGCATCTGCGGAGCTACCGCGACGTGCTGAAATGTAGCACGGCCGTCCCCACCGCGAAGCGCTGGCGAAGCGTGTTTGGGGTGTGAGATGGAGAAACACAGATTTGGGGTTGTCGGGGGTACAAGACAACCGTTGTCTTAATGTTTCCCGTTTTGGCAAGAGGATGTCTGGTATGACATCGTAATCTAACGGCAGCGCCGAGGGCAGGTCGCAGCCACCCAGGTGTTCCCCTGTGGCCGGGCCGGCAGCACCAGCGGCGGTGCCTGTGCCTCTGCCACCCTCTGGCGGAGAGCGGGCGGAGGGGAGGGCGCTGCGGGAGCCGGCCGCGGGGACGGCGGGCTGAGCCAGCGGGGAGCTTCGAACCCTCGGCACGGCGAAGGGGGTGGCTTTGCTACGCTGCGTTTAACGCAGACCCCGCCCGGCTCACGCGTGGCCCGCACCGTGCGCAGGGCAGTGCCGGGGCCGCAGGGACGGTCCGAGCGGGAGCTCGGCCCCGTCGCCTCTGCCGGTGCGCGGATGCGTGCGGTGCTCTGCCGCCTGTGAGCACGGCCCGCCACCTCGGGTCGAGCCAGCGCTACCTAGCCTCCGGCGCCGCCCGCACAAGGGACTCGACAGGGGCCTCGCAAGGCAGAACCCCCTGCCGGGGCTGCCGGCCCCGCCGCTGCTGGGCAGCCCCGCCCGCCGCGGGAGCCAGCCCCGCCGCCCCGGGGCGAAGCGGGCCGGCGGCGGCAGCCGGGGCCGGGTGGGCCGCCCCTCCCCGCCCCAGCCGGCCGCCCCGGCGGTCCCCAGCCCCGTGCGGAGCGGCGCGGAGGGGGTGGCGGCAGCCCTGTGACTCATGCCTGCGTCGAAGCACATCAACCGGCGATTCACGCTTTTAAAAAAGCAAATCCGAGCACTTCTGGAAAAAAAGGTCATCTCGCATTAAATTCCGCGGCGCGATTGGTATTCCGACGTCGTTTCTGGCGGAGTTTATAAGCGGCGGGTCGCTCCCAGGCTGGAGTCGCCCTGTCTGCCTGGACTCCGGCAGTAAGAGTGGTCCGCTCGCCCCCTCGGTAAGTCTCCGCTAAAGAGCATCCTATTTTTTCAAACCTTTGGGAACCTCTTTCAGGATCTGGAGGATTTTTTTTTTCCCCCCTCCTAAAATCTGTTTTGGTCGCTGTCATACCTATAGAGGGATAACGTATTTTGAGACAGCCAGCGCCTTAGACATTGTGTTAACCTGTTACTTCACTTCCAGGCATTGTCTAGAGAATCTCTTCTGCTTTATAGTTGTTTTCTTTTTCCTCTTAAGAAAAGCGAAATACCTGCTTTCCATTGAAATCATTGATCCGTTGCGTTTACACGCGGGCGTAGATCCGCCCGGCAGTGGAAATGAATCGGTAGCTACCGACTTGAAAAAAGCGGCTAACAAAGAAAGCGCTCGTTCGTTACCGCGACCTTCATTTTCTTTACAAGGGGGATAAAATAAATCGCAGGTAGCCGTGGGGACAAAGAGACGAGCGGGGCACTGACCCGGCAATTCTCGATCAGCGACCCTGTATTGGTTATCGGAGCGCCGTGTCCGCCGGGAAAGAGCTGAACATCTGGCGAGGAGCGAGGGCTGGTCCAGCACCTTCCTTCCCCAGACAGACATGCCTGCTCCTGCCGCTACAGCCAGCGCGGGCAGGGGAGAGCGCTGGTTAGTGCTGGAGCACGTACTGGTCCCCATTTGCTGAAGCGTGTGTGTGCGAATACACATGTGTGACGCCTGTCATTGGACCTGGGCAAAATGCACCTTTGTGGTGGCGGCGGTTTGTCTGTCAGTCTTTCCTGAGTGCTTAGCCTGGCGTGGTTGGGGATCGGATGGTAACGCACAGAAACGGGCTCCGTTCGGGATTGTAGGTCGTTTGGGCTGGTAATTTCGAAGCCCGCCTTGCACGTTGGTTTCCATCTGACGCGAGCCACATAATTGCCCTGCTCAGCGGCCACCGCTATAATTGCGACAGACTTCATGCTCTGCTAAATCCGTCATTCAGGCGCGGGGGGTAGCGCCTCGGCATCCAGGGAAGGGACGATTTCGCTCTTCAGCCTGTCGAGGCATCTTCCCGGAGCGCCGCTTGCGCCTGGCCCCGCGGTCCCGGCGCGGCCGGCTCCTGCGCGGCCGGCTCCTGCCCGCCCGGCCCCGGCCCGTCCTGCCGTCGCCCCGGGACCTGGGCGGCTCCCGCGGAGCTGCGGACTGCCGCCCGCCGGCGTCCGGGCGGGACTCCGGTGCGGTTCTCCAGGAGACCAGACTACTAAAACCGCCTTTTCTTCCTTCCAGCAAATTCCTTGCTGCCCACCCCTCAGAGGACTATCGGAGGAAACCCCGGCTCCGGGGACCGGGGCTTTTCTGAAGGGATGGCTTCCTCCGCTCCCTCGTCCTCCAACGACGCTCCGGACCCCACCCCAACTAATTTACGACCCACAAGTAGGTTTTAATATTTTCCTCGTTTAAAGTATTTTGGAGGCTTTCTCCACGTAGGCTTGGAAAGACCAATTTCGAAACGAAACGATAAATCCGTGAAGCCCTGTTCCGCGCCGTGAGGCAAGGTGCGGAAAGTGCTCTACACAAAGGAACCATCTTCCTGGTGGGAGCGGGAGAGGTTGGTCCGTGGCGAATAAAACGCTGGGAGGAAAAGCCCACCTCAGCGGCCAGCGCTGCCTTTATCTTACAGCCACATTTGAGGGATTTAGACAATAAACTGAACCCCCAGATGGCCAAAACATCGGGATGTTGTAAGGGGTGTGGAGAAAATGAATCAGTTAAAAGAGCCAAGTTACACCAGTGCCTTAAAGCGGGTGTTCCCCCCTTACATTTTATAAATGCTAATGCTGCAGCTTCCTTTCAGCCTACGCTGAAGCCTGTAATCAAGCGAAATTGGGATGCTAATTGTAGCTTTTCAAAGCCTTGTATTCCTAATTGCTCTGAATTCGCCTTGAGTTATTGAGGTGTGAGTGGGAAGCAGAAGCTGCTGCAGGTGGATAGAGAATCAGTTTATAGCCCTGCCAGGCAATTCAGACCGTCGCCTACCAAAAATAAATGAAAAAGAGGCTCGATGCTATAAAGCGTCAGAGACAAAGAGCGGGCAACAGTAAGAAATGAAAGGTTGTCAGGCATAGCAAAGCGGGGAAGAGGTTTTACCCTGAAAGGGCTACGAGGCACGAGCACCAGAGTCATTATTGTCATTATTCTGCAACTGGAAGGAACGGGGGAGGGGGCGAACGGCAGCACCGGCTCTTGTTCCAGGCGGGGGTGACAGGCTCTGCTGCCTTCGGCTGAGGTGTCACACGCAGAAATCGAATTAACTGGCAAGGCGGCTAAAAATGAGATAACCTCTGACAGCAGCACCCCGCCCTGCCCGCCCGGGGCTCCCCGCCTGCCGGCACGGGCAGCGCCCCCGCCGAGAGGGCTCCTCCGCCCGGCCGGCAGCGCTGAGGCGCTTCCCCCGCTTCTCCCTCCCCGAGGGCCCGGCCGCTGCCCTCCCCGCCCAGCCGAGCCGCCCCGTCCCAGCCCCCCGCCGCCTTCTCCCCTCACGCCCCGACGCCTCCTCGGCGCCGCGGCCCCGTTAGCGCCCCGTCCCCCCGGGTCGACCCTGGGGCCCGCCGCGGCCGCTGCCGGCCCTTCACCTCAGCCCCGGCTTCGCTCCCCGCTTCCCCTGCGCTCAGCTGGGGCCGACCGGGGCGTGGCCGGGCCGCGGCTCACAGGGGCTGGGAAGGAGCGTGTCCCCTCCGTCGGTGCGGTCGCGCCCGCGGCGCTGCCCCCGCTCAGGAGCCTCTCGGCGGCGTTTCCTCGGGCGTGCACGGCCGGCGGGCGAAGGGCTGCCGGCCCCGGAGCCGCCATATAGTGGGCCGAGCCGGCCCGGCCGAGCTGCGGGGCACCAGGGGTGCTCCGGGGCGGGGGCCGGGCCGAGATCGTCCCTACGGTGGCCGTCGGCGGCTCGTCAGTCCGGCCGAGGCTCAGTCATGCAAGTCCGATCATCTAGTCAAATACTATTTTTCACCCAATTAATTCCTGAACTCTTTTGTGACCCCATTTCACGCCACTTTATTTTAAGCTGCCACTTCCCTGGAGCCCCGCCAGTAAATTATTAGAGTTCGGGTCCCGAGTGCCTGTCCCTCTCCTCTCGGCGGGCCAGCGTGTCACCTCGCTGTCAACCCGAGCCTCAGCTGCCCCGCGCCCGGCACGCTCCGGCGCCGCCGGGCTCGGGAAGCAGCCGTCTCTCCCGGCGAGGGGGCCGCGGGGGGCTGTGCGGGGGGTCGGGAGGGCGGCACGGCGGTCGGGCAGGCCCGCCGCCTCGGCAGGCCCGCCGCCCCATGGGAACGACTCCGTCCTCTCTTGCAGCTTACGACTCGTGGTGCGGCGTGGCTCACGGGTGCACCAGGAAGATCGGGCTGAAGATATGCGGTAAGTCCGCCCGTGCCTCGCCGTACGACCCCACACACGCCCACGCTTGGCGACGCGCCCTGCCTCCGCCAGCGCCCGGGGCCCTCCCGCAGCGGGGTCGCCCCCAGCGCCGCGGGCAGCGCCGGCCGATCGCCCCCGTCCCCGGGCGGCGGCCTCGGGCGCCCCCTGCCGGCCGCAAGGCGGCCCCGGCCCCGCCGCTGACACCGGCCGCCGTGCCCGCCCTTGCGTTTGCGTCGGCCGAGGCCTTGTCCGCCGCGGGAGGGACGGCTGCGGGCCCCGCCGCCCCTCCTGCGATAGAAGGGGGTGTGCAGGCGCGGCGGGGGGAGCGCAGGGCCCGCCGGGGAGGCCGGCGGCGAGGAACGAGCGGGGGGGTTTGGCCGCCTCTCACTGTCTGGAATTTTTCAGCCTTATCTGACTAGAAAATACGGATCTCCTGGGGGAAAAAGATTAACGAGAGCCTTATTAAAGAGCAATTCGTCAGCTTGCTGTGCTGGTAAGATAGCGCTGGCAGCCAGTCAGCGCGCAGGCACATGAAATGCAGGAAGGGAAACAAATGCACAATCAGATCGCAACGTTATAGCAAGAGATTCATTTGCAGATAACAAGCTGTCTGCCTCTCCAGATTTCTCAGTAGCGCCTTCGCTTTCGCAGACAAACAGTCAAATCTTCATTTTCTGATGGGGAGAACCGTTCAGCTTAGCCCATGCCCCTTACGAATAGAAATTACTTCCCATTTCCCCAGCTACCTCTTTTTTGCAGGGTGGGGGATTATCTCGCGGGAGAAACGGGCCTTTTTTCAAAGCAAAGATAAATGTAAACCTCCTGCCCTACTTGCCGAGTCGAAGCTCATTCGCTAGACGTTTTGTTACATGGAAATTTGGACTGGAAAATAATCGGGGTGCGAATGTTTAGCCCTGTGTCTATTAGAGATTTCATTGGTACCCGCAGGCGACATTAACGAGTAGTCGCTTAGTTCTATAAATAGCTCCTGATCTGGGTTTAATGGACCGTTTCCCTACCAGTCCCTTCAGTGGCTGGAGCGATGGGCTTCTTCATCATCATTTTAATTTAGCCCGGCAAGCAGAACTGATAAAGTAACGCACCGTTAGGCTTGTTCCGTGTTGCTAGACTACCGGGGTTACAGAGGGACATCGCAGCTTCCCTCAGTGAGATCGAATACACTGAAAATGAAGTATCCCACCATTTTGGATTTGAGAAAGGCAAAAGAGAGTGTAGTAGAGGCTTTGTGAAGGGAGTCCAAAACAAGCAGGGCTGCTGTATTTTTGGCTCGGGTTTGGTGCTCGGTTTTCCTTTTCTGGCTCTTTTCTGTTTTACACGAAAAATATACCCTGAATAGTGACAGTGATTCGGAATAATCAGATTCGATTGCGACCACGGGTTTTGCTCGTATGAGCCGTCCTACCTGAATCTCACACCTTCACAAAGACAGAGAGGGAAGGTTACCTTTGGTAAATATATCGAATGAAGTGTTAAGCTTGCTGAGGATCCTAATTAAACATGCTAAACAAGTTGACGTTTGACTATTACCGATGATATCCCCTCATCCTTACCTTTCACAAGACATCATTCCGGACCCTAGATATTGTGCAAACACAAAGCTATAGTAAACCAGGCGCCTCGGAATTGTTCTTTCTGTGTGTATCACACAGAAACCGATGAATTTTGAATGCAAACTTTAATTAAAGGTTGAGCTCAGAGAAAAGGCAGGTCTTGAACAATGAGCAGGTTCTTCCACCTGTACTGTATATTATGTGTTTGACATTTTCAGTAATTACGTATCCAAGATGTATGTCATTTCTTCTCAAACAACTGACCGATTTAAGGATTAGCTCCTTTCCTTTCTGCTTGAAAGCCACCGCCTGAAAAGAGCCCTGCCGCTGCCACACCCCCACGCTCTTCGTCTCTGCACATATCCACTTAAAAAAAGAGAACATATTTTAAAGCGGTTTAATGAACTGTCACGGCGGGCAAAGTATGGGCAGATTTCCCCCTGTGTCTGGAATTGCATGCTAGACCTTTCACTCCCACCTCGGCAATTATTATCGCTGCTGGGACCGATCCTGCTAACATTTGCTTGGCATCCGTGGAAATACTCGACGTAGTAAAATGGCTCAGGTGCGCCTTCAGCTGCTTGGCCCCGCCAGCTGATGATTCCCAGCCCGGCGAGCAACGCAGGGATTTCAAGAGGAGCCATGTAAGCTAGAAACTCGGCTCGGCTCCGGAGCGAGTGGGATTTATGCTGCCAAGTCACGTAGGCGGTGCTGAACCCCCCGGCCGCAGAGGGAACCAGGATCTCCTGCAGTCGCCACCGACGTGCATCGACCGGCGGCCACGGCACGGGCCGGGACACGCAGGTCTGTCCCTGCCGCGGAAGCTGAGGTCCTCGCAGGGCGGAGAGGCCGAGGGGGGTCACACGCCTGCTTTGTGCGAGGCCTGATGTGGAATCACGCCGGATTTGCGGTCACGTTGGGAACCGAGGGACTCCCTCGCCAGTCCGGTCTCACTCGGCTTTTAAAAACTCGGTCTCTTAAAGCGCATCGATGAAAATACCTGTCAGTGGAGCACCTGCTGCTGCTGGGAAGGGCTGCACTCTCCGCTGCTAGAGGAGCAGCAGCGCGGACGCTATTTCACACGCTGCTACTTGCTTGCTGGATCTCTCCTACACCGGCCTGACTTTTCGCGTAGGATGCAGACGAAAGGTTTGCCAGTCATGCGCTTTCCCGCGGCCGTAGAAGGAGCCGTCGAGGGCAGGCTGCCGTCCTTCCCTGCCGCCCGGGACGCGGGTCGGCGCTGGGGAGCGTCCCCACCCTTCCGGGGGAGGAGCTCGGGGAACAAGAGGGTCCGGCGGCCCCAGAGCAGGGGGCTGCCCCTGTCCCGCTGCGCTCCCCCGCGTACCTGGCCCTCCGGCTCTGTGAGGTACTGCTGTGGCCGAAGGGCCGGGGCGAACGACGCGTTATCTGCAGCCGACTGAGCTGATGGCGGGCGGCAGCAAGTTCCTCCCTTCAGGCTTGTCGTCTCTGCCCTCGAGCTGCCCCACGCGCGGCCGCGCAGCTCCGTGGGCCCCACGCGGCGCACGCCGACAGGCCCCGTGCGAAGCCGCTCCGGGCCCCAGCTGATCCCCGCCGCCTGAGCCCGCTGCCGCCGGCTTCGGTAGACAACGAGGGGGCCGGGGAGCCCCGGCGGGGAAGTACCGCCGCGAAGTCGTTTGGGCAAGGGGTGAGCGCCGCGCCCCGGCGGGCTGCCACCGCCGCCTCCCTGCCGCAGCTCTAGTTAGGCCGGACCCTTCAGCGAAGCCCCGGCCTCCCTGAGCCCGATGCGAGCCGAGCCGGAGGCAACTGCAGCCTTTCTCGGGTCCTGAAGCGCTGCCCCCTCCTTTCCCACCGGAGGCTCCGCGGGACGTGTGTCTGCACGCCGGGAAGAGCGCCAGTCGTGCGACAGGGAGCACGGCTCTGGCGGGGGGCTGCTGTTCTTGCAGACGTCTCTTCTCACGGAACTCTTCCCACTGAGCATCGCTGCCGAGAGCCTAGAAGAAAGACAAGTGGAAAAATAAACCAAAATGAAGCCACAGGACCTGGGGAAAGAGGATCGCTCCGGAATTCAGTCTAGACTGCACCTGCTTCGGTATCAGCTGCTCCACCTAATGAGCAGGCGAACAGCACGAGCTGTTGCAGGAGCTAGCGATCGCTGCAAGGATCCTTAAAACCAGTAACAACAAAACTAAAAAAAAAGAAAAAAAAGTCGTCGATCCTGGACGGCTCCTCTTAATTTCTGCACGAAAAGGGATTCCCTTAAATAGGTTTTTCTCGTATAACTCGTATTCCTAAAAGCATCATAGGAAGAAACTCATTAGTAGACGATCAATATTAAAAGGCAAAATGTGAAGTGTTCACTGAAAGGATGGGCTAGACAAACCTGCCTGCGAGCAACCCTCTTGGAGGCTCGTTAGGGTGCCCGACTGATGCAGAAGGGGCTGCCGGCCGGGGGCTCCATCTTCGGTACTGCCGAAAGCTGGCAGCAGGGTCCGAGGCACAGGTACCGTGCCGGGAGCCATTCGCCCGGCGGCTCGGTGTCGCTGCCTTTTCTCCGCACGGAGGTGCAGCCCCGGGGGCCCGCCCAAGTTGGAGGAGGCCCGGGCGCGGCGGCGGGAGGAGCCCGCAGTCCCGGTTCGCCGTCGGGGCTCCGGAAAGCGGAGGGCATTGGAGAGAAGCGGCGTCGGGGGACGTGGATGAGCGAAGTGACGGCGTTGCTTTTCCTCCCTCCAAAGTCCTCTTCTCTGGCGGACAGCCCCAGCCGCGACGAGCGTTGGTTTCAACTGTTACTTGTTTTAAAAGAAAAGAAAGAACAAAGGAGGCCGGCGCTGCCGTACGGTCTCCTCCAAACACACAGGCACGCTCGCTGCAGCCTGGGAGGTCAAAATCCGTTGCCTTCTTTAATAACGAAAAGCCCAACACTGTGCGTGTTTTAGCAGGCATGGATTTAGTGGATCAAATCCTGAAAATCAATTGTTCTCTCTGCCTTGTTAAAGTAGACGGGACTCGTTACTCGCTACGGGCCCTGCGTGGCGCCCACCGCCGTAATTCTTGGGGCGAGGGGATTTATTATTGCTGCTGCACATACCGGCAGCAGTTGAGATCGGGTCCCGGGCGCCAGGGCTGCGTCTCCGGTGAGAGCGGAGCCCCTGGAGAGCCCAGGGGTGATTAGTGTTAGTATCAAAGCATCTTTCCAGGTGGAAAATCCGCATCTCCTGGACGCGTGCTGGTATGTACTGATAACAGGAAGGTGGGGTTGATGAGTGCTACCGGTGTCCGTAGAGCTCGGGCGCTCTCAGGACGGCTGCTCCAGAACGGCTGCTTGTTCTTATGCCTTTTGTGCGTGAGAGCACCACGAGGAGAACTGAAAGTGGCCCTGATTTTAATCGTACATCATTGCCCCTGTCTGCTAGGTCCATAAACTTCGCCTGCAGGCTGAAATAGCATTGACTCATCCTGAACTCTCTTCCAGTGGCTGATTACTGGAGTGGAATCTGTCTGATCGACTTAATAAGAATTTACCACTGCACTAAATGACGAAAATTTGTTTTTTGCATGGCTGGGTTTTTGCATTTGATGGCATTTTGAGCTCTCCCTCCTGGAGGCAAATAGTCCTCATAAATACTCTTATTCTTGACCTCATTAGTCAGATCCAGAGCCAGCACCACTTTGAACTGTTGTCTAGAGAGCTGCTTTAGATATTTCCAAACATGTTGGGAAGCGAGAAAACTCTGACCTGTGCACCTTGCAATAATAATGTAGGGTTCCTGCAAAGGACCAACAGCCTGGAAGACAAGGGCCGGATCGTCAGCTCCCTGAAGGAGAGGCAGTCCTCCAAGAGCCTGCTGGCGTGCGAGAACAGCGAGAAGGAATCCAGGTTCCGGCGCACCGAGACAGACTTCTCCAATTTGTATGCCAGAGGTAAACGCTCTTTACAGCTTCTGCTCGCTCCAGCTCGGGCGCGTCCCTTAGCAGTCTGCCCTCGCCTCCCTTGGAAGCCCAGCCACGTTCAGACCGTGCTTTTGCTTGGTTGTTTTCGAAGGAAGGTCTGTGTGTGTGTCTGTGTGTGCGTGTTTGCTGAGAGCCGCGCTGGCGATGCGTACAAGTTTCCTGAAATGCAATTTTACGTACTTTGCGCTGATCCTCTGCAGCTCAGCTCCAGCCGTTCCTCTGGGGTCACTCCAGATCTAGCCTCCGGGAGGAGAGTAATTTTGTATTTTATTTCCTCCTCAGTAAAACAGCAATGAAACGGTCTGTGATTGCTGGTACGGGGCCATTGACGAGGAGGTGGGGAAGGGAAATCAGTCCCTTGGGGGGCAGGGAGCGTTGCAGGAGAAGGGCAGGTGCGGGCTTGGGGTGCTCTTGGCCCCTGGGCGGTGAGTGCCCCCCACAGCGCTAGCGTTGCGGGGCGTGCTTTTGGCCGGGGTGCCTCAGAGGTGCCCCCCTTGTTCCCGCGGGCGACCCGGGCTCGCCCTTCCCCACCGGGCGAGGGGGGCCGGGAGCTCCGGGGGCAGCGGCGGGTTTCAGCCGCCAAGGGGGGCCGGGCGCCCGCCCCGCCACAGCCAGGCTGCGCCGGGGCCGCGGCTTCCCGGTCCTGGGAGCGCTGCGGGTGGCGGGGGCTGGTTCATCTCCGCCTCTCGCTCCCAAAGCAGGCGCTGACAGCTGGTTTGCCCCGCAGATTTGCTGCCCTCCAAGAATGGCGAGGAGCAGACCATGCAGTTCCTGCTGGAGGTGGTGGACATCCTCCTCAACTACGTGAGGAAGACGTTTGACAGATCCACCAAAGTGCTGGACTTCCACCACCCGCACCAGCTCCTGGAGGGCATGGAGGGCTTCAACCTGGAGCTCTCGGACAACCCCGAGTCCCTGGAGCAGATCCTGGTGGACTGCCGGGACACGCTGAAATACGGAGTGAGGACAGGTAGGTTCTCGCACACTACTCTGGAGAGTCCCTCCTGGGGCTTTTCTGTGGCCCACGGTGAAGGGAGCGGGCTTGAGCCCACGGAGGTAAGCCCACACCCTCTCCACGCCCTCGACTCTGCCTCCCTGGAGGCTCAGCTCCAAGGCTGTCTGCGGGCGCTGGAAATGTCTCTGCTCAGAAACTTCAGTTATTGACGCTCCACCCGTCCCCGGCGGGCAGGGCTCGGTGCTGTTTGCAGAGCCCAGAAACAAGTTTTTAAGACATAATCTCTTTCACTTGATGAAATGCGAGCTGTCTCTATCTCCGGGGAGCAATATCATTAGGTAAATGAGGGCATAAATGACACTGAATTTGCAGTTTTTCTTCTTTATGTTCACCAGACGGTTAATGAAAAAGAGACTGAAATCCTAGGAATCATCAATAAAGGAACCCCGTGGATTTCAGCCCATTACCCAGGAGCCCCGCCTGTCCAGGTCCTTCTGAATCAGATAGAAATGCCCGTTTATAATCACTTCTTTTACTGGGTGAGCTGCAGCCAGGCTCTAGAGCAAAGTCTGCGCTCTTTCAGGCTGTTTGGCCTGAAACGTCTTGCATCTGTATCAGCAGAAAGCTCGGCTGGCAACAAGCCCTGAGTGCTGTACGTAGCCAAGCAGGTCAGGAACTGGAGCGCTATCGGAGCGGGGGCCGCGTCTCCCCTCCCCAGTCCTGCTCCGGCGTTTCAGGGCTGCTGGGCTCGGCTGGGCTGGGCTGGGCGAGCTCCGCTGCTACGGCGGGCGGCGGTCCCGCCGCGGAGCTGAAGTGGCGGGGCGGCGGGAGCTCGTAGAGGGAGGCTCTCGGCTGATAGCCTCTGGCGAGGCAGCTGCGAGCAGTGGCTCCTGAAGGACGGGGCGCTGCTCTCTCCACTGTTTAGTTATGCAGCTGTGACAAACCAAGGCAGTGCATTCAAGGAACAACATCGTGACAACAAATGTGGCGGTTAGCTTCCTGTCTTTTACCATTTACATGGTGGTTTGATTTATTCAGGAGTGTCAGGGGCATATTTTGATTTTGTGCCCTTAATCAAAGGGGAGCCTATTTCACGCCCAGACCCGTGGGTTGTTGAACAGGTGGCCAGCAGCAAAGCCAGAGTCACTGCGGTCTGTGTGCTCGCACCGTTACTCCGCTATTGCACTGGGATGTCGAGCAAGCTCTTCCCCTCACCCCGGCCGCCCCTGGGGCTTTTGCGGGACCGGCAGGACCTGTCCCCGGGATCTGAAATGCAGGTATCCGATCGGACACAAGCTCTGCTCGAAGCAGTACCTGGTACAGCTTTAAAGAAGAGCTGCTCGGGCCGTTTGACGACCCAGGACACACGCCGTGGCTTCCCGCGCCCCAGGGGCTCACGTTCTCTCTCCAGGCGAAGCTCCCTTTAAAGCCCGCGGGGCCGAATCTGCAGCCCAGCCTCAGGAGACCGCAGGCTCGCTGACAGCTTTGGGAGGTCAGCGAAATGTCTCTTAAAATAACTTCCCAAACTGTGCGTCATGGCAAGGGAGAGAAGTGCTGATTTGCAAAGCAAATAGCTAAGCCGTGGTGATATTTCTGGGCTTTAGCCCTGAGCCTCTCGGCTCCCCGGGGCGCGAGCAGCCCGGGCGCTTCGCCTCCGCGTTCCCCCCGTGTCCGCGGCAGCCTCCTCTTCGGGACGTGCCGAGACGTGGCAGCGCCGGCAGGCTCACGCCTCCAAAAGGTTCCCGCCGACATGGCTCGGAGCAGAATCGCATTTCTTTCTTTATGTCAAAAGATGCTGATGTTCCCAGTGTTGAGCCAAATGCGACGTGACAGGGTCCCTCCGGGCGTCGAGCGCTGAACCTCTCTCGGGCCGGGCTGTCCCCAGTGTGGTGTCTGCCTGTCCTTTCCCAAGAGAGCGGAGGTGAGGGCTGAATCATGACACCTTCCCCCTCCCCTCAAAGCCCGTCATCCCTTGTTAGGAGTTTCATCTCTTCATGCTGGAAAAGTAGACCCCAATAGCCGGGCTTATTGCTTATAAAAGTTGTTAAAGCAACTGTGGCTGAAATACAGGAATATGATTGACTTCAGTTTGATAGCAAAGCCTTTGCTTATGAGTTGAACTCCAGCTTCTAAACCGTGTGAGGGAACCGCCCGCGCCGAGGGGCTCTCGGGGGTCCCGCCACGCTGGGACATTCCCGCAGAGACCCCGCTAAACGCCGCAGCCACGCAGCGAGCAACTGGCCCCGCCGCACCCCTCCCTTATCCCTACAGCCTAATTACCAGCTGATGAGCCTTCCTCTCTTCCTCCATTCAAATGCAAATGGCCCCAGCACCTGCAGGTTGTTACTGCCAAGTACCACCGCCCCCCCCCGAGTTCACAGCACGGCGGAGGTCGGGGGGAGCCTCTGGAGATGGGCTAGCCCAGCCCTTGCAGGGGTTCGGAGGTGTTTTACAGGCTCAGTCGGCCACGAGGTTCTCTCTTTTAATGTAAACACCAGTGGTTCCATACAGGAGCTCCCTCCAGAGCGGTTTTTCAGACAAGACATCCGCGACTGTTGGTTGACGGTCTCCCCTGCCCATAAGCAGGGCTTGCTGCGAAAACTTCGCTGCGAGTGTGTTCGGAGTGCAGAACTGTCGGTTCTGTCAGAACACCTGGACGGTTTAAAACTGAAACCTGAGAGATACCGGTGGAGCTGTTCTAAGTTGCTCTCAATTCTCTTTCCAGGTCACCCTCGCTTTTTCAATCAGCTGTCCACAGGACTGGACATTATTGGCTTGGCTGGGGAGTGGCTGACATCAACTGCTAATACAAACATGTAAGCAGTGTCTTGTCGTCAGCGTCTGTGACTGGTGCTTAGAGGGGTGTCATCTATCATGGGAGACGTGTATTGTCATAGACGTGTATAATTTCCTTCTTTAAATGCCGATTGCTGCGTCTTCAGTAAAAGCGTCTCATATTTTTCTTAATGTGGCAGTAATGCAGCGAAAATAGTGATATAAAGCTGAACAGTTTTACATTTCTGATAAATAGAAATGCAAATATCCCAGAGCACATGGTAAGTAAAACATGCTGATTCTAATATAATAACATGGAATTATTTTTCTTCTCTTGGACCAATCTTATCTTTTCCCGATTTTTTTTTAAGCCTTGTCTCTAGACTGAGTAATTCTGCAGCTATCCATATATTAACAGTAGAATACAAACTATGTAAAACTTTACTGTCTTTTTTCCTGTTGACTTCAGAGGTAGCAGCCTTGGGGCACCACCTTCTCCTGTTTATGTGCTGGTAAAGAAGTGGCTTCTGGCTGTCTTCAAAATGATTAAAAATGTAATATTGAAAACTAATTTGATGCTAATGAAGGAATTGCTCAGCCTAACATTTATTAAAGTTCTATGTAAATAAATGAATAGAAGTATAAAAAAAGTAGAATTTTACATCTAGAACATATCGATGAGGAAACTTTTCTTATTTTTTCTTGACCTCAAAATTCATGAAAGCTAGATGTAAATGTAAGGTATTATGTTGAATTTTTGCAATAAAGGATGAAAAGAATGAAAAAAACCACACACCAAACGAAGTGTGAAAAGAATGACACACCCACCCCCCCCACCCCCCCCAACAAAAAAACCCTTCTACCCAGTCTTTATTTATATATTGATTTGTATATGCTCAAAACCGTGATGGGAGTCCAACTGTTTGGCAGGTAAACAGACTGCCTTCTGTTTTAGTCCTGTATTGGATGTGTTTTAACTCTAAAGCTACCTCTGTTTTGGGTAGTTTGTTGCTAATTGGCAGAACACAGGAAATGTATCTGCAGATTGGAAAATGAACAATATTTTCACTGGCCTATCCATGAGTAAATGATTCATTAAGTGTAGCTGATTACTAGTAGCTCTATGTAGATTACAAGCTGTGCCTGTTTTGTGACATTAGCAATAAAGAAAAATACATAAGGTGCTCCAGCCAAAACCAGCCTGCTCTTTGTAATAATCATCTTCTCACTTAGTTCCCTGTTTGCTAAAAATTGGTATGAAGCATTCAGTTTTAAAAGCTGATTGGGAAGAAGACCCAGCAACATATATTTTAATCATAAAGCAAGTATTGCAAAGTGCCTTTTTTTTTAACACCACAATTAAAAGCGAAAACAAATCTGATTACATTTCTAAAATAAAAGTTTGCTTAAATATTGTTCCTCTGTGACAAAAACGTACTTCAGAGAGTGTCACTTTTTGAAAGCCCCTTTTCCTTTGACTACCTTAGTTGTCCTAGCTTAGTTATTCTTTTGTAATCAGTGAAATTGCACAAATCTGATAGGGCATAATAGAATTCAGCTCTGTGGCAGACTGTGATAGTATTATGAAATATTGCCATCATTATTAGGAACATCGCACTCACATTCAGTTCTGAGAGAGTAACTTTTTTTTTTTAAATTAGGTTGCTTTTGCCTTTGTTTGGTTTTAAAAGTAAAGTATTAAATAGCTAGTTCTGTAAAGCTAGTTTCTGATCCATTTATACCTGAAGAATATGTCTTGAAAATACTTCTCTGCAAGCATGAAAATCGAGTATCTATTTGCTTGTTTGAGGTTTAGCAAATGCAAAATAATACATTGCTCTCTTTTTTTCGGCAAACCAAGGTCAACATGATACGCTTTCAAATAACACAGTAATTGCAAGTAAGGTTAAAGCAAGATGTTTGTAAAATATGATTCAGAGAGCTGACAGAGAAGGTTATTAAAAATAGCCAAATTGTCTCTGTGAGCTCTGGGGAACATATTATTTGTTTTGAGCAGTGTTCCAGCACAGAAGAGCAGGTTCTGACCTTTACCTAGAAACTGTTCTAGCCTATTTCAGCTACACAAGCAAGTTACACACAAGCGACAGTAACACTGGATTATGGTAGGGAATGTTTTTCATTTGCCATTTTTTCTTTTCCACCTATAAACAATACTTAAAATATTTGTGAACAATTAAAAATTATGTGTTTTCTTTTGCAAATGAGTTTTGAGTAATCAAAACATCTGTACTCTCTTAAAATTTTAAATTGTCTTTAGGAAATGTTGCTTAAATGTCATTGTGAAGATAATATATTAAATTAAACATAATAAGCTTCCCACGTTGACTTGGAAATAATGTATCAATGTGCTGTTCATAGCTCAATCACTGATCATAAGACCTTCAGGGTGGAAATTTCAGAAGTTGCCGTTATTCATCCAGCTCTAGGGATCTGTAGCACAGGGCGTTTGCTCACCATGCAGCAGCCAGCTGAGGTTAGAAAGCAATAATATTATCTGGAAATTATCTTTATGCCCACTGTTAGCTGAGACGAGAAAATTATATTGGTATTTTCCGTATTATGCATTTATGCTTATGAAAATGTAACATAGAAAAATGATGTAAAATGCTTTATGTTTATTCTCAGAATGCTTTTTACATACTGGCAAACAGAACAGGTAGTTAGAATGATTTGGCCTGATAAAGTGATTTGGCCTTCAGGTGAGAGCAGAATTAAGCCAGCACTGGCCACTACCAAAAAAGCCCATTCATTTATTCTGTTTAGTAAAAAGCTCAGACTCGTGACTGTTTTAGTTAATTCATAGAAATACCTGTAAAGGTTGTAACTGTACGAAAAATCTAATCAGCGTTTTTTGTCAGGAGATTGGTTCTGAAGTCAGACAGTTCCTTCCAAGCCGAACACATTTTCTGTGTTTAATTGAATTTTTCAAAATCATTTAAGTTTAAAACAAATAAGTGAACTTCAGCAAGATGTGATTTTTAAAATCATAGCCATCATCTAATATTGCTGCATTGGCCTTACAATTTATAATCATCTGCAGTCTTCTGTTATTTCTTTGACAGTCTTTGGAGACTCATAAAATAATTACAGCATAAAATAAATAAACGCTGTTTTACTTGGGTTTAATTATATTCAAAATTCCCCTTGTGAACACTTGATATTTTATATACAAAAAACTTGCTTAACATTATATATTTTTTGTACAAGCCTCTAAGTCTTCTGGGAAGTATGTAGGGATCAGTGTAAAAGGTCTCAGGACAAAATTAAAAATGCATTTAAACTGATGGAAAAAATCACATTGACTTAAACATATCTTGTATTAGGCTAAGGTGATCTATACCCTACTGAGTTCCTGTTAACTTCAGTTGGTCATTCTGCCTAAATAAAGATTGGAATATATCCTAGACTTGCAGTGCTTAAAAACAAAACAACAACCCCTCCCTCTCCCCCACCGTTAGCAGACACCAACTGGTTTATTAATGTTGTCTCTCTGTAAATATTGGCAGCACCCAAACTTCAGATCAGTGTTCAACTGTCTGCCTCTGACAGTTCTAATGATAATAAAAGCAAAATAAGCAGTATTTTGGCTTCTGAAACTAGCAATTACAACAATTAAATTACAAATGCTGTTTAATCTTAAAGGAATGTTTTGAAAACAGTGGTGTTGTTTTTCTGATGGACTAAGGACACATTAAGATTGTAGAAAAAAATTAGTATTTTAACTAACCAGTGTAGCTGTAAATAAAAGGCAAGCTTTTCAGACACACATTCCCTTCCCTTCATACCACATGTCTCCTTAAAGTTTGCCGTACCTATTCTCAAAATGTCATTTTAGTATGAGAGAGACAACACATACATTTTAGCAAAATTATTCAAGTGGAAGACATCAGTCAGATCCAGTGTCAGGGTGTTGTATTCTTATAGATTCCTTTGGAAATCACAGGTTGATTGTTTAGTTTCTTTCTGTTTCCTTTTTCCCCCCTCCTTTTTTACTTGGTGTTTTGGTTTTTTGTTTTTGGTTTTTTTTGGCATACACAGCAAGCAGAGTTTTTTCACAGCAGTAGCAATTTGTCCATGTACCTTGATCACCAAAAAATGGTTGTATGGCTGTCACCTTCCATCCACACATCTGTCTGTGACATCAGGGCATACCAGACTATGCAATGTTTTTTGCCCTCATTAAGTGGATACAATAGTTGACTGCTCACTTGTTTTTTGTAGTTGGTAATTAGAAAACCATCATTTATAATTACTCTTGACAGTTATTGATCACATGGTATTGTAGAAATAAGTTGTCCTTGGAGATCATCAACAGAATAAATCCACATAATTAATTGTATTTAGACTTCGAAGCCCTGGCTCAATACTTCTAATTATGGTTGTGTTTAGCTCAGTGAAGTTCACTGTTTTAATCAGGATTTGGCAATATGTTATTCCACAAGTGTGAAATTGGCACTTCAGGAAACAAATGTTTTACAGTACAATCTTGTACAGCAGTCAGCAGCACTATGATGGTAAGCATTAGGTCTTACGTTGGTTATATAGAAAGTTGCAAAAGAGCTAGTACTGCAGTTTCTATTGACCGATATTTCCAGTATTGTCTTCCTGAGGATTTTGCCTGGGTAGAGGTTGCAACATCAGAACCTCAATTTATAGGAAAACTTTTAGGAATCTTAAGCATTTTCACAAAGAAGCACAGACTGGGAATTTATTGTGTGTTTTTAGAATCTGTATTTGATCTTGTTTGGTTGGTTTTGTTTGCTTTATCCATGCAGGTTTACCTATGAAATTGCCCCTGTTTTTGTCCTCATGGAGCAAATAACACTTCGGAAGATGAGAGAGATTATTGGATGGTCAAATAAAGACGGCGACGGAATATTCTCACCTGGTGAGTTTTTCCTCTGTTTTGGTGGTTTGACTAAAACTTCAGAAGTTAAAATAACCATAAGCTGTGTCTGAATGCCCACAATATCTGCAACACAAAACAATGTGTCAGATATTTAGAAGTAGGAATTTCCCACCTGAAGTACATGCTTTGTTTAAGCATCCCACAAAAAAGTTGGAGGGAAAAAAAAATCTTTGAGTATGGCTATGTATCATGGCTGGCCAACCTTTTAAAACTTGACTATGAGCTCTGGTACATAGTTCGGCACACTTTTTTTTGTGCTTCATTTCTGGAGGTGCTAAGCAACTACAACTCCTGCTGACCAAGAGCTCTAGAGAATCATGTACTGACTTCTTTGATGGTCAGTGAGGATTGGGGCTCACAGTCAGAAAAAGACTGTGACTGCCTGTCACTTTCTGGGACATATTATCTGGGACATAATCTGACTGGATTCACAAGTATGATTCTGAAGACCAAGACAGTGTCTTCTCATGAAGGTGATACAAAGACAGTCAGCAGTGGCAGAAAAGACTGGTAAACCATGTGGAGGTCCTCGGCCCATGTGTGGATAATGTGGATGCCCAGCAGAACTCCAGATTTCTGGGTTTGGGGTGGGGGGACAGCATCCTGTTTCAGAGGATGAAGGACAATTCCACCTCCTTTTGGAACAGCCCGCATAAAATCCAGGAATGCATAATTGTTTGGTCTCCAGTCCCATCTAATAGAAAAATACAGATCTTTCTCAGTGTTCTTGTTGGTGAAGAAATATTAGAGGAATAAGTTATCCTAGACTTTATGGATGAGATTCAAATTACTGATCTTGAGGTTTGCATCGTAGAACTGAGCTAATTGTCCTGGGCTGTTTTTAGCAGTAAACCAAGAGAAATACGTGCTTTCCCTCAATTCACATTCTTCAAAAGTAAGCGTCAAAATAGATTGGTTAAATCACAGCCTGCAAAGTGCCTTTTTCCTGTAACTGACTATAAGGAAGCTTAGAATAACCAGCTCAGCTGTAGAAATCTACCTTTTAGGCATCCACTTCTACATCTACAGTGAGATGGGATAAATCCATCCAGTATGCAACACCTCTTCAGTCTCAGATAATTTGATAAGTTCCTGTTATTCTTGCTAACAAGTTGTTGTTGTGCAAAAGCAGCACGATGAAAGCTGAACTTTTTAGGAATGTGTTACAAAATGTTAGCAATTGAAAGAGATGATGGATAGGAAAATTCTAACTATCAGTATGACTTTCTAGAGGGTCTGTCCCTGTGCTGTTTGGACAGATGACCATGCATTTCAGAGATTTATTTTTTCATAGTTCACTGCCACTTTCACTGCATAATGCAAATGAGACTTGTATGTCTTTAGTCTAATATGCATTTTTTCTCATTATCACTATTTTATTATTCATTAATTTATTCATTCACAGGAGGAGCTATCTCCAACATGTACAGCATAATGGCTGCACGCTACAAGTATTTCCCTGAAGTCAAAACCAAAGGCATGGCTGCAGTCCCTAAGCTGGTTCTCTTTACCTCGGAACATGTGAGCTTAATACACTGCTAATTCTTAATTTATTGATGTATGTTGTGAAGATGCTTCAACATTAAACAACCACTCCATTAAATGTGCATATGTTTTGCTGCAGAGTCACTACTCAATAAAGAAAGCTGGAGCCGCACTTGGATTTGGAACAGACAATGTGATTTTGATAAAATGCAATGAAAGGTAGGATGACTGCTAAGGTTTTGATATATTGAATGTGTTCATCTGTTAAATTTGTTGTATTGTACTTAAGGACTGGTTCAGTACAGTGTGTCAAGTTGCTAATGGCCTGTTGAGAGAATCCTATTAAATTATTTCAACTGTAGCTAGTATTTCCATATGCACTCTTTAATTTTCTTTGTCTTTCTGTTTCTACAATAATTACAGAGGCAAAATAATACCAGCTGATTTGGAGGCAAAAATTTTGGAAGCAAAACAAAAGGTTTGTGTTTTTAAAAATTAGTGCTTAAATGCTTGGCTTAGTAAAACTACCTCTGCCTTTGAAGACTGAGGTTTAACTTTAAAAGATAACATTATAATGATATAAATGTTATAATAATATTTTCAGCTGCTTAATTATATATTCATGTATTGTTTAGGGAATTATCTATATGTCTTGCTAAGGTTTCCATTTGCTATTTAAGAACAAAGTATTTTTAACTCTTGAACCACATCTGTATTTTATGACTTTAAAAAATAACTTTCTTTTTGGAAATATATGGAAAAAAGTATGAAAACATGAAAGTAAACCTACTTTTATCCAAACTTTAAAGTTTAGGCAAAACCATCAAGAATTCTGTTGAAGTCCTAAAAATTCCTATAGATGTCAAGTATGAGGCTGCAGGGTTAGTAAATATAGCCAGTAAGTTTAATTTTTTGAGGCATTCATTGTTATTTATTGAATCAATGCAATGAAAAATCCATTAATTTTGTATAAAAACACCAAAGTTAGAGCAATCAAGATTATTATTTTTTTATTTCTTAACTTCTTTGCATTTTGGCACTCTATGAAATTGCAGTTCACATTTATTTAATCTAATTCAAAGTTGTTTCACTTTGATCTGATAGTTCCACATTTATTGCTTTTGTTTTGGATTGCTTTGTTCTGCTTTGTTCTGTTTATTAGTAGATAAAGGCTAAAGGAACAACTTCAAGCCTTCAAATCACAACTTACAAATCACATTTAATTGATTTTCCTTTATACTGCTGTAAAAGTCTCAACTTTACTTCACTATTGCCACTCTTCTACTAGAAAGTTTGAATCTCCTCACTGAAAGAGATTAGACAACACAATATTCTTTACCTTGTGACTAATTAATTTTGTGATGTTACAGTATAATAAAAACAGGGCTTGTTCCTACCATGTATACAATTTGTTAGTTTCTGCTGTTGCTTATATGTACCTTTCACATGGGAAGAAAAACAATTTTAGGCTGGAAAATGGGATAGCAACATTTCTAAAATGATTTTCACATTTTTTTTTCTGACAGAGGTTGGATTTTGTATTTAATATTTTTATTTTTATTGTAGGGATACATTCCTCTTTTTGTAAATGCAACTGCAGGCACAACAGTATATGGAGCCTTTGATCCAATACAGGAGATTGCAGATATATGTGAAAAATATAACCTCTGGCTCCATGTAGATGTAAGTAACTAAATGAAGTGCTATTATTCCGGCAAAAGAGGATTTTTGTTTTCACATGTTTTGTCTTGAATTAAAGTATTTATGACTAGATCCTGTGTAAATTGAAATATGTTAGGCTTTTCCAAAACAATGAGTCTTCTCTTTTTTCCTATCCCTTCCAGGCTGCCTGGGGAGGTGGACTTTTAATGTCCCGAAAGCATCGTCATAAACTGAACGGAATAGAAAGGTACAACATGGCACTTATTTGTAATACTGTTATTTAAGTACTTTCATAAGGTACATGACACTTCACAAATTCATGAAAAGATTAATTTGCTCAATAAGGAGTTTAAACACTAAATTAAACAAAAGGAAGACAGACACAAAAGGTTCACACTAGGAAGACTGAAACAATATTACAGAAGAAAACTGTAATGTACAGCTGAGTGAAAGGTAAGTTTTCAGCAGATTTGAAGGAGGACAAGGATATTGCTTGGCAAAAAGGAAGGGAGATTGTTCTATGCATAGCTTTGAAGGGATCATAAGTCTGGGAATGGGTGAAGGAGGATTTGAGGAAAAAATGAAGTGAGTGCTAGACAATCTCTGAAAGGTAGGGCTTTGAGAATAGCAGTGAGAAATGAAGAATCCAGAGAAGGTGTTTGGGCATGAATACCTATGACAGGAAGCTATGACATGGTCGGAATTTGGAGAGATTCTCTCCTGAAAGATGTTTGCCGTTATTTCCAGAAAATAAAGAGCATATGTTCTGCTTGAAAATGAGTATTCTCTAAATGAAAGTTTATAATATATATATATATATGCTTGCTTTTGTCTTGCTTTTGTGTATATATACATACAAATATACATGTGTCTACAATGAAGAGAGGAACACGTGGTAGAGACTGAATTAGCAGCAATTTTTAGGGGCAAATTTCAGTGCCTATAAGGCTGGAAAGGACTATGATAGCACAGAGCTGGTGCAGTTCTACAGCACCAGACAGAAGACTGAGGGAACTTACAGGGAGGCCAGAAAGAGTCACAGATACTCACCGTGTCTCAGGGTGAAGGGGCCTGTGAATTGGTGCCACGGGGGGATTACATGAAAGAAGCAGGAAGCTCTTGTAGAGGCCAGGGTGCAGTCTGCAGAAGAGTGCATGTGTGCCCCCAAGCACATAACCCAGATTACCAAGACGCCCACTGAGACCAGAAGCCAGCCTTTATTAAACAAATAATTGAACCAAATTTAAAAAGGCAAAGCATTTGTGTTGGAAGTGACAGCAGAGTGAGAGTGTGACCCTCCCCCCAGCCCTTACAATTCAGACTCAGGAGTCCCATGTGTAGTCTTTGGCACAGTTGTTCCCATACCCAATGATGACAAGGCTGTAGTCTGTAGAAGATGCTATGTTTATAACCCCATGGGTGTGTTTGTCTCTAGATTTCCTGTGAAAGTGCTCTATCATAAAAGGCTGCCTGTCTGAATAAAAATCAGAAAAGCAATGAAGAATCAGAAACATAAGATCTTTGCCATCATTGCAGATATCAGCTTCCAGGGAAGCAAAAAAGATTTGAAACAGGCTCTACCCATGTACTCTCAAATTAGCACCAAATTGCTTCCTTGAGTCAACCGTGCTGAATGTGGGCACTGTGTAAAGGCGTAAAATGAGAACAGTGAGCAATGCTCTTCCTTAGGGAAAACAAACTTTCCTGATGGTGGGTATCTCATACAGTAAGTGAAGAACAAGTACAAGATAAAGAATAATGTACAGAAGGACTGGTGGGAAAACCACGTGGACCGTTCTGTTGCGGGGACAGCAGCGTGTGGCGTGGCAGGAGTACTCTGAAGTAGCAGAATCATATCAACCTCTGCCCAATCCAATTTGCTAGTCGCTCGTGTTATGGCAACATGTAATATGAGGTCAGCATTGTAAAATACTTTCCTTAAGCCACACAGGTTTGGTCACGGTAGTTTGGCACACATCTCGTGACCTGAGGTCAACCCAGAGGTGCTAATGAAGACTGTAATCTTAAGCAAATACAGAAAACAGCAGGCCACAAAGCATGATATTATTTATTTTCTAGTCAGCTGGACAGATCTTCAAACATGGGACGGGGCCCACGTGTACTGCATAATTGCCTGTCATGGGCCCCAGCTGGGTTCTATTGCTAACACTCAGGACAGATTTGGCATGCCCAGAGACATGAGTGTGTAAGGACTGGCATGCTGCCACGGTACAGAGCTGGGATTGCCGGGGGTAGGACAGCGTCTGTCTGGCTGGAGGGATGTGCAGGGTAGAGAGTGACGTCTTCATGTTAAAATAAACCTAATGCTCCTTGTGAAAATGGCTTGAAATTGTCTTTGTTTGGAACGTTGGAAGTCAAATAAATGTGCTAAACTGAAACCATAGCGCTCTCAAAAGGAAATGAGCTGTTAGATAAATTCCTGTTTCTTGACTACTCCATCTGAATTATTAGTGAAGTTTTTTAAAAGATAATTGCCTCCTAAGTCTGAGCTATATACCTGCTGGTTTGCACTGCCTAAGCAGGAGATTTTAGAGGGATGGTGGGCTCCCCAGGTGTAGCACAGACTGCGCTCTTCTTTTGGCTGAGGGGTGCTACAGTCTAACCTAGAGCAGACAGAGGTTGGAATCGTATCTGGAATCTGGAATTAGTGGAATTAGTGGTCCTCAGACTGGGGTGAAGGAGTCATTGTGTTGCTCAAAACAGAGGAACTGTGGTTGTGTCTGTGTCCTCTGAGAGCAGGGTGTAGAAGAGGAGGACATATCTTTGAATTTTCTTTCAACCACATTGTAAGAACATGCATAGTCTATGAAATATGATTATACACTTTCCTCCTCTGGAACACACAGTGAATCAAGGGAACATTTGGTAATTAATTACTTAGGGTGAAGAGGTCAATGGATGTGCAATGTTGGCACATTTATTTTTAGCATCTTCATTAAACTGTCTAGGATAGTATGTTAAAAATACAGAACATCTCATCTGTTTGGCTAGTAAATTAGGTGATCTTGTGCATCCACCTGTGTTTACATGTAAAAAGTTTTCAGCTTTACATACAGAATGGTAGGATTGTGACGTAAGGTTTTACAGCGTTTTAACAGTCCATGGGCTTGACAAGCTAGTACAGAAAAGGCCTCTTCTGGCTCTAACTGGAAAAGCAGATAAGCATGAGGAGTATCTTTTCCTTTGCTTTCTACTTTTCCAGCAGCTGTTCAGTAAAGAACTGTATTGTCCCAGAATTCATATTATTCCCTTAATTCTCTGACACCCCCCCCCCCCAATCAGTACCTTGAACTGATATAACCTGTCAAACTGTTTTTGTTACTTTTATTAGTGCTATTTCTAGAAGCAGAGTCTTCTGGGGATGAAGTTACTATATCAGCTAATCAGCATAGTCTGACACTAATTAGCTGGTATTAGTAATAATATAAACTAATCAGAAGTCTGACATTGCAATGTTAACGCATGAAAAATTCCTGGACAGTATAGCTGGGAAAGAAGACACTTGAGACAGTAATAATCCATAGTGAAATAATCATGGTCAAACTCCATACATTTCCAGATGAAAGCAGAAAACAAAGGTGACTGCTTCAGGTTAAGTTTCTGTTTTCCAGACCTATCTGAATGTGTAATTTTTTTGCAGAGCCAACTCAGTCACTTGGAATCCACACAAGATGATGGGAGTGTTGTTACAATGTTCTGCCATTCTTGTCCGGGAGAAGGTCTGCCTTATATTTAATAATTAAGCAGTTAAAAAAAAAAAAAAAAGTAAATATCAAGCCCTACTTTTTAAGAGGGTAGTGCAAAATCCATTTAATTTCAAAACTTCTTTTGGAAGGAATAATTGTGTGGATTTACATTGTGTTTAGAAAGTTGTTTTATCTTTTCTGGGTTTTTTTGGTTTTTTGGGTTTTTTTTGTTAAAGCTGTAGACAATATGGGTCAGATCTTTAGCTGTTGAATCTTTGCATAGTCTAATAACAACACTAGAGCCATGCTAATATACTTCATCTCAGCATCTGGCCCATTGTTTCTATGGTATACTGAACATACACCCTTTGTCTTAGTAACTGGTCACAGTCTAAACTGCTTAAATAAAAAGCAACTTTTTTACCTTAACACAGTGGTTTAAAAGTTTCTCAATTCTGTTGAAAAGAAACCATGCTGCTTTTATTATGACTCCATATATATTTTCAGGGCTTTCTTCTAGATTCTTCATTGTCATCAATGAAAGCAAGACCAGTGTCTTAATTCTTTTAAGCAATATGTATTTTCCTTAGATGATTAAAAAAAAAAGTCATGTCATCTGTGGATAGGACTAATTCTGTTGTCTACTAATTTCTGGCATGTCAATTGCTACTAGAAGAGATTAGTTGAAGAAGTGGTCCCTGTGCATAGAACTGGGATGAAGGAGTTGTGGATTCCAGCCCTAGGTCTGCCATTGCTCTACCAGATGACCCAGCTCTAAACTGAAGACTGCAGCATTTATTTCCCTTTATAAAACACTTTGACATCTATTGGAGGGAAGCACTAGCCATTATTTAGTAGCATGCATGCTTATTATGCTAACTTGCAGGATTTTGGCAAAATTTTTTATTCTTTATATGAGAACTTTGGTAGGTGTTTTTGTATTTATCAGATACACCAGTGTCTTCGAGCGTCTTCAAAGAACCACTAATAAACTCTAAAGGAGATGCAAACCATTTTAGAATTATCACATGTGCAAGACTTCTGTGTAACATACAAGAATTTGCTCCTCTGTGTTTCCTTCAGAGATGTTTACCAGTAATCTGTAGGTTTCTATTGGTCTGCGGACCATATTTATTTGTAAGCAAAAAATGTCTAGTTTAGGTCATTTGTACTTATATTTATCACTGATGTTAAGTATCATAAAGCTGGACAATATATGAAGTTGAAGCCTTCAATTACTTTTGTTTTCTGTAGCTATCTGCTGCACTGAGAGACCTCGGCTTTATTCTAGTGTGTAATTTAACACATCAAAAATTTAAGTCTTAAGAACATAGCCTTACAAAGTGAAGTGGACAAAGTTAGTATCAGAAACTAAGAATCCAAATTAACGTGAGAATGTTTTTTCAGGTGTGGGTGTGTGGGTGTGTAAAACCATATGACTACTCAGGGACTTCTAAGAGAACCACCTTAGGTTATGAAATTATTTTTGTGGCTCAGGTTTACAGAACAAGGTCGGTATTTTATAATTTGGCCCATTAAAGAACAATTCTTCTTTATATATTTGAAATAAATTTTTAATATATTATTAATGCATACAGTTTCATATGCACATATGCCATGTAAATCATATAAGTACATGTTTTTCATTACAGGGTATACTTCAAGGCTGCAATCAAATGTGTGCAGGCTATCTCTTCCAGCAAGACAAACAGTATGATGTATCCTATGACACTGGAGATAAGGCAATACAGTGTGGTCGACATGTGGACATTTTCAAATTCTGGTTGATGTGGAAGGCAAAGGTAAATAATAAAAGTTCAGCTCAAAAATCAGAAACATATTTAATTTGTAAGTCTCATGTAATGGAACACTTTTTTAACATCAATGTTTGTGTAATTACAATCTCTAAACACACAGGTATCTGAGTATTAAGAGCCAATTAAATTGTAGGACAACGTTAGCCATCAATAAATTCAGCTGGAAATTTAGAAGAAAGGTTTAAGTCACTAGATGAGTCCTGAAGTAAAACCAGTGAGGGCAGGACACCGAAACGGTCTTTTGTTGTGATTCTGTACACTTACATATGTATTTTATTACAGATTACTTGTAATAGCAGCAGAGTGGACTTGATGACTTACAAGGGTCCTTTGAGTATCATGTTTCTATGCATGGATTTTATAAGCAACTTTGAAAACACAGCCTTTTTTTTAAGAATCTTTGTCCAACTAGTGATTTAACAGTTGATTCCCTGGTACTACTGTGGTATGCCTGGATGGCTGAATTTAAGCACAGGCTTACATGCAGGCTTACATGTTTACAAGATGAGAGTCCATGTAGTCAAGAAAATACATTTCATTTTTATTTCTTTATCTGCAGTCATCTTATTACTATCCTTCTTGCTCTTCTGCTGACAAAATGGGAATTCAGTTGGGTAACCTGTCCACAGTCTAATCTTTTTTTATAAAACTGAGATTAAATCTAATGGCAAAATGTACAATCATAAAACAGTTTTCACTTTGGGTGAGAGTTAGACAGCAATAGTAAATAACCTTTGATGGTAAAAGATGTTTTCATGCAGATTTCCTCAATATTGAAGACTGAGGGAAGAAAGTAACAGAACTTTAGTTATTGTTTATTTTTAAAAGTACTTCAGAAACAGAAACACAACACTTCATCACAAAATACTTATAACAATTACTTTAGTCATCAGCATAGGTTTGATTACCAGGCTACTACATTTCAGTTCAGACTCAGTTCTTCCTCCAAAATAAATCATTTTGGTACTGTAATCCAGTAACATGAAACTGCTTAATGAAACATTAGAATTGGACTGTGACTAGCAACTTTGAAGTGTGTTGCTTATGGTTCTAATTACCAAGTGCTGACTAGAGACCCCATCAAAGCATGGACTGAATGTTTTTCTAAATACCAGCCAAACACATTTTGTTAAAACTAGCATGCTGATTCTATCTCTGCTGTTACATTCACCTGTTAAACTGGCTTCACTAAAGAAGTAGAGCACTTCACAATAAAGAAAAAAAAATTACAGCAGAAACCATAATGGATGTGGGTCATATTTAAAATTCAGAAGTAGGATATCTGTGGATGTGATTCTTTAATAATAATATAGATTAAATTTGCTAAGTCGATCTGTATATCTGGAATTTAAATTTCTCCAGAAATTAGTTACTTTGGATTTCTGTTTGGTCTTGAGACAGATTCAGATTTGTTTGGACCTGAGTTCTCTGAGGTATTGGATAGAACCTGTTTCTAGCAGATTGCATGATTATATTACTCAAATGTTAAGAAAACAAAATATTAGGAGCTATGGAAATTTTTCCTTCAGCATTAGCCACCATGAGTGATTTATACTCTTGTCCTCATAGTAGAAATATACAGCCTAGGTCCGGAAGTATTCTTGTGACTTTACCTTCAGTCATTTTATTCAGTACAAAGAACTTACTCCAAATATGCAATAATTTAAGAGTGTATTTGTCTTTCTTACTTCTTCATTCACGTACAGAAGTGTACTTTAAAAAAAAAACCACAACTCTTTTTCTTATTTTATTTATTTTCAACATTCATCTACTTTTTCTGGGATTATGATCTTTCAAAACAAATCAGATATGACAAAAGATCACTAGGTAGGCAAATGACTTCTAGCAAACATATTGCAGGCTTTTGTTTGCTGACTTTTTAAAATGCAATTTCTAGCAAACTGTTCAGAGGAAATAAACTGCTTCCCAACTCTTACCCTTTCAACTGAGTTCCCATTCTGTGTTCCCAGGCAAGAGCTGGGAAGCCAAGACTTAATATTCATAATATTTTTGGAAACTGGAAAAAAAAAAAAAAAGAGAAAATAATCTATTAAAAATATCAAAAGCCCTTTGTTGTTAGCATAATAAATTATCTTAAAATGAGACCAAAACCAAATAGTGATTACAGTTAGGCCACATTTAGCCACTTTTGTAGTGTTGATTAACTTTACTTTTAAATTGCAAGAAGTAGTACTGCTAAATGTTTCCTGACTGAAAACATTTAAGAGCGAAGCCTATCTGAAAAGGTGATTACATTGGAAGAGGAAAAATGACCATATAATTAATACTTACTTTATTTTTAAAACAGGGTACAGTAGGATTTGAAAATCAGATCAACAAATGCCTGGACCTGGCAGAATATCTCTACACTAAAATCAAAAACAGAGAAGAATTTGAGATGGTTTTTGAAGGGGAGGTAAGTTTTCTTTCATTTAACCTGTGTGTAGGAGCCAAATCTGTATGGAATTCCGAAAACAGTCTTCACACTTCTCACAGTTCTTCAAGCCAGCTATGCAAAACTGCTCTTATTGTCTAAAGAACTACATGACTATTGGCATCTGGGCAGTTTTTTGGCCAAATGCATGTGGTTTTGTATCATAAATGTCAGATTTATCTCCTCTCCTCTTCTGCAGAGGATTTCTCAGTTTAGGGCGTGAGGACTAACTTAATACAATCTAACCATGCTGAGATTCCACATTAACATACATAACTGAGAATCTGCTATTTTTTCTGTATCTTCTGTTGCTAGTGCCACTGTGTAAGCTCTTGGTTGATAGAATAACAATTATACTTCATCTCTCCATTTACTAAGAAAAGGAAAATTGGGTTGCCCTTGCTGCGATCCTGGAAAACAGTTCCTTATAAAACTGCATGAAGGTGAAAAGCATTTGCACTTCATTAGCACCCTAAAACATTGTAAATGGGACAATGTATAGGGAATCTAAGAAAGCAGATGCAATCAGCAGTACTGTAATCCATTTATTTTGTTTTAACATGCAGAACTAGGATACTATATTTTGTCTTCCATGTCTCTGCTAAAATATGCTACAGACTAGCCTTTAGTGTGTGATTGATCTGTATTACTTTGTTTATTGATGTATGTGTTTGGTTGTTTTTGCAGCCAGAGCATACAAATGTATGTTTTTGGTATATTCCACCAAGTCTCAGGGGCATGCCGGACTGTGATGAGAGAAGAGAAAAGTTACACAGGGTATGTGGTTTTTGTTAAATGCAAAAATATAGTCTACTCTTTCAACCCAAAGCATTCTGTTTATTAAAAATAATATATCAGTGTGTTGACACATGTTCCAAATTCTGGGACGTCAGTTCTCCAGTTGCTTGTTATGACCTTGATATTTGTTCACCTTTGTCTCTTATTTGTACTGAGGCTGAAGTCACGTTTCCCCTATAGAACCAGATACAGAACATACTCAGTTATTCTTTGTTTTGTATCACTTCTGTGCTCCCAAAAGTGTTATGAATCCTTAAAAAGTAGCTAGGCACAAAGATGTCCCAGTCCTGTTTCAATAAGACAGCATATCAGCAAGAGAAATGGAAGGGTAATTACTTGAAAATGCTGGGACAGGTAAAGGACATGGAAACCTGTAAGTCCTTCTCAGGTCTTTATTTTGATTTTAAATTTGCTTGGTTAGTCATGCATTAATGCATTTCAGTGAAAATGAATACCCTTTGGAGGACTTTGGGATAAATTTATTTGAAAAAATGATAGAAGGAAGCGAAGGCGTCATAGTGGCACCACCAGGAAAAGTATCGTGTTACTTAGGACTTGAGGAAAGTGAAATGCATTAATTTTGTAGTAGCATTTTAAACAGACAGACATGGAAAGAAATACATTCAGGAGACAAAATAATGATTTTATAGTTGTCAAAATGAATTGTGATTTTTTTATGTTTGGGAAGGGAGAAGAATGGGCAAACTTGGGAGATTTTGTAGAGGATTTTATGTCTGCATCATACTGGGGAAAGAGAACAGAAGAGAACAGAAATTCCTGGGTCAACCCAGTGACATGTTAGGTAAAGAAATTGCCAAAAAAGAGAGAAAAGCGGAAGATAGATAAGACTGGGAAGAAGGATGACATCTTTGACTTGACCCTGTTAAATGTTAGAGGACATTATAAAGCATTCTACAAAACAGTAAAAGAGCCAGACATCTGACCTTGGCTGGCAGAGAGTAGAGCAGGAGAAAGAAATGGCAAAACTGGGCTCAGTCAATACCAGATATTAAGATTGTCAGAACATTATTCCTTGTAAATTAAAGTGAGGAAGTGAGATTGCAGTAAATGCACAGTACTGCAAAACTGCTGGAAGGTTTCCATGGCTTATGCTAACAGAAAATATTCTTTATGACATAGGTCATGTTGAAAAATTTCCATCATTGTTCCACACTTCCCCCCCCCCCCCCCCCCGAAAATGACTTTGAGAATACATAATATTCTCATGGAAAACATGTTACCCTCAAAAAGGTGGTTCTGGAGTAGGTTTTCATAAAAAGACTGAAAATATTTCTTCATGACAAAATCTTCAGCACAGAGAAATGACATGTGCATTTAATATATTAAATTATTACATAAGTGAATAGTCTAGGATGCTATTAGTCTATTAATCAAAAAGATGTATATTATTGTTGTCAATTTTCCTTTAAATATCCAATCCTACATATTTAGTTTTTCAAGCTTTTTCCTCTTACAGATCTTTTTATAAAAACTAGTGACTTTCTGATCTGCCCATTTATTTTTTCCAAATTAAGAAATGTTGTGATATACAAAGAAAGGATAAAATTTTTAAATTACTCTCCTCTCTCTCTCTCTTTTATTTTTTTTTAAATGATAAAGGTGGCACCGAAAATCAAAGCACTGATGATGGAGTCAGGTACTACCATGGTTGGATATCAGCCTCAGGGTGATAAAGTCAACTTCTTCCGAATGGTCATCTCTAACCCAGCAGCAACTAAGTCTGACATTGACTTCCTCATTGAGGAAATAGAGAGATTGGGGCAGGAACTGTAGTACAGTGATTGAATTATTTATTTCTCTAATTCACTGTTTTCCAGCACTGGCTATTTTTTTAACCCAGTTCTGCAGACATGTTTTAAGGAAATTCTCTTTCTGTAAGTTCCAATCTCCTAAGACATCCTTAAACAAAACAACTATAGGCTACTGAAACATATATGTATTGGTAGATCATATTACTGAGGGAAAATGTATTATCTTGAAGTTGAAGTACTATTGACTCTTACATTGGTCTTGTTTATTGTAGTCAGCAGGAAATTAATAAGTACTAAAATAGCAAATTAAGAACTCTGCACAGTATATATGTACAGTATAAATAAATAAATAAATAATTATATATATATATACATACACATACATATATATATATATATAAAGTGGTTATAAACTTAGATCTAAGCCACAGCATGTTTTCCACTTTAAGAGAATTAACTTTTCCTTCAACAACTAATGATGTGGATAATGTGCTGCAGATTTTTCTGCCAGGTAAAAATAGACATATAGAAACCTTTCTAAAATGTAGATTCTTAGGAGCTAAAGAAAATGTATAACAGTATTAAATCTTATTGTTGGTGCTTCTCTCACATACAAAACAGCAATCTCTAACAGCACCTTTGAGTAAAATAGTTGTATTTCCCCTTTAGTGTCACATCAGGGGATAATAGTAGCAGAGTCATTGTAACAGGTATATTATTGCTGTATTTTTAGAGGTTAATTTGTGTAGATTGTGTATATTATTGTTAAATGACTTTGTGTAAAAGGATTTAAATGTAATAGTTTTACAGCAAGATAACTGTTGAATTGTAGGTATATGAAATATTTGCTTATTTATATGCAGAGATTTACCATGCTGAAGAGTTGTCTTGTATTTTCTTCCATTTGTAATGTACCCTATTTATATATTATTGAACTTCTAAATAATGTTTATGGTATTTTAGTGTCTTTGTGAGCCAAAGAAAAAATACAAAAATATTAGTTGACACTTTCATTTAAATCCTAGTGCCCTTAAAATAATAACTTACAGATAATTTTACTGAATATAAGGAATTCTAACATTGTGTACAGGCTGTCAAATGATGAGATCCCTTTAATCTATTAGAATTTTCAGTTTTATTTATTGTAATGTCAGACTCTCTGTTCAGTGTTCTGAATGCTTTTCTAGTGAATATTGGTTGCTAACCAAGGCCCCTGTTTTTGAGTTGTATTTCAGGACTGATCTCTATGATCATTTTAACTAAATTCTGTGCGAAGATTCCTGAAGGTCTATAGCATTTCTGTGGGAGTTTTAACCAGCATCGTTCTTTTAGTGAAATGGAATTCACTATGTGTTTGGAGCTTATAAAATAAATAAAAACAAAAGTAATCTCAGAATCTTTAAATACAGCTGGCTTGTCACAACAGTTTACACTGGTGTCTATACTTTGAAAAGTCTAGCCAAAGTCATCCGTAGCTTATTCAGTTATAATCATTAGATAATCAATACTACCAAGTGGAAAACTCCATACTGCAAGCAGAGTAGTGGAACAAAATGAAGATTCAATAATCCTCTGTCTACTGAGTTACTGTCATGGTGATAAATGGAATATGCTAATTTCAAATCTTTTCATACATGCTTCTATGGCTGTCTTCTATGCAAGTGAGTAATTAATTGGGGTTTTTTTTGGTTTTTTTTTTTTTTCCAAATCAGTAATAAAATTAAATTATTTTAGAAACATTCAGTGAAATGCAGTCATGCTATGCAGTTTTCGCAGCCTCTCTGGCCCCTTTCAGTCCTGTGGAAGGACAACTACAGTCCGGAGAGATTTCCATCCTGCAGGTCCTACTGGTTGTCTTCTGAGGATGCTGTCTCATATCTTTGGCTGGGTCAGAGCAGGGAGAAGGAAGAAGCTGTCATGCTAAATGCCATATCATATAGCACAGCCTTTCCAGCTTTTCATAGGACTACTGCTTATCCCTCTTCTGTAACCTTCTGTAAAACTTTTTGTTGAAATTATTTGAGATTAATCTAAAAATTATTATAAATTTGTCACTGTCTTTTTAGATTTATGAGTATGACTTTCAAAAGATCATCTACATCTTACTTTTATGTCACGAAACCCCTAGTAATCTCACCAGTACAGTATTTATTTCATTAGGTTATTTTCCTCAAGACAGTGTAGCTGGTTTCTTGCCTTCTTGATCTTAAACCTCAATCTTCCTTAATTATAACCCTGATATTTTACCATGGCTTCAATACTTAACATTTCTTGATCTAAACATCCATGCTGTATGACTGACCTAAGGCCTGCAATACAGTAGTCAGCATCAACATTGACTTCAGTACCAACTTCCATATATTAAATGCCATTTTTATAGATACCAGCTATTCATCAAAATTAGAGGGTGTCTCATTGAGAGCTCTTTTTAGAGTACAGAAAGAAGTTTGTTTTGAAGAGGAAGTACATGTCACATTTTGATTTACAGGCTTCTGCCTGAAATCTGGTCTCTGTCACAGTTTTACTTTATTCGAAGGGCAGCTACGGAAGATTGAAAGATTTCCCTCAGTCCTTCTTGTTTATGAGAAACAATATGAACTAGTATAATCAATGCAAAGATGATAACTGCTGACCTAGCTTCACTAGGGGATTTTCCATCTTCCACACAAGCAGCACCATGGTTCTTGTGATTTCTTCAAGCAGTTCTTAGGTGGGAATTTCTGACTTCCTCCATGTCCCTAGTCAAGATATTTCAGCAACGGTATTACTAAAGATCCCAGCTTACCCTTAATCCTCTAACCTTAATATTTTAACCTCATGGACCTTGTATCCAGATCATCATCTCAATATTCTAATAATAATTTATTGTATTTGAAATGTTATACGTCCTAGAAGCATATAAACTAGGTGAAGAGAATCATCCTGATGTAACTGATCATGAAACTATAGGAAAGACCATAATACGGCTTACGGGCATTCATACAGCAAACCTTGGACAGTCCTGTGATGTAGTCAGAAATAGATCTAGATCTCTTCAGCACATATACAATATTTTGCTCACTAAAATTTCTGCTTCTTCATTTAATAGAGTATCTTGTGTTTTGGAGGTCAAAAGCATCAGAGGTTCTACCTGTTGCCTTTGATGGTTTGCAGCTAGGTGGGAATAATGGAGCTCTTCCTGCCTGTTTCAGAAGTGAGACAGTTATCACAGAGGTGTTTTTTCTAAAGACAGGGAGTTTAAATTTATCCTCCTACCCTCTGCATTTTATCTTGCCTTTCTGCAGTGTTGTGTCTTGACACAGATGATACCCACAATTAAATTTTTGCAAAGCTTTTCATTCTAGTATCAGACTCTGGAATGTTTCCCTACTACATGTACCTGCTTCCACAGGCACAGGGCTCATATTAATTTCCAACTTGGTTAGCTGATTTTAACAGAGCAGTTATGGTCATCAGTGAGAAAACTCATCTGTGTTTTCTTCTCAGTAGGTAATATTCATCTGAGTACTATGATATAATATGAGGGTCTAGAGCACAAGTCTGATGAGGAGCGGCTGAGGGAACTGGGGTTGTTTAGCCCGGAGAAAAGGAGGCTGAGGGGAGACCTTATCTCTCTCTACAACTACCTGAAAGGAGGTTGTAGTGAGGTGGGTGTTGGTCCCTTCTCCCAAGTAAGAAGCCATAGGATGAGAGGAAATGGCCTCAAGTTGCGCCAGGGGAGGTTTATATTGGATATAAGGAAAAATTTCTTCACCAAAAGGGTTGTCAAGCATTGGAACAGGCTGCCCAGGGGAGTGGTGGAGTCACCACCCCTGGGGGTATTTAAAGACGAGTAGATGAGGTGCTTAGGGACATGGTTTAGTGGTGGACATGGAAGTGCCAGGTTAATGGTTGGCCTTGATGATCTTAAAGGTCATTTCCAACCTAAACAATTCTTTGATTCTATGATTCTATGTTACAGCTTCTCAGACAAAAGCTTACCTGGAATTTTCCTGCTTTTTAATCCATACACTATTGACTGTGAGATATCAGGAAGTATGGATATACAGAAGTGTTGACTAATTCAAAGCATTGCAATTCCAGGTGAGTAACTTTGTTTTCCTGAGATTTGAAATATACCCTAAGGTAGCAATTTTGCCTTTAAAATCACATGGACAATCACTGTAATTTTGTGTGGGTAAATTCAGATCAAATAAACAATAGGCAAGCTCTTAGCTGAACATTTAGCTGCAGTGCTTATTAACTGAGGTAATTTATTTGGAAAAGACTGATCATTGGATAAATATAATCATCAGCTGTTGATTCTGAATGAGAAAAATTCTGATTTTATTATTAAAGGTAATTTTAGAGAAGATAGATTATACCATTCACAACAGACGGACGGAACCAGGGGCCTTGGGAATAACCCAGGATTTTAAAATCATCATTGACTTAGTTCATAATCTGTTTTTTGGATGGTGACAAATATGAAGAGATTTTTTAGACAGAATCTCTGTTTTGTGGTTTAAGAAATGTCGAAGTTACAAAGAAGATACGCAATGCAGTTTTAATTTTTCAATAAAAGTTGATCTTAAAACTGTCTAATTTGTCTCATATAATTTTTGTGAGCTCTTTTGTTTCCTTAAGAATATGAGACAAAAGCCATACAACATTATCCCTCACATTAAAAACAGTAAGGCAAATGCTAAGGCTACTCTTTAGTTTTAATTGTGACTTGCATGTGAGCTTGTACCAACACAGACTGAGGAATAACCCCAAGCTCTGAACCTTGATCAGTTTGAATAGGGTTGTCGAGACATTAGTACTGTGTAGAAATGCTAAGAAATAGAGAATCTAAAAATCTTTCTGTGTGGTGTTTTGTGTGGTTTCTGAAATCTTCATCCAACTTATACAGAGAACCCAAGAAAGTAAATAGGAACTTTGGAATGGGTAAAAAGCGTATGATCAAGCCCTTGTGATAAAAGCCCTGCTATTTAATCTGTGGATATATTTATAAAACTTATTTCTTGTAACGCAGGTCTTACTCCCAGAAAGACTTGAATACATGCTTAACTTCGCACACTTCGCAATGCCACTGGTTGATCTCAGTGTTTGTTTATGAATTAAGCACATTTAAACCTGCACACAATCAGAATTAGGATATTTTTATGCAATCAAAAATCTACTTGACTGAAAAAGTACTTTTCTGTATGTAAAAAAAATGCAGGACAAGACCAGGCCTAAAGGTGTTTTGAATAGTGTTCTGTTTCAGCACTTCTGTGCTTGCCTGGCAAGAAATGATACAGAGGTGGCCAGAGGAGCTCTCGCGGTCACACAACAACACACTGTGGAAGCAGTACTACAGGATACTGGGTGCCTGACTGCAAAAGCATTTAAAGTTTGCATAGCAGAAAATCTGTGAGTATTCTTAGCAGAGTCAGTTAGAACTGGGTTTCTTTGTTCAGCCACTTTGTATTAAGCATTATAATGCACAGTCTTTTACAGTAAAAATGTTTCCTTGAAACACAAATAAATGAGAGATTGGCAGCTTTATTTTGTGTGTAAAGTAAATATGTTTTGTAAGAATAATTTTGTAAAGGGAATTACTTTTTGTAAAGTAATTTTGTAAAGGGAAGCTTAATCTTGCCACCACAGAAGTCAATGGGAGAATTGTTGCTGATTGCATGAATCAATCTTTCCCATTTTCGAAATGAAAGACCATTTCCTGATAAAACAACAGAATGAGACCCTAAGTCTGAGGTAGCAGAAAATACTGAAACTCTCATATTTGCTAAAAAAAGGCTATGCATAAAGCAGTAACATCAAACAAATTCAATGTATTTCATATAGAATCATAGGTGTTTTAAAATACACCAGAAACTGAGTTTGAGCATAAAATAGTTGAAATGTAAAATTTATAAGAATGCCATAACTTCAGGGAAATACTTTTTTTTCCCTAATTGGACTTGCGTGAAGCATAATAATTACAAAGTACAAGTCTTTCCCTGTGTAAATATAGTATGAATTAAAGCTTTTCTGGCAAAGCTTTTGGCATGTGATATGTCTTTATCTATCTATGCATGATATATACTTGATATATATCATGTATAACATGAAAAAGGTGATTAAAAATTTTGGATTCTAGACCATATTTTGGGACAACCTGCCATTCTATTATGGGAGTTAAAATATTTTTAATACTTTTTTTGTATACCAAATATATTGAAAAATAAGAGTACATTTTGAATTCATAAAAGTATAAAATTTTTTTTCATTATATAGACAAATTCTGATTAATTACTGCTTTATGCATTATCCATAGAACTATCATTGATTTTAACAGTATGTAACAAATTTGATTTTGATTGCTTTAGAGTAGGATAAGCATCCTTCAAGTAGGATGAGTTTTCTTAAGAACAGTTTTATTTCCAGGTTAAATAATTTTATGGAGCAAACTAGGCATGAGGAAAATACATGCTGCAAAGAAACTTATTAAGTCCATTAGTGTAGCATGCAAATACCATAACGTAAAGCACTAAAAATTCTGGAAGATGATTGTATCGTGTGTGAGTATTAAGGAATGTTCAGCTTACATACAGACTGTTCAATAAAATGTTAGGACCACAATGAGACTGATTGTAGTTAGGTACAGCTCGCTGCGGTCAACAGAATTACATCTGCCTGAATTTCTTCTTTAGTGTTTTATAATTTGCAAATTGTGACAGTTATGCTTAGGGTGATGATACATGAATTGGGAGTACTACTCACTCAAGAACTGCAACTAAGCTAGTGAAGAGGAAATGAGAAGATGTAAGCATTGACTGAAAGCAAAGGTTAAAAGGAAGGATGGCTGCACAACATGGAAGGATTTGGCTTTCATTAGAGCATTTGGAAGAATCAGACTTCTGGACAAAGCAGAATTAAAATTATGGTTAGAATAAAAGATAAGATGCAAGCAGAAGTTTTCAAGTAGACCTGGTAAAGAAAGAAAAAAATCTGGTTCTCTGTTTTAATAGATCTATCTACTGAGGAAAAGTGGAGCATTGTTTAGGAATGATGATAACAGAAAAAGTTGAAGATAAAATATTACACACCTTGATTTATTTCTGCTATTTATTAGGTAATCTGTTCAGCATCTGAATATAATTATTTCAGACTGGAGAAGTATACTTTATATGTGTATTTGTGAGTGTGTTTATATTTCTTGACATAAAACACAAGGACACATGCATGTACATACTCAGTGTGTATTACAAAAAATGAAGTCTTGCATGATGTTGACTGTTTTGTGTAGGACTTTTCAGGACATCTGCAAAGATTCTTGAAGTATAACATTAAACAAGTATGTAATGAAGGAAATAGTAAATTATTTTCTCTTACCTTTGAACATATGTGTATGTGTATGAATGATTAAATCTCTGTCTTATGAACTTCTTAAGTTATGTACCTTTTAACATGATACCAGTCTAGTTCATCTGAGAACAGTTCGTTTGAGGAAGGAATTACTGTGTGAAAATTTTTGGCCTTGTTTTACGTGGAAAGGTGTTGTCCCACAACAGTGTGAGCAAAAATATGTAAGATCATTGCAGGTGATAGGAAGTGGAGAAAACCTAAGTTTAACGTTTCAAGAAAGCCTAGGAAAACGTCACTACAAGAAAAATCAACAAATGTAAGTGCAATTACTTTAACTTAGATTTACAGAAGCCTATAATCTGTGATGACAATGTAAGCTGATTTGAAGTCGTATCTGCTTGGTGTGACATCAGCAAGAGTTCAGATAATACCGGTGCATAAAGCAAGCATATTGGCCTTCAAACAAAAAAACCCTTGAATGCTAACTTTAAACTGGACAGGTAAAAGTGTCTCTAAAAAGCAAAGTGAGAAAGGCGTAAGACATTTCTCACTCAGTATCATGTTGGCCAGTGCTTTTTATGTCTTCTAAAGATTGCATGTATTATAAATTATGTTCACTGTTCAACATATTGCCTTATTAATTAGGACTTTCCCTGGGCCCCAGCAAAAAAGACCATTAATCTCAATTAAGCTTCTTCCTTTACTTTTGGGAAGGCTGCCTGCAGGGTAAGACTGACATTTGTGCTTGTGGGCATGGGGCCAGACTGACCACTAGGTTGTACGTGATGAACTCTTTATTTCCATCACCCAGAGTTTTTTGTGGTTCCTTGTTGCGTTGTCTGGCTATGAGCATCCTTTGAAGAAAAGGCCCTTACTGACTGTCTCTTTCAGCTACTTCACTCTTCTGCCACACGCGAGGCACTGGCAATCACTAAATGCACTAGCACCGCTCTTGATTATCCCAAGGAGTACAGCTTCACTGGGCAATGGGGTGAGATCGCTACATGCTGGGTTTGACAGTCCTGAACCACAGAACCATAGTGGTTTCGATTACAGCAGGATTTCCTATTTGTGGAAAATACGACACTTACTAATTCATTGTAACTGTGACTTTTAATAACCCATTGTTTTAATTTGTCAGTAGGTATGCTGCTGCAATAATTTGGTGCATTCACTTATCTCCATCACACTTTAAAAGTATATTACTTGTACCTTGATTATGTTATGTTTTAGGGCTATTATATTTCTTTATACTGTTTTGCATCATCATGGCTTTTCAATTCTACATATTTTTCAAGAAGAGGTTTTTTTCCCCCCCCCGCTACAAAAGAACCAGGTTTAGTTTCCCTGCTGTAAATACCCCATATCAGTGACTAGTTTTTATTGTTTTTACTCAGTCCTAGTGAAAAGTAATTATTCTGTAGGTATAAATTAATTACCAGCTCTATCTTACAGTATAATGCAATGCATATTCTCTTGTCTTCCCAAGGATATGAGGCCTGTCTTTTTGCAAGATATGATAAGTCACAGATTGCTAATTTGTGACCTGGCTCCCTAGCAGTGAGAATTGTAATTGCCATCAGACAGCTCCCTCTGCTTTCTTAAGTGAGTACATGCAGACTCTGATTGTAGTGTTAAAGCTAGCATTGCAGGTGAAAGAAAACCCCCCCAAATTTATTGCTTTCGAATACATCAACATTACTTTAAAAAGAGCTACTAGGCCAATAATTGCTACAATTTGCCTTCCCCAAAAGCCTAATTTTAGGTTGTGGGGTTTTTTCTCCCAGAAATTATGTGACTGTAATGTAAATAATTATGCTTAGCTATTGTTGAATGACTTCAGAACTCATGTTGATTTTCTATATATAATGCTGCTATAATTGTACAATTACCCGTGTTCTGGAAGGAGTCCAGGGGTGGAATGGAGGGTCTCTGGGGGATTTGGAGACTCTCTCATTTACTCTGTAGCTCAGTCCAGAGCTGTTTCCATTAAGCTGGCAAAGTGGTCAAAAGAAGGAACTGAAATCACGGGATTACACCATAACTTGGATACTATGGAGTATCCAAACTTGGTTGGATACTCAGAAAAATATACATGACTTGAATTTACAAAAGGAATGCCTCTTCCCCTTTCATCTTTTAGCAAAAAAAATTAATTAAAAGAGCTTCAACAAACAAATGGCCCTTACTTGGGACTGTCCTCAGTTTGGGGTTTATGTAGTGAACTACTAATTCATCTCTCTACCTATCTAGATAATTTCTAAATGAGCGTAATTCATATACAAGTGTACATCTCTAGGCTTGCAACAACAAATTATTCTTCACTTACAGGACATCCACAAAATTTTAGAAGTAAATCATGCTTTGTATATCCATCTTCCCAGCATTGCATATTGCTCATCCTTCCAATGAATGTATCAACAGATCCTTTCAAATACGTGTGTGTAAGAAAGAGAGTATACAAGAAAAGCTGCTCTGCTAGGCTACCAAACCAGTCTTTTACACCTGTCTTTGAATGGAAGAGTAGATTGGGAGGTTCTCCTAACACAAGAAAATAAAACTAATTCAGACACTCTGACTTTGGTGGGGTTCTGGGGTACAAATGAAAGGGGGAAGAGAGATAAAATGATTGGTGGTGGTACATCAAAGAAGAGTCACATGGGGCCAATTTCAAAACAGTAAAATTGCCCGGCAGGCAAAAAGCAAATATACAATGCACTTCAGGCTGAATAATTTACAAAGTGGTAAAACATCAGAAGCAGCCAAGAAATAATTTGATAACAGAATCGACACTAAGTGACACTCATTGCATATAGTTTGAAATGAACATGTTGTTTTGTAGGAATATGGTTGACATTGAAATGTAGGTGAATATCTACCAGTCCCTAACTGCTTATTTTTATAATTTTAAATCCACAGGATTTTTCTAGCCGTAAAACATTTTCATTACATCCATAGGCACTAGAAGCACTTTTTACCATCTACATCACTCAGCAAAGGGTGCAAAGAGGAATTGTGTAGAGAGATAAAGCTTTCTTCTACCAACTTTGTTTACTTATGTTTAGCTATCTTAAATTGTTAATTTTCTAATAGTGTGGATGTCTATCAAATTATGTGTTGGTTTCCTAGGCTAAATAATGCAAGTTTCATTACTAAAATAATTTGAAATGGCAAAGGGCAAAGCAAAACAGTGGAAAATATACTGTATAGAAAACTGTTGCAATGACTTGTAGAAGCAAGTAATGTGGACTAACAGATTATTCTATCTCTACTTGCTTTTGAGTCTGATGTGCTCTCTGAAATGCAGATTCAACAATATGTGGGCAGTTGTTCAGCAGTTACAACAAGGAACACCAAGGATTTAGAAAAATGGAGGCCCATTTCCCTATTACACTATAAAATCAGGCTTTTATGTCTAGTTGAGAATGGGAGATGAGATCTGGTAGGTTCTTGTCCGCCAAAACCAAGTCACACTCACACTTTCGCTTTTTTTTTTTTTTTTTCTTAATGAATCGATTACTGTTTGAAAAGCTTTTATATAGCAAGTTATGCAGAATCTTCTCATGGAGGACTGTGTGTGTATATATACATATATGTCTCTGCATCAGACTCAATATTTTGTTCAGTTATTCTATAAGCAAAGAAAACAATATGAAATAATAGATCTAAACCATATACATATAAAAATGTATAAAATGTTAGAAAACTTTTAGCCATCATTTGGTTTTGCTTTCTTTTGTTATACACTACACACTACAAATAACTTTTAAACTACCTCATAAATTGAAGATCTTTATCATGTAATTCACAGTTATCCATGCTCTCTAAGCCACATCATAATTGTAGCTCGTATTATGAGTCTGTATTATTTGTAGGTCTCTGGACTCAGTAACATTTTAGAGGATGCTGCTGTTGAATTGCTTTTAGCTGGTTCAGTAATGGTTGCAATTGTTTTGCAGTTGATTGTAATTCCTGGGATTTAGTGGGATTGCTATTTAAAAAAAACACCACAACAACAACAAAACAGGAAACCATCAACAAATTACATTCCTAATTTATGCAGTTAGGTTGTAATCTATTGATGGCTCCCTAATGGATTAAGACCTAACAGCATAAATAAGGAAGTAGTTTAGAACCTCACATTAAAAAAACAAAACCAAAACAAAACCCCAAAATAGTGACTTCACCTTCTATTGAATTTTGGTGAAATTACACAATGGAAAACTAGGGCCAAACTTAATGGACTAGAAGCAGGTGTACTGCTCTGGTCCTACAAGGAATGTGGCTATGGTAGAAGAAATAGACTGGTTTGGGGGAGATTGAGGCCAGGGTGACCACAGGAGATGCTCTGCATCCCTTTTGTCAGCCTTCACCTGGGTTTCCAGCTACAACTTCAGGTTCATATTTCATGGCTGAACATCCAACAACATTAACCTGCCAAACTTTGTTATGGCAGTTATGTGCAGGTACCACAGTACCTGCTGTGGTACCGCTGCACATAACGGTGTAAGAACGGTGGACACTGTACTTCCTCTGTGAATGAACTGGTTATCTTGTCCAAGCCCCCTACTCAAACGGGGCCACCCAGAGCAGGTTGCCCAGGACCAAGTCCAGATTGCTTTTGAATATCGCCAAGGATGAAGAGTGAGAATGCACCTGATTTCTGGTGTTTCCTATTTCCCTTTTGCATGTGATGGAGAAGTCTTAGCACATACCTGTAAGTGGGAGTAGATTTTTCCACTTGGGGTGGGGAGGGACACCTGGTTAGTAAAGTCTTAAATAGAAATCTACAAAAAAACCAAAACAACAACAACAGAAACCCCCATACAAACAAGCACAGACACTGTAGAAAGGGAGGAGCCAAAATGAAATATTTCCATCCCCTTACCAAACATGAGAAGAGTCAAATTTCAAGATTTAGCTCTATTAATGATTTATATTTATTTGGCCTGAACAAATATAATATTAAGCATGCTGGAAATATCTCACAGGTGACAAAGAATTATATTGTGTATTTACAATGGAGAAATAAAATTATTCCCCACAATCATCTTAATATTTTTCTTGGTTGTTAACCATTAGAAAACTCTTATATTGAGTGAGGGGTTTCCCTAAGAACAGAGAAAATATTAACCAGGTAGGGTGATGGGGTCCTCTGTGGCTGACGTGCTTGGACTGCTTCATGAATGACAGATATTGACTAAGGCAGTCTTAAAATTGTGTTGCTGTTTTTACAGTTGTTGGGCTTTGATCTGTTTCAACAGCTTTGCTAACGCTTTGCACTAAACACTTTGCAAATGATAACTTTTTAAGGGAACTAGAAACTAACCTGTATTTTTTTGAACTGAGTGGGATTTTCTAAACTGTTCCCCATATTGCAGTAATTATTTTAAAAGCTCTCTGATACCGCTATTTCTCATTATGATTGAGTTAGGTCAATGAGTTGTGTATAAAAAACAAAGGGATGAAGCAACTGTAACAAATCAGAACCACTTTTCCAAGATGTCTGTGTAACTTTGCATTCTGGCTGCATTTTGCACTGACCAGATTTTTGAAATAGCCACTTTCCAGTTCTCATTTTCTAGCTAAGTGTCTGCATGAGGGACATTTTAAGGCCTGAGCAAAAGGGAGTAGCCAGTTTTACCAGGGAGGGTGCAAGGAGGAAAAACAAGGTGAAACTGAAATGGGCTAGAAAACCCCCACAAATCTTACACTATATATTTTAACAGACAAAATTTCTTTATACAAAATGGAGATTTGTAATGGAAAGAGTCCCACTGCCTTTAATAGTTTAATATGAAAAAATACAGCTCTAAAGTTTGTGTACAGCCCCCAGTGAGTAGATTTTATGTTTCCTACTGGGCTTTCAGCAGTCATTGAAGAGAAGCAGTAGTTGGAGAGAAGGCGACTGGAGGGAAGGCCAGGGGAGGAAAACTGCACACAGGAGTCTGGGTGAGGACAGAGCTCACATCAAGACCTGGATCTGAGAACTGCTCCCAGGTAGGGCCATGACTGTGAGCCTGTGCCTCCTTCAGCTCCTGCTGGATCTGGGCCTTAGCCTGCAATTTCTGGCTCTTGCAGCACACTCTGTTGCTTTTCTAAGCAGTTCTGTGGCTTCCATTGAAACCAGTGGGTAAACTGCCTTTCCCCTGCTCATTTCCTGGCCGCAGCAATTTCCTCTGTGCTTCTGTTTGTTAGACTCTTTGTGGTGACTGCATTTTTTTCCCCTTCATGCTGACTTAAGTAGGAAAAATCCCAAACGATCATCTGTCCTCAATTTTCTTCAGCCATTTAATGCTTCCTACCCTTGATGTTGCTTTGCTGCCTCTTAGTAGTTTCTCAGCCCAGATCCCTGTTCCAGCAGTACCTGGGCTTAGGACAACATCCAAGTTTGTGATGGGATTTAAAAGCCACATGGAACATCTGCTAGTTCACTGGGTCTGAGACCATATCAAGGCAAGACATTCAAAGAAATACACTTGGTAGGTGGTGTCTGTCTTCCTGAAAAGAGATAAAACATCTTCTAGAAACATCTTTGAAAGTCTGAATTAATGCTTTTGTTCATCAGTTCTCTCTAACACACGGCAAATGCTACCCCCGCAAGTAGGAAGGAAGAAGCCTTCTAATTGTTAAGATTCAAGAATAACACCACACTCTTCACCGTGTGTTACAACTTAAAAGCTACTCCCTGCATTCGAAGAGATACTCTGATCTTTGTGGGACTCAAGGCCCTCGGCTCTAATGGTGATCTGCCCAGAACAGCAAGAGGACAGCCAGGGCCAGCAGGAATAAAGGGGCAGCTCCAGAAACTGGCTGGGTCTTTCTAGCTGATGCATTACAGTAAATCACCAATTCTGTTGATTGCATTGACACCTGAAAATCTCATCTCAAAATAAATAAAATGTATTCCAGCACATCCCAGTGGGACCCAGCTGGGCTCACCAGCTCCTATTTCCCAAACTTTGTGCTTGCTGAGAAAGGCATTCAAGCAGGTGGCATTAGCGAGGACCACTGAATCATTCTTGTCAGCAGCATGGAAAAGCATTATTGTTCTGTGTCATTTGGCTTTCAGTGCAGTGATTTCAGATGACAAACTGCTCATTTGATTCTTAAGCTCAACACATGGGTGAAATCCTCTGCTGCTGCCTTTGGGATACTGCAGAAAGTAGAGAGCGTTCCATCTGCCTGCAGTGAAATGGAAAACCATGTGAAATAAATGCCTATCCAGGGACAGTGCGTCTTGTCATGAGCTATACTTCAATTTAGTTTAACATATCTAGGTAGCTGTGGAAGTAACTTCTGATGGGTTTTCTCTTTCTAAAACTCATTGGTTTTGCTAATTCACTCAGGAAGTCCTGTAGCATTTCCTCTTGGGAAATGGTGCCAAGAGCACTCAGCCAGGAAAAGAAGGATTAACCTCAACTCCAGCCTCTAGCTGCTCTCGTTAGCATGTGTGAGAGGACACAAAGTCAAATTTTTGAGGAGAAAGGTAGGATACTGCATTGGGATGACACTGCTTTAGGCTCATAGGATCTGATTATATCCTGAACTTTCTCTCTCTTCTTAACCAATTTTGTTTGTTCCCTCCAGTGACAACTTGTTAAGAGAAAGGTCTTCTGGCTTTAACAAACTCTACCTACAGCATAATGCTATCAAGTGGCATTCTTACTAGGATTTTAAGGTGGTTATTTGAGACTCACCAGAACGGAGGATTGCCACTCCTGGGGCATATATTATCTTATGTTACCAGTTTGTTTGATTGCATTCAAACTTCCAAATCTAATCTCAAAATAAATAATGTTCACAAGGTCCCAGCAGAGATATCCTGCTGTCTCAGTGATGTGATAAATAACAGCAAAAACCTAGATCCTACTTCTGCTCAAAAAATATATTTCCTTGTTGCGGAAGATAAGAGAATCCTCCTTGCGGCTTGAAGGAAAAGAAGTTATCAGCTACTGGGGCAGAAGAAAATAAATCACAAAAGACTTCTCAGGGGAAGAAAAGATAAAGGAGAAGGAGTTGAGTGTTTTTTGATTTTTTTTTTCTGAAGGGGGGATTAAAAATAGCTTAAGAAATACACAGTTGTGAAAGCTTTCATAGAACATGTCAGGGATGAAAACATCTCAAAATGTAACAAAGACTAAAAAGATCCTTTCCTGAGGCTAAAGCAGATTGCTTTCTCTGAGCTAGCAATGTATTGTTTCAAGCACGGCTGGAAAGAGGCTAATGGTGTTTCGTTTGTAGCTGTCCAGAAGATGGAGGAATGTGCCCTTCTGTGACTAATGAATGCACGTAGGAGAGCTGTCAGAGAGCTGGAGCTCCGTGAGCAGGGAAGAGGAGTACTGTGAACAACGTGTAGCCTATGGGGTCAGATCATCCCTGTGTCAGAGTCTGAGTGCAGTATTTGTCCGGTTTATCTCAAATTTCCCATGATAACATTTGTTTTATTCTTTCTTTCTGTAAAGAGGGACCTTCTAGGACCTTTGTATTTCTTCTTCTCTCACCCTGTTCACCTGTCACCAGCAAGACAAAGTGGTAGAAGCCCAGTAATAGCACATCCGTAGCATACGACAGCGTTTATAGACTGGCCGGTGTCAGAAGGTCTTTGTTCTGTATTTAGGGAAACAGAAGAAAATGCCAGGGTTTCTGGTAGAGGCAACTCTCTGGTATTTGTGCCTTGGTACCTATGCAGTTCCTGTTTCTTATGGCTTTTAGAACTGCTCCTGTACTCTGACAGCCAAATCTATGAAGGCCAAATCTATAAAATGAAATATTGGGGATGAAAGTATCACGGGGATTTGTTTTATACCTGATACTCAAGAATTATATTTGACATTTCTGCCTGGTCAAGTCTGTCAAGCCAAGTGCAATTTCTTTTCTTAATATTCAGCGTGTTTGCAATAACTCTGTAAGGCCTATAGAAAAGGTCTGGACTTTCTGCCAAGAAGGGGCATGTTTTCAACCTTTGTGGCAGGTACAATAAATGGAGCATGATTCAGGATGGGACATTAAAGGATTTAATATATGATCCATTTTTAAATACAGGTCTTTTTAGCATAAGCCTTTCTCCAGTATTGCTTTCTTCCAAGACAGTCTTTATAACAGCTATTCTAAACATCCCTCAGCAGATCCTGGCAGTTTGATAATACAGTCAAGGTGTACATTTGCTTTTCTGTCTTACTGCTGTTTTATCTGAAAGCATAATATCTGAGTTGGGAAACTCAGAAGTAGGCCTTTTTTGTTTGTTTGTTTACGTATACCAATGTCTGTCATTTATGTTTCAGTCTGAACTCTAGATAAAGGGTTGTAGAAAAACTCCAGGTAAAGCAAAGTGTAGCTGACTTCTTAATTTAAGAAAAAAGTATTTAAAGCCCTTTATAGAACTATAGCTGAAATAGTACGTATCACTGTACAAAGTACTAAATGCCTAAGATACACTGCAGAAGGGATTCTGTGAGCAAAAACATTTCTCTTGTTTGATTTATTATGTTTAAGAAAACAGGATTTAATATGTCCTTGGTAAATAAAAAGGTTTGCAGCAGCAAATCCTTGACTATCATGCAAGTCTCTTACTGTAAGCAATTTCTAAAACTCCAGATTTTAGGCTAACCACTTGGGTCAAAAATGACTGACAATGCATGTAAGTGTCATGTAATGAAGTGGTTGGAAATTACTTAATTTATCCCCCATTACGTACGCTTCTTCTGCAGCATCCCTAGCTATAGTACTCCCAAAGCCAGCTGCTATCTGAATAGTTGCAGGCTTATTAAGCCTCTTAAATACTTGCATTCTAATTCCTAAATTGGGTGGCCAGAACCTTAGTCTGTGCAATTGCTTCTATAATTAAGATTCTATCAGTATTTCTATTATGAACCCTGTTTTCAACCCAATATAATTTAAAGAGGCTTCTTTTCTTTTTTAACAGTGAAGCAAACCTATTGTCTGTGATTTCACGTACATTGTGTTATTCCCTAGTTAATAATCAAGCAAATCTTTGAAACATTCTGACATTTTTCATTAAGGCTGTGCCCTCTCTTAACCATTCACCAACGCATCTTTTATTGGGAATACAGGTATTTAAAGGTTATTCTCCTCTATTATGCCTCCTCTTAGTCATACACTCTGTAAAAATGCTTAACACTATCCTTTAGGCCAGAAATCAGGGTCTGATGGCTATACAAAACGGGACAACAAGCCAGAGTAAGGACTGCAAGTTTATGAGTTATAACTTCTGGAGGCAGAAGAGTGAGGACATTGATTTCCCGAAGCCCATTCCAATATTCAGGCACACATTTTCTAAGTTTTGTAGGAGCAGAAGATGTCTATTGTGGAGTTTCATCTACAGTCTTACAGACTCAGGTGAAACCGCTGTGGCCACAGGAAGCACGTAAAGATTGTATAAAAAGCCATTCTGCCAGAAACTTATGACTGTAATACCTTTAATTGTCAGACCTGTGCCCCTTACAGATTTGTGAAAACCACTTACCAGTGTCTAACTCAAACAGAACTACTGGGTCTTCAGCAGCTTTGGGAAGACAGGCAGAGTTAACCCATATTACAGCCAAGTCAATCACTTCTAAGAGTCAAAGTAATGAAAGCTGTAGGTAATTTCCTGTGTTCTATTAATAGCACCTCCACAAATTAGTTTTGCTGAGTTTCTGGTTTCTGAAATAAAAGCCTTGATTCTGGTCTCAACTCACTTGGGGAAGAGGGCTGTGGATTACCTTCACAGTCCTTCTCCCTCTGATCTGTTGATGGCATCTGCAGTCCTCGGTGCAAATTACAGCAGCCAGAGGAACTGTTCCTGATAATAACCAGAGCATGACAACACTGACTATATCTCTAGTACGTGCCCATGCTAGGAGCTCTGGGGGAAAAGCAGGGAGCAATTCTGCCAGCTATCTACCATATGAGCATTCCCCTTACAGAGATGCAGTGTGCTAGGTCTGATTCCTGCTGACATCGCGGCCCTTCCCTCCCACCGACATAAGGAAGCTGCTGCATGTCGCAATATTATCAAGTTAGAGTTTTCAGTTAAAGGCTTAGCTCCAGCTCTTTCTCTGCTGGATAAAAGTAATTCCTAATTATCTTACAGAAACTGCTTCCCCTCCCTTGTGCATTAGTGTAAATCAGCAATAATGCAATTAAAATGGATGGATTTTTATGGTGGTAAAAAACATCAAGCGGTCAAGACTAGCCTTTCTGAGTTTGGAGTGGTCTTTTTGTGCCTTGGGGAGCACAAGGGGAGAACCAGCCCTGCAGCATTCTCACTGGGAAGACTATGCCTGAGAGCAACCCATCCAGCTAGTGCCTTCTTCCCTTGCATTTCATTCCCATTTCAGCTGCATAGCAACTAATGACCGTACAAACAGCTTTACAAAAGCCCCACATTACTCCTGTATTTAATTAACTTTTAGAGCATCAGACCGTAGTATTTAATCACAGCCTGTCTAGTTTCAGGGGGTTATTTGGTCTGAGGCTCACTAATGCTTGGCTTCCATTCAAAGTGCTTCACTGTTCTCTTTACGTTTCAGACAGGGTCTGGTCTTTTAACAGCTATTTCCAGCAGCAGGTTAAGAACAGGTTTGGTCTCACACCTCTCACGTTTGCACATGTGCTGACTATCGCTACCTTACCTTTTTTTATTAGATAACCTCAGTTCCAAAACACCTACTTATGCTAAACTGAGACTGTGAGGAGTGTATGGGAGTACTCCTGCAGCCTGATGGATGGGTGTAAGGCTTCTATGTGTCAGCTACTTTTTTTTGTAGAGCTGAAGGATCTGTGCTTTTTGCCTTCTACTAATGTGAAGTTCTAAGTATTGAGGGTGTGGAGCCAGGTGGATGCCTTCCAAGTAGCCATAGTTTTTTCCCTGTATGCTTGCAAAGGAGATAAAAATCTCTTTGGGCACTGCTAACAGATGAGTTGTTCTTAGACATACATCAGACTCTTTATGGCTCCTTCCAACCCCAGTCCTGCTCTGCTGAGACCGGACTCAACAAGTGGATATTCTGACCTGCAATTCCTCTTCTTGGGCAATACATTAAGAGCAGGAATGAATGAGGTCATACATTGATTAAGGGATGAAAAATGTTACGACCAAGAGCTATCTTATGACCCATCCTCTTCTCAGTCACTAGACACAGCTGCTCTATTTCTGTCTAAAACTATCTCCTTTTAGTGTTTGCTTACTAGGACAATCCCTTTTATTACTTTATCCACTGGAGATGCAGGCCTTCCCATAAATCTGGCAGTATTCACTTAATTTTAAAGGCACCCATTAATTAAAATGATTCTATTTACTGATTCTTAATAATGCCTCAAAAGCTTTTGTTCTGGTATATTTGTCTATGTTCGAGCTTAAGGCCATTTCTGCAATAAATCATCATTTTCTGCCTGTCTTAGCCTCTAAATGATTTGGGTCAAACAGGCTGGTTTGTACACTGTATTTCAGTAGCTCCCTTCCTGCTACACATGCTTGGGTTCCTCTGTCCATCTTTATTCCTGTTTGCCCAGCACTAATAGTACAGATGGGTTTAAGGAGGGGGAAAAAAAAGGTGCTTTTCTTCAGCCAGTGCATGTCCTGCTCTGTGGAGGGATGGTGGCCCCCACTGAAAGTGTTTGCAACACGTTCTCTGCAAAGGGCAGCGTGGCTGTTTCATCTATTGCAAACTGGATTTTAGCCAAGAGCCGTAGCTGACAGTTTCAAGAAGGCCACTTCCCCATCCATCTAACTCAGACAATTGTATGCAGTCTCCAAACTAATAATTCGTCATTTGCAGATGTGTGCCTTCTACTTCATTATTTTATTAACATATTAGAAGGGCCCTGATTTATTTATTAAATTCATTATTATTTTATCAAATGATGACATATTGTTATCCAGGAAGATGCACTTGCTATCTCACAACTAATTATGCCAATTAAGTTTTCATGATTCTACCACAAAGCACAGCTCATTAACTTTAATTACTTTTGAAATGCAGCTGCTGAGATGCACACAGAAAGGAACAGGTAGGTTATATTTGTTAGTTAATTTCTGCAAATGGAGTTTGTTGTCATTAGGTCTTAAGTTATATTTTCAGACAATCTTGTTCCTTATTTCCCAGGTAAGTTTTGTGTCTTTCTCACCTAAGAGGGTCCTAAATGTTTCTTTTTCTTTACAGACTAGCCTTTTGCCATAGACCAAAGATAATTCCTCAGATAAATCTGGTGTTTTAGTTCAGCCCTTAATGGGAATCGATGGACATCTGCAGAGAACATCTTTCTTCACCGAGGTGGAACCAGCCCAAAAGGAGTGATGGCATTTTGATTGAAAGCTGAGATGCTGTGGTAAGGCAAAAGTTCCTAAGAAAAAACATCTCAGGTCTTGGAACAATGCATGTAGTTCATGTCTCCAGAGAGGGGCCAGGCTCATATTTCTCTGCGGGGGTTGACTCGAGTGATTAAGGAGAACAAAATATGGCTGCCCATTTCTGGGTTCACCACATGCAGGCATGAAACTTTTACAGATCTCCTGAGGAAGAGGGAAATAGAATTTCTGTGGTTCTGTGCGAATAAGACAAACTGACTACTGATGCAACGGTACTGACTGGCTCTCAGAGGGTGTAATGTCTGAGCGGACTCATGGAGTTGCAAAATCTCTGTCACCTTGTTACCCCACTAGCATCTCTAGGAAACATGAAGAGCGTTCCTCCTTTGAACAACGTTTCACTCTTGCAACTGCAGTTGGAATAGATGTAATTCGTATTCTCTTTCACAAACAGCTGGATGCAATAGCTGCTGCAAATTGGCAGGGTGCTTCTGCCTCCTCCTCAGCTCCTCACACACCTCTCGGTGGTCGCAGGAGCGGAATTCAGCCACGGAAATGTTACTGCCAGAGACCCGGGCTTTCTTCACCTTCTACTTTGTACGTGGTGGTTTTGGCTTTGCCACTTACTGGGAACTGGATAATTAGAAGTTAGGCTCATAAAATCAGCACTGAGCAATTTGGCCAATCCCAGCTTTAAGGTTGTTTACATGTTTAGAGGCCAGATGGAAGTGTGTGAAAGACTAGTATTCACATCACGGATTTTCAAGCAGGTACTCATCAAAATGGCAGCTTTTCAATGGCAAAACACCGTTACGCTTTTTGGTTCTGGTGTCGGTGGACAGAAGTATCAAGTTTGGGATAACAGTCACCTTTTTTTCACAAAGAAATCAAAGTCCAGATATTTTCTTTACGATCTTTAATGACATGGGAAAGGGCCTCTAAGGCGTATCGTACAGTGTGTTTCACTGTGATGTAGTACTCATGTAAGAGTAACCTCTGCTGAGAGATAACTTTTTAAGGCTGAGGTATGCAACGTGCTGAAGTGAGGATTTAGTCTTCAGTGAAGCACATGAACAATTATTACATCTGACCCAACATAAAATCTGAGTAGGAAATGCCTGCTATTAATGCAATGTTTATCAGCTCCAGAGCCACTCACCTCTTCATAGTCTCTGGGGAAACAGAATTGTCACTGAAATTTACTGTGTGGTCTAAAAATGCTCTGGAATTTATGGGCCTTTGGCTGGGGCGAGAAGCAACCTACTGCAGTGTGGCTTGAGTTGTTGGTTTTTTTCTTAACACAGCAATAGTAATTCAAGGGTCTTCCAGTCCAAAGGCAAGGCAATGAAATTGAATATACCCTAGAGAAGCCTTCACCAAATGAAGGTTTTCACCCTCCGATTTGTTCTCAACAAAGGAGGGGCTGGCATCACAGACCCAGCCAGCCAGGAGGACAACATCTGGCTAGCATCTGCCTCGTGGCCACAGAAAACCTGCAAGCAATCCACAAAATCGACAGTGCCTACCTAGCAGCATAAGGAGCGGTGTCATACAGGAGCCACTCTCCCAGAAGAGAGCGAAAGAATGACTGTGGGTGGTAGATTGCCACCAGCTATGGGCCCTTTAGGAAGCTTTGGATAAAGGGTGGTGAACCACAGCTGCTGTCCCTGGATCACACTGTGTTACACTGCTGTCTATCATGAACCTCTAATAGCAAGAAAGAAATGAATATGGCTGGGGTTTTCCCCCCGAGTCTAAATGGCATGTGCATGGAAGCATAGGATTTGCTTAAGCTGATACAGTTTTTAGCCTTGTTTGTGTGACTTTTACTTTATCAGCTCACTGTAACAAATTTCTTGTACTGTATTAAAAGCACAGAAACTCTTGTAAGATAGAGTTTATTGATTTATTATTCACTTTGCCTTCTTACTTTGTATTGCTGCCTCTGGGTATGCCAGAGTTGATTTCTTCTTGTAATGATGAGGAGAGACGCTGCGCAGGGATGTAAGCATGCCTGAACTGGTGTGCAGACGCAATCCAGAACTGGCCAGGCCTGGCGAGAGTGCCTGAAGAAACACTGGCTGTCTGTTCCGGTGGAAACACCTGGGCACAGTGAGGTGGCCAAGGATGGGACGGGGGTCCGTCATCCCTGCAGGTAGCCCTGGGGTAAATCCCAAACACAGCGCAGAGACGCTTTTAACACTGACCAGTAAAACACTATGAAATTACGGAGGGAAATGAGTCCAAAAGAAGTGAGGTATGGGTTTCTGATCGTGCTAATCTGAATTTCCTTTCCGTGCTCATTTGAGGATCTTTAACACTGTTCGTTCACTAACAAATTTGTTAGTTCGTTAGTCGTTTGTTAGTTCACTAACAAATGCTGTTTCTGCATTAGTGGAAGTGAGCAGTGACGGCAGCAACTCCTTAAAGAGCTCCCCTCTCTCTGGAGATCTGTAGTACCAGAACCAGGAGGCACTGGTTTGCATGGGCAGGCTGTGCAAAAGCTTCATCTGGGGCCTTCCATGCGCACGGGACACTCTCAGAGAGAAAGAGGTTGTCACAGCACTCCCTGAAAAACCACCGTCCACCTCCTCCAGCTACGCTGCGGCACCAAGGCGGCCCAGGGCTGGGTTTTAAGGCCGGACGCGTGGTGCATCCACCGGCCGGCGGCTCTCCCCACACAAAGAAGCCGGCGAGCAGATCTCTGGCTGCTGCCTGTCGTGACACGCCGTGCATCTGTAACGAGACTCTACCCCGTTATCTCGTTGACGTCCGCGAGGGGATGCACGCCACGGAACAGGTTAATTCAAAACGCCGCTCTTGGGCAGCGTTTCTCACCCAAGCTGTTCTGTACCAACGCGTGAATCCTTTCCCTTCGGCTCCAGCCGCCGGACGGTTTCACACCCACCCGGCAACCCCGATGCTTGTGTCTCACTTTGAAGCAACCTGACGGGCTCTGTCCCACGGACACGAGCGACGTGCAGAGCTCGCTGGTATTGCAGTTCCACCTTGAACTCCAGGGAGAGATGTCGGGTTAGAGAAGCCCGCAGAAGGTCTGGCCGGCCCCAGCTTGCCCTCCTTATGTTCTGTGCACCCATTTACTGTACGTTATTAGTGTCATTAATACTAATATGCGTTAATTAACTGTTCCTATCCAGCTCCGCCGCCGTTTCCCGCCGCGGGCAGCCCGGGCGGGCAGAGACGCGCCGCCGCCCTCGGCCGCCAGGGGGCGCCGCCGCGCCAGAGACGAGCGGGAGGGCCGTGGTCCATCGCGGCCACCGTACGGCCTCTGCCTCCCCGGCGGCGGGGCGGGCGCGGTCTGTCCCAGGGCGGACACCGTACGGCCTCCGCCTCCTCCCGGCGGCGGGGGTGCCCGGCAGGGGGCGCTGCGCGGGAGCCGGCGGCTGCGGCCTCCCGGCATGCCCCGCGCGCGGCCTTCGCCCGCCCCTCCCGAGCCGGGCGCGAGGGGGAGGGCGCGCGGAGTGCCACGTCCCCGCTGCGTGGGGCTTTGTGCGGGAGCAGCGCCGCCGCCGCCCGCCCCCAGCCATGGGCGCCTCGCAGAGCGTCGAGATCCCCGGCGGGGGCACCGAGGGCTACCACGTCCTGCGGGTAAGGGCGGCGGGCGCGCCGCTAGGCCGGCGGCGGCCCTCGGGCCCGGCGGCCGCTCCCTCCGCGGGTCTGCGCGCGACGGCCCCAGGGTCTCGCCGGGCCGGGCGGCCCCGCCGCGCTTCCCGCTCGGCGGGGAGGCGCTTGGGCAGCGGCGGCGGCGGCCGGCACTCCCGGCGCCCGCGGCCGGGCCTCCGCCGCGGCTTGTGGTAGCCGCGAGGTCCGCGGCGGGGTCCGCGCTGCCGGCCCCCTTTCCCGGAGGAGCGGGGAGGCGAGCTGCCGCGCCGCTCTCCGCGCGGGGCTCTCCGGGCGCCCCGCCAGAAGGGGCTCGGCTCCGCGCCGCCGCTGCCCGGGGCTTCGCCTCAGCCGCGCTGAGCTGCCCGCGGCCTGCGCCCTGTCCCGGCCCGCGGCGGCAGCCCGGACGCGCTCCGAGCCGCCTCGCCCTGGCTGGAGAGATGTGGGTGGCTCGGACTGTGCCCTCGGGTTGCACCGTCTGCGCTTCAGCTTGTGAACAGGCCGGGAGGGACGGCGCGGGGGGCGATGCTGCTTTTTGGGCAGCCTTTGAGGACAAAGGCTGGTCTCCTCTAGGAAACGCTGTTAGCACGTTAGCTTGCACGCGTTCAAGCTGCAGCTTAAGAACTGCAACCCCTCAGGTGCCTGGCTTGGATAACCGTCAGGCTTTATCTTGATCGTTGCTTCACGACCTGAGCTGTAGCTGCTTCACCCCTCGCAGTAGTTCCAGGGGCGTTAGATCAAGGTATTTAAGTGACAGGCGTCACACCTGCCAGAGCTGCTCTCCGGCATTTATAGTGTTGGTAGTGTTGCTATTTTTCATGGTTCCATAGTTTTTGTTCACACTGCGGCCACAAAATTTTGGTTTTGTGTGCAACAAATATTTTCGTAGGCTGCATTAAAGGTCTTGTGAGCAGTGTTTTGGAAGTCCCTCCTTTAGTATGCTTCACATTCAATGAGCAGAGTGGTACCTGGTTTGTGTCCTTGGATCTGGTGCACTGGGCAATACAGTAACTTTGCTGGAGTTACCAATAGCCTTGTGCTTTTGTGCACCACACCAGTGCTTTTGCCACTGTAGAGTGTGAGTACCCTTACTGAAGGCACCGTGCTGAGCTAGTTTTTTGTTGGGATGGGACCTGCTTGGATCAGCTCTGTCTAGAGCTAGCCCCGCGTTTTAGACGTGAAAGAGCACAAGACCTCGCTCACATGAATTAGTACTTCCTTACTTGGTCTAGCTTGCTAGCAGTGAGCTACAACTAGAATACCATGGTGAAAAAAGAACAGAGGTCGTCTTTCAAGTGTTAAAAAATGCTGCATAAAGCTTTTGAGAAGCAAACATTGATGTTCTGATCAAATCCAAATGTTCATCTGTTAAAATTTACATATAGGCTAAAGTCACGGTCGTCTTTGTTTCTCCCTTTTAATATTACTAGTATATAACAATCCAATGTTACTAATATATGACAATACATTTTGTCTTTTTCCCCACAAAAAACCACTTTTGCAGTTTGGTAAAAGTGTCAGACTTTTTTTTTTAGTGTACTATAGCGTAAATGTCATGTGCTTTTTACTTTTGAGGGCTGTAAAATCAGCAAGTACTCTGCAGTTAGAATATCAGTTATGTCAGGTTTGTCGGTTCATACAGTTTGATTAAAGCATGTTAGTAAATTGAGATGCATCTGTTATGAAGTATAATCTACTCATTTTTTCTTGTAATCTTGCTTGACTCTGGCACCTTTTGTTTTCATTTAGGCACCTTTTGGTTGTAATGTTTTTGCTATGACTTGACATAGCAGTGTTCGATTGCCAGTCTTTGTAAATGTAGTTGGTAGCTGCACCTTAAGGAAGCTGATTTCTGAGAGAACAGCTGTATTTACATTAACTACAGGAAAGGACATGCCTGTTGTCTTAAACAGGCTGATGTCTCTATTTTTTCACTGCCTTATCTTCTTGCTGATATCTTCAGATGCCACAACAATGACTTTTTTTTTTTTTTTCTGTGGACAGGCATCTTAAATTGCATCATGATCCCGGTCTAACAGGAATTAGGCCAGTGCTTATATGTAGTTGGGAGTGTAGAACCAGACTGGAGAAAAATTCTGAAGTTTCACAGTCATAATTTGGAATGTTTATATTGAAATGCATGTGGCATATAAGTGACTAGAATTTTCCTCTATAGTTTATCCAAATTTAATTTTCCAGTTGGTATTCTGTAGTAGGTTTGTTAGACAGATGTGTTTAGCTCACACTGTTAGAGGAGCTCTGCACAAATGCTCTGTCCGCATGGACAACCTTTGGTAGAATTCGGGGTCGAGCAGTACTGCTGTTTTCTTCTAATTTATTCTTAAGTAGACTTTCCTTCTGAGCTCAGTATTTTAATCGGATAAACAAGAATGATAAAAGGAAAATGGCAGTAGTCTTTCAGTGTTACAGATTGAATTTGGATAAGGTCAGATTTCTCTGATAATGTCAAACTTCTGTAAATAGTGTATAGTGGTCGTTTTTAAGATTTCATTAGTTGTTGGAAAACTAGAGAAATGTCAGAAAATCTTTTCAATTATTGGAAGAATTTGTTTGGGTAGGGCAGATAAATGAAAAATATGTGTTAAAAAGCCATGAAACAAATGAGTTAATGTTCAGAATGACCGTAGGAGCCAAGTACAAGTTGCCAGAGGGATGAGCAAACAGAGACTGTTTCTCACAGTGAAACTTTAGACTCTACATGCTGCCTCCCTACAAAACTGGTAGCAAGTCTCTTGTTCTGCTTGCTTCAGACAGGAGCAGAAGTACACGCAGCAAGTGAACAATACCATCGTTAATTTCTGATGTAGTTTTTGCAGATTACTTAAATCTTTTTGGCTGTTCGTGCTAATGTTCAGTGCAATATCTCTTTCATTGTGAGCTTTATTATCAGTGCACTTGTAACAGGAAATAGGAACACACCAGGATTGAAGTGCTGTCGAAGGAAAGCAATTTCATCACGTGCATACTTGACAAGAGAAGTTGCTGTGGGTTGCACTGTTGGGGTTTCTAGACATTGAAATGTAGCCTTTTTTTTTTTTTTAAGAGGGAGAGAAGGTTACAAACTGTTTTGTTGCCCTAGTGTCTTCATAGGTAAATGACCTGATAATCAGTCATTTGTTTGAAACAATTATTTGGAATAGATTTTCATTCATCATATGTGCTTTTGCTGTTAGACTTCCATTTACTGATTCATGTAATGTGCTCATACGTCTTTTTTTTAACTAGTACCTCCCAGGCTGGTAGCATGCAATGCTATTTACCTCTAGGAATTTTCTCCATTGTTTGTTTTTCTCCTCCATAGGTTTCCTTTAACATAAGTTATGTGGCTGATTAGAGCAACTGTCTGACTCTATGTATTGCTCCATATGTATTTGTTTCTGCTCTTCAAAACAGAATGAAGGAAAATTCTGAATAACTTTCAGCAATGTGAAACTGCTATGGCTTGCCCAGGCTGTTGTAATGACTTGACAATTTCTTCAACTAATACGTGATGTAAGAATTTTTATCTGCAAGAGATTTGTGTGCTACAGTGTTACATGCTGTTCTCCCTTAAAAGATATGGAACAGTGGTGCCCAAAGTTTAGATTTCTAAATTACTTGAGTGCTTCAGTTTGTTGTAGTAGAGATACAAACATAAAGAGCCATAAAGAGATGACTTATTTTTTTAAAGGAGGCTCACATTTTAAAAGCTTGAGTTAAAGGCTCTGTGGTAAAACAAAATTTGATGCTACAGATAGGGAATCTATTTTCTTACAAAAAGCTTATAAAGCTTTTTCTCTTGAAAACTGGGTGTTTCATAAGGAAATTCAATACACTTATACTGTGTAATGTGTTAAAATAGCTGACAAATTGCTTATACACGATACATAATGAAATTTTATTACCAATTACAGACTGGGTGGAAGAACTACAAAAAACTTATTTCAGCATTTTGTTGGTAATAAAGTAAATATTAGGAAGCATTTCTTGTGGTGGTGGAGGAGCTTCAGAGCTTCTGCTCCTTGACAGTTGTGTATTTAGTGCTTGAGGCTAAGCTTCTGAAAGTTTAAGTGGACACTAGTATAAGTTACTTAACTTTCAAAAGTGGTGAGAACCTTCACCTGCCTCTGAAAATCAGGGTTTCCATGCCTGATTCCATTTACCATAGCGCTGCTCACTCAGGGCTTAAATTTGTGACCATTGTGTTGCTGAGCAGCCTTATTATAATGTGTAATGTACAATATATACTGTGTAGGCATAGAGTGATAGTGCTGGGAAGGGTGTTCAGCAAAGAGAAACTTTATGTATTTACCAAAAAAGAAGTATTTTTAGTAATGCAGATTAAAATTAGTGTCTTGACCTTGAAACCTTTTCCCTGTTTAATTCTTGACAGTGAATTAAAAGTGAAAAAATTAGTGTGTAATCTATGTGCTCAGCAGCCCTGCTGCCTGAGTGCTGTCATCTCAGTGAGAAACTGAAGTGCTGTAGCATTGTACGAGGCCAAGAGTCATGCAGCCCTCTTCTGCCTTCTGACATTCAGCATTCTTGATAGAGGTTTTCTTCGCTTGCTCTTAAAAAGCTCCGGTGGTGGCAGTTCCACAGCTTCTCTGGGTAGTCTGTTCCACTGTTTTTCTCACTGTTAGAAAGTCATGGCATTTACCCACAGGTGTCTGTAACTTACATGTCTGAAATAACAGCTGGCTTTGAGAGAATTAGGTTTCCCAAGCTGCCATTGATGGTATCTTGCCTGCAGTGGCATCTGTTGTAAATGGTATTACTTGATTATTTCTCAGTCCTTATTCGATTACAAAGGCAAGTTACTGAATACCTACTTGGGGCATGCAGCAAAGCTGCACAAAGCCAGATTGCTCAGGAGGCCTAGAGTTTATGTACATATATGTGGACTTACATCATTAATAAGAAGGTTTTTGTGCCCTTGTATTTCCTAAGGTCGCTGATTATCCTTTGTTGTAGTTGCTGTAGTTCCTGGAAGAGAACTGTGGCCACAGAGCTTTGAGCAGAGAGCTGTGTTTTGCATTTGGCACTGCGGGGTGGTGATAAATTGTGCAGGTAGCTAGCTAAAAATAAGGTGGTGCGACATAAAAAGTCTATGGGGTCAGTGTGATTGTTGTGCAGGGCTGAGTATGTTGCTTCTTTTAAGGAGGAGACTTTTCATGTGGAATTAACTCGGAATTTCTGATTTGCATTTCTGGGACTGCCAGGCATAAAAATGCTTTTCCGTCAGTGACGTTGGGCCCAAACAAGCTAGGCAAATAGGAGACTTTTTGTGACTGAACCTGTGCATGGCAGCATAAGGAAATGTGACGACAGAAGGGATGCATCTATGTGCTTCTGAGGTGCATGTATGATTGATGCAACTATAAGAGCTTGATTTCTTTTACATACAGCTTCCTGATAGTTTTTACATGCCCACTTAGAAACAAACCATGCACAGATGTTCAGGATTGTGATGGATTTGGGGGAAGGTGTTCAACATTTGAAGATACTTTCTGCAAACTAATCATTTGGAACATGGAAACTCTCTCAGTCCCTTCATCAGTTTGGGGCAGACTATAAATAATTTACTTAGAGTACCAAATCTATACATCCCGGGTGTCAGCGAGCTTGACATTGATGGATGCTGAACATATGTAATTCTTATTTATTGTAGGTACTCCTTCTCATTTTAAAAGACTACCTTATTGAATACTAGTCACTGTTGGTTCACAGTGTTCAGGATGTAATCTATTGGAGGTCCTGGGGGAGGGATATTGTGTCAGGGTGTAGGGGTTTTGTTGCTTGGGTTTTTTTAAGAAGTTCATTTGGAAATGGAGGAAAATCTCTGAATAAAGAGTGGACCATGTCAGGACTGTTTTTGCAGCTGTCCTACTGGCTGAATGAAGTCTGGCTTTTCATAATTTCAAGGCCATGGCATATATCCAGTCCTAACAATCTGATGTGTTATCTGAATAAATGTATCAGTTTGTTGGATTTACTTATTTTTAATGATGAGGTTTAGAAAGACATGTTCTTCTTTAAAATTCTTGTTTTCCCAATAACTTCTGAAACCATCTGCTGATTTCATTTTAGTAGAAAGCCTTTATGTCAGGCTCATTAAAAACACAAAACGTAAGTTCTTACATGTCACATGCAATAGGTGGTGGAATGAGAGAGAGAGAGGCTGTTAAAGGATTGTCACGTCACCTCCCTAAACTGAGGGAAGAACAACAAACAGCACAAGCTCATCCTACATTGGCTTGTGCCAATGTAGATGAACCACATCAGAGGAGAGGATGTTTTGAATGACTTAGTTACAAGAGAAACTTCAAGCCCAAGAATGCAATTATGGAGCATGTCCATAGGAAACCAGAGTTCTTTAATTCTGCTTTCATGAAACTGTTTGTTTAACCTTTCTTTGGCAGGAAGACCTCAAGTACCCAACTTAGTAAATGCTTTCTACATTTGAGAAGAATAATTCATATAGTGTATTTTAGCGTCTCTGTGGCTTTTCTCATAAGCTAAAATTTCTGTTTGTGGGGGTTGTTCTGAGCTAGCTCTACATTATTGAAAGTTTTAATACCTAAAGTTAAAAATGAGCTCTAGGGACAGTCCACTGCTGTCAAAGCAACATCTATGATGTGCCCGGGAGTTTCTATGCAGCTAGTGTCAGAGAGTCTGCTACATGAAGCTTAGCTTGTACTTTTGCCCTATTGCCTGGTGCACAGCTTGCTATCTGATCTCTAGTTATTCTTGGCGAGAGGCACCTTGAACCGACAGATTGAGTAAGTAACACGGAGGCAGTAGTTTGGATCTAGTCAGTGGGACTGCAAGTTACTTTGATTGAGAGCTGTGGTTCCGTACAGTTAATATTTGGCACCTGGGGAGAATATCTGTACCCCCAGTTGTAGGAAATTATTTCCAAGGAGCATGCAGGCATCTTGAAGAGGCAATTCTGTAGACACACTTCAAGTTCCAGTTAGAAATGATAAATGTGGGGTTTGGGGGTGTTATTGCTGCCTCACTGATTTTTATTACTTTAGGATAAGGTTGGTTTCATACTTTTTTGCTGCTTTACAAATCTTGGACAGCAATCAGTGTGTGTGATGTGACTCTGGAACTACTGATTCCAGATTATTTTTTCTTTAATGAATGTTTAGGTTATGTGACACTAATGTTCGAAGCTTCTGGCATCTGTTACAGAAAGCTACGCACAAGTAATCTGAGTTTTGTCCAAGCTCTGATCTTGTGAGTGTGTTGGGCAGAGATAAATAGACTCTAACATGACAGTTTTAGTAGTAAGCAAGCTTTTTTTTCCATATTAGAATATTTTGTTCTAGATGAGTCATATTAAGAAAACTCAATTCCTGCCGAACCAGACCGGTATTGAACAAAGTAGCAGATTTGTAACAGTTCTGTCAGATGGAATAACACGTAATGTAAGAAACCACACTGTAAAGGGTAATGCTTTTTAGATCTTTTTGGAAGATTAATGTAGCACATAAAAGAAAAAGCCAGTGGGTAAAATGAATCAGCTTACAAATAAAGATATTCTTTGCTAGAAAGGCTGTAGGAAAAATCTGATAGCCATATTGGAGTTACTTTTGTCTGTCAGCAATGCATATAATAGTGAAAAAACAACACTGGCAAAGTGTCTCTCAGTTACTCCATTTGGAATTAAAAGCATACTTTAAGCTTCTGGGAGCAATGTGTATCCAATACTTAGGCCTTGTCCTAGTGGAGTGGTTGAATTACTTGAGCTGCCATGGCTGCAAAATTGCACGTGTCCCTTTTCTTGCAGCTTGTTGGTTATGTTAATGATTCATTGTCTGTACAGATGCCCTCTGTGTCTCAAGAATGTCAACAGGTGATGTTTAATCATGAAATAACAACCCGTGCTTACAGAGATGGGACTCTTCTTTTCCTCTAGTAAGTGTAAGATAAAAAACAAGGTCCAACGTTGGTACTTCTGTGGAAACATACTGCTTTTTAACCAACTTTTTCAGAATTCATTAAGCTGGTCCTTTGACCATAATCTCCTTTATAGAAATAAATATCTACAATTTATCTGCTGCAGCTGTTAAGCAGTGCTTGTCCCAGGGAGTGGCTGTTGTTGTGTCATTCCTCAATAATTTATAAATTATTCATTCTTTTTTTTTAAGGGAGGGATTTTTTTGGGCCAAAAGATTATATTTAACATTTAAAAATCATACATACAAACATCAGTAGCTTCTAGAACTACAGTTTGCAGGAGCAGAAATATAATTCTAATCTATGGATCAGCATTGGTACACTTTTGCTAAATTCTTGTTTAACTTTGTTAGGTACAGGAAAACTCACCAGGGCATAGAGCTGGATTGGAGCCATTCTTTGATTTTATTGTGTCCATTAACGGTTCAAGATTGGTAAGTGTGTTGCTATTTTATAACTCAGAATATAAACAATGTGTTGAGAATCTTATAGGTAAACCAATGCATTTGTTTTATTTAAATGTGTATAAAATATTTCTCCTTAGTTTAAAATGAGAAAGCCTGACTGCATCAGAAGTTAATTTCCTTCACCCTGTAGTTATAATTCTATTAAAAATTTAGCTGGAGAATAAGGTTGCAGACACAGACATGCTCTCTGCAGACATCTGCACCAGCAGAAGATAGTACTACTTACTGATCCACCACTAGCTGCTTGTGTTAGTGCCCCCATAGTTCTGTCTGTAAAACTGCTTGTGTGAGAACTTGCAAACTCATTTCAGTCAAAACAGGTCAATTGAAAGAGCTGTTGTCAAAGCCGTTAGCTGGGCAGGGGTCATGGGAGAAAGTTTTCAAGCAGAGCTATAGTGAGACAACAAACCATCCTATCAGTGGAAAAGAACAGCTGTGGGTAAGCTCTTCCACCAGTACGGCTGGATTCAAGAAAGCCTCTGAAAAGCTGCAAGGCGCATTGTGTCACAGGTTTAATTAAAGTGCTGTCATGTTTGGAAAGCATGACCTGTTACTGTGACATCCCAGGTTTTCACGGGAGTTGTATTCTAGAATTGTGAAGGGACTGGAAGCTTGTTATAAAATAGCTGTAGATACATATTCTGATAATCCACAGTGTTTATAGGGCCTTTGAAATACAAAAGTGGTGCTATAGAACTGGATGCTTGCTGCCTTAAACACTAAACCAAGCTCTTGTTTGAACATTTGCAGAATAAAGACAATGACACTCTGAAGGACCTGTTGAAAGCAAATGTTGAAAAACCTGTAAAAATGCTAGTGTACAGTAGCAAAACACTGGAACTGAGAGAAACATCAGTGACCCCCAGCAACATGTGGGGTGGACAGGGCCTGCTGGGTGTGAGCATTCGTTTCTGCAGCTTTGATGGGGCCAATGAAAACGTATGGCATGTTTTGGTACGTATGGACTTCCCAGTATTTTTCTTACTGTTGCTTATTGTTAAACTTCCACTTTTTACTGAAAAGTAACTTGCAAGGGTGTACACATGCCATGAGATCAAATTGGTCTGTTTTCTCTTCATTGATTTTTGCATTTGGAGAGACTTTAGAACTAGAACTGTATGTCTGTGAGTGTATTATCAAATCTTGTATTTAAATCAGTGGTTTTGTACAATACTCAGAGCTCCTTGTAACTATATCAAAAGAGACTGTCATCTAGCCACTGTTTCACTAGTTCAGTGACTATTCTACTGATTGTGTTGAAAACTTGATCAGTTTGTGTGTCTGGCTCAAAACTTGTGTGAAGTGCATATCTAACTGTTCTGCTACAACCTGACAGTTACATAGTGTTTTGTAACTTCCCATCTTAAAACTAGGAAGTGGAACCAAATTCTCCTGCTGCATTAGCTGGACTTAGACCTCATAGTGACTATATCATTGGAGCGGATACCGTAATGAATGAGGTAAGTATATGAAAATAAGATTTTGATTTTTTTAAAAACTAAAAAAGAGTTGTACCAGGGCAGTTAGAAACATCCCCAGTTCTGTCTCTCTTCAGTGCTAATGGAAGTAAGCTAATGCAAAGAGGAATGGGTTCTGGCATGGTACCTCTTCTTTGTGCTTAAAAGCAATTCTGGAAATAAAAACTGCTCTTAAATATCTTCATGAAGTCAGATAGAAACTTTTTTTGTGCTCTAATATTAATGTTTCAGATAGCAGATTTGAAGTCTGGGTTGTGCTAGCAAAGCACATTTTAAAGTTGGCCTTGTGATAAAACAGCAGCACTGCAACAACTGCAACATGTAGTAGTTACCAGGTTCTGTTGCAGAAAGTTAGGACTAGGAAGATGATCATTCTAATGTCAAATGATAATATAAGGACAAGAAAGCCCTTATTCATTTTTATCCTTTTGCAGTCTGAAGATCTCTTTTCCCTTATTGAAAGGCATGAAGCAAAGCCATTAAAACTTTATGTGTACAACACAGACACAGATAATTGTCGGGAAGTGGTGATTACTCCAAATTCTGCCTGGGGTGGAGAAGGCAGGTAAGGAGAAAATATGTTACAGGCAGATGACTTTCTTGTAGCACTAGCCTAAAAGCTGCTTGCTTAAGTTTTTTACAAAGACAGGAAAAGTGTGTTGTGATATCCAAGGCATTTCTGCTATAATAAACTATATATTTACTTGAAATTCAGATTTAGTTACTAATGAGGGGTTTGTATTTACAGAGTAAATTAGCTAGTGCAAAAATGCACAAAGTGCAGCGGTTGCTTTCTGCATTAGGCTTCAAATAGTCATTAGGCTGTAGTATATTTTTAAAGTATTGCGCAGTAGCCAGAACAGAGGACTGCAAATAACTGTGAGTTGAATTCCAAGCTGTATACCTGATATAGATGCTTGGTTTAAATAACAACGAAATTTATTTTGTGCTAAATGTTTATTGCTAAAAGCTACACAATTTCCTTTCAGTTGTCTCGTATCGATTATTTCTCCATAGAAAATGAGGCAACATTGCAGGGGAAGGGGAAAGCTGTACAGAACTTATCTTGAAACTTCTTGGTGTCTTAAGTCATTCATGCATTGCTTACTATGGAGTCTGTAGTTGTCACTTCACTGACTTTTAAATGTTCATATTTTAAAAGCCTAGGATGTGGCATTGGTTATGGATATTTGCATAGGATACCTACACGTCCATTTGAAGAGGGAAAGAAAATTTCTCTCCCGGGACAATTGCCTAGTGCATCTCTCAGTCCCCTCAAAGATGGCTTCACAGAGGTAAGTTGTAATTGTTTTTGTGGCTTGGATTATGATGTTACATTGCTTTTCTGCTTCTGTTGGTTCTTGTGGAAACAAACCCTAATGATGTAACTTTCTTTTTTTCCTTTCAATAAGGTTCAGCTGTCATCAGTTAATCCCTCAGCCACATTACCCCCTGGGTCAGCAAGCCTTGAACAGAGTCTTTCAGGACTTTCTATTAGTTCACCCTCAACTACTGTCAGTAATGTTCTCAGTACAGGTTAGTATGGAAGTAGCTGACTTCTGAAATGCATGCATTTTCTGACTTTTTTGCGTTCACAGATGTTTCTGTCAATTTAATAGAAGGCAGAAGAGAGAATAAAATTTTCTCTTCCCCAAACTTTTCTTGACAACAAAGATTAGAGTACTGTAATTGTGCCCTACTTGCTCACAAAATAATTGCAAACAACTTCTATCAGAAATACAATGCGTATTATTTAGAATACTGTTTTTCTTCATCAACATTTTATGGTTAAGGCAAACAGTAATTCTCCTGTAAGCAATAATTTATTTGTACTCCTTGAGGAAGGGAACTGAAGTGTTGTATGCTTATAATTAATGTTACTCCACCAGGTGTTCCAACAGTTCCATTATTACCACCACAAGTCAGTCAGTCCCTTACCTCTGTGCCACCAGTTACCCCAGCAACTACATTACCAGGTGAGTAGCTAAAATTTCTTAAAACATTTCTGAAACAAAAATCTTAAGGGAGCAAGGGAAGAGAGCTGTCTTTCCACTGCTTTTTGGGGGACGGGAGGGTATAACTTCATACAACTCATACATTTAATGTTAAGGGTCTCTATACAACCTCTACAATTTTTTTTTTTTAAGAATATGTGCACAGCATGTCTGTAGCACAGAGGAGTGAGTTGGCAACAAAGCTTATAACCATTTGCCTTTTAGGGCCCCCTACACAATAGATGCAGTATTCAGGATTTCTCAGGAAGGTATTAGCTTTGCTATTTGCAACATTTCTTGAGTTGATATGTTGTTACTTTCCATAGTTCATAAATTGTATGTTGCAAAATACTTTTGCAAATAGCTTCACAGTTTCCTGTTTGACCTTCACACTTGGACATCATGGCAGAAGAAAAATCTGAGAAGGCACATCTTGCCTATTTCTGTGTTTCACCCGTAAAACCTCCATTTTAGGAAACCTGCATTTTAATACACAGCTTGATCATTCTTCCTAGTATAAATAGAGGGCTAACAATATAGAACTGTATGTTGCAGTTACTGTTTCTGAACTATTTAGTAATTTAAACTGGTATAACAAAAGTAAGGGTCTGTCTACAAAGTGGTGTGCATTATTTCCTGATAATAATGAACATTTCAAGCACTAATATTCCAGAATTATTCATAGTAGGTAAGATGAGGATTGTATAGGATTTTGCCATGTTTGATGCACTGGTACAGGACTCAGTCGTGCATTCCAAAACACTGAAGGAGTTGTATTTTATGTTTTGTATGCTATGAGACAAGTAGATAAAGATGTGTCCAAAAGTTTTAAGTACTGCTTGGAGGTATGCTCTCTAACATAGACAAAATGTGTAGTAGAGCTAAGTGCATGCAAACAAGGGTGGAGAACTTTAATCTTGTACTGCTTAGAGAAAATAGCAAACTACTAAGAAGTTCAGCTTCTGTTAACGTCCTCTTCTTCCTCAGCCCCCTATCCACCCCTTCCCCAAAATCTGCAAATACGAATTTTCCTTTCACCTTGTTCTCTGAATAGTATCATTGCTTTTTTGAAAGCTATTAGAATATTTCTTGCAATTTGTATGGCCATACTAGTGAATTTGTAAGTATTAAATATACAGGAGGTTTAAAATTTGAGTGAATTTGTGTGAGGTTCAGCTTTTTTCAGATTTTAAAAAAGTTCAAACCAAAGTTGCTTGTAGCTGAGCTGAAAGCTCTTTGAGTCAGATTATGTCAGCCTTTGTGGCTAATGAATTCACAGGTAGGTAAAGATGACTGATTTTTAATCAAAATCTGTGTACAGTGGCCTTGCTTTAAGACTTTTCTCCTCTCCATCTTGTAGTATCAACAGTTTCTTTCAGAATTAGCCTTCTCTGAGCTAAACACAAAGTAGGAGTAGAGCCCTTGTCCCAGAAATGCAGCCCCTGTAAGACAGGAAATTCAGGAGCGGAAAGATGTTCCATAGCAAACACAATGATGGAAGGGCATGTTGTGTTCATCAGGTGTTTCTCTTCTATTTTCAGTCCTTCCTGACTTTGAAAGTTACTTTCTTGCCTTTCCTATATATTTTTGTGTTTAACTCTAGTTATGAACAAAGTAGAAAAGACTAATAATAATCAATATTAGAGATCAGAAATACTATGTATTTCATCCTATTGTTATCTTCTGCCATTCAAATTAGGAATGGAGGGCTTCTGGTACAGTGCTGCGGTGAAATAACTACCTTTGTTAAAAGCTGAACGTGGAATGCAAACCTACTAATTCCTTGAAATAAGATTCTACTTTTCTCAGGGAAATCTGAAAGGTTGGGATTATGTATTTGCTAGTCCAGACTTCCTGCAATAGGTGTATATTTTCACTGTGCAACTTAAAAGCTGAAACTTAGGTGAATTTGCATTCTTTTATGTAAAAATGATAATCGAGATGTAAAGCAATATAAAATAACTTTAAATGATCAATAAGATCTCAGAAACAGAAAAAAACCACGTTTTTGGCTGTAACTTTTCCACTCTTCTCTTAGGTCTGATGCCATTACCAGCAGGGCTTCCCAACCTGACTGATCTGTCCAAACTTAATTTACCTGCACCACACATCGTTCCAGAAATCATACAGCCTGGTATGTGCTTCTACAAACTGAAAACACTGTAATAGTGGGTGTCTCTCCTTGATGATCCTTGACACTCTCATTTAGAGCCATCTGGTGGAGCCCTGAAGAGGATAAAGTGAATGTTTGCCTGAGATGGGAGTTGACAGTAGTGCCCAGATTAGGTAGACAAGGAATATGGCTTTAGATAAACTAATTCTAAACTTGTGTCTGTATTTAGTTGTTTCATCTTATATTACCTGATTTATTATCTTAAAAGAGATTGTGCCAAGAATGAAAGTATATATTTTTATGGGTAGAAGAAAATATAAGGTGTTTCCTTGTATGGTAGATGAGGAGATTGAAGCACCCTGATTGAATGCCAAAAGTACAAACTAATACTAGATTTATGGTTTTGAATAAAACAAAACTGCTGAAGGTGCACATGGAGCAAGCAAAAAAGAAATTGGAAGCTTACATGGAATAAGGTGGTTTTTAACTTCTTGTTTCTGGCAGTTTCAGTGAATGCCAGAGAAATCTAATCATCAGTATTAATGCATTAAATACCTAGTCCTCTGGGGAGGTAGAAGCAAACGAGTTTATTCCGATTCTTCAGTTCTGAAATCTGAAGTATCAGGCTTAAAACTAGCCTGCTGAGTCAGTGCTGCACATATACCATGCTCACACTAAGCTCAAAAAGCTTCCTCCTCTCCAAGAGTAAATAGGAGATTAGAGAAGGTAAAAATTTTAAGCAAACAGAGAACCTCTCCAGATCTGTCTGTGGTATGCAGCAGCTCACTGCCTTGGTTTTTTTTCTTTTTTTATTTCTCCTCAGGTTTGCCATCCCTTCCCTCCTTGCCACCTCTGAATCTAATGGGAATAGCACCTCTATCAATGCCACCCAAATGCGTTCCTCTGCTTCCTTTGGTCACAGAGGCATCTACAGTGCCTACAGATTTGCTTCCCTCCATTACTCAAGCCGGAAGCTTTTCCATTGACCCTGGCACCACTGTAAATGTAGAACAGACCTCTACACTCACCTTGGATAGTGCTACCCCAACTTCTAAGGCAACTATTGTCGACAGGTCAAGTGAATCCTCTACAGTTAATGAGAAAACATCTGGAGTCACAGATATACAAGCTTCTGAATCGTAACTCCAGATCACTCTGTTGGATTGGCTTGGTATTTATTTAGCCATGGGATACATATTTGAAGAGCAAGCTATCATTAATTTCATACTAGTTTGTACTTAATCTTTAGGAGTCCTGTAAATAATATGGAAGTATAATAAAAATAAAAGGGGGTTTATAAAGTGTGTGTGGTGGGAGGGGAGGAAGAGTACTTGTATGTAACAAAAAAAAAGTAAAGGTGGTAAATAGAATTCCACTGCCAAACCCGGAGGTATATGTTTTTAATATAGGCTGACAGCCTTAGCCTGCTAGGCCTGTCCTTGCTTATAATTAGCAATTTTTGCTTCTGATAGAAATGAAGCGGTTCTTGCGTGTGACATTTACGTACCATAGTTCTTGTTCTTGGCAAGTATCTTGATATTACAGTGGGGATGAGAATGTTTAGTCTGAGTTGTAAATTTTGACACTGCAAAACTTCACCTAAAGATATTTCTATTAAAGTTGCTGAGTGACCTGTTAACTGACATCTCGTTATTCAGCTTGTACACAAATCTTTATTTTTAAGCTCTTGAGAGATGCTGAAGCCATGTTTTCTGACTGCTGCTGCGTTGTTTCATACGCCCACTGTAAAATGGCCTTTGGAAGGGAATACAGGAAATGTTAAATGTAGCACACAATTTGGCACTTCATGACTACTGTAAGACAAATTAATGGATTAAGCATACATACAGCAATAAATTCCTGGAATTTTATCTTTTGTGTGACAAAATAGCACATTTATTTGTTTAACGCTTAAATTCTCATTTAACTGTTTTTAGCTCAGCTCTCTCTAGCACAGATCTGTGAAAGGGCTCCCCTCCAGAGGAATGGATCCAAGAGGGAATGCCAGACTTCTTAATGGCAGGCAGGATCAGCACGAGCGGTTAGATCCGTTGCAGCAATGAGTCATGAAATCTGCCTGCATATGATTCATACTTGGCTTTTTAAATTGATGCTCAGAATGAAAATTGTAGATTAACTGTAGATTATACACTTGTATAAACTGGTGTGTGCGCTGTACTCCAAGTGATAGCCTTCGCTCCTGGTATCAGGTACAGTTGATGTGGAAAACTGTTTTGTACTACTCCAGTCCTTCTATACTACTGGGATTTCATTTATATAAGTTTGCTACAAGCATATGCAAACTTTAGCCATACCATCAGCAGGCTGGAGCTGAAGTCTGTCTCAACAGCTACGTAATCCCTTTTGGCAGTGTAGTGTGTCTGATCACTGTTTGGAATAGTAGTTGTGTCTAACTGCTGATCATAAGGCTTCCACTTGAACTAATTCTTTGAGATGTTATCCAATACCTGTTGTCCTGTCTCATCTTTATCACTTAAGTATTTGCCTTTCTCTGCCCCACTACTGCACATTTCCTCATCACCTGTTGTGTCACAAGCCTGTGTTAAAGACAGACCCCAAACACTTTTTTCCCCATGCTGTGAGCAGTTTCTTTTCTCAGCTGCTTGGAGTGTGAAATCCCTCTGCCTTGTGAAGTAGGGGGCTCACTGTTCCTCAGAATGTATTTTTGATTTACCTTTGTAAATCCAGTGTCACATACCTCAGAATTAAACCTTGGCATGAGAAGAAGGCTGTTCCTTCTTTTCATTGCTGTATACAAAGTCTGTTAGTATTGAGCTTCATAAAGCCTCACAGGTCTGACAGTCTTTCCTATAACTTCCTTACATGCTTCCACAGCTAGAGTCCTCATCATTATTATTTTCCTTATCTAACCCAAGAACAGTAGAAATAGAAGTTTTGTCACATACCAAATTTAGAGCAATTGCTGGCTGTAATTAAATGCCTTGAACTAGAATCCTTGGGTAGTTTTTTTTTTGTTCTTACAGTATGGCACAGTGTCCTTTGGAGTAACATCTGAAGTTAGCTGGCATGTTTCTATGCTTTCCAACAGCAAGCTGCAAGCTGCAAACTTTTCTAGGTGTTGTGCAGTTGTCTCTAGTAGCAGACAAAATAAGATGCTTAGTCTGAGTCATGCACTTCTGTTAGCTATTTTAAGGTCCCTTGTTGCCGACTTTATAGATCCAGCCTTTTGATATGTAGGAGAGCAGTAGAAGTAAGGCAGTGTTCAAGTGTAACCATTGGCAATTCTGCTAAAGATAACATGACTTCAAATGTGGAGATGATTCAGTGGTGCAGATTTTAAGCTGTAATCTCCCAGCCAATAAGTCATAAACATTGAGAAGTCAAAAATTTACCACTTGAAATAGAAGCAAGGACCTTGAAGTCGTACTATTGCACTCTGTCCCTGTTTTTCAATTCCCTTAACTAGATTTAGTGAAATCATACCTTAATCACTTCTGGCAAGGGTCTCTTAATGACTTATTTTTCCCCAAAAAAGAGAAAGGAGGGGTAAGGACTTAAGATACACCAAGGGACTGACAGCCACTGTAAACTTGTTTCCATAAGTTCATGTATTCAGCTGTTAATGAACAGTTACAAATAGGCATATTAGCTTTATTTAAAACACTGAGACATGGAGTTCTTTAACAAGTACTGACAGCAGACAAGATGACAGATGTGCCATGAACATCCCCAGCCTTGCATACAATTAAGAATGATGAACATGTGTGTGACATACTGTAAAATGAATAAGGTATTTTCCTGCTCCACCAAAGGCTGCTCTAGGGGCAGTGGTGTTCAGCGGTCCGTATGTTTGTTGTGAGTGCAGGGCCCTCTCTACAGCTCTGCTCGAGAAACCGTGGGCACGCGCTGAAGAGGTACATTTTGCAGCTTGAGGCTCTGCTGCTGCTCCAGGAAAGAGCTGCTCAGGCTGCAAGGGCAAGGCAGGAGCGGGGACAAAGCGTTCATGGTGAGCGTTTCATAGCTATGATGGGGTCATGTAGTGGGCTGTTTCTGAGCCCCTGACAGCCATCTTTTAAATCAATCCTGTCCAACATTAAACCTCCCTGTCGCAATTGGAGCTCCAACATTTGTTCCCGGGAAATAGCTGCGCAGGGCCACGAGATGGCGTGCAATAGTTTCTTTTTGCTGAATTTACAGGATTAGACTCAGCAATGAGCGTGGTTTGTTGGTTCCCGCCCCCCCCCAGCAGCAACTGTAGTTAAATGGATGCCAGCTGGGTGCTGAATGATAGTACTTTAAGGAATCTTAGATAACTGTAAAACCAACTGATCTGAAGGCAGAAATGGGCTGAGCTTAAGCTATTTCTAAATTCCAGAATTTTGCTGGCAGTGTGCTGACTTCAGCCAAGCTAACCATGGGGCAGGGTGAAAGTTTGTTTTGAAGAAAGCAGATGTTTACAGGCAGGGACTCGTTTGAGATACTGTAATGCTGAAGGAGAGGCCTGGTAATATTTCCAACCTCTCGGTGATGTAAGTGCTGATTATGGAATTAAGTTGAAGGGGGCAGGATAAGGATCAGTGATGTTTGATCGTGGCGCCCTGTCTTCCTCAATTATACGCAGGCTTTGTCTGTACTAGTCAAATAAATGTATTCACAATCGCTCCCTACCATGGAGGCCCCGCTGGCACCAAGCTCAGATTCTTTTGTTCATCACTTGGACACCTAGAATCTCTCTCATTTTAGATTTGAATCCTGTAATGGTAGGCAAGAATCAGACTGCAAAAGTGTTTCTTCATTTTTAAGTGTTTGTAGTTTGTAACTGACTCATGCTTTGTAGTCCTGCTCTGTACATTCTTCATGGTAGTGCTAGTGGCTTAATACATATTGACGCAGCCCAGCACAGAGTGTCTTGCGCTGTGCTGCACCTTCTAGTAGTAACTTCAGCTCAGAAAGCAAAAATCTTCAAACTGATTAGCCTGTAACATCTGCGGTAGAAACTTTTTCTTAGCTGTGGTATAATGGGAAGCCAAAACCTACCATAGCACAGTTTTAAAGTGACATACTTAAGGTGCAAGAACCAATCTCAAAAAACCAAAATGAAACAACCCACCACCCCAATCAAGCAGAAAACCTAATTTTGCTCAGGTGAATCTCCAACAGTTTTGCCCCTGCAGCCCCGGCAAAAGAGTTAAAGCATAGTAATCTGCCGTTTTACAGAATATCTAAGAGATTTGCAGGTGGTAGGTAGAGAGGTAGTAAGCTGAGCAAGGAACAAATACATCCTTTTCCAGAAGCCTCAGTTCCTGTTTATCCTTAGGCCTTGTGAATACATTATGTTGCCAGGGTGCATCTAGCAAATCAGAATTTCACTTGGGTGGATGACTGGTGTTTCTTAGGAACAGCCTTTGCACATTATTTCAGTTACAGGTTAGTACCAAAGTGCTGGTTTTGTGCTGTGGCATACTTGGCATGCGAAATTGCATCAAGACTTAGAGTTCAAAGGCCGCAGACATGTGGCGACCTGCTCTGGCTGAGAAGGGTTAAGTGGAGTGCATGGTTTTGTTACCATATTCACTCACAGCGGGAAAGTGCAGTCCTGTCTCTGTGCATTGGCCACATGCCTGCCTCTCCACTGCCCTTCCTTGCACCTGGAAAGGCAGAATTTTGCCCCGAGAGGAGGCTGCAAACATTATTACTCTGCACTGACAAGCTGACTAAGGCTCTATCAAATAATCACGTTCTCAGCCTTGGAACTTTTATCTTATGGGATCAAAAGGTCTGTTTCATCCCTAGTTGTGCAATGTAGTATTTTTACTCTCTCTGAACAGTTTCATGTGTTAGGTTCACAGTTAATCCGTCTTAAAAGCTGCATTCCAGCATTGCTCAGCTCACCCACAAGAGAGAGCTTCAGAGACCACAGAGGTCAGGCTCACCTTGGGCAACCCACGGCAACAGTGAAAGCCATTTCTGTCAACAAAACAAGCCATCTTACTAACAGTCCTCTTGTCTGAGCTGTTCACTGTGCCAGCAAGTGTTTGCATATTCACATACTTTGTTCATGGCCCTTGCAGCTTAGGTGAGCTATGAAACCCCAAGAGAAGCTAGAAAAAGGAAACATGAGTGATGAACTCAAGTTACAAAGCCTATAGGCTTGCTAGTTGTGTATGAAAACCCTGCAGTGGAAGATTATAATATTAGCAAAAGCCACACAGAGCTATGAGCTTTATGTTTGACAGGGGGCACTGGATGTAATGGGGGTCACTGGGGGTTGACTCCTCTGGACGCTCTGATGTGCAGAAAGGACACTATAGCCTGGACACTGCCTGGATCCTGCTCCCTGAAGACGTTTCTTCCCAGCCCTCGCAGTTTATCAGCCAACATCCTCTACTGGCAGCTTTCATGAACAAATGGCTCATTTCAGTGTTCTTGCTCCTAAATGAACAATAGTCACAAATAACAAATCTTAAGCCAACACCACTACATTCTCACCTGGTATAAGAGAAATAGCTTCCCGTTCTTTGCACTAGAGAGAGAGAGAGCATACAGACAGTTCAGTAGCTAAGACTCAGCAGCGGCCATCTTGCTACCATCTTGCCCTTATCCTTCAAGCTGATTTCCCCTGAAATTCTGTTTTTGAGTCTTCAGAATAGTGTTCTTTAAAAACAAACTGAAGATTTCAAACCTCCCATCCCGGCGTTTCTAAGTACCCATTGTATGGGCTTGGAGCTGTGCACATACCATGTGCTTGGCTTGGCACATACCACCAGGCAGTGCTTAAACAATTTAAAGAATCTGTGAGCTGAATCTAGCTCAGAGAAATAGTGCAACTTATTTAAGAAATACTAGAACTTGGAAACAAAAGTAGAAATTTTTGTAAACAGCAGCTCAGTATTAACAGTTACTAGGCATCAGTCAAGTTTTATCAACTATGATGCTAAAAGCTAGAACTGCAAGAAAAGATGTGAGAAGCTATTTCACAACACTTTTTATGCCCTCAGGTGAGTTTGTGTTCACATGAAACGGAACAGAACGAGCGTGGTCCCAGGCAGTGACAGTACTTTACTAAGGCTCAGAAGTCTGACAATAGGAGATGTTTTGTACATATAAAAAGTACATGGGTAAAATCCTTTTAGAGACCAACTGCAACTGCTAAGAAAATAGAAACCAACTGGAAGTCTGTGTATTGCCAACTAACATGCTGGGCACTGGAAATGGCTGAATTTGTAAAACAATTACCTTTTGTTTCAAGGTTACATTTTTGTTTGAAACAGATTTCTTACCCATCTTACCAGTAACACCTATTCAGAGAAAAGACAAAAAAAAAACCCCAAGCCCCACACTTGCTCTCTGGGCACTAACTGTTTAACAATGAAAAGGAACTTACCGTTCCTAAAGCACTTCTTGACCGTTTTCATTCCTAACTACAAAAAAAGTAACAACAATAACGTTCTTCTGGACTGCACTGTGCTTCTGAGTATTTTTAGCCTAAAAGTACACATCATAAAGGAGTAGGAAGACTTTGAGGAATTTGGGGTGAAATACTGAGAACTTTGAGGAACTGAACCAAATATTTTTCAAATGCTCCTTGGAAACTGCCATACCTCATTCATATGGAGGCATGCTCATGCATCCTTACCTGGCAGCTTCACATTGCCAGAGTTCAGTATAAGCATAGTCTGCTCCAGAGTCTCTCACCAACTTGCAGAAGCACTTGCTTCAGCCTTGAATCCTGTCCTCGCAATGCCTACCTGTCAGCCTACAAACTTCTGCCTCCGACAACTCCACACCATCTCTCAATAAGCACATTACTAGCCTCTTCTCTAAAGGACTTGCTGCCTCGGTGGCTGCTGCCATATCCCATGCTACAGAGGTAATATTTCAGGATAAGGCCTGAAGGCATCTCAGATTCTTGTCCACTATATAATCTTCCTCCCCTTTTTCTCTCTTTGCCTTACTCCCCGTGTCATTTATAGATGGGGCCTTGTAGTATCATTCAGAAAGGCTAGAAAGGGTTGCTAAAAACACAGGGAGATTTCTTGTGGTATATAGGAAGAGGGATGCTGAAAGAGAGCTGTTAAAGGACAGAAGCCAGATGGCTTTCTCCTTACTAATCACTGCATTTGGCACTCTGCTTGGCTACTCCACAGAGCAGAAGGGTCCTACTGTCACCTCTTGCCTAGGACTCCTCATTTGCCATCCTCCCACAGGGCATGCCCATGCATTTTGAACTACTTCTTCTTGGACCTTCCAAGAAAGGAGTGAAAGTCGGCACCCACAGCTACTGCCTGGTATGCTCTGCATACCCTGGTCACTCCCTACTTCAGCCGCAGACTGTGCTCCACCTCAGAGCTCTGCGGCTTCCGTGGAAGACGCGGGCTGGCCTGAGGGAGGATCACGAGTCAGCTGATGGGAGAGAGACATTGCCCTGCGCCTGACACCCGAGACACCACATCCTGTCACTGTGAAGGCACAGCAGCAGTTTTCAAGAGGCAGGTTAGCAACAAGCAGCTCGCTCGCACTCACCTTTTGCCTGCTGGAGGAGAGGCACTGCGCTCTCTTCAAGGAGAACTCTTCAAAAGGATTAAGAGTAATAGAAAGCTGTTATTATCGCACATGGGGCTGAACTTGAACAATCTCTACAACTGATTGTGATGCTGAGAACAGCTCATGAGCATAGTGCAGTTTCAAGTGCAAGGTCTTTGCGTCTAGCCCCGTGTGCCATGCAAGAGGGATACTGGCTGTTTAAACAGCAGGTGCACTTCAGCAGAGGAGAGTGTTTGATGAGTCCTGTACATATCTCCTTATAAACACTAGAAATGTGATTTCTGAAGGAAAGACAGCATTTAAATTGATTAGGCAAATAATAAATAATGCCCTCAGCTGCCCGTCTGCAGCAGTCTCCAAGCATTGGGCATATGGCGCCTTTCCAGACCACATGGCAGCCAATGAGGCAGAGCTGGTGATTATTATTTCACCCACCTTTGGCAGGAAATAAAACATCTGTTTAATCCTGACAGTGGGACTCCCCAGCAGTTAAGCTAAGATGGTTAAAAAGGAATATAATTGAAAATTATGTTTAAGGCAGCAGAAGGTAGTGATGGACTTTTCGAATTTGTAAGACTTCAGTCACTGATACTTTGAGAGCTGTGGATTTTTTTTGGCCACAGCCAGTCAGGACCTCTGTTTCACAGCTGTCAGAAAGAAATCTTGCTTTTGAAAAAGGGCATCTTTTCAGCTGGACTCAAGGGACAAGTGGTTGTGGCTCTGGACTGCTCTCAAGTGGAGCAGCTATACTTGCTGCTGCTCTCAGTTCTTCTGGTTACCAATGGTATTTCTCATTGCTGTTCAACCACAAGGCAGTGTTAAGTGCTTGAACATTTGGACTATTAATGTGAAAACGCATCATGAGCAGACATGCCATTCTGTGAAATATGTAAGCAGATGAAGATATTTTTGGGAGTGTGGAACAACTTCTAAAATGATTTGTTCCCCTGGAAAGTTAAAACCTGTGTTACTGACTATGAAAGAGTAGCCAGTGGACTGACTGAATAGCTTAGCTAGGCAGTGATGAAGGGGAAGGACAGCTGCAAGTCTCACCTCCTAGAACAGCAACAGAGCGCTAAGTGGTCAAAAGAGGCAGCCTCAAAAAGAGGGAGGGGTATTTACTGCAGGTGATATAGCCAGAGTGGTCCAGTGTGTGCTGGTTTTGGCAGGATAGTTAATTTTCTTCATAGGAGGTAGTATGGGGCTATGTTTTGGATTTGTGCTGAAAACAGTGTTGATAATACGGAGATATTTTCATTATTGCTGAGCAGTGCTTACACAGAGTCAAGGCCTTTTCTGCTTCTCACAACACCCCACCAGTGAGCAGGCTCGGGGTGTACAAGGAGTTGGGAGGGGACACAGCTGGGACAGCTGACCCCAACTGACCAAAGGGCAGTTGACATCATACCATATGATGTCATGCTCAGCATATAAAGCTGGGGGAAGAAGAAGGAAGGGGGGGACATTTGGAGTGATGGCGTTTGTCTTCCCAAGTAACCGTTATGCGTGATGGAGCCCTGCTTTCCTGGAGATGGCCGAACACCTGCCTGCCCATGGGAAGGAGTGAATGAATTTCTTGCTTTGCTGTGCTTACCTGTGCAGCTTTTGCTTTACCTATTAAACTGTCTTTATCTCAACCCACGAGTTTTCTCACTTTTACTCTTCTGATTCTCTCCCCCATCCCACCGGGGGGGGAGTGAGCGAGCGGCTGCATGGGGCTTAGTTGCTGGCTGGGGTTAAACCACGACACAGTGAAACTGAGCAAAGGGAACTTTAGACCAAATGCTTGTAATAATTCCTATGTCTCAGATTAATCTGCATAACAGTCTTAGCAGGGAAGTGTTCAAATCCTCTTCCAGAAAAGGACAAAACAAAGTCTTGGGTTCAGCAACCCAAAGAATAAGCCTGTGCTGAATTACTGGAGAAAGATGAAAAACATTTGCTGTTTTGTGGGATTCATCTCTTTCTACCCTCTTCGTATCCAGCAGAGCCTGCTCACAGACACTGTAGTGCTCCTCTTTGAACTGGTTTGGCTCAGTGGGTGGACGGCCATTTAGTTAGCAGTGGTCACTTTGGAGTGAGGAGGGTTCGGAGAATCTTTATTCTACAGGCAGTCACTGAGACCAGATTCCAGCTGGCTGCAAGCACTCCCACTAGGATGTGAAGCACAGTGAAGTCTTAAGTGAATGATGCTTCTGAGCACCCTTGTCAGCTGGTAAGCACAAGCACCCTGGCATGCATGGCAGTACTGAAATGTACAGAGTCATAGTCATTATTGTGCCACCTCTTAGGAAACAGCTGATTTTGCTGCAGTTTGCAGCAACTCCAAAAATTTGTATCCATTTGAGACAGTAGTACATAATAAAAAGGAGCCTGAGTCCAAGCAAAGACACAACTGAAAAGCAAAATGGAACTTTGGTAAACTCGACTGCCTATTGCACCCCCTTCTCTACTGGCTTTGACTAGGTCAAGAAAAATGTCCAGCCCCTGCTGCTGCAGGTAACTGTTGGCCTTTGCTCAGCAATAAAATCAGCTATTAGAGCAGAGGTGTAACAGAGGCTGCTTCTCTGGTTATGGGTTCAGAGCTACCAAGGCTGGGCAAGATCATTACTATCTTCCACCCTGAGCTGCCACAGTATGCCCAGCACAAAACGTCACCAGGAGTTCCTGTGGAAGCTTCACATTCCTGGATGAGTTGGAGCATATTTTGAGAAGGAATTCAAACCTCAGTTGATAGTGGTGGATAATATACCTACAACTATTAAAACTCTTAATGCGTTTTGTTTCCCTCACTGGAAGCAAGGAACGAGCGTTTCTTCCCCATTATGGTCTTTGTAATACTGTGTGAAATGACATTTTTTTCAAGGGTACACTGCAAAAAGAGTGGCTTGCTTGACTGTTGGCTACACATTCACAGGTGTCTTTGCTGTCAGTTACTGATGCTATGAAGAAAGCTGCATCCCTTAAAAGGCTTCCAGCTGAATTTAAGCTCCAGGCCAGATACTTTCTCTCTGCAGGGTAACTTTTACCATCAAATCTCACTGGAACAAGAAGGCTTTAAACTAGGAAAAAAAAGAATGAGGAAATCAGTGATACCAATTACACGCCAAATGAAGATAAGTCCCTCTGTCTCATTAGCACTGTTTAATTATGCTTGGATTTAAATTCTAAATATAGTTCATAAGAATTCACAAGGGCAAGTTTTTGCTTCCACTGTTGTAATCCTCTCCATGTCTAATATTTCTCTCTCCTATAAGATCAACAGTTTTAAGGACCTGTCTGCTTGACTCATAAATAAAGAAGATGCTGACACTTCACCCCTTAGAAGGGAAAAATGTTGGTTAAGCAATGGCTTATGTTTGATATTTGCATTGCTGTGAGAGTCCAGAGGGCTCAGCTGACTTCTCAGCTTCCTGTGCTGGGTCTGTGTGAACACATGGAGGGAGTCCCTGCTACAGGGTCCTATACTCTTAACAAGGCAGAGGCAGTATATTTTCAACATGCATGTGTGTATGTATTAATGTATGTATGTGTCTGTCTATCTATCTGTCTAACTCTTTAAATGCAAAACATCAAAGTTTGCAGGAATTTGAGTCTTATCTCCCCAGTCTCGGTCAAGCACTTGACCCAATCCACCCCTTTGGGGATTAACTTTAACCTCTTTACCAGTTTATCATGACAAACCTGGTAACAAATATTATTTTTAACTACTTGACTAGTAGCACTAACTACTATTAGTAGATTTCAGCAGGATTCTAGAACCACCCCCCCTAAATCTGAGTCTTCTACCAAGGAGTTCAGCTGAGAAAGAGAGGAGACCCACTCCCTCACTCCCGGGAGAAAATGCCCCCAGAGCCAGTTCTCTGCTTACCGAGAGGACGCCTACTCTTAGACCATGTACAATGTATGTGTCCAAAACATCAATGCGGGAATCTCTCCAGCTTGAGAAAGGTGGCGTTTAAACAAGCATTTCTGCACCAGCTGATGCAAAAAGGAGGGAATGGGGCAGTTCAGCAGGGAGGAGAGAAGCAAACACCCTTTTCCCCTTCCAAGTCTGGTTAGAAATGTACAGTGTTAAGAAGCCCCATCTAAGAAGACGAAGGTTTCCAAAACATCATCAGCATTTCTAAAAGCACAGTGAGTGCAAACATGCTGCCTAGCATGGCACCAGTCTTTGCTAATCCTTTATCAGTGGTTTTGTTTGACTCAGAAATACTATTAATTAATCTAACCACATATAAAGACTATTGATTGAGTGAGAATTTTACTGCCCTCAAAACTACAAGTTTATTGCACTTATGAAAACATTTTACATTTGCATCCTGGATTAGTACGTATCTGCAAAGAACAGATGTAATTGCTTAGTCACAGTGTGCAAAGGCATCTGACAACTCAGCGTAGGCTCAGCTTTGGGTGTCCAAAGGATAGTGAACATAGATGCAGTATCAGATATGAGCTTCAGATGCTTGAATTCATGCAGGACCTAGAGGAATAATCACTTTTGTGCCCATGTGATATAGGATAATTAGAACACCAGGTTCTTCCTACATTAGTTTAGTCAAGGAACGCTTAAAAAAGATGGTCAGTTTTGTAACTCCTACTCTCTAGAGATAATTATGCAGAAATGGCACTGAGTGCTTAAATGCTGGTAACACCCAGATCACTGTGGTGGCTGCTGTGATCATTGTTGTTTCTTGGAAATTTTTGGTTCTTCATAATCCTTCAGCAGACAGCACAGACCAGCATGGGCTGTGTGCTAGGTCTCTCTCATATGCTAAAAAAGCATTGGCTTGGTCAAATATTTGTGTGATGGCACAAAAGAAACATTAAACTAATCAGCTACCTGAGGCCTCCGCGGGATGTGGTGTTGACTCGCAGGGGGATGTTTCCTACATCTCCTACTGGTGGCTTTGCCTGTTGCTGCAGAACATCTGCTGTTTGCTGTCTGTCAAGTGAGAGATAATCTCTCCTCATCCCCTTGCCCTCCTCTTAACACGACTGATTTTGGTCAGTGAATGAAGCCAGTATGCCACCCGCAAGGGTAGGATTAATAGCTGTCGTATGGAGGAACGCTCTTTGTTCCAAGCCCTGGCTGAAAAGTTTCTTCCCTGTCAAACTGAGCAGAGACCCACAGACAACACTGAAAGCAGACTCTAATCTCTGGCAGTTTAGAGGGGTGTAATGCAAACATGAAAGAACATAACTGCTGGATACAACTCGTTGCTTTAATGAGAACATGCCCTTGGGGTTTATGACAAACAAATTCCAGTTGCTTTATTGCATTGTGTCTGAATTTCCCCCTGTCGTTTCAGCTGGATACAGCACACTGTTGGATCATGCCTGGAGAAGGAAGTTATTTGTGCAACTGTGGAGGGAAGGAGAAAATCTCTGGCAAGATGTCCACACAATGAAAATTTGAGAATACTGGTAGGGTAGCCAGCCGATTGCTCCCATTAAGAGAGGTGCTTCTCGTCAGGGCAAGCCAGCACACCAAAGCCCAGCTGTGAGGGTAAGCCTGCCTCTGGGGAAGCCCCTCTTCCTCCAGGGGCTCTAGAGGGAGCACAGCCAGGCAGTGGGGCAGCCTGAGCTGAAAGTGAAGCCCTGTTCTGCACCAAGGTAAGATGCTGCCATTTCCAGGAGTGTCTCTCCCCCTGCTCCCCATGCCCAACGGTGCTCACACCCGTTTCTCAGCACTGGTGCCCTCACCCATGTGGCTGCTAGGGGCCTTGGGTCAGCTCTTGGTCCTGGCTGAAAAGTAACCCAGCCAAAAAGAGTGCTGCATTTTCACCCAGGCCCGCCAGCTGATGAGACCTAGCACACAGCTGCCTGGTCATTGGGCTGGAGGCAAGGGAGGCTGTGGGTGCAAAGGGCTCGGGGCTGAGCCCTGGGTTAGCTTACAGTGATGGCAAAAACCGCACTCCAGCTAGGAATGTAAAATGGAGTGGTATTAAACCCTGGACCAAGACCAAGAGCATCATAGCTCTCACACCTTTTGTGACTTTAGTCCAGTAGCTATAAAATAGCATTTTTCCCTCCAGACTCACAAATGAGTGCAAAACAATATTTTTAATTATTAAGATAGAAGCTTCTAACGTACAACCACACCCTAATGAAATCAACTTATGTGAATCAGTCAGATAATTTTCACATTAAATATTTGTCTTGGGTCAAAAATACAAACTCTTTAATGGTAAAAGGATATTTAATTGCCCTAAAAAGCAACAGCCATGCTATTAGGATTAGTAACTACTACATTATATTTTTTAAGTGAAAAACTCTCTTGCAGATTATATATTGTAGTAGCTATCGCTATTTCTTTCACCATATTAGAAATTAGTTTAGAACTACCTCCTATCATTAATTCACCTTTATCAGCACAATGTCCTATGAATAACATGTTAGAAATCATAAGCAGTGACCGTCAAGGAAATGTGTGACTTGAAAATGATAAAATGATACTTTAAAAGGCTTCTGAGTTGTGATTGTGTCATTTCAAATTACAAGAATGGCAGTAATAAGAATAAAGTCCAGAGCAGAGAGAAGAAGAGCTGAATTACCATATTTCCAGCCATTTTCAGTTACAAATATATTCTGTGAATCTTGCTTCAAACTATTAGGTATCAATCAATGCATTTTATAGATTCATCATTATAGTATTTGAGCACCTTAATAACAGGCTAGGGCTTAACACAAAAATTGAGGAGACAAAATTCAGAATTGTTAGAGTTAAGTTCTTTTACAGATCCTTTTCCCAAACACTACAACTCACTACTGCTGTGAACTCCAAACAGAAGTCAAGCTTCACTCCAGAAGCTTTGATTCTTATTTCAAGACTCTTGCTCCAAGTCAGAGAGATTGTATAAACCGTAAGTTTTCCTCCACCCTTTGTTACAAGCTATTCCTTCCTGCTTTACATAAACGATAAGAGAAACACTTTTCTCTTAGTATTTGTTGAATTGATAGCTAGCCAAGTACAGCTGAGTGTTATCAAATACTGATACCCCATGCCAATTTCTAGGAAAATTAGTGCCATTAGTATTTAAATACTCTGCCTGCAGGAGACAGAGAAGCCCTGCTCCAATATCCCAGAGGGATGAGCAGGCCTGGCCCCTCAGTCACAGCATCCGCTGCTCTGATATTGCCATGCTCAAGCTCTGTGTCACGCCACTGTGGGGTGCAGACAAGTAAAGTAGCTGTTTAGCAGTCTGAATACAGCACCTTGCTTTGCCATCTAGTGGGCGCTGGGAAACCGTGTGCTTCCCTCTCCCCTGGGCTGCTAGCAAGTACATCTGATCCAGATGTCCAGTGGCGAGCCGAGTTTTGATGTACCTCCCTGATTTTGGGCTGAGGCCGATTTATGAGCAGCAAAGTGCTGCTTATAAAGTTCTGATGGTTCAGGCACCACCTTTTTTCCCCTTGTGCCCTGGGCTTGCTCTCTGTATAGCTGAATATGAAACACAATGTAAAACTTTGCCACTAGCTGTTATAGCAGTTCACCTTACATCCATCCAGTGCATAGTGGCTGAGTCTGAAAGTGTTCTGGACATACAGCAAGTTAGCTAAGTGAGCACAGCTGAAGTGTCATTTCAGTCACACCATCCGTCTGGAGCTTTGCGTAGCTGACTTCTGCTTGCTTTTCCCTAATTTCAAATAGGAATGGCTCATATTGGCTTTTCTCCGTGATGTCTGTGCCCTGTCTGTGTTGCTCCTTAGCACAAAATCCTTTGCAACCTAAGTAATCATTTGCAAAACCCGAAAGGAGCAAAACATGACCTGACTCACTGAATGAAAAAAGAGGCCTTCACATTGCGGCCTAATGTTAACAGAGCACATCAAAGCATGCCCCAAAATAGAAAAGCTATCTCAACATAATTCAGCTGAATTCCTCTCAGTGGTCTCTGAGGTGGGGAGGAAAAAACCAATCTTTACAGTTTTCACCATTAGGACCATGTTTTGTTGAATGTGCTACCTATATATGAAAGTTTTCATTTTACCAATATATTAAGTTATTAATGTAAGTGGAAAAGGATGACATTGATTAAAAACACAGGAATTCTGACAGATGATAAAGGATGAGAGAGGAGTAATTCTTCTATTTTATCTGTATGGGTTTTGTTAATTGGGTGATAGGACAATAACCTTTATGATATGCTAATTGGTTAGATTGGAACGTGTTTGGGCTCAGTAATAAAACTGTCCTGACATCTGACAGCTCTAAGAAAACAATTTGTGAGATCGGGCTCAGCATCTGATACATTCTTATGTAACCCTAGAAGCAACATGAGGATTTCGTAGTATCGTATAAATGTCTATTAATTGATATTTAACCAATGGAATAAGATGCTCCAAATTCACTATGGGCAAGTGCTCATGTGTAGTTTGCCAACTAATATGTTACTTACCTGGCTTTGCACTACAAGAGCATGCAGGGAAGGTATTCCAGTGCTCAAATCAGTGATGAGAGCTCTGCCAGCTGCCACTGAGCCACAGCTGCAAGCCTGAAAAGGACCATTTGTGCACTAGTTAGGGTGATTATTTTTGTCATGAAGAAAGTTTTCCATTATGCAAATATACAAAGCTGTGCAATAACTCTTCTTGTGGCTGTTTAGCGGGACAAACCTAGGAGAAGGAAAGAAGCTGCACTGTCTCGCTGTCAGCTCCGTGTATGCGACCATTTGGCAGGTCCCATTCCTCTGTCATGCTCAGTTGAAGAACAGATGAGATGACAGAAATCTAGGAGCATGGGGGAACGTGTTTTACTACTTTGAATCCTTAAAGTCCTTGCCAGTCCCATTGTTTTTAGTGAAAACTGCTGTTCTACCAATGAAGGCAAGCAAAGATCTACTGGATCTGCTCATGCATGTGCAAAGCAGCACAGTTCTTGGTGCTGTGCCCTGCAAAGCTCTCACCAATGCTAACAGGGAGTCAGTTCCCTTTTGCAGCTTTCCTTCCAGGCCTGCTAAAGTCATGAGCATGTCCCAACAGGTTAAGACACAATAAACCATCTGTTCTGTCTTTGTCTTGCATTCACACCATTGAGAACTCTTTTCTGAAAGCATTACTGGGGTATGAATAGGAAAGCGCTTATGCTGCAAAATCCATCCCTGTGTATTCAGACAGTATTCCTCAAGGTCCTGCACACATCACCCCTCTGCTACACTGATTCTTACAGGAACTTTTACTTTTCACCTTATTGCTAACCATTGCACGTTTCAGGAATGCATCCTCCATACATCGTGGAATATGGCTGCACAGCTCCATATGCACAGCACTCCAGGACACAGCCCAGCTGGTCTAGAAGTTGCAAGACCAATGCCTGAGGGCTGGAAGAGGCACTTAGATCTCCTGCTATGTCCAAGACCTTACAAAAGCTGGGGTTGGATGGACCCCACACTGTCTCTTACTTGAGTCCAAATTACGGATGGTGAGTCTAAATGTAGCACAGTTCACAGTCAACTGTGAAAAATCAGATACTTGCCTTTCCTCTCCTAGGAGGGAAAAGGCCTGTGCACAGCTCTGAGGAAGGGAAGAGGGCACAAGGCTGGTTATCAGTATCACACATATCAGCACAGCTGGGCAGGGAAGGAAAGCTATGAGAAGGGTATAGACACTACTTCAACATACAGTCTCCATAACTTGACCCTCTGCTGCCTTGGTTACACACATGTGCAGTAGCAGAGAATGTGAGACTGCAACATTACACCTTGCTTTGAACTACAGACTTCCAACACACTCATAATACCACTGGACGGTGAAGGCTGATATGGTTCAGGAAGGCTGGGGAAAGGCTGCAGTGCATGGAAAAAGAAGAAAGATGTCCTGGTCTTCACTGGTATACAAAAAAAAAAAAAAAAAAAAAAATCACTGTAACTACCGTGTGATATAGCAACTGAGATTTTGGAATATGGGCCTGAAGAAAAGCTGCAGATGTGTTTGCTCCACTTCTGCTTCACTGCCTACCTCCCACCCCTCGGCACCACTTCCCTGCATGCTGAGACACGCGTAGAAGTGGTGCCACCGCCTAAGCACTGCTAAGCAAGTGGAGACATACACACTGTCACCCCAAAGCCACCACCACCTTTCAGCTGCCTAGCACATCACTTCATGACACCCAGCTGCATACTAGATTTGTATTGCTTGCAGAAGCACTGGGTGGCTGGAAGTCAGCTTGCACCATCCGCTAATCATCATGCTGTACCTGCAGGGAGGAAAGCCAAAGCATGGCTTTGGACATCTGGAGCATGATGAGAGGACTGGGGGTATGGGGAGAAAAACTGTAACAATGCACAGAAATTACCAGAGAATATCAAAGGACTATGTTGTCTGAAAGTGCTTCAGATGAAGGAACAGAAGACCTACTCATATGAGGAGAAAACCCCACATGAACTGTCTTCTACAACAAACTTTTCTCAAGTTTCTGTTTTTCATGTTCTGGATTTATTTATTTTTTTAATCCATGAACTCAATTGCATATTTAAGTATCACAGGGTCTCCTTCTCTACAAGCCCCAGTTCCAGTTACTCCATTGCAGTGAAAAGTGTGCAGACTATACATAAATTTAGGTTAAAAGGCATTTGGGCAATAGGAGACACATACTGCCAGATCCTACCTAGGAGTACTACAATCTGAAATATCATCTTTGCATATATTATATACAAGCCATGAGCTTGTAGATGTGTGTGTCACTTTTATGTCTTCAGCTAGAATCATAAAAAAACCCCAGCAAAACCCTATGCTTGTACATACGGCCAACTTATTTAACATAATACACTGCCTTTCCTAAAGCTGCATACAATTGATTTTTTTAAACTATCATAGTTCACTATTAGTGAACAATATTTAGAAGAAGCTGGTTTGAGAGTCCATAAAGACTCCTTTTCTTCTGTCCTGAAGTATAAATATTTCAGAATTTCAATACCAAAAATAAACTAGGATATTGATTGAGCAAGGTACTGACAGGCACTTCTAAGCACTGAAGCAGTGGATCATGCTTGTGCCTCTTTGAGCTATAGACACTCCCAGACCTTACTGAAGTCAATGACTCTGCTAAGGACCATCCTTCCAGTCTCAGTGATGGGAGCAATTGCTCAACCCCAGTGTGCATCAATACTGAAAATAACAGGAAGCCACAACCCCAGGCCACCTGCAAAACTGATTTGAACCCTGTGTATGTGTAAACAGGTTTCCCGAGAGTAACAGCAAACACAAGGGTGATGTCCAGGGACTGCTTATGTTTTTTACACTGAAAGCACAACTGCCAAACTACAGAAACCATACTGGGGCTTGAGGCTCGGGGCTTGAGGCTGAGGCCATGGCATTCTCTTCCTGGGGAACACTTGTTTCACTGGGCTGCAGAGTTGTGCTCTGCTGAATAGCACAGCATAGGTTCCACACAAGAGCAAGAAAACACCTTACTTTGCTAGCTGACCTGCTGGTCTGACGGTAGCACATCCTCTGAGGATATAGCAAATGTGATTTTGATCTCCATGACTTTTTAAACAGAAAGTCCCTGTGCATGCTTTAAGGATGCACAGAAGAAGATACCCACAGTTTTGCACAAGGGGATTCTGAAATTCAAACATCATGTAATTTCTTAATGATACCTGATTAGCTCTAGAGGCACTAGATACAAAATGAGATTTCTAGGGAAAGCATTTTCCCTTGATTTATGCACAGAATTTTACTGGCTTGGGAAACATAGCATAACGAAAACATCACAAGGTGACTCAATTACTTAGAGCAAAATAGAAAAAAATAATTTCTTCAACAGCAAGAGTTTCCCTAACATTCTGTTAGGAGTTGAATATCTAAAATAAATAATGCAAGAACTTCACTTGTTCAGAGGGTAATAATCTTAGCTCCAAAGGATACTCAAGAAGCATGCATGAAGTTTAAAATGAGGCTGCGTGGAGGCTGCACAGAAAGCAAGGCTCATGTACTGCACATGGCAGGGAACTGTTCTTCATGCCATAGTGCATAGGACTGGAAATAATAGGCTTAATAAGCCGCAAGAAAGACAGGATGCTAGGAAAAACTGGAGTAGATTGCTTGGATAAGTAATGCAGCCTCCACTGATGGGCATCTTTAAGAATAAGGTGGACAAATTTCTCAGGATATAAGTAAACTTCAGCCAAACGTGGGTACTGGAAGAGACTAGAGAGTTTTCCAGGGATTCTTGCCTAGCAAGCATTGAGGACCAAGTAAAACCAGTTTTGTTTCTGGAAAGGGCACCTGAAAACAGATCTGCCTCAGGTGGCAGGTATGTAACGCCAGGCCCCCAGGTTGGTGGCTCAGAGGGAGCTCTGTTTATCTTATTAGACTCCTTTAATCAATCTGTGGTCACAGAGACATGAAATTGCTGGATTATTCATTATCTCTCTGAAAACGTTTGCAGTCTTACCTTTCCTACAAACACAACGCAGTCCTCAACTCTACAATTCATGGCTGCCTGGAGACGGGTATGCTCCAGGCCTTGGGAGAGGTATTTACACCCTGAAGCCCATGGCAGGATCGTGCTGGGACTGTGGAAATGACAGTGCCCTGGCAGCAGACAGACACAGGAGGCTGGCAGACACAGTGTAAGACCACGACGGTGAAACACTGAGAGTCCGTGCTGCCAGGCACCCCTCACCTACGAAACCAGGGTCCTCCCTCTGACAGCAGCTGATATGTAGAAAAAATATTTTTAAACAATACAACAGCAATTGTGAGACCGAAGTGTTTTAGACACCAAAATCAGGAGACTCTCTTACCACTCTCCCTCCAAATTTTGAGGCCATCTCTGCCCTGACAACCTGCCCAGGCCCCCCCCACCAGGCCGGGCTCCCCAGTCCCCCTTCCCAACGCCATCTCCCACTTCTGGAGAAGACCAGCAAGTCCCGAGGGATCTTTGAAGAGAAATAAATGTCCCAGAGACACCTCTCACCCTTCCTGGAGGCTCCTTCCCCCCAGCAGTATCCCTCACTGTTCCAGCCCCCTGTAGAAAACATGGTAGTGGGTGAGGAGGGGTGATCACCACCACCTGCCCAGCCAGGGCCCCTCAGCTGCCGCAGCTCCTCTGTGCCGTGACAGGAGCAGCTTCAGTACCAGCAGAGCTGAAATCCGGAGCAAGACTGGAGCAGCAGTGCTGTTGAGGACCTGCATCCGCTCCCCAAACCCGATGTGCCATGTCCTGCCTGGCTGGGAGAGGTGTGGGATGGGGAAGACAGGCCTGGCCGGGCTGGTGGCCCCGCCTCAGAGCTGTGGTTTCCTCATGTTCAGGAAGACATCAAAGCTGGAGCAGGAGCACCCGGGATGCTTCAAATCCCAGGCTATGTTTTCCTTTCCAGGGCTTGCTTATTTTAAAACACACCTTAGCCAGTCACCTGCTCAGGCTGTCATCAGCAGCCCCCGGCGCGCGCGCGGGGTCCCAGCGGCGCAGAGCACCCCTCGGCAGCAGCTCGGCACCTCGCGCACCCGTGACTCGCCTACCGAGAGGGCTCGCGGCTTTGTAGGCTTTTGAAAGCCTATCTAATTATGCAGCGGTTTGCTCATAGCCATAGTGTGTGTGGTCAATAGCACTTGGGCAGCCGGCCAGCAGTGCGATGCCCTTCCAGTCTTCTTGCAAGTGTTAAAAGCACTTTTTAGAAAATTAAAATATTAACTAGCCTCCATGAAAACTGTTTCTATCAACGAGCATAGACCAAGTTAAGGGTGAATGTTTCACACTGAAATCTGAACAACTTCAGTGAAAACACAAATAAAATAAAATAGTGCCAAAACGGTTGTTTTCCAGAAACCAGCCAACCATTATTAACTCTGGCTGCAATGACCTGAGCACTACAATCATAGTTAAAAGTGCAGAACTTCTCTTACACCTCTGTTTCATACATAGGGTTTTTTTTATTATACAGCAATGTAGTATTTTAGCATCTTTCAGTAAATGCAGAAATATTAAAGTATTTATGAATTTAAAGGAAGCCTTTTAATTCCAAGGTTCATTAAAATCTGCCTGATGAAGTTTGACTTCATTGCTTTTGTCTACCTGCTGCTAAATCAGAAGAGAGCTTAGGAAATCCAGTGATGGATGACACACGATGAAATTAGTAAAACATGCATGAAATACAGACTGAACAACCAATGCATGAATTACCTAGGAGTGGATCAGCATTCCTCCACAAGTAGCAGTAATTTGGGCTTCTAGACTGAGCCTCAAGGATAGTTCTATCCCAAGCACAAATTGCTGAATACCAGGCACCAAACACACTAACTCAGATGTCTTCTTGTGACTGCAGAATGAGTCCACGTGGGGATACAAAACTTTTATTAACGGTACTGTAAGATGCTAACACAAACACAACTGTGTGTATCGGAGGTAAAAACCTCACAACTTTGGTTCAAAAGATGAGATGGTGACTCTCATTTTCTTTCATGTATTTCTATATGAAACTTGGTTTAAAGTGAGTGTTTAGGTTTCAGAAATGTGTATTTGTAAAGCTGGAGTAAGTGCCATGTATTCAGCCACAACAGCCTATTCCCAGATGCTAACAACAGGAAAAACAAGTCTGTACGTAATTAGTGCAATGCATAAACCCCCTTATTTTTAGGTAGCTGTAAAATTTCCAGTTACTTAAGTAGTTCTCTAATATATTGCCAAACTTCCCTTTACTAGGGGTAACCATAATACATTCCAGAGAAATAAAAATACAGTTAACACAATCCTACATCTTTTCCTTAGGCAAAACATTCTTTGATTTAACTTCTGATATTGACACATGCAGAATAAGAAGGAATGAAATCTAATGTGAGCCTACAGCTATGGCACATTCTCCTTGAACCCTGCACTCGGTCTCACGCTATAGAGGGTGAAAAGGATGCAGTCCCAGTACTCTGGTGTAATATAAGGCAGAAAGAGTCACTATTTGAGTCTAATTTTATTCTATGAGCTAATTGTATTCCATGGTTAAAGAATTCTAGAAGGACCCGTTGAAATACTTAAAAGTTGTTTTGGTGAGGTCTATTCAGTGAAATGATGTTTTGGTTACTTCATTACAACAGATGTTTAAAGTTTCATGGAATCCTCCCCTTTCACCTCCAATGTTACTTAAATTAATTATTCTATTATTGGCCTTTTGTTTGTAATTAAAGAGAGTTTGCTTTAAATAGCTAAGTGTAGCTCAGTGATATGGTTAGCTGATTTGCCCTTCGTTGAAATGCAAAAACATGCAATGAAAACCTTGAAATTTCAACTGTCATTGTTTATTACTGTTTTGGCTACATTCTCTACAATTTCAGCAGCATCTTAAAGAGACAGTTAATGTTTCTTTATATACAATGAAAACAAAATGGCTTGCAACATCAGAAACGAGAGCAACAGTTTAACTGTACAATACTAAATGAAAACCTGTGGTAATACAGCCTCCTTTTTCTGCAACATGGACAAAATTACATATAGGTACTCAGCATCAAGAATAGGATAGTTCAAAGAATAGTGAATGGGAGAGAGAGAGATACACTGTTCTGAAAAATAAGTTTCTACCATACAAGGCAGTTAGAAAATGTTTCACATTTTAAAATATCTGTACAAGCCATAAGAAACATTTCCTTGTTGATAGGAACTTCCAGAAATAGAGAATAACCATGAGCAACTTCTACACCTAGTATCAATGCGCTCTGCAGATTGAGAACGCAATAAACTGACTTAAAGAACTGTACTGTATATTGCCAACACAGATCTGTTTTACATGCCTTGATTGTTAATGAATTACCTACTCTTAATCTCTCTATAACGTACAGTTGACTTGCACCTTAAGGAGGTCATTTGATTCTTTCGCAAAAGTAAAAGCAACATCATTTAGCAGCAATTAAAAGCGCCTTGAGGGAGACTTAAAAAAAATACAATATCCAATTAGAAAAAGCCATACTTTAAACATTTGTACAGGAATAAGTTGCTGAAATTTAACTGAAAATGTGACATCTGTACAACAATTTACAATAGAGCTAGAAGGGAATTTATCATTATTCCTGCATAGAACATTATACATGACCTGTTTGCATTTGGTTTCATACTGTTGCTTGCTTTTATCAGAAGCCTGGAAAGTTTCACAGGTTTCAATACCACAGCAAGTATAGTATTTTTAGTAAATTGAGGGATTTCAAAATTAGCAATCTATCTGAGAAATAAGTACCAGGAATTCCATATCACCCTTCCAATCTAAATTCAGTGAAACACCACCACATTTTTGGAGGTACAAGCCTGAGTTGCCAAATAAAATACTACAATTTTATCTGAGGAATCTGATACAGAACATATCTTTGACCACCTCACACTCCTTACTTTGGTTTCAAAAGATCAATGTCTTGGAAAGATGGCAGTTTATTTAGTTTATAACCAGGCACGGAATTTTTCCTGTGTTTTCAAATTTGCTCACTACCCATTTTTATTTAAATAATGAAAAACTACCCTTCATGTTAGAACTTTCCAGTATCAACCAAATGTACTTTAAGTATTAAAAAGATTATTTACAATGTTCCCCAGAAAAAACTAAAAACCTTTTCTTCAGTCTTAAACACAGTATACCTGTTAGTGTGTAACAGGCAGTGTCATCCTTCAATGTTTAAAGGTATTTCTCAGAAGGGTACATTTATTCACAGTCCATGATCCATTCCAATCATACAAATGACACTATGTAGGAGGACTTCAGTCTGAAAACACAGTTATCAAACTTGTCCTGTGTAAAAACACTCAAATGCTTTCAAGCTCAAGTCTGCATCTGGAAACTACACAATGGTATCATGCCATTCCTCGGTTGGAGAAATTTCAGTATGAAATAATGCTTGAAGTAGGTGGTGTAGGGGATGCTGCTAGCCCAGTCATATGCAAGTTTCCTGAAGAATTTGATCTCCTCATATGAGGGAGAAGATAAGGATCATTAGCCAGCTGGTGGACATCAAATCTATCCTCTTTTCGGTATGCTAAACAGCGTCTGATAAAGGCCTAGAAAAGAAATGTAAAAAGTTACAATACCATTCCAAATAATTACGTCCGCTCACAAGCAAATATGCATGTCCTCCTGGATAAACTCGTTTCTAAACAAATTCTTGTTCTTATGTAATTCAATTCAAATGACAGTGTAACATTTTACTACTGAGTCCAATGAAAAAATGTAATGTCACAGAAGAAAAAAAAAAATCAGCAAATTAACTGGCTTCAAACAATCACACTTCAAATATGTATTTACATGTTTAGAAACTATATTTACAAGTAAAGCATGAGCATCTCACACAATTAGAATTCTGCATGTGCTATCTCTGAACAGCTTAGGAAAAAACAGAAGCAAATGTCAGAGGACTCAAAAAGTAGAAAGGAGCTCCACAGAGCTTCTAAAACCATTCAGCTGTGTGGCAGATGAAGAGTAGATGGAAGATGCAGGGACAGAATTTCAATGCTTTAGTTGACCTTTGAGAGCAGGCATTACCACATGTGCCATGACAGAATACAGCAAAATGTGAAATTTGACAATGGTGATTGCCATGTTCAATAGGCGTTAATTAACTAACAGACTATTTAAGAAATCACTACCTTTTCTGGGAACTCCTTTCCCAGAAAAAACCTCAATCCCATCTGCTTAAAAATATCTAATCAATTTAAAAATTCTGTAGCTAGCTTCAGGACTGTTCTTGAGACACTACATTATCCTATGTTTAGGTCCATATGATGTATGCCAATCATTTTGTGCTGAAAGTTTCTGTCAAGTCTTATGTCTAGCGTACACAGAACATTTGGTCTCCTGAGAGTTTGGGCTTCAACGTTTAATGATAGAAAATCCTTATTATTGCTACAGAACTGATTAGCACATCATCACTTAATTTAGAACTTAATTTAAAAGAATTACATCTCTTTTATTTGATAAATCTGTCAGCTGTTTGTTCTTTGCTCCAATTAAAACCTGGAGATTAAAGGAAAAAATCTGTGATACAAGTTCCAAAGAATTCTGCTAGAATTTACTTCTATCATTTACATATCCAGCATGAATAAGGTACAAAATAAAAGTCATGCACATCTGTTAATATGAATTCACATGTTCTTGGACATTATGGATTTTAATCAAATTCTTCACAATAAATCCTTCATAACAAATGAATTGTTAAGAGTTGTTTGCAAGATCCTCAGAGTAACAGTTTGTGTCTAAAATGTTTGTAAAATACTTCATGCTTCTGTGGCACTGTAGATACATTACTGCGATGCAAAGGAGAACATTGCACAAAACAGGAAAAAGTGAGGAGGATCAAAGGACAGTTACAGTCTGAAAACCAACTAACAATGTTATTTCAGGTTCCTTATTTATTTCATCTCCACATTTTCCAAATCAGAATTTCAGTTTACAAGCTGTTCTTTTCCAACTGCCAGGCCTATAAATCTGAAAGACAATTTGGATTCTACACAGTCATCATAAATGGTCTGACTTTACAAGTTAGTCAGAAATTGTTTTATAGCATTTCCACCAGAGAATAATTTCTCCCTCTCTCTTACAGCTATCGTGACAATGTTAATAGGAGTCGAGAACACTGAAAGTTTATTTTAGTCTTTCAAACAAACAAACAGAACATGGAATACACAGAGAATGTAAAATAAGTTGCCAATTCTCCATGCTGAACTGTCTACTCTTTCCCAACATCCTCTATATAAAAACTACTAATGACAAAGAAACACAAAGTTAAAAGACAGGGATATAAACTGTTAACACATAATGCTATCAGTTATATGATGCATATTTGTCAATTGCATTCAAGGGACACAATTTTTCCAAATGGGGTGAAAAAAACAAAAACAGCAAACAAAAACCTCAAACAAACAAAAAACCCAGGACAAACTACAATTCTTTAACCAAATTTTCATAACCTTAACTGCAACTCGCTGACTAACACTACTTTTAGAAAATATAACCAATGGAAACATACCACAAATTGTAACAGAAGGCTTATGTACCCAAAAGTCTTATTTTCTTGGGAAGTTACAGCCTCTAGAAATAGGTTTCCTTTCCTTTTAATCTTTAGAAGCTAAATCTTAACATTCCTAATTTTTTTGCAGCTTATGTCCAAATCTAAGTATGTTGAATTAGTTGCTGAAACTTGAACAGCCATTCGACTATCTTGGCAGTTTTTTCAACGAGCACATCTCTACTGCATCTGGCCATGAATATAACTTTCAAAAACTGGGACAGTTTTACAAACAAGCAACACATATATAATGTTTTCTTCCATATCCACAGAATTGGGTTTGTGTTACGGATGCTCACAGCAGCAATCATTTGGGAAACCACCTTAATCTGTTTCTGAATAGCTAGTCTGTGAGTTTGATACTACAGATGTTTCAAAATAAGATTTTTAAATACAGGAAACATTGCCATCCACACCTTTGTGGCAGATCAACTATTTTGGCAGTCTTATTTCCTGAATTAGCATCAACATATCTCATAGATTCTTAATCTTAAGAATTTATGTTTCTACACTCAGCTTTGAGTTAATACACACATACTATGACCTTTCAAGGGAAGAGTGTTAGCAGGCATATCCTGCAGGTATCTGGTAGTCAAATAGTTCTTCAAGCCAATAAGGCTGCAGAGAATAACATTCACTATTTTCAGAAAGAGCCTGTTACTGTTAGCAGAAGTATTTCACAAGAACTTCTATTGAGACAGCCTGAGTGACACACATAAGGTTCTCTGGGAAAAAGCAAAGCAGACAATTTTTGAGGCGGCCTACTTTAAAACTGCTTGCAAATTTCTGGAATATATATATATAGGCTTGTTTTGAAGTACATGATTTTGAGAAGTCCCAGAATAAGTTTGCTTAAATAAAAACATAAAAATACTAGTACTCCATTATGTTTTCCTACATGTTTAGTTACTATGTCCCACAGCATTCTTAAGTTGACAGCAATTTTACACCTGAATCCTTTATGACGAATGTTTTAACTGTTACTCAGAGATCATATGAAAAGTTACCTTGGCTTCATTGCTTACAACAGGTTTGACAGGGAACTGAACTTCTGTGGCTTTTAATATTGTATTTTCTTGTAAGATATCTTGCTGCGATTGATTGTGGCCAAATGGCTGAAAAATAAGCACATTATTTTCTTCATTAGAGTTATCCAACTACTTTGATTTCATAAATATTTATGCTATAGTAAGTTGTTGCAGTGTTAATACAAACTGCTAACCATTCTGTAAATAAAAAAGTTTCAGTCAAGATTTTCTACATTTCTTGCAATATCAATGCACACCACCAAAAATTAACACAAGTAATTTTCCACGTAGATTTACATCTTTATGACTATAATTCACAGTCTACTGGAAACAGGTATTCACACTAAAACTCTAAGATTTGCAAACAACATTTTCCTTACCTTTCTACCATAAAGGCATTGGAAAAAGATTACTCCAACTGACCATACGTCAACCTTATTAGAAATCTTTGGTGGCTCTTTGCCAACTACAAAACACTCTGGAGGCAAGTACCTGGAAAACAAAACATGTATCTCAGTGTCTGCAAGTAGATGTATGGCATCACTAGAACTTGTTCAAATATCAAATTATACAAACACTTCACGTACACATCTCTGATCTTTTGACAACTGTACAGTTGCCTTACGATCCACATTCCAACACCATGCACACCCATCAAAATTGACATTAGTTTTTGTATAGTCAGTCAGTCAAACAGGTCTATTTTATACAAGCACAAATACTAACATTCTTTACTTAAATCACTAATTATAACTTTTTTTTTTAATTGGGATCCTAGGTTAAATATGAACGTTCTCCATCTATCAGAGCAAGAAAAGATGAAAGCCATATAGGGCATTTTACAGAAAGGCCTGGTTAGGAATCAAAGCTAATGTAGATATGGCTAAAAGACCCTTTACCTAACTTTTCAGTAAGAATGGTGACATTAAGCAGAGGGGTATATGGTAGACAAGGGTGATTGCTATTTCCATTCCTATAATCTGCAGGAAGCTGTACTTAAAGAGCTGAAAGTTGAGGAAGTTCCTGTGCCATTCCTGAATTACAAAAGAACTGGTGAAATGGAACCTCCTTTAAAAAACAAACAAAACCTCCCAAACATATCGATATGGGGGCAGTTAAGTATTATTGACTGTAATATGTAAAATTGAAAAAAGCATAAAAACTATTAGAGGAACTACAGACCAGACATTCTTTCACCAACAGCATGTAAGGCTTTAAAAGAAGTTTTGAAGAAATACTTGTGGAAATGGAAGTAAGCAGAAAAATGAGGTAAGAATGCAACACAAATATGAATTTTGCACAGTATCACAAAATCTCTTCTGGAATACTCACGTACAATTGTGATTAAAACAATCAAGAAAAATGAGCTTAAAGTGATGAAAGTGCAAAGAAAGCTACTAAAATGATCTGAAGAATGGAGAGCCTACAATTCAGGGGGGAAAAAAGTGAAGGCTGTAAAAACACCAAAGAGCAAGTACTAGGAAGGGAAACAACCTACTTCACGAAGGACAGTGTTGGCACAGGAACAAACAAGTATAAACTGGCCACAAATAAACACAGTCTGTAAATTAGAAGATTAGGTTTCTAATGATCAGAGAACTGAGGTTACAGAACACACTTCAAATCAGATTACTGGGGACAAAACACTAACTAAATTTAATTCAAACGTCTAAGTTTCCAAAGAGATTATGTGACCTAACTGCCTGCAAAGGCAGGTAACAGGACCCAGTGACTGAGGAAATCCCTTCCAGGACTATGGTGCTGACAGTTTGTGCAACCTGCTCTGAACAGACTCATCCCCCACCTCAAACTCACCTCAACCTCAAAATATTTCCCTCCTCAATGAAGATTTTGGGCTCAAAGAAAGTGTGAATTAGAAACGCAGAGATTCATCATGAACCTGTAACAGTCACAGACCTTTTTTGATCTCTTAGTTTACAGCACCACTAGTGCCTGTGGCATTTTAGATGAAATCCAAAGGCCAAAATTTTTTTACATACATTCCTACAATAAAATATTTAAATTGGTGTTTAAATAGATAAAGCATTAAAAAGAGTAGCAAAAGCCTAACACTTCTAAAATACTTCAACTTGAATAATCATCTTTTCACAGCATGTGCGCATTGGCATTTGTGCAAGAGTATATGTATTTTCTTTTCTAAAAAATCTGAAGGAAAAGGCAAAAACTTTATTATGTGCAACTTCTGAATATGGGAAAAGTTGCAGAGCAAATGGGAATGACACTGGCTTCTCTGTTTAGAGTTAGGTTGCAGCTCCCGACTCTGATCTTGCTACAGGCGGAATGAGGAGAGAAAGAGCAAACGAATTCACAAGTAATAACCTGGCCAATACAGGCTTTCTATTCCACCCACTCTGACACAGCTACCACGCACCCAGGCTCAAAGAGCTACTATGCCATGAAGAAGCTGCATGTTTAGAGAGCAAATTCTAGAAACAGCTTTTCTGTAAGCAAGGAAATGCTTACTGTCATTCTTGTTCTGTAGACAGCTCTAAAACTTCAGGTTTTTGGACAAGCGTGCAAGTGCACACAGAAAACAAATCACAGCTGCTGAGCTGTCATTAACCTTTAGGATGGAAGAGTAAATACTCTTTTGTCCTAAGGACATTACCTCCTGGTAATCCCTGCTCTAAGATTTCCAAGGACTAAGCACCCGCACTTAATCATCATAGCTCTGTCAAATGTCTTCAACCACCTGCAGCCAAAGATGAAACACCTGCTTCTTCAGCGAAACCATGTTTCTAAATCATAGTGATCATCTCCACATTTATATATATATATATAAAAAGAAACAACACACACTCACACTCTCTTATATTACTTGCTATGTTACGATTCTAACATTTGGGAATATCAACATTCACAGTACTTCACAAAAATCTTTGTTTGTCATCCATAATATTTTTAATTCTAGCTCTGTCTCCAAATTGGCTTTATAAGAGAGCATTTATGAAATCTGAACAATGACCCACAGTCTAAACAGCAAAAACAAACTAGGCATTACCAGTAAGTTCCTGCTCCCTGTGAAGTTAAATCCATTCCATCCACACCGTAGCTATCATCATCCATTATTTTGGACAGGCCAAAATCAGTAATTTTTATTTCTCCACATGCTGTTCCATCTACAAGAAGGATATTACCTATCCAGGGAGGGGGGGGAAAAATAAAAGAATTACCTCAAAAAAGCTAACAGAATGCTTTATTTTCAAAACCAGGTTCAATTTTCAGGAACATCTAACTTCATGAGGGGTGACAACTATACATCATCTTTATATCCTCAAGTCTAGAGTAACTTGACTATGACACATTTCAGTGCAGTCTCAGGAACTCTCTAGGTTATCATCATCATCTGAAATGGCTCCCTCAGGTGGGAGCTGGCTGGACAGTGAGGAAACACCAAAATGTAGTGAGGAAACACCACAACGTAGCAGTATACCAGTTATAATGAAGTTCCATATTTTTCTGCCCAGAACAAATCCTACATGACAGGTTTCAGGGCTTGCATATGCCACAAAATTGTGCCAAGAAATTGCTGCAATACTATGAATCTTAGTCCACGTGTTAAAAGTTGTACAATAATTTCTTGATATAAAACTTATTTGATGAAGTTCTTCTGAGAACAAAAACTAATGAGACTAAGAATACATTCTGTACAATTCCATACTATGAGAGAAATCTATATGAACAATTTACTACACAGCAGCAAGCAAACAGGCTGGCACTAAGAGTCACATTACAAACCCCATGCTTGGAAGTGTCGCAGGTTAAAGTACATGAAGAATACAAGCAACATTCATGCAAGGTGGTAAAACAAAGGCCATGGAATCAAGAGAGAATACATGGTTTATGACAATGCTTATTATTCATTCTAAAGAAAACTTCTGTAAAGTCCTGTTTTGAAGTGCTTATGTTGGGATGCTGAAAGTGATTGATTACCTATTTCAATCCTTTACAGGCTAAGAAATAAATAAGGGAAAAATTATTTACACATCAGCATTCCACAATGATCAGACAGGACTGAGCCAACTAATGATCTTATCTGTTTATATTGCTAAATACCAATGCATGTATCTATGTGCTATATGATATTTTCCCACAAATTCAAATCAAAATAATACAAAGTAGAAAAGTTATGACAAATGTTTTTCCAAAGAAAAGACAGATGATTTTGGCAATAAAACTAGAAAGAAAAGTACAAAACACTTTTTTCAGTTGTTTACAATAAGCCTGACATACAGGAAATAATTTTGTTATTTTCAGGCATGAATTACAAACAAAATAAAGGATTAAAAAAAAAAGAGACAAAGACATTTCCAATCTTAATGTTCCTCACTTACCTGGTTTAAGATCATAGTGTATAATAGGGGGCTTGATCTCATTGAGATACCGTAGTGCATTTACTATTTGCATTACAATGGACCTAGCTTCCTTCTCTGACATCAATTTATGTTGCTTGAGATAGAAATCCAAGTCATTGCCTTCACAGTATTCTAACACCGTGCAAAACCTAGGGTAGAATTCAGAGAGACAAAATTAAATAACGTATCAAACTGCACAATCAGAAATGGAGATATGACAAACTAGTTTGATACTGGCAAGTTTAAGAACCGCTGCCTGAATATTAAACTATATGAATGAAATTGTTAATAGAACACATGGCATAACTATTAGCTTATGAAAACTGACATCAATCAGAACATTCATACTCACCAAAAGAGAAAATGCATCCATACTGATGAGAGGTTAATTTAAAAAAACAACTTATTTATTTAGGCACATTTCTCAATAGAAAAATACATTCACTATCCCTTAAGATGTGACACAATTTCATGCAAAGAGGTGCAGCCCAGTGACCATGGGCTACACTTAGGCTAATAACACTCCTGATGTCATTTAGTCTTGGAAACTTGTCTAAGCTACAGCAGCCTTTTGGAGCTGCCCTGCAGCAGCCCTTGCTCTGCCCAAAAACATTACAGCACTGCATGTCCCTTTCGCCCTCAGGACATCCTGTAGGGCTTGCTAGTCAGGTGTTGCAAAACACTGTTTTAATCACTTTACACAAGGCCTGCAATATTTAGCTGAGACAAAATTCTGCAACTAGTGTGGTTTGTTGTTGTTTTTTTTTTTTTTTTAAAGTCCCCTTAAGGAAACCCTAAACGCTTTGGGTGAAAGCAAGAACATATTATTTTTGTTCAAATACTCTTCATTTCTGTTTATCTTATTAGATAAACACTACATACTATTAGATAAATACTACACATATTAGATAAAAACTACATACAGCACTAAAATCCTTGCCAAGTTGTAGAAAATATATCATTTTATGTACTTACGTATCTGTATCCAGGGAGAAGTAGTCATATAGTTTAACTATCCGGGGGTGATCCAGTTCTTTGTGTATTCTATACTCTCTGCAGGCATGTCTAAAAGAAGATGGATACATTAACCTTCTACAGTCAATAAAATGCTATTGGATTTAACATACGAAGCGTAAGTCATTAATATTTACTTGTGGTAGTTTTCTTTCTTTTCATCCCTCCAGCTTTTGTTAAGCTGGTGAATCTTCACAGCAGCGTATCTTTGTTCATAAAGATCAAAAGCCTAAAAAAGAAACCCACAAATATGGGAAAGTTATAACCAAAGATGATAAAAATAACACCCAATAAAGAGAGGGAAAAAATTGGCATGTAATTCACAAGTCTATTGTAATGCTACCTCCCTCCACAGGTTAACTGAAGTTTGCCCAACCAGTGTTTGAAGAGTATACCACATTACAATCCTTCTGCTTATTTAGATCCCCTTCCTTCCCCTGAAAATTAAATGTACGAATGTACATGGCTCAAACATTAGATTTAGCAGACCCAACACACTCTACCTTGTATACTTCACTGAAGCCACCTCGGCCAAGTAAATGGAGTAACAAATACCGTTCATTCAATGTGGGATGATCTTTAAATCTCGAAAGAAAAAAAAAAATTAATTCTATTTAGGGTATACAAATAGAGTCTAAAATGTAAACCTCTTAGTACTACTTCTCAAATGGAGCTTTCTTTTTACTAGCAATATATAATATGCTGAACAATATTACACCATGTGTAACCTTATGGCACAGCTATACAACATGGCCAATTTCAGTACCTTCTGACTACTCAGTGTACAAATGCTACCACACCACCATCGTCAAACCAGTCAATTCTGACAAACATTTTGTTATTTTTCTCTATTTTTGTGAGGATGAGAAAAGCACCCTTAAATTTAAACATGCGATACAATGCTCTCTCTTTGTTCTGCCAAATTTTAGAGAAGTCTCCAACTTCAGCCTTCTGGAACAGACAGGATATTCTTCCAATTTCACATGAAACATGACCAGATCTGTTGTACATACCTGCCTCTTTTAACAAAATGGATTTTATATAACATTAAGAAGTTAACAAATAACAAACAGCAATATGGGGAAAACACACCAAAGGACTGAATATCTGCTCGTACTCTAATCAAAAGCAAGAAGAAAACACTCCTTCCAAACACAAAGTGATACTGCAGGATAGAGAAAAGGACGATACTCTCTCCTGAAATGTGCAGAAGACAAAATACATCCTTTCATCCAACCAGGGTGAAGGGAGGTGAATACTCATCACATTTCTAGTGCAACGATGAGACAACTATACTCATGAATCTAGGGCCAGCTGCCAATTATACTCCATAGAAAATTTTAAGGAAGGGTTTAGGGCTAGTCTGCTAATAGGTCACCCCATCCTTCCATGTTCTCTACAGTTTTGGAGCTATGGCCATAGGTCAGGTATTTGAGGGAAGATGCATGTTCTTGCTTATTGTGCCCCTTTTAAACATAAAGCTTTCCTTTTCCTCACTATGAAAATAAGTATTTCAATGCTAAAGACATTTTTTTTAAAAAATCATAAATGGTAAGTAATGCACTCAGTATAGAAGAAATAACAAATTTAGAGGTAGCATCATTAGGCAATTGATGTCATGTGACCAGTAGCCCAATTCTTTAAAACCACACTCAACAAATTTAGATTTGTATTTTCTTGGTCCTTCTATTACAAGCATGCCTCTAGTAGGGCCAATCTTGTGAACCTTACCACCTTCCCTCTCCACTGCTGCTTTTGCTACTCTGTGTGGCTCTCCATGGCTTGGAACCTGCACCTTGCAGGTAGCCCCAGCATCATATGGGCTCTAAACCCAGACAGGGAAGCCCTAACCCACACTCTCATCTTGTCCTGTTATCCCAGTGCAGTTGTAAAGAACACATGCAGACATACAAGTTTACCCATCTCTAAACTGGCAGTATTTCCTACTCTTCATTGTCAAGGCTGGAACCTCAACAGGTAAGTTTGCTGCCTACTTTATATTTGGGATGCTTGGGGAAGGCATACATGGGTAGAGGGACGTAGAGGGGAACGTTGCTAGAACAAGAAAGAGGGCTCAGCTTTGCGCCACAGCAGGAAGCTGAAAACCTAACCGGATTTGAGTCAGGACCCACCAGCTGCTTCGCTTCAGAACCCTCTCCCTTACCAAATGGCCAAGTTATCAAGACATCTTAGGAAAGACAGCAGGGGCTACAGACCTAGATTACTTCTCCATTGCTCCTGTCTTCTATATTATGAGTGTAAGCTGCAGCTTGGCCACTTGGTAAATACTCAAGTCTACACTCCCACAAAAACATGAACACACAGTTTAAACCTTTTCGTTCTGTACCATAAAATGTGTCAACACTGACTGCAGAAAATGAGCAGTGAAGCTGCAGTATTCTGCTTGTCCGTGTCCTGTAACTCTGTTTTCAACTGGGACTGTAATTTGGACCTTCTTTGCCCCACATACGCAATACTTACACAGTCAAAGCCTCTCATTTTTCTGTGGCATTTATTCCTTCCTGTGGAAGGAATCTCTTTTTTTTAAAAAAAAAACAAAACAACAAAACCCCCACCTCTTCTAATGCAAACACTGAAGATTAAAAAAGGTTATCATTTAACCTGCAACGAACTGCTTGTTTATTTGTTATAGGACGTTTATTTTTAACAGAAAATATTCTGCCATTGAATTGTAATCATCAACACCCATTATTTTTCATATCCAAAACACAACACCAATTTAGCTATCAATTAGCACTATAGCCACATGGTAACAAAAATTTTCTGTATTCCTGGCAGAGTAGGTATGAGGAACATTAAAACAGTTAAAGTACAATTTCACATCTTGTTGCTTTATTGTTTAAAACTCTTAGTGTATATATAATTCTATTGTGCCTAAAAAGTAAAAAAAAATTAAAAAAAAAAATCCTGGAGTCTTAAGGCTACTGTTTCATAAACATTTACTAGTGCAGAAAGAAAGAAGCCCAGTCCCATCACTCCTTCCTCCTGGCTGCTCATTCCACCCTTGCACTGCTCTCTCTCCTCATGGCAGCATAAGCATTTTTGCAATTGGGGCAAAGAACTAGAGCAGGAAATTGATCCGGGGTTAAAATTAATGCAGAAAAAGAAACCACAGGAGCTGGTTTTAACTTGGATCAATTTCCAGCATCTGTTCAGTAAAGAAATGCCATTGCAAGCATGTGAAAGGAAACAGGGCAAGGGCATAATGAAGTAGTCAGGGATAGGCAGAACCAGTTCCTTTCAAGCAACAGTGCCAGCTTAAAGTGCTGGTGAAACTGCAGTGTTAGTGTTTGTATTTGCCATCACGGAAAACAGACTAATTTTTTTAGTTATGTAATTATTACTTTCAAATCTACATAGTAATAGCTAATACTAAAGAACAATTTAACATTATGATATATTGCCATGCAAGCTGAAGTACAGAGTAACATTTAACATAATACAAAAGACCTTGCATTTGTCTTTTTCCTACTAGGTACCTGTACTTAGCAGGAATGAAAAAAACAAAACTAATTTTAACTGCATCACAAAATTGCTGCTGTTGTATCAAACCTCTCCACCATTTTCTTGCATTACTGTCAACTAAGTGAATTGCATTAGGTTCCCTTAAAAGTATTTTTTTAGCCTCGTAATATGATCTAGCAAGTTTTAGCTTTCCTGCACTATAAGCTGTGTATATATGTTATTCCTTGCATATTCAATCACACCATTAAGTTTACCAAATTATAAGTAATTCTATTTTTTTTTAAGTTTAAATACGTTGGTGTTTAAAATATATATAAACAAAGAGAACCAAAGAAAAATTTATGAACGAGCCTCACCTCTGTAGGTAAAATGTGATTTTAGAGCATTATTTTAAAAATGAACATGCAAAATTAAGACAGTAGGTCTCTTACTGTGAATTATCTTCATTATTTATTCTTTTCAGTTCTCTTATGTGAAGATTCCTAACTCTTTCCAAACGTTCAAGTTCTGCTTGTATTTCAGCTTCCTCCTGCAAATGAAAAGAATGAAATATAAAAGCTCATTTACTCCCTGTTTGAAAAGGATATTTTTACCCCTGCATCAATACTAGTGGTGATGGAGGAACATTACATTACAAAACCCTGCTGAACTAGAAGAAAGCACTGCTTTTCTCTTAAAGCCAGAAAAATTCAGAAAGATAAGGCAAAAGCCTGTTTCAAGAAACCTTTCTGTCCATGAACCCACAGGTAATGGGATGTTCACAGTTTTGTTCTGCACTGTAGGGATGCTATTTGAAATGAGAAGCAGCTGGGTTTTGTACCTCAGCCAAGGAGAGAAATTATCTGGGAAGCGGTCTGAAATTGATGTACAAAGAAGGAAAAAACTGAGATATGTGCAGTTATAGATTTTGTACAAACCAATAAATTAAGAAAAGACGTTTAAAATATTTCGAGGCTGAAGTGCAAATCAAAAAAAGAATAAAAGAATAAGTCATTACAGCAGAAACGTTCTTAAGGTGTTGATACAAGACACCAAAACCAAGCTAATTTAAAGAGATTTTTCCATTTGTATCTTATTAAAATTACAAATGCAGAATGTGTATTGCCTAAGATTTTGAGTGCAATTTCAAAAGAAGCATGTCAGGTATGCGCACATTCCCTAACTAATTTCAGCACAATTATCTCACCTTTATGCTACATATTAAAGAACACTGAAATAGTTGTTTATTCAGATTCTCTAAAAGTAAAGAATTCACGATGCCTACTTTGTGGAAACCTATGTATCTATACTCAAAGTGAAAAACGTATACTCATTGAAAGACACTGTAGAAAGGGTTATATCCATTTCAGAGTTAGTACCTCTAGATCTTGAAAGGTTGGATAAAGGGGAGACAAAATTAGTCCATACCAGAAAGCTCATAATTATGGAATTATTCTAGCTGAAAAGGAAGAAGGTGGCCTGGCATCTGATATGTATTTTTTTAATAGCAGTGCCAGTGGAAGCAGTGCCCCACATCATCTCTTCTTATTTTGGCACAGCCTCTTGTACAGCCACATGGTGAACCAAACTGGAAAACTAATCAACCTTTTCTTAAAAAAAAAAAAAAAGCCTCACAAAAAGATACATATTTGGTTTTTGAAAGAAGCTAGATCAGTTCTCCAATCCAATTTATACTGTGACTGCACAACCTGGTGGTGCTGGTAAAAGCAACAGGGCAACAAGTCATGGCACAAGGGGATGGAGGCAGAAGTCAGCAGAGGGGAGAGAAAATGCTGTAAAGCTGGTATTTCCAAACATTGTATATCATAAAACCACATCCTGAAACAACAACTGTATTTATATAATATAAAACACACATTAAATGATAACATTTCCAACAAGTTGAGGAGTCTGGACCAGATGATTTCAGTGGATATCCTGAATCCCTCCCCAAAAGCTAACGAAAAACAAACTCTCATCCCAAAACAAGACACTAGATGAACCTCCATTCAGAAAATTAAAATCAAATTCCTAATAATTTAAAAGCTGGACTAAGTAACACTAATCTGCTAGCAGATCTGGGTGGACCATTTCTTTTTCCTAACACATAATGTCAAGGGTTTTTTCCCCCCTGTTTATATGATGTTAAACTCTTTTTTTAATATTTAGATTCATCCTTGCAGTTCCCTGTTAAATACTCTGAAATGATAAGCAGCTCCTCATAACCCAATAGTCCTTTATAAGGAATTCTATCCCCTTTTCCCCCTGCAAAAAGCCACACATTTATACACACACAATTGTCTATGTTATTCCCAAAGGCTGACCAAAAAAAAAAAAAAAAAAAAATCCATCAGTTATGCCTCTTTTGGGCTTTTTTGTTCATATATTATGCAATTCAGTGGTTCTCAAAATGTGGTTCATAGGCCAATGTTAGTCCAAAGAGAACTGGCTGGTTGCATTGTTTCCAGCTGTTATTTAGGACACTCAGGCTGTGAATACCTTTTAGCAAGAATGAACCAGCTTAGCTGCCTCAGGTCACTGCTATGTAAAAGGAAGTGAGAAAACAAGAGCCTCTCTCCAGGACCAAAGCTGCTAGCTGGAAAAGAATTTCCTGGGGAGCAGAAGGAAAAGAAAACTGGTGGTGGCAGCATGTACAGGGCACCAAAAATAAGAGCACCAGGAAAGCATCTGGAGAGTGAAAAGGAAGAGGAGCAGACAGCAAAACAGCATATGCAGAAGAAAAGAAAAAAATGTAACCAGCAAAGAAGTACTAGGGAAGAAATACAGCCATGTAAAAAGAAGATAACAAAATTATTTTTCTTAGTTAAAGACAAAATCTGTATTGCACATAAGAATTAAAATGCAAGTATGTATTTTTATTATTATTTTCAGATATATTAAAACATGATTTGCTAAGAAGTAACATTTATTTCCCCTCTGGCATTTAGTCAAGGAAGTTCCTTCTTATACAAAGTACCCCAGCATTGGTGCTCAAGGTGAAAACTAAATTCTGGTATTAAACAACTTTGTAACAGCTTCCCTTCATATGTCACTTGAAATTTCCATTAGACTTCAAAAAAATTAAAGCACAGAAAAAAACCTACAGAATTTCATAAGAGAATTTCATGTGAAGCTGGTGCTATTTCTAAGGCATTAACAACGACGAACTACGTGGGCAGTCTACTTATTCGCTAGTGCCAACAGGTTTACATGCAGATTCCCTACCACAGATTCAAGTACTTTCTTGTCATATTCTTTAAAAACAGCATCGGTGTTCTCAAGGGGTCCAGTTCAGTTTATTATAGCAGGATTTATAATAGGTGACTTGCACATTTGAAGAGAACAGGCCTGCAACAGACTCTTGCAACATTTCAAGGGGAAAAACACTATGACCTGATCTGACTGAACATCTCAAGAACTACTGCTCAGCAGATAAAGGTACTTTCTTTTCACACTTGTTGAGATATTTCTGCCTGCTTCAACTGTCATTCCTTCTCACAGGTTATTCCTCAAAAACTTTGCTTGAATAAGCAATAGTTTGTTAATATCGTAATTATCTCATTACACAGATTTATTAGAATGACGGGCTTCAAGAAAAAAGTATTTTTTTCAAAAGTCAAAAACTGGAGTAAAATATCTGCTGCAAAAATAATTTAAGATACAGAGAAAAGATTTTCCACAAAAGTAGGAAAATTATTTTCTCTCTTGCGATAGGCAAAAAAGACCCCAACAAAACCAAACCAAACAAAAACCACCAAACAACCCCCCCCCCAAAACCAAAAAAAACCCGCAACCAAAAACCAACCAACCAAAAAAAAAAACAACCCCAAAACCCAAACAAAAAAGGGAAGGCACTATTATGCATAAAATTGTACAGCACTTTTAGTATTATGTTTTCTAATCAGATAGCTCTCAACAAGCCCTCTCCTTATTTTGATAAGTATAAAAATATCTTAATATACTTATTTTGATAAGTATAAAAACTAGTACTAGTTTTTATTTTGCAACATTTCAAGGGGAAATGTTGCAAAATAGTACTAGCACATTAAAACTAGTACTAGTTTGTATGGTTTTGGGCATGGTAAAAAAAAAATAAAAATCTTAGAATAACAGACCATATACATACCTTTTTGAGATGTCCTAATCGAAGTTTGAAAATTTCTTCCTGTTCGTGATACTCTGCTAGAGTCAAACTGAAAAAAACAAAACCAAAACAAACATGTAATTATAGCTTTGATAGGATGCTAAACAAAACAATAGCATTCTTACTTAAAATACTACAGTAAATACAGTATCTTATGTTAATTATTTAGTATCACAATACTAGGACTACATTTTTGAACCATCTGAACATCTTGGTTTGTAATTTCAGGGTCAAAACGTACTTACAGAATGCCTCTGTGTCTGGTATTCCGGAATATTAACTGCCTCTCCCACTGGACCATTTCTGTTCTCTCAAATAGCCTGTTAGATTATCTGGGTGCATCCTGAATCATAACACCATCCCAGTATTTTAGCTGTTGCTACTCCACTGCTTGGTTCTCAACTCTAACACTTAATGAACCAAAGGATGGAGATCCAGAAACCAACTAGACAAGACTGGTACACTGGATTTTTGAGCTGTGATTTAAAGACCGTAGTGCAAAACCATACATTCCAAGTTCATTAATACTACATCTTGCATGAGACCACAAATTCAGTTATGAATTGGCATGCGATTCTTTTGCTTGTTCTCCTTTCATCTTCCTTTGAGAAAAGATTCCTGGCTACAATTAATTTGGTGGACCCTCACTGTCTGTAGACTTGCTAGGACACAAAGTCACTTATCATCCAGAGGATCTAGACTGTTCATACGGATTAGTAACCAAGAAACCCATGAACTGACTGCATGCAGTATCCATCTGACAAATGAACAAAAAGGACAGAGAAGACAAACGACCAAAGAAAAGAAATCAAAGAGACTTCAAGTTCTAGAGAAGAAACCATACGTGTATGATGAAGCGGAACAGGGGATGGGGAAGAAGAAAGAGGTATGGCCTCCTTGAAAGGATTCACACAAATCCCTACGAATGAATTAAAATTAAACATTTCATTGTTTTGCCTAGTTGTACTATTTCTTGCATGATGCAAAGCTAAAACTAATAGCATAATACATTTTCATAAAGTCCCTATTTTAATAGGTTCAATTATCAGCTGTCCTGGAAAGATAAGTTCACAAAGTGTTTAGAAGGCTATACATGCTGTTCATATTGCAAATCTAGGTAACTAGAGTGTCTTGAGAATCACCAGTGGTTTCTCCAGAGGTGAGGGACACCAATTCACATTTCTCTTACAGCAAATGCCAACTTCGATAAAATTTGCAGAAATCTGTATGATCTCTTCCTCCCTTTTAAATTTGGATGAAGTTTGCCATAGTTTTCAGAATTCTAAACCCTATATTTATTGGGTCTCAAAAGTTGTTAATAAAGGAGTGCATCTTTTCAGGATAAAACCTGGTGGTTCTGAAGCTTTCATAGAGCCCTTTCCTATTCCTGATTTCATAAATACTGAATTTCGCTGCCCCTTTTCTGACTTGCCCAGGACAGAAGACTGAGTTGACCAGATATTCTCCATGAATATTAGTGCAATTGCTGGGTTCTTTTTTGACCACAGCACCTGAATTTCCAAGAACCTGGAAATAGTGTCACAAGACTGTAGTTATTTCATCGACCTTCTGGTCTACAATGTATAGAAAACACTCAGACCAGGTGACAAAAGCACCCATGACCACATCCTGTCAGAATTTGAGAAGGAAGCGATCCTTTCTTTTAAGAAGCATCATACAAAGTTACCCTGCATCTTTTTTCCTACTGGAATGAAAAGCAGCCTTGTATTCCAGTCAACAGACATCCCTGAACACTCTGAAGGCAATGGAGTGAGGAAATCTGCTTCTCCAAGAAAGGCAAAAGGTCTCTTAGTACGAGATTTTGGGACTAAATGTTTATATTCTTCTCCTGACAGAATCTCCTCTGTGTTTAGACAATTTATGTTACATCTTAAAAGAGGAGGCCTTAAAGCAAATGTGAAATGGGGTGTCTCAATAGCTAGGAAAGCTGGCAATGCATTCTCTGTACAGTCCAAACAACATCAACAAACCTAAGAAAACAACGCTCTAATTGCTGCTCTAATGTATCTGCTAGACCTATCAAACAGAGCATCAAGGCCACGCTAGACAACTCACAGCAGCATCCCTGACATAATTTCAATACTTCTACTCAAAGAGCGAACTACTCTAACATGGATTAAGTTCTCAATTAAAAAAGGCAAAGGATCAATGCCAATGTGTATGAGGTTGAGTATTATTCTTTCCAGATTCTTGTCCACAGTATAAATTACAGGTTTGTGCATTTCCAGAAACGCGGAGAGTAAAGTTTGTCTTTCTCAGAATGAAGAGTATTTAGGTGGCTTAGCAAAGCTGAACCACAAGTAAAACACACTGAAAATACAAAGTTTATGGCATGACCTTCCAGAATTTTCATTGAACGCTAACAGCCCTAAAACCATAGATCCCCTGAAAAACTAACATAATATAGGAAATCTGGTCCTTTTTAAAAAACCTCAGCTATCTACACAGAGTTATGACAAAGCGCCTAGACAGCTCTAGCAAGTATTGCCTTCCAAAAAGTTCTTAAATAGCCCTCTTGAGCACAGAGCACAAGTTAGAGGTCATATTGAAAACATTAAGATCCGAAGTCACTCTTTCCATATTTCCATGCTATATCCCAATAAATGACTGTTTTCCATTTTTCTATTTCCTTACAAATCTAACTCTATTAGAGGCACAGCAGGATTCACAGCAATTTGAAACTGCCATTACTGACCACCACATTTTGGAGGAAGGCATATAAAACTCTTAACTGTACACACACGTAGTCACTTTGGATTTTGTTCGTTCACTTATGAAAAACAAAACTTTATTCCCTCATATTGAGAAACATTTACTCTTTTTTTTTTAGAAGTAGGAGTTTATTACTTTTTATCTATAAATATACTGTACTTTATATTAATATTAAAGTAGCATACGACAAATAGCAGTATAACAATGACAGTGTGTGTGCTGTCTATTTTCTGGCTATAGGCCACCACCTCGCTGTACAAGCTGAAAACATCCAGCCTAGAGACTGCTTCCCATCAGCCCATTGCTTCCCACCTGCCCACCGCCTTTTGCAGGGCGGTGGCACACTGGAGGCACATTCTGAAAACAGAAGTCACCTACGAGACACCATCATTTCCCACAGAAGGGGTTGCTCCTCCATCACCTGAGACACACAGGTCTCATCAGATGCGGAGGAAGAAAGGTTGAGGAGCACAGGGGAGGGACGTCGGCCAGAAACAGGCTGCTGCCATCCACTAAATGAACTGAAGTTGGATAGTCAGGGTTGAGGCTAATCTGAGGAGCACTGGGGAAGAAGAGCAGCTGGAAGTAGGTTGCATGAATTAATCTGGTTAACAGTCTGGTCCTGACCATGATTTTTTCCACTCAAAATTACTGTGCAATAAATGCTGTATTTTAACTGTCTACAGCCAAATGAACTATCATACATATGCAATGAATTCCTGAAATTCTCAAAAAAGCACTGGACATATTCTGTGCATGTAGTGTAATTTTCCTGTGATGTGTAGGGCCATGATGTGCCACCTCCACTTGGAAGAAAGTGGACAGCTTACCTGGCCTGAAAGGCTTGATTATCAGCAATTTAAACACTTTTTTTAATTAGCAACAACAGGCCTTCCAGTGGTTTAACAATGTTTTCATAGCCAAATTTCAAAGGCTTTGACACAGTATGCATGGGTAGACATAATCAATCTTCTTTGCACTTCCTCCTCACAAGTTCAGACAAAACCTTTTTCTATGATCAAAACACTCTTACTAGTGGCTACAGGCAAGACAAAAAAACCAAAATGGCCACGTGCTCCTTGGTTGTCATGACAATCAAGCCTGGCACATTTACAACCATCTCTCCTTCCATCTTTTCCCAGTTAAAAAATCATCCTGGATACAAAGGCACAGCAGAATACGGCCATGCCCCCAAGTAGCCATACACACATCCAACACAAGTTTTTGTCTACAATTTCTGAAGTGCTCCTTTTTTGGTCCAACCTTATTCTCACTGTAGTTCCTAAAATTTCTACAAGGACGGGCAGACGCTGACCAAGTCAAAGCCTTCCATGAGGTCTTTTCACCCATTGTTTCCATGTTTGCCTTAGAAAGAGACTGCCTCAGGAAAGGAGCTGTCTTTACTTGTCCTGTAAAGCCCAGACACATTGTTGGCACATCAGCCTGAAAAAGTTTCTGAAAATATTTTTATTTGTTCCATACAGAACAGAATGCTCCCTGTAAATGATGCATTTGTTCAGCTACATTAACAAACTCTGCCAGCTCCCTCTGCTCTCCTATTCCAAATTGCATGCAGGGACAAGGAGGCATGCAGACTCCCATGGAGGAACTGGGAAGCAGAGGAAGAGGTGACTGGGAAGTGAATAGAACTGACATGGCTGAAGCTACGCAGGAAGGACTACACTACCTAAACTAAATAAAATGTTGCTCCTAGGAATAATTGTCTAGTGAAATAAGAGCTGCTTCCAAGAAGTGGGGACTAACATTATAATCTCTCAAGTCTCCAAAGAATTTGGAATAGAGTTTTCGAACAGATTTTTCCAGGGCTAAGAAGGCAACCTCTACTTCAAATAAATGTTTTTTCTTTAAATAAATTTCAATTTATTCCTTTCATGTAAGACTAATAAAATTACTTTGCTCAGTAGAAAAGAGATCTCTCAAAATTGAAACTACTTTTTAGTTTTGGTTTGGGCCACAAAAGGGAAAGAATGATGGAAAACCAGGACAGCGTTTAGACTCATCTGTTGCATGTTATTTAAACACCAAACCCACCATTCACTCACAGGCCACTGGCAGATGGCCACTTTTATACTAATAACTTCAGTGCAAAAATTTTGCTTTTAAATTTGTATCAGAGACCATAGCATTCAGCTAAACTAAAACAATGTTCAGCCCTTATTAAGAATGCCTCAGGCAACACCTTAAATCCATTTCAAAACAGTTAATACCCGTTTTCAGAAAGGGCTTCAATAATTTTGCTTGTTACAAAGATATAGATCATTCTGTCTTGTCAATACCTGCAGCTGGAGACATTTTCTAAAGCAAACAACGCACTGTTAGAGACACTTGGTAACAACTGCTAGCAAGTTGTTTGTTTAAAAAAAGATCTGCCTAATCACTTGCATGTATGTTGTACTGATTTACTACTGGTTTAGTTCATTAATCTCAAGCAGCTCTTCATTTCCCCATGCCTCATATAAACAGAACCTCTTCCATTTGGCTATACTAATTAGGAACCTTACTTTTGAAGTAACACAGGAACAGTGATAAGCACAATGTAACAGGGGGGAATCACAAACAGCAGATGACAAATTTACTCTAAAATGGAAGTGCACAATTAATAATTGTTTTACCACAATACACAAAACATATTTAATTCTGCACTGAGAAACAGAGAGGAGTCAACACATAATATTGCTATACAAAATTATAACGAATCCTAAATACAAACATTTAAAAAAACCCTTTCAAGTAAAGGCCTAAGAGCATGATGCGGCTTAATGATTCTGTGATCTCAGGACATGTTACAGACCTTCTCAAAGGTCTGAAACAAAATTTATAAGCTTATCATATAGGCAAGCAATCTCATATCTAGATTATATAATGATCAAATTAGGATACTTAAAGGCAAAACAGTTTTGATTCAGTAACAGCTTACATTTATGCTAGCATTAAATACAAAAGGGCAATTCTGATTGTTCTATTGGCAATTCCATAACCAGCAAGCATTTTCATGTGCCATTTAACATGTAACTGGTTAAGCCAAATGAAATGAAAATGTGAAAAGTTTTTAGTCATTTGGAAATTATTTAAAACTGCATAACACCAGAAAATATACAGAAGTCTATTATCAGGAATTCATCTTGTCCTACTTAATAATTAGAACGTCTTCTGTATTTTTTCCCAAATGTATATTTTAGCACCTCCTAAAGCAGCCATAAGGTTATGGAAATTTAACATGAATGAAGACATGGCCAAAAGCTGGCAAATTAAAGGTTCTGTGATTTTTCAGGTCTTTTCCATTACTTAAATGTTACTTTTAATAACAAGAGGTATTACATTCAAACAAAAAGGTATTTTTAACATGACAGTGATCTTTACTGTACTATTCAGAAGTATTAATTATGTTCTAAGAAGAAGAAACGTAGGCACTAAGTATTACTAAAGAATCAATTTGAGCAATGACTCTTCAGCTGTCTACCAAAATACATGAGTAACACTAATCAAGATTTGCTTACATCACCAGCCTTACTACTGTATTTTCATGATATTTTTGTCACAGCCCAACAATTTCACAATGCGAACTTTAAGAACGATGCATTATGCAAAACATATGCAGCTGTCTTCAAACTGATGGTCCAAACATATGTATTTTGCAGATCTAACCAGACTAATTTATTTACTCCCTGCCCCCAGAGGTATAAACTAGTACCTCCACAAGTGAGAGGTGACAGGTGACCATGTTCAACACATGTAGCCTACTTTTGCAAAGTAACACAGATTAATTTGTTAGTCTTTTTAACCCTAGTTATTTACTTTTTATTTAAGCTGACTAGAACAGATACACTATCAGCTACAGACTCTTAGCATCAAAGGCAATAACTACTACCTCCAAGCAGCAACTTCTTAAAATACTCAAATTAAATGTCAAGAACACATCTGTCTGCCTTGAATTATACCAATTCTGTCTGCAGGAAAAAAATGTCACTTGAAAAATGGAGAATCCTTTGATAGCTCTCAATTTTTATTTTTAAATGACAAAAAATTTCAACATTGTCGATATGTGAAATGGGATCAGTAACTTCCGACAGTTGCTCTCAGGATCTAGCATTCAGAAGGGTTAAAAAGAAAAAAAGATTTTTTCCATTTGTTTTTAGACACGTCTTCAAATACTGAAGGCTGAAAAAAGCTTTTCTTGTCAGCTAAAGACTGTTATATGAAAAATGAAATTACCTCTAACTAAAAGAGAGGCTCCTAAACCAATGTGGATCAAGAAAAGTTCAATAGGTATCAGTGACATTACAAGAGTAGGAAACCAGAAAAAGGACTCCTCTAGAACAGGAAAACAGAAGGAACATTGCATAAACACAGAACGGGCCTTTCTCTGGTGACTTTACCAAAAATAAATTGGGCAATTGTACGATATCTTCATAGGCAGTGGTGCAAATTTCCCTAACATCAGCAAGTCCTCAGTGAGAATATAGCTGCTGAATATACTGAGTGTCTTTTTATGCTGTTATTTGAATAGAACTCACACAGACAATATCTGAGAATTTATGTAAAAGGCTGATTGAAATGTTAAACTTACAGCTGTGGTAAATTGGGTCTAACAAAGGGATCGTTTTCTGCCCCATTCACAGCTTTATTCTTCCTCTGCTTGGGTTCAGAATTGGCAGATGGTGCCTGAGAATTATTTGTAGTTGGAGGCTTTCGCTTGGCCAGGAGCTTTCTTTGCCTTTCAATGTCTTCCCTTTGTTGATTCACCCATTCTTGCTGCCTGTAAACCCCAAAAAAAGCTTTATTAAAGTTTCATCATTTTGTATTTTTTAAAGAACTATCTTTTTAACTGATAAAGCATTCAGAAATTTTTAGAAAACTTACTGTACATGTGAAAATGTTTCCTAGGAAAAAACACCAATGCTCTTCATGAGGTGGAAAAATTTTGCTAAAGTTTTGGCGCAATTTACTTTTGAAATATGTGGTGAGGTTTTTTTTGTGTTTTGGGGTTGTTTTGTTTTTGAAAGTGTTACATGTATTTCTGCACTAGAAAAAGAAAAAAAATGTATCTGAGCTTGTGGATACCTTCTTTTATACCATCAAAAGAAATATAACAGAGTCAACAGAGAGTACTTGATTTTTATAGGCCAAATACTGAATTCAATTTGACGATTCCCAAATAAATCATAAGTTTGGTTGTATGGCAAACAATTACAGCTTTTATGCAAAACACATATACAGATTGTTTTTAAGACTGTCTTAAAAAACCAATGCCCTAGGCAATCACTAAGACTACATACTGCCCTTCAAAAACTAAAGTCTTGGTGAATTACTTTTTTTAATATCTATCTATCTATCTCCAAAGATTGAATCTGACTCATGACCAAAGAAACCTTTTGAGGCATTGCATAATTATTTTACCATCATCTCTGATGGTCTCCCAGAGCCCTTTTCCTTGGCCCCATCTCTGCTGAAATACCTGCTGCAGCAGCTCTTTTCCAGGTGGCTGCTTTCCCCCATCCACTTGTACTAGACTCTACCTGAGGCTGCCAGATTTGTCACTCTTCCTTCATAGCACTGAGGAGCTGGATGTCTGAAAAAGCTGCTAGAGTGATGGATGCGCAGGCAGCACCTATGTGACCATTGAGAAGTTCACAGACCTCATCCGCCCCAATGATCACCAGTGATACCTGTTTAGCTGCTTGAAAAATCACTGATTTAGTTTTATAGCTCTTTCTACCAGCTGAACTGAATAATGAGGTGCTGCTCATTTAGTACATTCATGCTTTTCTAAGGATAGTTAAAAATCAAGTGAAACCAAACTGTCTTTCAAAGACACCCAGCCTTAGTATTCTTTCAGTTGATTAAGGGAGTTCTGTACTGTATTCTCAGTCTATTCTCAAAAGGCAAAGCAAAATACAACGTATGAAAAGCCACTCCAATCCTACAACCTTAGTAATAAAAAAAATCCACTAGAGGGAACTAACAATTAGTGAGAATTTTAAGAACATAGCATTGACTAACTTCACAAGATTTTGAAATGCAAAGCCATCTGTCCACTGTTCAGTAAATGAAGCACCATGACGAACTGTTGTAAAATGCCCCAGGCGTAATCTGTCTTGCATGCTCTTCTCTCTGCTTGCCAGCTTTTCCTGTGTGCTCTAAGAAAACAAAAAGATATTCATATTTAGTAATACTAAAGTGTTCAAAAAGTCAGTAAAACACTCAGGTTTTTTTCCTCCAACAACTTTCAAAGGGAGGGATCAAAGGAGAGTAGATGAATATCTTTTATTACTTTACTCCATTTATTCTAATTTCTGCAGAACGCAAACATCTGCAGTTGTCAGAATTGGTAGTAATGACGATATGTGCACAAAAAAAAAAAATCTGAGTTTGACTTAGTTTTCCTATAAAGTTCACTGTTTTTCATAATTAACAAAACATTTTATTTGTAAATACAGCAAAACTGATAGAGTATCAGCATCATACAGGCACATAATTAAGATTATGTCTGTACATGTCTATTATACTAAATGAGCCTGCTTGGATATCAGAACGAGTATACCTACTATACTTAGCCTGGAAACTCCCTTGACAGAGCATCTATGTTACTACTTGTACCAAACTGACTGAGCTCAGGAATGTCTGTGTGGGTATGCACTGCACGTATACTTAACTGCAATCAGATATTCACTTGCAGTAATAGAAGTGAATTCTGCCCTTCTCAGAACCGGTCACTACTACCACAAGTATCCTTGGGATGTGATAAATGACTGAGTCTGCCTAGTCTGCTCCAGCACAAGCAGAAAGAGCACTGTGAACACCACTGATGGACAGAAACTTCTTTAATTGTTACAAATGCTTGCTTCTTAAGAAATGCCTATGGCCCAAAATCGCACACACACACTCAAAAAAGTGAGAAGTTGACAGAATTAAGGACCTTTGTGCAAATAGACTTCCAGACTGAAGAGGAGGCCTGCATGGTCTTTCACAAAAAAAGGCCTATGTGATATTCTCAGTCTGAAGGTGCCCACCCAGCATCATGCTGAACAGACCTGATGCATCTTTTTCCTGCATTTCCTTCATGCTGGAACTTAAAAAGGACTGCAATAATTTATTTATGGCATGCTAGCGAGGAAACTCTCTCTAATCCTCTAACAGATCAGTTTGTGCCCTTGTATCTGACAGCAGCATCTAGTGGCTAGTGTTAGGGAACAGACTTGGCTGTTCACCTTAAACTTCTTTGTATCCTAATTTGTAATAAACTGATTTTCTATTCGCTTTCTGTTAGATTTTTTTTTTTTTAAATAAGGCTATTTTAAAGAAGAGAGAGAGAAACAAGGTATCCTTGTCTTTTAAGAAACAGCTGCTAGTTTAAATATAATTGGCATTAAATTTGAAATAAATATTTATTTCATAGTAGTATGAAGGTAAACGGTCACCTTCATTTCCTTGTTTCCATTAATTCTGACCTAATATAGCATTTTCTCATTTTAGATCAAAAATTCTCAGCCACTTAAGCATCTCACAAAGAGATTTTATCTGTCTCCTCTCCACAACAGATTATGTTCAGAATTTTTTTTCATCCACTGTAATCTTACTCTTAAAGTTTGTCCAGAAAATTAGCCACATCCTAAATGCTTACCTTTTATGCTTTGCTATATCTAATTACTCATGATGGGAAAACCCCCCTTAAATTAAAACCGGCACGTTTTCCATGATCTGAAAAAGGCTCAATGTTTTATTTTGCCTATTCGGGCTCATAAAAATACTTACTGCCAGATAGAGACCATGCATATGAAGTTTCAGTCTGAGAGACTAATGTGAAAAAGTGAAAATGAAGAAACCATAATGGAGTTCTACAGCACCCTCACAGTTTTTATCACAAACATTTTAAAAGCAGTAAACTTACCTTTTCAATTAGAAGCTTCTTGCTCATTGAAATACATTTGTTTAACCTTTCTTTATATTTTTCAAGTAGCTTTTGTTGTTCATCTATTTGTCTTCTAAGATCACAGTTAGCCTAACAAATATATAAAAAATATGAAAAGTTAGAGCGAAACACTATTTTTTTAATCAGCTGTCACAGAAAATAAAGGCATCTACCTTCACGTGACTAAAGTAAGGAACATGCATAAACATATATATACATATATATAGGCAAAAATCTCATTTCACAGATCTATCCCAAACCGTAGAAGGACGTCTTGCTTCCTTTTTTATTTCCTTTACACTGAGCTGTATTCTGTATTACAGAGCATTCAGCATATAAATAATATATAAAAGCATTGTACTGATCACTTTTCCACCCCTCCAGTGTTAAACTGAGAGTTTAATTTTAGCTCCGGATCCTTTATATCTGATTGCCGAAGTCATGTGAAATCCTAATGTTTTTAATCTAAAAAGAAACAAAAAATTTACAATGATAAAAGTTTCAATTAGGAATAGAAAGTTTAACAAGTTCCCTACGTTCCAATTATATTTAACTTATTAACTTAAAAAAACCAACAGCAATATTACTTTGTTTAAAACTAAATGATTTAAAAAAAAAAAAGTTAGGTTTGTCTATGACATACTGTTGAACATGTGCTAAAACAGTCCACATGTACAATTTTGTAATGTATGATTGCACAGGTTAATATGTACTTGTCCACATATAAAGACTAAACAGACTACAACTTGTGAATACAGGTTTTTATGTTTCATATTTAATATTTCTATATATCACCTCTTCAACACTTCTTTCAAGAGCACAAGCATTACGATTTCTTTTCTGAAAACAGGTCTTAGAGCATAGTATAGCATAGGTTTCTTATTAAAAGCAGTTATTTATTGCCTGTAATAATTTCTGTCACGATCACCTCCATTCTGAAGCTGCCAATAGATGTCCCACTGATAACTGCTATTTACAATTAGAACAACAAAAAACCACCTGTTACATTAAATCACATTATGAACTTAAGGAATTAATCAACTGCCTGCAGAACAGCATCAGCTTTCCTTCTACCTTCAGAAAGTCTATAAACATATTTAATCATCAACAAGTCATAGGACAGAAGAAGAAAAAACACCCCAAACCTTATACATTTCATTTTATAGACTTCTCGGATTTTCAGAAAAAAAATTTACAAAAATTAAAAACTTGTTTCACCTTTTAATTTAGGTAACTCCAGGGTAATTTTTAAAAACAAGGATTATCCAAACATTTAAAATATCTGCCTCAGATTCACTGCCTATTGTTCTGAATAAATATCTCTACCCCGTGTCTAACACTTACCCTGAGTAAGTCATCTATACGACCTTCTTTCTTTTCCAAGTCTTGATTTTTATTACTTTCTAGTGCAGCTAATTTCAGCATTGTGAGATCAGTCTAAAAAGAACATTTTGAAATATTTATCCTTTCCTTTAACAATTACAGCATTATTTTTCTTGTGTTTGTTATGTAGAGAAATACACGACTTTAAAACATTCAACAAGACCAGCACATCTTATTTTCATGTGTTTTGAAATGGACATGGAAGGTTCTTATTCAAAACTGCTTTCCTTCTTCATGAAGATGACTGTGAACAGTTGGGACAAACCACTAACAGTGTTAAAAGATTTCATCACTAACTGAAAAGTTATTGTTCACAAAAAAGCATATAAAACAGGGCAAGAATGTAAATGTCAGCTAATTACTTTAAATTTTCTGTATTTGGTGAACAGGTGAAGTAGCCTTCTTCTGACTAACTTGTGAAAGATAGAACAGATCACATCAGAAACGGCAAAGACGATAAAACAGTTGCTTTCGGCTTTTAAAAGTCATGACAGAACTATATCTTGATCATTTTGATTACCATCTCATTTTTCTTCTTCAATGTCATATTTTAAATGCAGTATGACAACAGCAGCTGTCGCTTCAAATACTGCCTGAAACAGCAGCCTCTACTTCTAAGATCACACAACAGCTAAAATCTTGAGCAAAAGCCTACCAACGATGTGGTCGTCTAACTCCTCAAGAAATGCAACACTGGAAGCAGAGCAAATGCAGAAGACAAAACTAATCAGAGAGATTTAAATTACTAGTTGCTGAACTTAAAAGAAAAATGCTTTGGTGGATTATAAACAGCAAAGCTTTTGAAAGCCTTTAAGAGTTTAGAAGAAGTTGAAAGACAAAGAAATAAACGTATCGATCATTTTTTCCTACAGCCTGAAACAATATAGGATAGCTCTACTCAAAAATAGTTACCTGAGTAATTTTAAAAGATAACTGCTTTGGTTGCGTGATAGGGTGGTCCCCAAAAGCTAATGAAGTAGGAGAAGGACTATTCTGTCGAACCTGGAATGCATGAAAACAAATTATTTTAGATACAACTGTAATTTAATTATGAACATAGCCTTGTTTACAACTCTTGGCAGGAAAATCATATAGAATAGACAAATAAGGTATCTTTATTACAGAAGATACTACTTGGAGCACTGCATTGAGAGCTATCACTATGCTGTTATATATCACTTGCAGTTTAGAAAGGGTGCAATATATTATCTGAGAAAACTAAGATTGTCACTTTTGAGAAACAGACTGAAAGATTTAAGACAATACAAGACTGACGTACGGTGACGTCAGTCTTACACAGACTTATTTTTCTGATTCTAAGCTTTCACAACTCAAACATACAGTAATGTGAGTTATTTTTGGAGTGGTTATTTCCCATGGGAGAACCAGAAGAGGGGAAGCTAGTGCAGATCAGAACACAAATACTGTTACTGAAACTTCCCAAACCCCACTAGTTTGTGTGAATGAGACCGTTTTCAAGCCAAATTCCACAATCTGTATTACACTCCATACTGTTAGCAAGAATAAGACGATGCCTGAAGTTGAAAGTACATGGAATAAAAGCTGAGGTCTACCAGCAGAGAAAACAAATCCTTTCTGTAACTGGCAGATTCTGTTTGTCTATTTAGAATCACATGGGGGTACGCTTAACACTGAAACTGTGCATATGAGGAAAAAAAAAAATTAAATTAGCATGACCAAAGAATTTTAAAAGGATACAGGCAAATTAGGTGTCAATTATTTAAAAACTTATGATTTATCAAGAACTGAGCTTTTAAAGTCTCAAGTTAGGGGTTCAGTTTCCTCATAAGCAACAAAAATCCTCCCCTTTTTTGTGTGAGGCTTGTGAATAGATGTCATTAGAACATTTTAACATTTATTCAACATTTTACATAATTACTTTGTATTTAAAAATCATGTTTTAGAACAAAAGTCCCAGCATTAACAGAAAATTTTAGTTTTAATATTTAACTTGATCCTTTGGTTTTATTGCTGTTGAAAGAATGAATTCCTTCCCAGGATTCCCTTCTTTGAAAACTCTTCCCTTGAATATAGATTCTTGTCAATTATCTTACTTTCAGACTGTCCTGGTTTCAGCTGAGATTGAGTTAATTTTCTTTAGAGTGGCTGGTATGGGGCTATGTTTTGGATTTGTGCTGAAAACAGTGTTGATAATACAGAGATGTTTTAGTTGTTGCTGCACTAGCCAAGGACTTTTCAGCTTCCCATGCTCTGCCAGGTGCACAAGAAGCTGGGAGGGGACACAGCCAGGATAGTTGATCCAAACTGACCAAAGAGGTATTCCATACCACATGACATCATGCTCAGTATATAAAGCTGGGGAAGAAGAAGGAAGGGGGGACATTTGGAGTGATGGCGTTTGTCTTCCCAAGTAACCATTACGCATGATGGAGCCCTGCTTTCCTGGAGATGGCTGAACACCTGCCTGCCCATGGGAAGTAGTGAAGGAATTCCTTGCTTTGCTTTGCTTGCGTGCGCGGCTTTTGCTTTCCCTATTAAACTGTCTTTATCTCAACCCTCGAGTTTTCTTACTTTTGCTCTTCCGATTCTCTCCCCATCCCACCAGGGGGAGTGAGCGAGCGGCTGCGTGGTGCTTAGTTGCTGGCTGGGGCTAAACCACGACAGTCCTTTTGGCGCCCAACGTGGGGCTCGAAGGGTTTGAGATAATGACGGATTTGATTGGAATGTGCTAGATAAAATTTATAGCTGTTATTGCTGTTAAGCTATTAATCGGCAGGCTTCTGTGCTTGCCATAGGGCTTGCCTGCCTTACTGTATGTTAGAGTCTAGGGCTTGGTAGTGGCTGCTTTTTGCTTTCACTGCTTGCCGTGCTGCTGTACTGCTGATCATCTTACTCTGCTGTGCCTGGGAACATTTTGATAACAGCAATAGCCTTGCGCCTGGGCTGGCAGATGGCCAGGACATCACTGCTGTTTCTGTGCTGCTGTACTGGACAGGCTGGAACTCCGGTGTGAACTCGAGTCAAAGGGACTGTGACCTGTGGATGAATCCACGTGGGAGCAGGACACCCCAGAGCGTCTGTGCCCATGGATTAGTCCATGCCAGAGCAGGTATATCTTGAAACGTCTGTGGCCATGGTTATGTCTGTGCCACAGCAGGTATCCCTCTGAAGGGATTGTGGCCCAAGGATAAGTCCACGCTGGATAAGGTGCACCTCGAAGCATCTGTGGCTGTGGATGAAGTCCATGCTGCAGCAGGTACACCTCGAAGCATCTGTGGCTGTGGATAAAGTCCATGCTGCAGCAGGTACACCTCGAAGCATCTGTGGCTGTGGATGAAGTCCATGCTGCAGCAGGTACACCTTGAAGCATCTGTGGCTGTGCATAAGGCCATGTTGGAGCAAGTTTACTTCTGAAGGTACTACATTCTGTGGATAAGTCCAAGCTGGAGCAGGGGCAAGGGGAGGACTTCATTGCAATGTTAAACCTGATGGTCTGTCCAAAGGGACCAGAGGTGGAGATTGTAATGGAAATACCTTTAAATTGTTGTATCCCGGGATTTGAGTTGCATGTTGTGGGAATTACTATAGCAGGAACCCCTTGTTGCTAGCCAGGCTAGGAGCAAGGGGAGGAGTTCATTGCAATGTTAAACCCTATATCCTGGTCCAAAGGGACCAGGGGTGGAGATTGTAATGGATATACCTTTAAATTGTTGTAACCCATGATTTGAGTTGCATGTTATAGGAATTACTACAGCCGGAACCACCTGAACCAATGGAGGAGAAGCCTTACAAGAAGCAGTGCAAGTGCAGCAGTGACCTGACCTGAGCTGGCTTTGGTGCCCAATAACTCCAAGCAACACACCACCTCTCCTGTCCTGAGTAACAACCATAAGAGATGAAGCCCAAAGTCATGGACTAAATGAACTCAGTGGACATTTTGTGGACATTTTACAAATATTTTGTAGGGGTGGTCCATAGACTAAGGGAATGATATGTGTGTATTATATCAAAGGATGGGAAGGGTGACGGTGGGTAATGAGAATGTATTGGATAGTGTGAGACCTGAGCATGACGTAAATGGTATGGAATAAGGGGTGGATACTGTCCTGGTTTCAGCTGAGATTGAGTTAATTTTCTTTAGAGTGGCTGGTATGGGGCTATGTTTTGGATTTGTGCTGAAAACAGTGTTGATAATACAGAGATGTTTTAGTTGTTGCTGCACTAGCCAAGGACTTTTCAGCTTCCCATGCTCTGCCAGGTGCACAAGAAGCTGGGAGGGGACACAGCCAGGATAGTTGATCCAAACTGACCAAAGAGGTATTCCATACCACATGACATCATGCTCAGTATATAAAGCTGGGGAAGAAGAAGGAAGGGGGGACATTTGGAGTGATGGCGTTTGTCTTCCCAAGTAACCATTACGCATGATGGAGCCCTGCTTTCCTGGAGATGGCTGAACACCTGCCTGCCCATGGGAAGTAGTGAAGGAATTCCTTGCTTTGCTTTGCTTGCGTGCGCGGCTTTTGCTTTCCCTATTAAACTGTCTTTATCTCAACCCTCGAGTTTTCTTACTTTTGCTCTTCCGATTCTCTCCCCCATCCCACCAGGGGGGAGTGAGCGAGCGGCTGCGTGGTGCTTAGTTGCTGGCTGGGGCTAAACCACGACACAGACTATGAAAGTATCTCCAGCAGTTGTGAAGTTCACAAACTTACAGAAGAAGGAGCGGAATGTGAATTCTGAGGAGACCGGATTGCAGGAGGTACGCCTCGCACTGGACTAGAGCCGTTTCCACCTTGGTACTGTAGAGAAGATATGGCCCTCCAATTAGTCAATCTTCTTATCAAAATACATTATACATCTACTGAATGATTCAGCTCATCTGTACACAGAATTTGTAAATTAGATTGTATTACTTGTATTAGTGTAGCCTTTGGCCATTTAAAGAAAAGCATAAAAGAAAATGTTTTTTGTATTTTAGCTCAGGCTACACCAAAAGACTGCTGCATCTCTACTTCAGGGTTTAATATTCACAAACCTACATAAAGGAAAAAAAAAAGTATCCTCTCAAGAGGCCTGTTCATTACAAGCAAAAAATTTTGTAACATCCAAAACCAGCTGAAAGTATGTTTTAAAGCTAAAGTAAATTTTACAAACACACAAAAACCTTACCTCAAAATAGTCACTAATCTTGTGACCACGTCCCCCAATATTCTTTCCTGAAACAAATACATTAATACATTAGAATTGCTTAAATAAATTATAGATGTGCCTTACATTTTTACCTATACAGTAATTATAGCAAAGTCTTACCACTTGTTAATTGGTTTTCTTTGATGTGCTAACATGTGATCTCCCTATATAGATAATTAAGGGATTGGCCGCAACAAAGAGATTTGCATATTCCATTCATTGAGAAATCAGAAATTAAGTCACACTTCAATTCCTAAACCAGATTAATGCAGACTTAGCAGCAAGGCTAGACCTCTTCTAGGTAACAGGAAACTCAACTCTCATCCTACAGATGAAACCTTTATTGCTAAGTCCCTCCCCTTTTCAAGCACTATCTATTAACATTATACGCTCCAGGTGAGTTATTGTGCCCAAATGTTCAGCCCAAGGATTTCCTTAAGCGCCAACAACAGTGTGGGCATGGAGGATGACAAGTATTTCCATTCCTCCCAACCTGATTATGAATTGGCTAACTCACAGGGTTAACTAGGGAGATAAATAGAATGGAATGAGAGAGTAGAATTGCTTTTATCTTAATCAGTATCGAGACTTCAGGAGCACTGATGTGAATTAATCTTTCTTCAATGCGAGGACCTGATCCATATGTGGCATTCCAGAGACCGCACCAATGCCTTACCCAATGGCATAAATGCTTTCTTCTGTTTGGCCCTAAGATGACTGGTAAATCTTAAGACTGTATTTGTCTCTTGTACAGGTCAGACTACCTGTTAGGAGACATTTTGAAAATGGACCATTGTTCAAAGCTTTTTTCTTTATAGAAAGAAATTTTTGTGATAAAATAGGAGATCATTACCCATAGGTCCAAAAATGTAATTTTGGACTTTTTAGCAAAGATTTTCAAGCTTTTCTATTGCTTCAGACCTGAAGAATTATTTCTAGTCCAAAATGCCTCTATACTGGCACTGCTGCATAACTTTGTGTCACTAAGAAATACCACGAAGAAACAGAAACATTTGCCAGCCCTTTTTGTGTCAAGACTTTTAACAGAAATATTTCGATAAAATAGTTCAAAGACCTAGAACAGCACACAGTTAATTCCTCCAGTAGTTACCCAGTTAGCATATATATCACTGCTACTGCCCTCTAGCCAGTTCTTTACCTACCCTGTAATTCTGCTAGTGATTTGTCTTCATGCTCAATTCCCATATATCGCTTTATCAAATTAAAATTTTCATCCAGATAAATGAGACAGACTGCATTCCTTTTCAGTATAGAAAAATCTATTCTATGTCATGTTTCAGAACTCTGCACTGAAGAAATACATCAAATTATTTTGGCACAGCCAAATGAATAGATTTACACTGATTTTTATCCCACTCTCCAATTACCTCCATGTTCTAAACAATACTTTTCTTCAACATTTATGGATTATTTTGCATATTACAAAGTCAAAATCCTAGGTATGCAATATACAAGAGATCGATCTCTTGTTCCTTTTTTCAATACAATAGCAGTATTTGCTGTGCTTCAATTGTACTATACCACTCCAATATGCTGCAGTTTCCTAGGCCAGCTCCTTGAGAATATTGCAGTGCAGACTATTCAGTTTCACTGCTGCTGACAGTAAAATAGTAATTATGAGACATGATAATCATGTTGTCTATGCCAAAAAGTTCCCAAAATTTCTATCATCTCTAATTTCAACTCTCATTGGTAGCAGGAAGGATAGGTTACTAGAACAATGCAAATGGGAAATTTCATTCAAGTTCTTTGAACAAAGCAGGTCTCTATGAAGCAACACTTAACGAAGAAATTAATTTTAGTCAAACTACATCATTCTTCTACTAACAGCATGTTGCATCATGAAGACTTCCAGATATGGAGCCCATTGATATGTATCTGAAGTGACATTTCCTAGCTCATTTAGGAACCAAAAAAAGCTAATAGAGATGTTATCAAAACTATTCCCTCTCCCCTTTTGATGAATTTTTGTCTTCAGGTTAAATTTCCACCATTCCTCCCGCAAAAGTCACATGAAAGAGACAACAACAAAAGCATGCTTTGTAAATATTAAATTGGAAATCGGTCTCATCCCGATTTCCCCATCCCTCTAGACAGCTACACTGTACAATAATCAATAGAAAAGGAAGAATAAAATTCAAGTTTTAAATATACCTGAAAAACAAGCAATCAGATATTATAATCTGTAATCCCTTTTCCCCCTTACTGACTGAAAAGAAATACAAACCACAAAGGTATTTTTTATGAGAAGAGCGCTACAATTCTTAAAAAGTACATAGAGTTGTATCATAGCTGCAAGTTACACATGCAGCAGCAGACATTTCTTATGGGCAATTACCAGCCCAGTTCAGTTTTTACTTGCCATCCCTTCCAGTGACAAATGGGGGGGGAATAAGTAATTTATCATCCAAAACCCAACATCTGTCCTATGCAAGCAAAAATACAGACTTTTAAAGGCTAAGAGCACAAACTTTGTGCATTCTAATTTGATTAGATACATGCAATAACTATCTAATTCATTACATTTTAGTTTACCTTGGCTGCTTTCACTCTGAGTGTCTGCTTTTCTTTTTCTTCCTCTGGAAGGTTCTGACTGTTTCTTCTCTGGAGTCTACAAACAACAAAAGAACATGATCCAACAGCAGCTCTATTTATTTATATTATGGCTTTATTATTGTGAAATAAATTTAAATCCTCATTCATAAAACACGATTTCACAATTCAGCAGGGATGCGATTTCATATCTTAGTTAAAGTACATAATGATCCTTGGTCAATCAGATAAATACAAGCTAGAAAAGATATTTAAGAAAGTGAGAAATAATCCTTAAATAATTTCCCAAAAGGCAATTCTACATATTAATTGTTAAACAATTATACCGTTTCATCCATTCTGGGGTTTATGAACACCCAATTTGGTTTAATTTGGCTACATTTTACCAAGATCTTCCGATTACAGTTGTGGGTGTTTTAAGTTGTGGGTGTTTCACTAAGCTTACTACTTAGTGAAATAAGCTGATTCTTGATGGTGTTTTCTACACATTGCCACAGTATAAACACAAAGTTCTAGTGGAAGCCAATAGGAAGCCTATAATGTTACTCCTTTTCAGAAGTGCAGAAGTAATCTCCAAACTAATATAAACTGTGGATTTCTAGAATTTGCTTAGGATTTTAAAAAGAGAGAGATTAATCAAAATTTGAATATCTATCCACTTGGAAAGCATCATTGTCTCCTCCCCATCGTATTTGTATCTCAAGAAAGTAAAAGAAAAACATCAATGATAAGTAAAAAAATACAGATCTGTTAAAATTGTATTCCAGAAGTATTATATATAGTTGCCTAGAAACTACGATCAGCATGTACAACACAGATAACGAGAAAGGGCTGTGATCAGGAGAATCTCTAAATTTTATTTGCTCTCCCTTGATCTGAGGATTCAAACCAGTTAATCTCCCCAGTGTAAGTTAAATTCTACAAGCTGCTTTGGTTCAAGGAAAAGATACTGCAGCTGTGTGTGTATTCAGCCACCAAGCAGCCTCATACCAGTAACTGGAGAAAGCACAGAAGCCATTACATGAACTCTGTTTTAGCATCAAGAAAGCAATGGTCCCTAGTATCTTGGCCTAAATTGGAGATCAGTGATAAGATGCTTCATTTTTTAATGATACTGGAGATCAGTGATAAGATGCTTCACTTTTTAATGATACTGTCATTTTATCATTTCATTGTATTTGTCACTTTGTGCTCAAAGTATTCTTTCTCAATACAGCAAATGATACCAAAATTCAAATTTCAACCCATCACTAAAAGCACTTCAAGTATGTTTCAGTTCCAAAATCTTCATGTGGATATCTTCAAATATAGGTTTACTACAAATATCCTAAAATATTTATTTTGGCAAAGAACCATTTTAAGTTACCCGTGATCTGTAGAAAATTATCAGTCTATAAAAGAACAGTCAGGACAAGAAAGGTCTTCCTTATCTATACCATATACCTTTTAGAAGTTTTAGCTCTGTGGATAGCTTCATAAAAACACCTTTGGAAGTTTTACAATTGTAACTGTTGTATTACCAGGCTACAAATGAAGTTCGAATTGCATACATTTTATTTTAAATAAACTCTTCCAACCGAAATCTGCATCTTTTACAGTGCTATCGTACATTAGCAAGCTGTACACCACAGACTCCTGGAAATGAAATTATCTTAAGATGATATGATTCTAAAAGCAGAAAGCATAGCTTAGAAATATTACTTTAATAATTTGCAATTACTGCCAGGTAAATAGGTAACATTAAGCTATCTTTCCACAAAACTAAATTGAAACTATTTAACTAAGCATTTTCGTGTTATTCTTATTTTCCAGCTTTCAATTTTGCAGTTATCATTCTAATGTAGTCAGTTTTACCTACCATATCAAGAAAACAAAACAAAACAAAACAAGTTGTTTAAAAGCTAATTAATGACTAAACATTTAAGATTTCCCCCACCAAAATTAGTTTCCAACTGCAGTGACTGGTCTTGTATTTAAAAAACCAGACATTTAAAGAGGTTTATAGTTTTAAAACTGAAACGCAAATAATTAATAAATGTTTATTTCCTTAAGCTCTTCTGATTTCTTTCAGCATTTAATTTAACCTTCCAAATTAAAAAGTATTAGCACACTAATGAGGTTAATAATGAGGTTACCCAACAAGGTCATGTTCACCTTTTCTAAGTACAATATTCACACGGCAATGTACAGCGTACATCAATCACTAGAGAATGTTCTCAAAAATCCTTTCTAATGAATGGAACCATATGAACTACAAGAAACTGAAGACTGATGGGGCTGAGGAGTATCCCTCTGATAAAGAAAGACTGAAGCTACTTTCAGTCACTTCAGAAGGATTTACGTACAGCCAAGATTTAGATTAAAATCCCACTATTTCATAAGCAAGACAAAATAGTTTTGAAGTTATCCAAAGCTAGATTGTAAAGCTATGTTAGAGTTACCCACAGCTTGGTATATAGCAGAGCCTCATACATCATGTCTTGATCCTAGTTTACCTCTCAATTTTAATGTGCTTCCCCCGAGTCTTCTCTTGACTTTTATAGTTTTAAATCTTGGCTTTTCACATCCTCTTTTATAAAATAAACATTAATAAGTACCAATTCTAAACTAGTTAATCTCCTTTAAAAAAAATACTCAGATAATTATTTTTATAAATTTTATGTATAGTTAAATATTTTCTACCATTATTGTACAACTGGTAACAGCATAACTCAGGAAGTTATTTTTGTAGAGGAAAAAAATTAAAATCATGTGTAATAAAATCGAAGTGTTTATTTTTTTGTCACTCAACACTTAAATCTCCATTATGCTTAACAGTTATTTTTTTAGTTGTTAATATTTTTCATATGCATAATGAATGAGTTGATAGTTTCCCACAATTATTTTCTTCTAAATCCTAGCCTCCCCTCAAAGCTTTACAACTACAGCAAACAAATACATCAGCGCTGTTTTCCTCTGCAACACATTATAAATTCCAACTAGATCAAACCTTTAGTTACTTCTGAAATTACATTTATAATGAGGGTTCTGTATTACTGGGAACTGCAGCAACTAAACAGCTACAAGCAGGCAGTATAAAAGTAGCTTACAAGCAAGCTACAAATAATGGCACTGCTTCCCATAAGTCTTTGTATTTCCATCCGCAAGAGGAATTCCCTATTATTATGAAACCTTCATTGTCACACCATTAAAAAAAAAAAACAAACAAAACCAAAACAAAAACATGTAAAAATCCCACAACCTGTCTGCAATATTAAGAACTAAAGTGTACTTTTTATAGGATTACAGGATATAAGTAACCAGATGTTATTTTAAGAACAAAACTCTAAAAACTTATTAACATATTTGGTATTACAATTATAATTTAATTCAAGTGAATACAACTGACAACTACTGAAAATGGGTCAAGAAATCCTATTTCATTATTCATTGTCATTAAGACTCATCTTTCAGAAAACACAGAAGAAACCTAAAGCACTGTGCACTGGAGATCTGTGCAGGGACTTTTTGGAAAACAAATCTATTTCTAGTTCAGAATCAGAATATTAAAAAAAACCAAAACAATAAAATTATCCCTACCCAGAAGCATGGCTTGAGGTTAAAACACTGTGTAGAGACTGAAGATATGGGTTGAACTTTCAAACTTACATGCCTTGGAAAAACCTTGCCCCCGTATCTCATATATCCAACTCTAAAATAACATTTTTCTACACCAAAAAGTTACTACACATATAGTCAGTGTTCTGAGATCACTCAACTACTCACAGAGATGTTTTTCTGTCAAGGAATTGCAATAATGCATCGTAACCTTCAGGCTACCGCAGGACATTTCCATTCCCACACCTACATCAGAACTGCATCACTACCCAAAGTATTTCTAGGAAAAGCCATGAAGAAAATCAACAGGCAGACAGACTCTTCTGGTTAAGAAAATAGTCCATATACAATTGAAAGGAAAATCCAGCTGGGAAAGGCAAGGGGAAAAAAACATAGCAGAGCCTTTTTGGAAGAGAAAACATGAAATCACACATACAGAACATTTATTTATAAGATATCAGTCTTGAGAACCAACTAAATTGTTCAGCCCAGTATAAAAGCAAACATGAGACAGTGTCTCACAGTGACTGAGTGAATGAACAATTAGGCCCCAAAATAAAGCTTTAACATGTGAAAATAACGTCAAAAGCACATTCCAAACAACTCTCCCTCTGGCATGACACTTACTCAAACACAGGTCTAGCCTGGGCTAGAAATATGCTCTTGCTTACAATGGGTATAATTTTATCAATACAATCTGTGATGTACATAGGCAAAACTGTCAGGGGGACTCGACAACCTCAAAACAGGTAAATTTTAAGAGCTGCATTAGTGCAACTAATGTCAATGCTAGTCACTAACAGGAAAATCTTCTACTCCAGGGAAGTCTGCACTCTCCACATTAAAACCTATTAAGAGTATGAATCCTTTTTTGGATTAAAGTGGTACTAGGTAAGAAAATATGCAGTGACAACTGCAGCTTTTAGAAATGCAGATGAGAGCTACTGTCTGACCTTGGAGTAAATCTGTATTTTCAAAGAAAACATATCAAACTAGTTTCTAGAGTATTTTCAATGATGCAGCCAAAGACTAGTCAAAGTTTATCTGTGCTGATGAAAACCTTATTGCTTATTAAACAAAAAACAGCAAACTGTTTAAGCATTTTCAGCTCCAAAAGCTCCATGCATCCTCATAGCATGACTACATAAATAATTAAGAACCAGAAGCAGCTAGTTTCAATACCAAAAATCCAAAGAAACTTTTATGAAGTCATGCCTCCTCCTCCAAGCGATGGTATCTTTTAGTAATGTATGCTTTTTCCTATCTAGCTGTGTATTGTGCATTGTACTTTAAAAGCTTCTATATGAAATAAGGCATCAAACTGGAATATAAAATTATGACTTGTTAGCATTAAAATTCTGAGGTAATAATGAATCTGCCCCGTATACTTACCTCTGATTCTTTGTCACTTAAAGATCCCAAGCTTCCGAAACTGTGATTTGAACTTTCGTTATTTGTTGAGGCCTACCAAAACAAATAAAATACTAAACATTATATACAGATTTATAAAACTGCTAATCCACTATTATCACTCACACTTATAACAAGTAACAGTAATAAAATTTCATGCTTACAAGGAAAAATTGATTAACTATAGAGCACTTGTGACTTGAAGGAGGATAAGAAGTTTTACAGGCAGATGTTTTGACAGGGCACAGCGAATTCTGTATTTCGATTGCTTTTAAGCCAAGTAAAACCCTAGATCATTCAAAAACGTTTCATTCTTACTTGGGAATAGCAAAACATCCAGTGAAAAACCCTACCAAACGATTCCATAGGATGGGCTTAAAAAGCCAATATTGCTGAAAGTCCTGGAGACTACTAAAAATTTTCATTTTTCAAAGAAAAAGAGCATTTAATTTTCTCCAAGACAGATACTAGGCTATTGCAAAGATTATTTTTTTTAATCCATTCAATGACAGAAAATTACAACCTATTGACAATATTATTCTACATTCTTAAAACAAACCATTTCCCCCAAAGTAACAAATTTAGACTAATGACAAAAAAAAAAAAAAAAAAAAAAAAAGATAAAACCTGTGAAATAGTTCCAAGTTACAATATTTATTTAGAAATTTTCTAAGGCTGATTTATTCAGAGATCTTTTGAACACAGAATGGCAACAAGGACATTTTATTGAAAGAGTCTGTTCCACATTCACATAACAAAAAATGTCAACATCAGTTGAGCTTCTTTTTATTAGAAGGAAAAAAAAAATCTTATACTGCTGGATTATTCTCTTCCATATAGGAAGGCAGAACAAATACTTTGAAGTGAAACAACAACTAGTTCCAAGGCAAACACTCAGCTTGCTTCAAAGCATTAAATACCAGCACTGCATCAGTTTGCAGGACAATACTGATCTGTGACATCTTCTGAATAACGAGATCTTCTCTGAATTAAAATTTCTGGAGAAATGTTAACTAAATCCGCAAAACTTCCATGTGAGTTCCCCCCCAGGCAGTCCCTAATCTAGAAACTCCTATATGTAGTTCTTCCTTGTGATCTCTCAGTATCTGGTCGTTGGAGTCAGCTAAAACAATAATCTCAGTAAGCTATATTAATATATGCACCCTTGCTTACTGAAAAAGCTTGAAGATGATAGGCTTCCCCCCCCCCCCAACAATTCCAAAACTCTTCAGCAAAACAGTAGATTAGGGTAGGCTTTCAAAATAGTAGTCCCAATAAATAGAAGTCCATCTTAATTTAATTACTAGAAGAATAATGACCTAGAATGTTTCCAGAAATAACCAGTAAGTACAGCTGCAACCTCTGTATTGTCTTGCTTGATTACGAAAATGAGAATTTGGTATGTGTGGATTTGGGTATGTATGTGAAGAGGAAGTTTTCTCTTTTTTGTCTTCAAAGTGAAAACAGACCAATGGAGATATTTATACATCACATTTTCCCAGTTACCTCCACACATCAGATCAAAAAGGTTTAATCAGGGTATTTAATAAAAAACAGATAAGCCTCTCTCAACATTCCCCCCCAAGACTAAAGACTGCATTAAAAAAAAAAAGGGGGGGGGGGGCATATTCCAAACACAGCCCAGATCAGCTACTAGATTTCATGTTATCTGCTTGGATACACTGAATGGTCAGAAATAAAAGAAATACAAACAAAACTGATATAATTGCCATTTTACTAATGGTGGGATAAATCACAGGACTAGATATTGGTATTCCCCTCTACCTCCCTGCCTCCCAAAACCAAACAAAAAGTAAGCAGGAAAAAGAAGAGATATTGCACTGTATACTGAAGATCATTTGTGGAATATTTCTGGTCAAAGGTAAGAACCACAGTGTCTTAGGTGAGGATCTGCATCAATCAGAAGACAGTGGTAGTAGTATCTTCTGCAAACAATTGTCAAAGCATTTGGTAGTGTTAAAAAAAAACACAAACCAACTTTATCCAGCTATCCATTTGGAAACCAACTGGATAAGATACAATTATCTGTTCAAACAGATCTTGGAATGTGTCAGGGACAAGAAATTTATGTTTTACATGGTACAGTGAAAAAGGAAATTAGCTGTTTTAAATTTCTTTTTTTTTCTGGCTAATTTGGATGAACAAACTGAGAACCTGAAAGTGGAATATAATTTGGGTAAAAGTGAAATCAGCTGAACAACAGACAACAAAAAAAGACTTGAACAGATTTATGGAAATGGTAAGCAGCAACTCGCAGGGGATCAAAGTTTAAAGAAAAGGAACCCCAAGAAACTTGATAATTACTTTTAAATAAAATGCATCACACACACAGCAGTAGACAGATTCTGAGGAGGAAAGACTGGCGATAAGGCAAGGGACCAACACAGCTGTATCAAAAACTAATAGAAGGGTTTATAAATACACTAAAAGTTAAATGAAGTTAAAAGAAGGTATAGATCTAGTCATGGAAAAGGACAAATAGTCATTTGAATTATGAGCAATTATGAGCCAATAAATTAGGGGAGTAAGTAGTACTAGAGAACCCAAGGAAGAAAGAAACAAAGATGGGCCAGAATTACTGGGTTTGTCTCTATCTGATTTTAATCATAAGATATGGCAAGTATACATTTTTGCAGTCATAATTAGAAGGCAACTAAATAAAAAGAGAAGACAACAGTGCATCAACCACACTGTGTCAATCCAACCTTGTTCCTTCCCCTGACCATTTAACTCACTTCTTGGTTAAGATGATAGTTAACAGAAGTGATATATCACCTTTTTTACAGCTTTGTGACGGTTACTTTCATGTCACTCTCAAAAACAAGTTAAGAAGATATGATGCAAGATCACTATGCACTTATTTCAATTCTTTATAGTTTGTTAATAGTCATCAATACACCACACAACTCCAGAAATTTCTTCAACATCTGCCATCAGGTAGTATTTTGTTCTGTAATCTAGAGTGGTAATTAAAATGTGGAATAGGAAGTGAAAAATACTAACCAAGTTTGTGTAAAATACTTAAAATATGAGTGCACTGCAAACACTTTGGAAATGAATTCAAAAGTACTTTGGACATGGGGGAAACGTGCCTAAAAAATTAGTATTATATCTTTTTAACATCAGTTTGTTAAGTAGTACACTTGGTGAAGAACATTCAAATGCACAAATACAAAATGGAGTACCTCTGGTTAGGCAATAGTATTGCAGAAATCAGTCCTGGAAGTTGAAGCTAGTAACTTGAACAGAGTTTGTAATAAAGGCAAATTTATTTTGCAGATGTATCAACTGAGGGGTAATATATGACATCTGGACAGTAATTAAGCCCTGCTATTCAATGTTCATAAGGTTTTCCTCAAGTGTTGCATCCTGGTTTAGATACTAACAGACAGACCGCAGAAAGTCTACAATGAAAGTAGGTAAAATTGATATAAATGTCTGGAAAAGTTGAAAGAATTTGGCTTTGTTAATCTAGATACATTAGTCCTCAAACAAGTTTAATCTTAAAAACAGAGCTCACACCAGACTCCCTGTGTCTATTTCAAACCAAACCGTAAGTAGCTGGCCATCTGCAGAAGGGACGCCACTTAAATATTGGGAAAAACTTCCATCTCTGATCACATGTGCACTAGAGCAAAACCACAGAAGAGCCTGTATAAGCCCATTCTTTGCTGTGTTTTTAAGAACAATTCAATGTCCGTATGTCATAGATAGGTTCAGGATAAACAATCTTATCTCAAAGCAAAATAACAGACTAACAAGGATTTTCCCGAGAGCTTCTTCCAACCCAGTACTTTTGCAAGTAAATCATGTGGGCAATATACAAGTGAGACAGTGTGAAATAAATTAGTATTTCAAAGATGGTAGATCTGGATGACTGCTCTTAGAACTTACTTTAGCTCCAACACTGCAACTTCCAGTACTCCCAGTGCTGCCACTTACTACTCCTGTAAATCTTGCCTCTAACAATTCTTGTCTTCTTGGGTCCAGGCTATGAAGCTCATCCATTGCTCCTAAAAAAGATAAATAAATTCATTATATTCCCTAATATTTGCAGTGAAATATTTTACAAACAAGCCCAACATACCACTTGCCTATGCAAAGAAAGGATGTATACCCTCAACTTGACAACGATTCACCATCTGTTACCTAATAACGAATGCACTCAATGAATTCCAGAAATTCTGGGGAAAGTTCTGTGTATCAGAATAGCTTTGTCAATTTTGGTGAAAACTAGAACCTGCTAGAGGCATGTAAGAGACATGGAGTCTGCAGCGTGCGATATGCCAACCAGGCAATTATTTATAGATTAAAAACTAGCTGACAGGAGCAAAATACTTTCCAGCATAAAACCTCCCAATTCTGCAATCCCCTTGTTTTCCATATTATTTAAATTGTTTAGGTAGGCTATCAACGTATCAATGTCCAAGACAAACAAGTAAGAATCATAGGAAAAAAAGGAAAATCAGAAGGTAGGGCACAGTCCCCAACACGTGCAAAGGAATGCAGGGTTATACGGAGGTTCAAAGGGCAGAGAAGCAAGGCGCGGGATCAGCAATACAAAAGGAGCCAAGAGTAACACAGACCCTTGCACAGGTGGTGCCTCTGACCCTAGAGCCCTGCTAAACGGAGTAAAGAAGTGCTGCTGGCATCGGCAGGGAAAGTAAGGTGGAAGGAAATGGAGGAACAAAAGGAGTTTCTGATGAGCTCAGCCTACATGAGTAGGCTGCAACATGATGTGCAGCTTTCTAATTTGTATTTAAATCACTTACGGCTGTTTAATGAGTCTGAAAGATGATCTAGACAAATAGTCTTCCATATTTACACAAACTGCATTCTTTGTTTTTATCTTTTCAACTACTTAAACATTCAGTTTATCTTCAGTTGGAAAGATTTCAGTTGCTTTACTTTAAATACGATATTTAATGCCAAAGTCTTTATGCACTATTTTAATAGCATATCCCTCAAGTACGATATAAAGTGATATAGCTTCATTTTTTTCAACTAAGACACAACTTATCAAGTTTGTGCTTTTCAGTCCCACAGGACAACACAGCAGTTCAGAAAGGACTGCAAGTAATAACTATGTATATTCAAATGGTACTATGAAAAAAAGCTTATGGAATTCCCTTTTCAAGAAACTACATTTTACAAAGTTTAAGTGCTCCTATTAACTTCTACCCATCAGCTAAGCAACCTGACAACCAAGGCATCAGCACTGCTTTGCTCACATAAGACACAAGACACTTTCTTATACAACTCTCGGGTATCTCATGAACCTTTAACATTCAAGCACTAGACAGAACTTTCTGTACTGCACATTTTGGCCACTCCTGGCCACGCAGCTAATCCTCCTGGTAGGGAAAGCACTGGCTCTCCTATTTGGCTAATTCAAGTTGCCTCTGTTCCCACGGGAAGGCACATGACGGTGAGTGTGTTGTCAGTGCTCCTTTACCACAGAGCCCGGTACCCAGACCTCCTCTGATGGAAGAAAACCACACCAAGAGAAAAATGGTCAGGAAGAAGATATTTGGGAAATATGTTGTTGGCAGAGCCTTCTTTTGAAAAAATCAAACTGCAAGTGGCAGGTTGAGGATACCACGTTTTGTTTCTGAAAGTGGGGGAGTTTACCCAAACACAGACACATACAGAGCTGGACGCCTCTTTTCCAGCAATGCAGGGGAATTACCCAGTTTGAAACTGCAGCTGGCTTATTATCAGCCACTTCTTGAACTTGTAATGCCGCTTCTTGAACTTGTCTAGTAAAAATTCCTCCAATTTCTACATATTGTAGATTGTAAGCTCTCCAGGGTAAAGACTGTTTTACATGTATGCATAGTGCAGAACAATCAGGAATCCTCTTTAAACTCTTGCTTCCTAAAAATGTGCTTGTGTACTGCTTCCAAGAGTTTCAAAAACAAATTGTATACTTCTCATATGCACAAAAAAATATTTCTTACATTTACGCATTGTGCAATAAGGCTTTTTTTTTTTTTAAAAAAAAAGCAGATGTGTACAGCATACCTTTCCTAGTATGTATGTAATCTATACCTTAACGGGAAAGTATTGCTCTGAAAGAGCATAAGAAAATAATCACACCAGATTTGTCAGGCAAGTTTAAAAGATTATTATTTTGCTTCATAACAGTAAAAGTGTTTAAGTGTATGCCACTCTGAAATAACAAATTTTAGTTTACGAAAGTAACCCATTTACTGAAGCAGGACTAGCAATATTTTGATTTACTAGCCTACTTGATAGTCACTGCCCACAAAAGTTCAGATCTTACTTAAAATTACTGACATAATTTTAGAAATTACAAACCACGCGTATATTACAGAAACAGATACTACCATACCCTATATTGTTTATTTTATGAAATATGGGAAAGCAATAATCACTGTGGATAGCTAAGGCTCATTCAAAGTGCTGCAGAGTAAAATTGCTACTGCAGGTCTCATGTACTGTATCTAGATACTAATGCACTAAATAGATCAGCACCCCTGGGTTACCTTACCAGTCAGAATGGTAATTTAGCAGGTAGACGGGTAGTCCACAGCACAGATAAAATACAATCCTTCGGTTTTTTTCTACTGAGATTTTAGAGCCTACATACGCTAATGAACGCACTGTATTCTCTTCATTAGTTCTGCTGGAGTGTTTTTTTGTTGTTGTGTTTGGGGGGTTTGGTTTGGTTTTTTTGTTATTGTTGTTAAATATCCAGAACCAAAAAGCAACACACAATTAACATGTACACTCCGCCATCCTTGTGATCTGAAGGACAAGACAGAAAAGCTGGATTCAAACCTTCTTTCAACACAAAGCAAATCCTAGGAAGATCTATTAAATAATCTTCCTCATTCATGCTGTAATTTAAAATACACCATTCATGCCCAGACACACAGCTGTTTTTTCAAGAATACGCAGTTCTGTACAATCCTTCAGTTCTCAGCACAAGTTACCTACTTTTAAAGGTACCATAAGCTTTAAGGCACTTCCTGTAAGGGACAAAAAAATAGCATTTTTTTAAAACACCAGGCTTTATAAATTCTCCTGCTCACGAAACGCTTTGCTGCCCACAAGTTCAACATAACTTACAGTTTTGAAGATATACCCAGACTTCATACTTGAACTAATTCCATTCCCACCCCTGAGAGCCAACTCACTAACTCAAAGGACATGCAATCAAGTTACACAAGTACTTACAGCATATTTACAATGATGCTAAATGAGAGACTGGCACTGCTACCACCCACTGCCATTCAAACTTCTACTATCTTCCAAAGACAACACCTGGAAGATCACCTGAAACTCACAGAAGAGCCCTAAAAAACTACTTTTCTTTATTTCCTGTAACCGCTACAGATTTTGGAATGCTTCTTCTAGTAATTTTTTTAAAAAGTTACCAACACTAGCTAGCCATTGTATTTTTTGGGAGTGGTGGTATCTTCCATATTAATTTATCTTTCAGAACCATATATAGCCCCTCCTCTAAAAACTAATATAAAATGTACAGACTTCTTGTCCTGAAAAGGACACTTTTTGCAAGAACTCTTTTGAAAAGAACTCCAAACTCCCCTGAGAATTTGTTAAGCAATGGGTTATGTCAAAAGTCAAAGTAATAAATTCAGAGAAGCAATTTATAAGCTTTTTCATGGCATTCGGTATAATTATTATACCGTATTCTACCTTAGCAAAACAGAGATGTAAGGAATCAGAGGATTCTCCGTGGTAGTTTGAATTTTTCAGAACTGGTGAGCAGAAAACAATAAAGTGCAACTACACCTGTATGTACCCCAAGGCCCCACACCTCCAAATATAAAGATACTTGCAAAAGATCTGTCTATTTAACTAAATACTTGCTCATACCTCAGTAAAATTGACATTTTAGAATAAAAAGTTTAGCAGAGAGTTGCAGCTGGAAGTCTTTACCTCCTAAAACTGGATCTTTTGCGATACACACGTACTAGAATCTCTATCTTGAACACTGCTAGACTACAGAGCAGCGTTGCAAACCCAAACACAAAGGCTTGACAGATCAGACATGTTTTTCTTTTCCACTAAATATGGAATCAAGCTCCAAGACTCAATCTTTATCTTCGACTCTCTTATTACTCTGAATGGACTCTTGTTATCTGGCAATCAATTACAGCTTCGAGATGAAGAAAGATCAACAGCTTCACACATTGTCAGCTTTCTACAATGAAGATAAAGTTCATTATGCAGAAGCCAGATTCTTCTTAGAACAACCCTCCAGATTAGATTGAGGCCCCCTTCTCCTGAATTCAAGGCCAGCGCAAACCACCTTTCACTTAAGTGAAAGGCATACTGGTTTGGTCTGGTTTCTTTAACAGACTTATATGCATATAGCTTTTACTGCCAAAGCAAAATACTTCAACACAGAGACCTATCTATTGAAGAGAAGACGACAGTTCAACAATAGCCCAAATGTAAATCGAATTTCCTGATGTGCTCCTACCAGGCACTCAGATTTTATGGTAACACACATGGTGTGAGAATTATGTCCAGCATACTTTTAGGAACACTTCACATTAACTTTGATAATATTACCACCACATAGTCTCTTTACTGACAGGGAAAAGAAAGCAAAACCAAAAAAGGTACATGTTTCAAATAGCAAGAAAAGCAGCCTGGAAAGCAGCAGCTTTTTTTTTTTTTTTAAATCAAAATTCCTTTAAAGATATCAAACAATCTTTGAAGTTACAAACACCAGACTTTAAGCATGATAACCATTCCAAGTATAGAACCCACTGTTTAACAGCATTGCACTGCAATCCCTAAAGTCTTTAAGTAACCGTTTATTTCAATTTGGAATATCCTAAATATGCATTTATCCCATTATGTTGATGCTCTAATAATTCAACTTCATAACAATTGAGTATGACAGCTCTTGTCATTCTAAAACACACGTGTACCAGCAGATAAAAGGAAAGCAAAAAGCCCACACAACTACTTTTCTTCTTTTACCAACATGAAGATACATCTTGTCTCTGCATCCATGTGTATTTCCTTTTAAGTGAGCTACTCTCTTGTCTCATTTGGGGAAAAACAAAACAAAACAAAAAAAACAACAAAAAACAAAACCATGCACTTGGCTTCATTCTTCTCTCTTACCTTTCTTAAACTCTGGATTTTCCTTATTACAGAACCAACCAGAAAGGACTTTTTCATTCTCCAGGAAAATAAGGTAATGAAGCTAACATTTCTGCCTCCACAAAAACAAACTATTTGGTAGTGAACTATTTGGTGGTTAGGTAAACACTAGCAAGTCATGGTCATGTTGACCAAGGTCTCTTCTTATTAACAGTAAAACCTATTTATTACAGCTTATACTTTATATATGCTTCAGTACCTTATAAAGCCAATGGGGAATAAAGCAACCCAGAACAAGTTGTCAGTAAAGGAACACACAGAGCTCTAAAATACAAGTCTAATCAAGTGAAAAAGTAAGGCAAACCCAAATACAGTAACACATCAAACTGTATGGAGTGAATGCAAATTGTTTATTTTTAAATTGGAAAAAATGACACCTGTTCAATTTAAAATAGAACATTTGGGCTGTGAGATTGAGAAATGAATCCAAAAAACCCACAAAGTTGACCTGTGTTGCTAAACCATGTCTTGAATAGCCCTTCTTCCACAGCATGTTTTGGGGAATCAAAGAAAACAGAATTGGAAACAGCCGTGAAAACTCCTAATGTGCTAAAAAAGCAAGTTGAGATGCTAGTATGATGGCATAAAGCCAAGCAGCAGTAATTTGAGAAGAATTCAATTCTAAGATAACAGCAAAAACACAGACTGCCCTTAGCAGAAGGCTTTGAAGTACATCACCATCCAACGTGAATCACAGTCCTGAAGTCATTCAGTACTTGGAAGTCAAGAAGGTCCCACTCAAATCAGGAGTCAGTAGGGCAGACAGCAAGATACAATCTCTGAAATTCTAAATAAAACAAACAAACAAAATCCCAGAACTATATTTACCTCCTAACAACAGCTACATAGCCAAAACCTACAGGACACCATTTACCAAGACCCCAGGGTTCCAGCTCTTCCAAAACACTTAACAGAGTAACAACTAACAGCTAGAGATTACCCATGACAAAGTTTAACCTGGAAATTTAGAAATGTTTATAATCACTGGCTTTCCAATCAAGAGGACTAACTTCTTTTACAGAGGACGATGTAGCTATTATAACCTCCAAACAACAGATGGCATGAAAAAGTACAGGGTACTACATTAGAGTTTAAAACCTTCACTGTAGCTGAAGTCAAACAGCAGAAGTAGATGCAATAGAAAAGGGGTAAAATACATCCTGGTGTTCAAGTGAAACTAGCTGTTTGAAAAGATCTTAAGCGATAAGAAATTCCTAATGAGACACACACATATCTAAGCCCAGGGTCAGGAAAGAACAGAATCTATTTAATTAATCAAGTCTCTTTTTAAATGCACATGAAAATGCAATATTTCTCAGTCCCTGAGCCGGTAACACTGAAGCACACAACACAGAAAAAGTATAAAAATAGTATTTCTCACTGAAGTAAACTTCTCTATTTAGGCACTTCTGCCTCCTAACAAACACACCCCCTATCACTGCTAAGGTGCCTAGGTGAACTTAAAATGCTTTTATTAATAATCTAAACAGAACTTTTATTCCACAAGCTGAGCCTTTTAAAATGAGAAAGACTGTGTCCAAAAGAATAGGCAAAGAGATGCAGGCAAGCGAAAGGTGACTACTGCTTATGGGAGGCTAGGGGGTGAAAGAAAGGAGGGAAAAAGCTGGGTAATTAGCAGGCAGACAGATAAGGCTTTAGTCTACATAAAACCTGTGGGAGGGAAATAATATAACTGGCAAATTTTGGCCTAAAAAAGCACAACTATGGTACATTTTACAAATTATAAAGAAAAAAAAAATCTTCCTTATAAACATCGGAAGACAGCAGTTTTTGACAAATATGATTTGAAAATCCATTTCCAAAGTGCTTTTATAAAATTTGTGTCTTGTGATTACAGTTGTATGATTGTTGGATGCAAACTTGTTAAAATACAAAGTAGAGAAAATAAGGGTTTTCTGATGGGGAGGGAAAAAAACCCAAACACAACTTCTGACCGATTTCCCATGAACTAAAGAGCTGATGAAGAAGAGCGTTTTGGTTAGGTTGTTGGGTTACCTGGACTCTACCATTCAGCTTTAATTCTTCCGGTGCTGAAAAAACAGGAGAATATTCCCTGTGTCCCTCCTCTCCCCAAGATGCAAGCTATTTCTTTTTGGAAGTCTTTTTCAAAGGTTTTTTCAAATGACCATAGCTCACCTTTTTAAAATGCTGTTTGAAGGTTGTTTTATTTCACTTTTCCCAACAGTTCAACAGCCCAGAAATTTGATCTAAACCAAAGAAAACTTTGGCTGCTGGATAGATAAGTAATTTTCTGCAAATCATTCTACAATAGAAATCAATTATTTAACGCTAAAAAAATTGTAATGATCTTTAGACTTCATCTCTATGCTGCCAGTTTTCGGATTTCAATTGTCTGGACAACAACCTGGAAAGGAAAAGTGAATTACAGAGAAATATGTTCCTGAGGGAACCTCTGCTAACACCTTGAAGGAAGACTTATGAATAAACCACTTGGGCCAACTCCAGATGAGCTAGGAGGCATTTGTGGGTAACAATTTAAGCATGTTTAATTCTCTCCTCCTTTCAGCTGGGCGCCCTATTCTAAGGATCCCTTGGCCATTATGTGTCTCATCAGATGCCTGTAGGCAGCAGAGGCAGAGATGAATTTACAAGTTGCTTACCAATGCCTTTATTTGGCCACAAACCAACAATATATACTCGTGCATGTGGGTATATGCCACAAGGATGGGAACTCAGAATGGCTCATTCAGAGTGCAGGGAGTGATTCATACAGCAGAGAGAACAATAGCTCCCCAAGGGTCTATTCTATTGTAATTGGGGCTGAACCAGGCATGCAACTATGTCCAAAGCAAGCCAGTGATGCCTTGTTTCTGACGAGTCCCTCTACCAATCCTAACCCTTGGAAGTACAACTGAATTGCCTGAAAGCCACACATGGCTCAAGAGCGACGCGCTGGCCTCCTGAAGCAACCAACAGCTCTTATTTCTGAGTGACAGCATTTTCCTTACGTATTGCATAAAAGTAACTGCACTTTCCTTCAACGTCACAGACAACAAACCTATTGCACAGGTGTATGCACAACCTGTTTGAGGTGCAGCACAGTACCTATGAAAGATAAGCACTAATGTAGGCAATAGAAGGACTTGAAAGAAGAAACCCAACTGTTTGAGCACGTTCCCAAACCTGCGAAGTGATCACATGCGTGTCTATGGCAGCTTTCAAAACCGAAGTCTGCTTAACAATTAATGGTGCTGATGAGTCCGAAAGCTATTGAAGCTTTTTTGCAATATTCACTGAAACAATGTGTTTCATTCCATGGCATGCTGTGTCTCATTCCAATCCTGTTCATTATTCAGAAAACAAGAGTCAAGATTTAGTTTTATTTGGCATATGAACCCTTGTAACAGGTGGGTTTTTAGCCAGATTTTTCTTTATGCTAGCTTCTCCTGAAGGAATTCTTCACAAATCAGATTTTTTCCACCTTGCCCCAGAAATTACTATGCCATTATTTTTACAGTGGTTTTTCCCATATTAATGATAGGAGTTGGCAAGTATAGAACAATTAATAAAGAGAATATAAGGTATAGCATAGAACATTCAACATTGCATCTACCTACCCATTTCCCAGACTTCTAATATAACTCCATGTGCACCATGTACAGGAAGCGTTAGCATAGCAAATACTGCTATGAGCAACAGAACCACGACAAGGTCCTTCCTGAGTCTGTTGAATAATGTTTCGTGCAATGAATGAAGGGAAAAAGGACAACTGAAAGAACATATGTTAGATTACTAGTATCTTGAAAGTTTTTTATCTTGGAATTGCCACCCCTCAACAGCAGTAAGGAGGCTACATTTTGAAGACTGGTATCACTGTATCTTGTCCTCTGCTCCCACACATCTTACCTAGACAAAATCTGAATTCAACAGATCAGTTCATGGGCATAGTAGTGGAAACACCCACTGTGCCCAAAGAGCAGAACAGTCCACTTGGAGCAAGAATTGTCCACATGCAAAATCTCTCTCTATGTCCAGTAATCCCTTCTAGGCTCTTAAAAACAATACTGAGTTAGGTAAGATCAGAGTGTACTTCCTATGCTGAAATCCCAAACTGCAAGATCTTTCCCCATCATGACAGTCCTCCTATCTCAAACAAACAGAAAAGCCACTACAAAAAATACTCCACAGAAAAGTAGCATCAGTGAGTAATATCCCTTATGGAAATATCCTACTTAAAAAGACTTATTCTGAACTCATACAACTAAGAGCTTAAATAATAAAAAATCTGCTAGAAACAGATTTCCTGAGTTGTTGACTAAAATACCATTTTAGTCAACACTCTGAACATACACAAACTAGATGAGTGATATCCTGAATATGTTCATTACAAGGAATGGTATCCATTCCTTTGAAACTTGTCGCTATGTAATCCCAAGTGTCATATTTTCCTGCTTTTTAAAAAACCTGGATTACTCACTTGCAATTGTTCTCTAGACTATTCTGAACTGCCATGAGCAATCAAAGAGCAGGTTCTGAGTGGGCAGAAGGATTTTGGTGGCTTTTCAACACCACCAACTTCCACTATTTAATAGCAAACTGGCAGAGCCAGAGTGTTTCAAAGAAACAAGCAGGTTTGTTAACATAGTCTTCACTGACATTTTGCACTCTTCACAGCTGAAGACAGTGATACCCGAGAGCAGGTTTATTGACTAGTTGACTCTCACTGTCTGAAGTACTGCTCCAAGCATTTAGTCCATTTGAACAAATGTATAGATACTGAAAAACAAATGCATCTTCCGTAAAACTCTTTTTTAATGACAGCATCTGATTTGAACATCTGCTACAGTGACAAAATAATCAGAGATACAAAGCACTCATTTAAAATGCTTTTAATAAAGTTTTGTTCAAGACAACTGTCAGTTTTGGCAGCAACTGGGTGGCCAACTAATACATCCTCCTGAGGTTTCTTGTCATCTCTGACCACTATAGTCTGTGCCTACATAAATGTGATCCTAACCTCTCTAAAGTCTCCTGTAAAGCCTTAAACAATCACATCTAGGTTCCATGCAGCTTTCTCCTGGAAAGGGAAGATTCATTACACAGTTGTAAGGTCAAAAGCAGTAACTTTTCTTTCTTCAGAGTTAAGAACAATGTTCTGGTTAAGGAAAAGCTACACTAAATGCATTGGTTTCTGTTTGTATTCTACCAAGTTAGAAGAAAGATTAGAAGAAAATATGATGGCACCTCTTTGGGTTGCTTTGGTCTACTGGAGATCCTCGGTCAATCAGAAGTAAAAAAGTCCTTGTTAGTGTCCCATAGGGAAGTATCAGCGTTGCTGTACTACACTGTACTACTACTATGATCAATAAACAAATATACAATACACAGACAAGAAGCTTATGCTTACAATCCCCTTATAAGGTAGGAAAAGCCTACTTATATTTTACAGAAAGCACGTAACGTCTCGGCCAAAGTTACGCGAGACATCTGTGGCAGGAACACTAAAAGACTGTCTTCCTAGGTAGCAAACGTCTGCCTTGAACACAACATTATGTCAAGAGAGATAAAAACTAATACAGCCTGGGCCACAGACATGCAGGTGATGTGCTGCCTGCCTATCTCTACCACCTCCCTTTTCACGTCTTATGTAGAGGAATCTGCAGCAATTACTGTTCCTTCCAGACAGCTCTGTAAAAGGTGTCCAAACAGAAAGAGAGAAGCAGAATTTGCCCATTTCAGCTTCATTTGCTGCAAAACCAGACACTCCCTGTCCCCTTAGGGAAGAGGCAGCAAGCAGGGAGAAGCACACTGCAGGTTCATGGGTCACTTGTTGGCAATGCAGACTAACAGGTCGCAAGATAACACCAGTTTTGTGATACTCTCAAAAAGTGCATCACACTCTGAACAAAAGCTCACTACTTTCCACTCCTCTATCTATTTCCATGCTGAAAAGGACTAAAGCCTGGAGCAGTCCTGAAGAAGAAACATCTGCCTACAGAAATACCAGAAAGTACAGCAAATTTCATTTGCTGCATTCAGTTATAAGGAAACAAACCGGGAGCTCTAAATGCTAGAGTCCACGAAATGGCTGTTCTGCTAGAATTTAAAATGGCACAGGCCTTTTGCACATATCAAAAATAAACAGTAGTTTCTGCTACCTAAGGAAGGAGTGAAAAGGAAGTTAAAAGCAGAGGTCACCTACCGAGCAGGAAGAGAGCGAGCAATGCCTCTTCCCACAGGGTTTTTGGTTCTCACCCTCCCTCCTCAGAAAAAGTAAACCACGAAGGAACAAATATAAATTGTGCACCTCTTCCCCAAATAAATTTGTCTGGAAGTTACCTATAGGGTAGAAAGGCAGTCCAAAAACACCCAATTTCATAGAATAAATTTATCTTATTTTTCTGAGTTATAATACCAGTCATTTGGTATTTGAAAGCTGTATTTGTGTCAACAGGAGTGTGTTTAAGTTGTTAATTCCCTGAATTTCCTAATCTCCTTACTACTGTAGCTCCTAGTGCCATTTCTGCCCTGATGGTCTTCAAAATCTCCCAGCACAGAGAACCCATTGACCCTCAAGGCCAAGACAAGTGCTCTGCTCCTTGGAGCACACAGGACATAATGAACTGCCGATCACAGTACATAACTCTTAACCTATATTGTTCTCGCCATTACATGGCGAGGAACATGCTACAAATAAGAAATTAAACAAAAAATCCAAAGTCTTTCCAAATATATGAATCTATTTCATTCATAACATTGTGATTGACTAGAATTTTAACCCCCACATACTTATATAAAAGAGGCCACAGTTTAACATCAAACACACACAAAAAAACTTATTATGCCTCTAAGATTCAACTGGGACAGTAAATATACCTCTAACTGTAACCACAAGACTCATGAACTATTGTGGCTTTTGAACTACACCATTTTAAGAAAAAAAGGTATTAACCTCAAATAACACTGTCGATTTCCTCCTTTCAAAATACCTGTATGGCACACACAGCATAGAAAATACTAAAAATTGAAACAAAAAAATTTATATTAAGAGATTTAGACAGCAGAATCACAGGCTTTGTGAGAAACCACCACACCACCAGGCAGCTCATGCAACGGGGACCCTGCCCTCTGTGCTGAGCAGGGCCATGCTACCTGCAAGATGGCTCACTACTTTTCTCTTGTAGGCACCCTGTCTAGAGAGAGGCTAGGTGGTGCTCAAAGAATCAGGCAACTAGATACTGTTCCTTAGGTTTGCGTGGGTTTTATTTTGGGTTTTTTTTTAAATTTACAACTCAACCAGCAGCCTCTGAACTGATGAGACAATCCAAGCTTCACTGAATAGGGGAAGAAACTAATTTCCTCAAAGTCCCTTGTAGGGAGGAGCCTCTCAGAATATAGCTCTAAATAGATAAATTACACACACACAAAGCTGACATGTTAATGACTACACCTACATTTTCCTAGGACCTTGCAGCATTGCTCCCATTCTACAGATAGGGAAAAAATGAGACTTGTATGAAATCACACATGAATCAGTGAAAAACAAAGTTTAAGGCTAAGGGGAAAAAAACATTTTAAACTTTGTTCTCGTCCTTCTTACAGCACAGCTACAAATCCTGTTGATACCAACAGTATACATTAAATTCGGTTTTAACTTTGTGTACTGAACATTTTAAAAAATTCAGCACCCACACAGTTCACAGACAAAGAAACATCCTATGTAATCATCAGTCAAAAATTCTGTTTCAGTGTTGCTCAGCATTATCATTAAAGAAATCTGCATTACAGCTGTTTCTCCTATCCAGCGCTCATCGCCTAATTTTAAACCAGCTTTCTTTTCTGCTATACTATCACTTTCATTCAAGTTTTAGAAGAAAGAAGGAATTCTCATTCCTTTCAATACAGTCCCCTCCTGAGACCTGCCCATCTTGCAGGCTGAGGGAAGAACAGACTTGATGGAACAAAGTCTGTGATCACATGAATAAAATTTCGTAACACAAATGCAGTTAAAGCTCTGAGGGCAACCAGAAATTAGGAAAGGGCAAAGTTACAAGTCTTTGATACTGCAAATCGAAAAAAATAAATATTTTCAGGTATATATTCAAAACATATTTCAAGACACCAGTAAAAATACTTATGTGCAATTAACATCATCCACCATGTAGAAGTACCTGAACACTCAGCTGCATAGTACTTGTTGCCCTACAAAACTAACTACATTTCTTCTTAAAGACGCTTAGATAAGGACGCTACACAGGCTTCTGTGGACAACCATGGCCATAATTTAAGCAAAAACAAGTGTGATGCAAGTTCTCTTCCCCAACTGACAGGAGATAAAGCAGGACTTCTCCTTAAAATAGCTCACACCAGAGGCAGGGAAGGACCATGAAATTCCTTGGATGGCTGAAGCAGGCTTCCCGGAGCCTACTTCCTACAGCCGATTTGACAGAGACAGAACAGCCAGTGCTACCAGGAGGTAGCAGCACACTTTACCAACAGTTGACAAACTGGGATGCGTTCCACCTGGTGTGCATTTAACACGAGTACTTCCACACTCCTGACTTCAGGGGTAACTAAACACCAAGCTAACCGCATGGGAGATTTTTTAAAAGTGAATAAATCAATCAACAAATCTATGATAGACTTAGAGGGGATCCAGAACCGAGCCAGGCTTACCTCCATCTGCTAAGAAAAGGCAGACAGTCCACATGAGAACAGTGTCTGTACAGTCAGACAAGGCTAAAGCCCTGATGAGTCTCCAGATGCACGGGGGTACCTGCCACACGCACCACACTCCCTCCCCCAGCCCGCTGCTTTAGCGGGCTATCTCAGTGACAAAAAGACAAGTGAAATTTAAGAACTAGTAAAAGCAACTGAATAAAAACACACCAGGAAGGAGAAAGTTTCACCAACAGCAGTTCCCAGGGAGAAAACAAAGGTCGAGTTGGAGGCCGTCCTCCTCGCCCTGCCCGTGCCCAGTGGGTGCCACCGCCGCCGGCAGGGCCGACGTGCACCACGCGTCCCCAGAGGTGGCAGCCGCAGCTGTTGCCGATACCGCACTGCCACAGTTGATATGCACACGTGGTAAAGTCTACGCACAGGAAAACTTCTAAATGTAAGGTGGCAAATGCAAACACAAATGACTGAGTACACCATGCAGGTTCTGGGTTAGAAAAAAAATCAGTTTAGTCTCTAATGAAACCCTTTTACATCCCTAACAGCTAGTCACGCTACCTGTTTTGGTAGCTACCCGAATCACTAATTCACTATTTTCATTTACTGCTTTCACATAACAAAATATTGTTCTGTGAGTACTACATGCTCACATGATTATTTACCAAATGAGAGAACTTGTACTCAAAATGTCTTATTTTCCCAGGAATAAACTCTTCCGCTCAGTATCTCTGGATCATTCATACAACCCCAAGATTCAATGACTCAGTGGATGTAACAAAAAGCAACTGTAATGACCCGTCTTGACTTAAACCTAAAAAAATGAGGAATTTCCATTATTAAAGACTGAAAAAATACTACCAAAATCTATTATTTCCCAAAAATCCCTCACTTGGGCCTCTATCCACAACAATCTTAAAACTAGATTTCACCTTTTCTCAAGTGGTAACTGGTGGTGAGGCAGAATTTTGACAGCCAAGATAAACCAACTTTCCTCTCCAGTCTTTCTAGACGCAGGCACCCGCGGCTGCGAACTCCTAACTGCACAAAGCACTCGCCATTGCTGCCAGCTCTACAGCGGGAGAGCTCCCCCGTGGTGATGTGCCACAGGACACAGGAGGAGAGACTCCCGGCTACCTCCTTGCAAAACTGTGTCACCCAGTGCACCTCCAGCTGAGCGCAGGCAGTCAGTGCTTGAATGTCCAGAAGGTTCCTGCTCCTACGGCATCAACCTGCTCCCTTTACCAAAGACTACCCTCCCTCCAGCAAAATCAACAGCATGCACAAATGAAAGCTGAGCAAGGGGACGGCAATTGGAGGAGGAAAATGACAGTTTAGAGAAGCACGGGGGAAGCAGAGGAGCAGGACAAGACTGGAGGTCACCCTTGTGGCCCAGCACTGGCCAGGAAGGGAAACAGGCGGTGGGAGGAGGCAGGCCCAGGGACCTGGCCTAGGAGAGAGCACACACCCCACCCAGAGAGCCATAGGAATGGTGGCACACTGCCAAATTCTGCAACTTCTGACAGTACTGCTGCCTCTTCACTCGCTTCCCTTAGAAAGATGGGATTTCAAAGCCACAAGAACAACAAAAAAAGTACAAAAAGCAGGTTCTCTCTCTCTTTTTTTTTTGTATGAACAAACTTGAAGAAAAAGAGAGATTTAAGGAAAACAGCAGGAAGGTGGTGTCAGACGTTGGCAGAGACTGGTGCCTGTTGTTTGCACTTCTCCACAGGAGAAAAACAAGTGAAAGGCTCAGAGAGAACAGCACGTTGCGATTTAGCCAGGAGAACAAATCAGGTCAACTTTCAATCACACGACACTGGGGGGGGGAATATAACTATTAAGGTCATTTACTGGAAATTATTTTGTTGTCAGAGCTTCAATATTTCATTCCCAAATTATGATATATGTTGCAAGTATAACAATTAGGGAGAAAAAATACAAGAAATATAACATTAATATATAATATAATGCACAACCAGACTCTGCTTTTTTGTGAACTCTACATGTTTCTATTCTTCTGTTTAAAAGCAAACTGCAATATAAAAAGCTAAAACTCAAGATATGGCAAAACTAGCACAATTAATCTAGCAGGCAAATTTTGTATCATCTGCAATACTCATCAGCAGATTTAACAAAATTACATATTTGAAAAAATGAAACAAGTTTTTAAGAAGTATGTAATAAGAGACAACAGAAATTGAGAACATTTTTACTAAAAAGCAGGTAAAGTTTTTCTGCAAGCTTAGCTTGTTTATGAGACTGCTATGGGGGATGGGGGATCCTAACAACATTAGTATTCCTAATGACTAAACAGCTCATCAAGACTCCACACACACATTTTGTGGATATATAAAAGTGTGTACATGCATGATATATAAAATTGCCTCTTCCTTAATACTAACCACTTGGATGTTCTGGATGTGACAGCATGTATCAAGCAAGGGACTGGAAAAAAAAAATAATTCTATGGATGCAGAATACAAATACCATCTAACAAGGAAGCAAAGACCATGCTATTTGCCTTTCATAGTTTGAATACTGGTGTTACCACTCTTAGGCGTTATTAGTATCACAATCATTTAATAATACAATTTAATTGGAAAGAGGTAATATGCAATCTGATTATATAAGTAGAGGTAAATTAAATAGGCAATGAACTTCACAAAAAGCAATCACATACTGAAGCAACAACATGCACAGCAAAAAGTGCTTTTTGTATCTCATTTTAAAATTCTAAACCTGCATCTTCAGGAATTACTTTTATTTGTATCCTATAGTAACTTTAAAATATGAAAATCCCACTCCTCACAATGGCTCTTCATAACACTAAATACAAAGGTACTATAACAAGAATTACTTCACTTTATTCATTCAAAGTTAAAGCTTGTAGAAAACTTGCAAGATAGCCTTTTACCATAGTTCAGTACTGTGAATAAAACTACTGAAACTAAAATGCAACACTAATAATAAAAAAGTTACTAAAATATGTATCAAAGACACAGCAACGACTCCCAAACAACTGCCAGCTCAAGGAATAACTGCCTTAAAAAAGAAACAAAAACCAAATAAAAAACCCTGATAAACCTACTCTTAGTAATCTATAACTACCACTACCACAACTAAAACAAAAAAAATTACTTTATGAAGATAATCACACCGCCTAGACCACCACCACTCTTCTCACCACAGTGTAAGTTCTCACCTGGCTGGTGAAAGACAATATTGTTAACAATGTGTGGATTTTATTTTCAATTGCTTTATAATTAAAATATCAGCTTATTAAAGGACACTACTCTCATCACTTTTACTAGGAATAAGCTAAGAAATAGCAGAGACTGCAACCTCCCTGAAGACCAAAATAGCTAGAAAGAGGGTATTAGGGCACAAAAAAAAAAAAAAAAAAGGGCATTGGCTGAAGTACAGCTGCAAAATTTAGGACAAAACTGTGGAACCTATGAGAACGCAGCATTAACTAGAAAAAACAATACTTAACAAATACAGCTATGCAGTGTACAGGCCTGATTAGCCTAAGTCACAGGAGTGAAAGAAAGAAGTATTAGAAATCCTACTTGTAGCATGATCTGAGTTTGTCTCCATAGAATCAAGAGGTCCAAGAGTTCAGTGCTTGAGAAGAGAAATGGGAAACACCTCTGCAGTTAAAGCTGCATGATCCCAAGGGCATCAGAGACCCACCGAGTGAAGACCAGGATCTAAATTATATTCTTTCAGATTTACAGGGGTTATGAAAAGCAACTTAAATATTTATTTGTGTATGTAACATTACCTTCCAATTTGTTGCCCTTACGTATATAGTTCAGAGGTTCTATTACTTACTAAAAAAATTGAAATTCGCAGTCCACCAGAAGCTACAGCTGCAGGACACAGTGCTTGAAGCATCTATATGCTTTGAGCTCAAGGTACAGTCATAAAATTAAATATCTAAAAGGTTGGGTGTATGTGACATCATACAATGGATTTTTCTAAAAGCATCAAGATTTCCTGTTATTCCTCAAAAAATATATTTTTCTTCCTTTTCTCTTATAGGTATAGCTGTATTAGAAGTCCAAAGAAAGAGAATCCAGTACTTGCCAATCTCCAAGTAATTATGGTCAGGCTTCATTTCCTGCAAAAGGCAGTCTGGAGTTTCTTACCACCACCCTCATCTCTTAAAATGTGAAGTGCAGAGTGCTTTGCTCTTAAGGACGTTACAAAGAAAGCGCCATGGCCTTTAAGTTTCCAGCCACTTAAAACTGTGCAGATATGATGAGGCAAGATACGTTGCCTAATGCTCCTGCTGCCACCTCTCAGCAAGCGGAGGCGGTCCCAGGGAATACGGACCTTCTCCGTAACGTTCGGTTTTACGTAAAAGCTCCAGTAAATTAAGTTTCCCATTCCAAAGCGACCAGATTCCCATCACACTTGTGTAATCATCCAACAACCCCTAGCCTTCCCCCTAAATCCTTGGAGGACATTTTTCGGCCTCAGAGCCTCTCCAGCTAACGCTAAAAAGGCCTTTTGATTACAGGGTGGATAATTTTTCTTACTTGCCAATTTTAAAAATATGCTCCAGCGTTAAACATTTAAGCTAAACTTGGAGTGATAAGAATCTATGGTGAGGTTTAAAGTTTATGATCTATTAAATTCATACAAGGGAAAAATACATTCAAATGATATAAACTTTAATGCTCTGCTGGCAGCCAAACCATCACATTGCTGGAAGCCACTGTAGAGCCGAATCGGAGCTCTGAAGCACTTGACCGGCTTTTGCCAGCAACCGCTTCTGCCATTTTCGTTTGTTCAACCACTTCAACAGTTGGTTCACTCGAACTGCTAAAGAGCAACTGACAACTCAGAAAGCAGGAAAGCCTGCCTTTCTTTTCCAAATGATGAACAAGAAGGAACAGTGACTGGATTTGATCTGTTAACTCCGAATCTCGCAAGGCATGGTGACCAGAAATAACTGACTCATTTCACGCACTACAGACAATTCTACTTAATCTGGTTTAAATGCAAAACACATTTGGATATATTTGTTTCTTCTTATGTATCTAGCACAATTAGGATTCATTTTATTTAGCTAATAAAGTTAGCTAAAAGCCATCTAAAGCATGGGGAATTATGTTTCTTAAACATTAAGAATCTAAGCTGCATAACTACTGAAATAAATGCATATAGATGCATACCCTCCTGCGTAGCAAGAGGCATGATCAAATTAGACCAATTAGAATCAACTTTTCTTTAGGAAAAATAATTAAGCACAAATGCAAAATAAAATTAAAAACAATTATTTAATCAGGATTTCCTGCTCGCTGATTTAAGTCATGATTAAAATTAGTAATATAATCACTGTGATTTCAGTCAATCCCTCCAGCACAGACCCACCCCCGAAGGCTTGCACAGCCCCAGCCTTCCCCCGTCAATCTTCAGCACATCCAACCTCACTTAAGCCCTTCTGCTCCCCTCTTCTGGGGCTAAGTTTGACTGAGGTCGATTAAAGCTTACAAGCATTCATGTTCCCGCCACCTACCGCATCCTCTCCAAGGAAAGGCTGGTTGCCAGGATTTTTCTCCTGACATATCCCGGCGCACTGCTCAGGAACGCAAGAAAGGAGTAAGACCTCCAGAGAGAAGGTGCCTGCGAGGAAGCAGACCCTTAGTTTCTATCCCAAACAGAGCATCTCAATAAGGATGGAGTCAAGATGAAGGGAAATGTAGGATCCAAAATACCTTCTGATGGCTCACTAACCCTTCTCTACTGCTACCGAACTCGATCCTTAAGTACTGAACATAAAGTGCAGTACTCGTCCCTTGTTATCTTCAGCAACCATTAGAAGTTTTCCACTTGCAAGCCCACCTGAGAAACTGGGTTATATTATGGTGGCCAGCTTCTGTTTAACTGCTCTCCAGCAATCACAACTGGAACACCGGCATTCTCAACAGAAACCCTGACTACTCTTCTTCCTCTACCCACCTTCACCTCCACTCAAAGCAATTTGGCAAACCAAATTTCCCTTTTCCTCTTTTACAGTTTAAATACCCCAAGCCAAACAGAAAGAGGTTCATAAAGACAAACCTTTTCTTCCCCCCGCCTTGTGTGCTTTTATGTTTTAGGGGAGCTACAGTTCAGGAAATACTCTACTGCATAAACACAATTTACTACCTTAAACATTTTCTTGTGTAAAAAAACTCAGCACGGGGGCAAGAAATTCAGTATGGGAGTAATTTGGATTGGGAGCAAGTACTACTTCAAAACAACACCTTATATCAAGAACACAGAAAGCATAAAGGATTATTTAAGCCTATTTAAGATTATTTCCATAATCTCCGTTCTTCAGGTAGCAAAATTCTTTAGACCTAACTTTGACCGCGATGCACGCATATACAGTAGCCTTTCCCAGAAGTCCCAACAGTCAGTCCCAATGATTTTGCAATCATTTAGGATTACCAGGCTCTAAGAAAATCCAAAGGAATGTCAAGACTAATTGCAGACCAGAGTTATTACTAATAAGCAAGTTTACTTCAGCTTGCTGAAGAAAAAAATTTACTTGCTGAAAGAAAAAGCAAACAAGTAAAAAACGTATAGAAAAAAAATAATGAGAGAAATAACAAGCTTTTTATTTGAATGGAGATAATAATAAATAAATATAGCTTGTCCTTAAAGATATTGATTCTCTCTCCATTTAAAATTGAATAGATTAATGGGAAATTTCATTCTAGGCAAGTTAAAACAGAATTAAAACAAAACAATCACCCAAGTACTAATTTGTTCTATTCTCTGCAGCACTAGCCTTTTAGAAAGCCAGATTCAAACAAGGGCCCGTATTAAAAAAAAAAAGGTCATATTTTCCAATTTCTCATTTGGGCATGCTATAAAAATCTCATAAGAATTTAGCATAAGCATCAGCTCACTATGAGAAACACATCTGCAACAACACCAGCAATAGTATCACAAGCTGGAATCTGCGCATATCAGTGGAACAACATAAAGTCTTACACAACACCTGTTCATGCTACAGGCAGCCTAAATAACCTTTTATGATTGCTGTGCTCATCCAAAGTAAAAATATACCATCATCTTTAAACATGAATTGTTCCCATTCTTCTCTGCTCCCACATAAACTGGCCAAATGCATAAAATTCTCAATCTACAGTTGAATGATAAAAAACAAACTTACTGGTTAAGCAAATAAAGCAGCTAAATTTTTACACTACAAGCAAACAACAGAACAAAGCAACCCTGCAAGTTTTAATAAGATCAGGTAGCTTTCATGTTCATGGACTAAAATACTGTATATAGCATGTGTGACACAACCTGGCATCTAGAAACATTTTCTAGACTGGAAACTTAAGGAGGAAATAAACTGTACCTTTACGCTCAGATGGACAAGTACCATCACATTTTAGGTAACAATAAATACAAACAGCATACACGTATCAAATTAAAAAGTCACCAACAAACTTTGCTACACCTACAACATTAGTTCTTCAGAGAGTATCAAATATATGTCATGAGTTTATTTACCATTTTGTCATCATAGGTTAACTTGGGCTCAAATTCGAAAACTGAAATTCACCTTCCTGTCGTGGTAATTCAAAGTTGTATTAGGCATTCTGTTTTAATTTTAGTAATGTGTTCAAAGCTGACAGCACACACAAAAAATAACTTGCAAAGCATCATGTTTGACTACCAGACACTGTGGCACTGCCCCCAACCTCAAGAGAAGCTATTCCAAGACACTCACATGTATCTGCCAAAATCTCTTCCGTCTCTGTGCCTTGTCAGCAATGGTGTGAACATCCCCCATTTACAAAACAAGCACTTTCCAGCTATGTGCCTTGGTCTTTTTAGTCACACGCATAAAGTAGACAAAAGTCAAAAAACTTCAAACATGAAGTTGTACAACTGCAATTACATGAGCTGTGGCACAAGATTTAGCCACACAATCACATACTGTATGTAAAATAATACTGCATAACAGTCCTCCGAAATTCCTGATAGCATCTACTGCAGGGCTCTTGAATAAGTAACCACATATCCCACACATAAGTTATTGGCATATAAAACAATTGACAGAACTACAGACATTTACAAGCTATACGGAAATGCAAACAAGAAACAGTTCTGGTACAATAAAAGTGTACAGATGCAATTGTATTCAAGCCCACCCCAGTCCTTTAATTTTAAAACCCTAAAACATAAATTCAAATCTATACAGCTAAGCCATGATGCCCCTGTAAGTCAAGATATAGAAGATAACATCCAACGAAAAATGTTGCTGCAATGTTGTAGTGCATTTCAAAAAAGATTAATGATTTTCTTTAATTTCACCTGCATTTCCCAAGTAGACCCTTTTGATACTGGCAAGGCATTGCATTTTTTTTTAAATAACTTTGTGCTATAGTTATACATGCCAGAGCTTTTATTTTTGCTTTCTCCATATTAGAGCTTCAGAGAATATTTTTAGGACTTCCTAAATCAGGGTGCTGGGGGTTTCTGTTCCTAATAAATCAGAACCTTTAAAAGCCCATAGGAGAGATGTGGGCTCACGCCAAACTTTCACAGTGAATCACAGGTAAGGTCAGATAAACCACAGCACACGTGGGGCACTCAATGAAGGCCTGCGCATCCAAAGGCAACATGGGTATAACTGTCACAGAAGCTAACCAAAGGGATTTGAATCCACAAATGAGAAGGCCAGGCCGGGCCACAAGCTCAGCCCAAGCACCGAATGCACCGTATCTGGAAATATTACCCACTCAAAACCGGCACAGGCATTAGCAGCAATGCAGCTCTGATCCGGTATGGGCCAGCAGCCTCATGCACTGTTCCAAAGCTCATAACCTCTGTTAACACCACAAGGTATCACAAGTTCAGAATCGACGAGAGCACTAATTCCTGTAAATACACTGCACTGCAAATATTGCATGCTTCTTAGTTTGATCTGACATAATTCTTTCACATATATAAGCCAATGTCTATGAACATACTGACATGTTTATATTTCAGGGCCTACTGCTTTCAGGCAAGATACTTCATTGTAGAATGTACACACATAAATTAAGGTGTGCTGATAACACCCCACGAGCACGAACACAAAATATAAACCCAAGCATGGCTGGCAGCTTATGCTGATTTTCAAACAGAACTACCTAGTGAGGATGCACAATTATCACGACCCAGGAACACTGTGCAAACACAGTACATTATAGTACCAAGCAAACAACAGGGTTTTGATTACTCTGTAACCCCTGAATCTGTATTAGAGGATGTAAATTACAGTATCCAGAAAAATCCAACAGCATGAGTCATAAGAAAGAAAAAAGTAAAAAGCATCATCATCATCACGTTAAAAACTAATTTCACAAAAACGTTCTTCCTTGTCTAAATAGAAGTAGTCAAGGAACACCACTTTTCTTTAAAATAAATACATATATAAGTTGTGCTGCAATAATCATTTCGGGCTTGCATGCTGGCTATCTGAAATGCATCCAAAAATACCTCACGTATACACTCTACATGAATATTACATGCACGCATATTCATAACAAGTGTTGCAACACTGAAGAAACCTACTCTCGATAAACTTAAACTACATATTTGGCTGGTGGTGGTTGTTTTTCTAAGAGCTTCAGTTTCCCAGAGAAGACGAGCACAAAATGCCTGCCACTTTACTCTGCGTCTTTAACATATACCATAATTCCTTTCCAGGTATTTTCTAGAGCATTTCATGTCGATCTACCTGCAGGAGCGTGTGCAAAAGTGACACAGAGTGATACAAGTCTGACAACTACTGGCGTGGAAAATGGAGAAACACAGACTGCGTTATACGTTTTCAGGATGTCAAACCCCTGTTACCAAATCCTTACATCGCTTATCAACCAAAAAAAAAAAAAGCAAGCTAGCAAGCAAGCAAGCAGCTACAGGAAGACCTGAAAAACAAAGACTCAGACTCCCCATTTTCACTATTATTTCTATTTTAAGTTAGCAAGTTTCCTGCTTGGGCGATGACGTTTTGCAGGCGCTACAAGAAATGCTACATGGTATTCATTAAACTGGGGCAAATCAAGTAAAATTATACAACTGCTCGGTATGCAAGTATCCGTGTATAAAAGTTCTCCTTCGCCACTAACCGGCGTTCAGCAAGTAGTTATTTTAGCTAAAAGCACCGAGCAATTCACTAGCTGTATAACTGCTACATCTTGTGGCAATACATTTCAACGCAAGGAGGAAAACCAGACAATACCCGAAAGGGAATAACGAAGGGACTTGTTTGCTCATAACCTTCATACAGATATTCCCTGCAAACACCCACAACACCCTGCTGTCGCTGTCGGTGTAACACAAGAGGGGAGGAGCAGGGGAGGGAGGAGAAAAATATTATCATCTAAGGCGTGATGGAGGACAGGAGAAAGTTGCAGTCATTCCGTGGTGGCCGTAAAGCGCCCTGTCACTTCTGGCCGTAAAACCGGCCGCCCCCGAGGGCGCCTTCCCCACGGGGACGAACCCTCCGGTGTCGGCCCCTCTCTCCTCCCCACCTCCATGATGCCAAAAGTGCCCGACTCCCTCCATCCAGCAACAACGGCCGCATCCTCCGGCGCAGCACTTTTACTTTGCCGCTGGCAGAGGGGAACCGATTTCGGGGAGGACGCGGCGAGCGGCCGCCCGAGGAGAGCCGCCGCGGGAGGAGACGCGAGCGGCGGCGGGCGGACGGCCCGGGAGCCGAGGGAGCGCGGCCGATCCCCCTCCGCGGCCCGGCGGCAGGGGGGGAACAACGAGGCGCCGCCGCGCTGACGAGCGGCGGCGGGAGGCGCGGGCGGGGGCGACGGGGCCCCGCTCGCCCAGCACCCGAGGCTCCCCTCGCCGCGACCGGGCCCAGCGGTGACCCCGCGCCGCCGCCGCCGGGGGCACCAGCCTCTCCCGCCGCCGCTCCCCGCCAGCCCGGGACCGGCCTCCGGCGACGGCTGCCGGCGGCCCCTCCCCGAGGGCCGGGCCCCCCGCGCAGCCCCGCGGCGCGCTGGTTACCTTCCTTGGGCGGCTTGCCGGGCGGCGCGCCGTGGAGCTGGGAGGCCGCCGCCGCGGAGCAGCCCTGCAGGCTCGGTGGGGACGTGGAGAGCCGGGACCAAGATGGCGGCCCCTCCAAACTTCCACTGCTACTTTGGACACTCATCAAGCTACTTTCCTGGAGCCCGGCAGCCGCCGGGGGCGGCGGGGGAGGCGGCGCGGCGGGGGGACACCCAGCGCCGCGCTCATGGCCGGGGGGCCGGCCCGACACCGGCGCGGGGAGGCCGCCGGCGGGGAGCGGGCTCCGGAGGCAGGCGGGGCGCGGGAGAGACGGGGCGCGGGGCCAGCGCAACCTGCCCGCACCTCTGCACTGCGTCGCCGCCGCCGAGCAGCCGCCTGTGTCTGAGGCTAACCTTCCCCGCCGCCGCCGCCGCCGCTGCCGCCGGGGAGGGGAGGGGAGGGCGCAGGCGGGGAGGGGTCATGCGCAAACACGATCGCGAGCCGAGCGAGCGCCGCGCTCCGCCGGCGCCCAGCCGAGCCCAGCCGCGCCGTAGCCGCCCAGGGGGGGCGGGCGGGGAGCGGCGCCCCCCGCGCACGCACCTGCCCCGCGGCCCCGGCGCGGCGCGGCCTGAGCACGCCGCCCGGCCCCTGCGCGTGGCCGGCCCGCGGCCGCCCGCCGGCTGACCCCCCCCCCCCCGCCCCGTCCCCAGGCACGCCCGTCCCGCGGCGGCGACCTCCCTCCCCGCCACAGCGCGCACCTTCCGCGCCGCGGGCAGCGCTCCGCCGGCCGCCGCGGCGGGACCGGAGGTGGCTCCCCCGAGGCCGCGGCGCTTCCCTCCGTCCAGGTCTCCGCGGCGGCCCGGTCCGCCCGCGCCGGAGCCCCCGCGCCTCGCCACCACGGCCATGGTGGCGGGGCGCGGGGGAAGGCGCGGCGGCCGCCGCGGGAGCGGAGCCCGTACGCGCCGCTGCGAGGGCCGGGGCCGGGGCCGCGCCGCCCGGCACGGGACCGCGCGGGGCGAGCCCACCCTGCTGCTGCGGTAAGTACGGGCAGTAACAGCGGGGCTGAACGGGGCACTTCCCGGCACGGTCTAGGTGAACGTTGTTTTTGCAGCTTTTCCTCCCGGCGCTGACAGGGGTCTGCCGCATTTTAAGTGTTTTTCTTTTCCCGAACAGGACGGTGGGGCGGTAGAGACTCGAGGGGACCCGAGAGAAGCTGTTGTCCTGAGGGAGAAGGTGTTGCTCGTCAGCCGTAACCTGCCTCGCTGCAAAGCAGCAGCTCCCAGCAGAGGAGCTGAAACCCGAGCAGGAGCCATGTGCCAGGCCCCACCACCTCTCACCTGCCTCGCACCACAGGCTGAGGCTCCCAGCTGGGCACCAACACTGACCCGTGCATCTTTCAAAACAACCTCTCCACCTTGAATTAGACCAGAGTGCAGACATAGCAGAATTTAAAGCCAATTTTCAGTTTTTCCTTCCTTAAAACTAACAGTCTTCACTAAGAATGTGCAATAACGTGGCAAAGTAAGTTCTGGAACAAAGCTTTTTAATTTATGACTGCAACTTAGGTATGACAATGACTTTGATTACTTAAGAAAAATCATGGTTTGCAGATATATTGCATTCTGCATATATAAAGAACTATATTCATCAGCCAGGCATAGCGCTCAGTTTGCGGTCGCTGTGTGGAGACATCTTGGCCCTCTACTGACCTGCTCTCCCCTCTATTTGAGAATGGCATGAATAGATTACTAATGTTGGGTTGCAGCTCTGTGCACAATACAGATACTACCAATTCTGTCTCTTCCTTTTAAAGTGACATCTGTCAAATTATCTAAAATCTTCACCTCCCACAAGTATACAGCATAGCTGCAAGTTTCTTAGCAATTCAGTATTAACTTGAAGTAAAAATTAGTATGTTTTACTTGCTAAATAAGTCTGTTCCAGGACATCTATTTAGTAACATCTATACATTTTTTTGGCAGAGAGAAGTGATCTGATACTTCAACCAAAACTTACTTGCTTTTAAGGACTTGATCTTAGAGAAGACTTCTCAGGCTTTACCTAAGCAAATTACACCAGGAAATTGCTAGTACTTAGGCATGAAGTAAAACCGTGCTAGTTCACTCTGACTGCAATATTAATATTTAGTAGCTGGCATAGAAACTTATTGGAAAGTTAAAAAGAAAACATACTCATAACCCCACAATCCATACGATAGTGTAAGTGAACATGCACCTCATTTCCTAATGAGTATATCCTGCTGCAGCATGCTGGTTTTAAAATCTGCCAAGTAAGAAGCAATAAGTTAAAGAAATTCAGTCTCTCTGTTTATACTCATTTGCATCCACTTAATACAAACCCCTGCTACCCTTACAAAAACATACATAAACAAGCATTCTTTCTGCCACTTTTGCTTACAAACTGTTGCCTACAAGTCATTCTACTGATATGGTTGGGACTCTTTGTTTAAATAAAGCATCAGTCGCTTTGACTAGGGGAACAGGATATGAAGAGGAAGATTCCATTCATTAATTCTTCTATCAGACATGCAGTTTAAATATTATACAACTGCTGAGATGTCTTTTAAACTGTCATAAATTAACACTATGAAAAATAATCAGATTCTTGCAATATCTGGTCATGTATCAGAGGGCACCTCACTGAGGGACCAGGAGTGAGTGGGCACGTACTGCAGGATTCCCCACCAGAGCACTCATTAAACACAGTGCCTGCTGCTTGGCAGAAATGGGTACCTGCTGCAAAATAACAGGTTGGGGCCCACTTTTGGTAATACAGCAGAGTTATATCTCTTGGTTTTGTGAGCTGCCGATGTAGATTGAAAGCAGAGTGTGAATTATATAGATCATGTCCAGATGAAACAATCTTTATAACCTTAAAAATACATGGAGCTGGTATGTTTCCCCTCTGTAGTTCATAGAAAACCTACTTTCTTAATGTCTTAGAGCTGACACTGATTTTAAGGTAGCCCTTTATTTGTAAAGCCACGTTGCTTCAGTGTTACCAGTTTAATAGTATCACGGCAGGAGAGAACATCATCTTCATTAATACCTTTTAGAAATTTCCAAACATATTCTAAAAGACTTCCGTTATTACATAGCATCATAAGTGCACGTAATGCTTTCTCTTGAATGCCCTGCCTTTGTTTTGCAATAAAACTTTATGGTCCAGTGGCCAGATGGATAACCTCTCACAGTGGTGAGCAGTCAGCCCAGTGTCACCCACCCAAAATGTTAAAAACTAAATCCAACTCAAATAGTACTGAATAACTATTACTTATTCTTTAAAAAAAAAAAAATTATATCTTTGCCTTCTAGTTTTCAGGGGCAGAATAGTCTGCTGTCGAGGTTTCCTGTGTAAACACTGCGTATCATCAACATCGGGCACAATTTGAAGTAGTAGATATGGAGAAATCCCCTTTCAGCGGGATTGCACTGGATAATAATGAAGAAGGTGCCACATACCTACCTACAAGGGAAAGCTTGACTCCAGGTGAAGCCCAAGAAAGCTCATTTAGTTTTGCTAACTGCTACAGAAGAGGACCTCAAAATTCAGATCAGAATGGAGAAGAGTGAAATGCCTATGTGCTATTTTTCTCATGAGAATGTGTCAAATGGAAGTTAGCAAGGTTTATCACAGTAGTAACCCTCGATTCAAGGACACCTGAAGAACAGAAAAGCATCATGAAATTTCATTACTCCAAAGATAAAAAAGCCAAGCAACAAAAATCCTGAAAAACATTAAAGTTGTGAGAGCTTTCAGCTGTGCCACTGGAAGAAACTTCTATCACAATAAGTTCACAATCTAGCCCTAAATCTTTAGAAAGGGAAGAGAAGTTAACTAGCAGATAGCAAAGGAAAGGGCTTAAAGAAAAGAATTGATGGGCTGCATAGTGAAAATAAGGAAGATTACAGCAGGAGCCAGTTTCTGAAGACATCTGCATTGCATCTATAAAGATAACTGTGCACTCGGGTCAAATGTAAATTTCAAAACTTTTGCATACATCCTTCACAGAACAAAGAGGCATCATTTCAAACATTACATGTGGTAAAATCCAGAGTTTATTCCAGATGTTCTTGAGGAAGAATATGCTATGATTGTGGGACAGATTACAGAGAGATTATAGTTTCTTCCCTATTCTGAGACCTTCACCTTCACTGCTCGCAGGCACCAAATATATTTTGGTGTCCTCATGAAAAATATGTACTCTATTAACATCAAATAATACATGTTCTTAATAACTGGGTATGTCTTATCTCTCTTTTTCCCGCCAAAATCAATTTGATATTTGCTGGCTTAGGTTTCATGCAAGCAGCAGATACTGCAATCAATACCTAGTAGTAGTGACTGATCAGGTCAGGAAACTGATTATATGAATAATGTATGTTTACATATAGGTTCTAAATAAGACCATTTTTAAATTATGTCAGTAATTAGAAGGAAGGCCTCAAATTAATGGGAAAATCAGAAGAAGTAAAGGTAGCAAAGGAACTTGATTTAGCAGGCTTGTACTTCTAGGAATGAAAGTCAAGAGTTTCCAGAATTATGATAAATGACAACATGCCTAGAAAAGTATTATACTATATGCTTCCAAACTTAAATCAGTCTCTATCAGCTAGAGATCAGGAAAATGTCAGGAATCAGAGATCATTACTGTCTTTACTTCGGATGCTTTTGGTTATCAATTTTGTTCGCCTGCTTCTTTTGATTAAGAGTTCTAAAATATGCCCAACAAGGGTATTACATCTCTTCTTTTTACCTTTTCATATATTTAATCAGAAATACTTAATATGTAGCCTTCTTCCACCTTCTTGGACTTGGAGCAAGTTACCTTCTTTGACAGACAGTAGAGCAAGCCAGCCTTGTTTCTATCCTTTTCTCAAACAAGCAATTCTCTTCTGCAAGCAATATTCAAGTCCTTTGATTTAGCCCATCAATTATTTGCAATGCCAGTGAAACTGAGGTTTTGTTTGTTAAGAAGGCTTCAAATTCTTTGTTAGTTCCCTGTCATCCTAGCACTTTGGATAATAGCCCTGTAGTGGTATTTTCTTAAAGTGTAAGCTATTACAGGATGCCACACTGTATATTTGCCAGTATATTTGCTAATATATGAGTTTTATACATAGATATATGTATACACACACGTACACATGCACTCACCTACTCCATGTATAGAAGGACATACACACACCCTATAACTATGCCAACACCAGCAGCCAATCTGATTTAACTATCATAGTGGAAAAATATTCTTGTAACTAAACAGATATACTGGTGCAGCAGCTTGAGTAGAAAATGCCTAAATTATTTCATCATCAAAATGATGTATTTATGACATTTCTAGGTGAGATGGAATGTAGTATGCTGGGAAAACATAACTTGGGAGAAGAAAATATTGTTTTCTGTCTTGGTGAATGTTGGAAGTTTGTAGCTCAAACACTCTGTCCTTCCTTCTGACACAGCTGAGCACATGTATGGGCCCTGTATCAGACCAATGTGCTCCTGGCTGGTCTGGGCTGGAATGACAACTAGAATCTTCCAGTCTGTGTCCTGTAGCTCAAGATTCAAAATGCAGTTTTGGCATGAGTACAAGGTAAAATGCCAAGTGACTGTGACAGCAAGTGCATTGCTGTGATAGAACACCATCTCAGATTGTAACAGCTTCTGCACCCGATTCTCACATAGCATTTCTATTTATGAGCAAATAGGAACGTTGCAATTGTACTAACATTAATTTTCAAGTTTAATTAAAGTTTTCTAAAACTGATTTAGAGCAATAATATTTTTATAGGAAAAAGTTATTTAGATCTTGATTAAATCAATTTTGAGGCTCACCGAATTAGAGCTGTCTCCCTGAGCCATATACTGCACTACATGCTTTATAATTTTTTTAATATAGCACTTGCTAGCAACTCTGAGTTGCAAGGTAACAAAAACATACATAAATAATATACTAGCAAAAATATCTTCCCTAAATATACCAGCATATCAAGATGCAGAGAAGCCAAAATGAAAAAAAAATGGTATCACATTAAGCCTACATTCGAGAAATAGACACAAACACCATGTAAGCACAGATCTATATTTATCATCCATGTAATTGTCATAAACTGCATTTATCATACCTTTGATATCATCACCATTAGCCAGATCCAGTGATCCACCTCTGCTATGATTATTTGTACTCCAAATCTCTAAGAAGCCTGCAAACAGCTTCCCTTCAAACCAAACACAAAAATTAAACGGTGGGGGTTTTTTACCATAGGAATGTTCCTCTCGACTCCAGTCTCCCTGCTCTAGCTACCAAGATTATTAGCTACATTCCAGTCAGAATCAAGGACAGTTTTACAATCCCTTCTTGCGTATGTCATTTTAATAAAAAGTAATTTGGTTTTAAATGTTCCCTGGTGAGGAAATGAAAAAACCCATCCTGATGGATGCTACATTCACTTTCTTTTTCCCCACCTGTCTGTTTTCATTTTATTCTATTGCTTTTCTTCCCATGTCCCTTGCAATCTACTTGTCTGCTATTCCCTGCAATTTTTTCCTACACTCAGACTATTCCTTTTATAACGCTGCTCGCAGGTAAACAGGCCCCTCTTATCTGTCAGGCTTCCTCTCCATCTTTTTTTAAGCTCATGCTTTTCCACACATCTTTTATACTTCTGTCTCACTCTTTACACCTTATATCTTCTTTCCTGAAGTATCTGTCTTGCCTGGAGCTTATTTTGTTGCCTTTGATTTTAAGCCATTAGAGACAGACAGTGTTTGCAGAGAGCCATGTCTGTATGTGGTTTCTAATAGCAATGGGGCATGTCTTGATGCTTTTTTCAGGCAAAAGTCATACCAGTTTAGGGTTGTTGGTTTTTTTGTAATTGCTGAATAAGGCCTTCAAATTTTGGCCAAATGACATCAACAATAAGCCTGATAGATGAGGAAATATTAGATATTAAAATGACAGTACAGATTCCCTGCCTCTGTTCCCTTCCAGCTCCAGATGAACTGGTCTGCGGCCTCACTCCGCAATGCCCCCTGTGCTGGGAACAGGGGAGCTGCTTTGCTCCCTCTGATCTGACACCCACCCTAGTCCAGCGTCCTTTCCCTGGTTCTGTCCAGACACGTCGTACTCCTCCAAGAAAAAGATAACAGCCTCACAGTCAGCAGATTTGGGACAACCTTTTGTTCTCACTCACCACCCCTCCGCACACACACACACACACACACACAAGGTTCTGGACAATAGCTGTACAGGAGACAAGCTGCCCAGCACATTCCTGAAGGGTACTGAGAACAACTACTTGTGATTTCAGACAGTTGAGGAGATGAGAGGAAAGGCTGTTTTGCATATTATTGAGCTTATCAGTTAATACTTCCTGATTAAGACAAAGATAGAAGGTATACATATAAAACTGATCACAAAACAATAAAATTAATGATGCCAAAGAAAGCACAGAGCGGCAGAAAGAGAATGGGCTTCCAAAAGCAGATTTTAGTTGGCTTAGGGAATGAATGGGTGGGTAGATCTTTTGGAAGAAATTCAGAAGGAAATGGGAGCATAGGAGGGCCGACAGTTACTGAAAGAAGTGTATTACAAGCACAACAGCAGACTACCCTGATGCAAAGAAAGCACTGAAAGAGAGCAGCAAGGCTTCATCAAGAGCTATTTGATTAACCAAAAAACAAGAAGGAATCACACAAAAAAGTGGAAGCAAGAACAGATGACTAAAAGTGAGTTTAAAAGAATAGCACGCTCACACGGGGAACAAATTGGGAAGGCTGAAAGGCAAAATGAGTTAAACTAGAAAAGGACCTAATTACACAATACAATAAAAGGTTACACATACGAAGTGAGGGAGACAAAGGAAGGTTCAAATCCAATATCTAACAAGAAAGATAGCAAATAATGTGACATGGAGAAGACTAAAATATTAAATGCTCTGTTTTGCCTAATGTGTCTACAAAAATCTTAGCATCAGATATGCAAAGCAATTAATTTTAATGAAGTCCAAGAAGCACAGACCAGAAAAGGGAGGGAATGGGTTAAGTGATATTAAGACATGCCAGTTTCTAATCCTGCTGACTTAAAAGTGTAGTTCAGAAAGCAGTGGATAAAGCCTGCCTCCCTGTAGCCTTGTGTCTCCTGTTTGGATTAGCCCAGAGCGAAAGCTCTGACTGAAATTTATGGCTGGAATATTCATAACGTTCTTCTGTGAGTTTTCCCGTGCCTGATATCATGGCTTCATTTACACTGAGTTCCTTGTTGCCATGGAAGACACTCTATTTACCTGCTCATTTTTACAAAAACTGTAGAAATGTGTCACCTTTGAGACCACCACTACTCAGTCCAGTTTGGTTGGAAAGCGAGCAACAAATTCAAAAGGCATGGTGTGGTCTGACTGGTCACACAGTGTGATCATATAAACTGTGTTTCCATAGGAAAATGTGCTAAAAATTACCCTGGAGTACTTAAAAGGATAAAATAATCTCTGCACGATGATTCTGGCGGGGTTTTTTTGTGGTTTGGCGTTGGGGTTTTTTTTGAGAATTCATGGAGTACAAGGGAGGTCCTAGAATACTATAAAAGATGAAAATGCTGCCTGTCTTAGGAATTAGAGTTCAGTTGACCTAACTTTCATAAATACTTCATCCATCTCTGAGGGATACTATCATAGGTTATTAGGCAGTTAGTGTATAGGCATGCAGATAACAATATAATAAAAAACAAGCAAGCAATAAGACGTTCAAATGTAGTCTTAGGATCATCATTGTGTCAAACCTCTCCAATTTCCTTAGAAAGGGCAACAGGCCTACTGAATAAGAAGGAAGCAGTAAATGTGATATCTGTGCTTTAACAAAGCTTTTAGTTGGGTCCTCTCTAATTTTGCCTGCAATACAAAAAATAGTGTAGATGAAATCAAGTAACAGTTGACACACATGTAGTTAAATATTTCTCCCAAACAGTATTTATCAACAGTTTCCTGACAAAGCAGGATGGCACTGCAGTAACATCCTTCAGGGATTTCTCATCCATCCTATTCTATTCAATTTTTCATTGAACAGCTTGGATAATAGAACAGGGACTAAACCTGTAAAACTTGCAAAAAATCTGGAAGGGGGTTGCAAACACATAGGAAAACAGATTAGAATTCAAAGTATCTAGATATTAAAATATCTAGAAACAGTATAATTGCAACAAGCTCATATTATATAGAGAGAAACTAAGTACCACCCATGACAAAAATAAAACAGAGTATATCAATATAATATGATGACACTTTAACAAGGCAACAGGATTGCAGAAAAGGATAGGGAGGTTCGAGTAGATTTCAGACTAAATATGAGTCAACAACATGAGGATGTTGCAGAAAGGCATTTCGCATTCCAGGATGTATTAGGAAGTGTGCAGTATGTGAGATGCAGGACCTAATTATTTTGCAATCTCCAGTGCCGCTGAGGCCTCAGCTGGAGCATTCTGTGTAATTTTAGGCAATGCACTCCAAGAACAATTTCAATGATTTGGATGGAGTTGAAATGAAATCAACAAGAATGATAAGTTATTTTGCAAATATGACTTACAATGAAAGGTTGAAGGAATGGGGCTTGGCTTCCTCAGAAAAAGACGACCAGGGCAAAAATGCATATTTTAAAAGGCAGCATACAGAAAGCCATGATCAACAGTCCTTTGTACCCACCTGAATCCTGAATTATAACAAGTAATTGCTTCATTTACAGCAAGGAAGAGTAGACTAGGTAAAAAAAAAAAAAAGAAACAACAAAAAAAATCCTTTCAACTTTAAGTCTAGATTAGATGGAATAGGTTTATGGCGATTGCGGAATCCCCTTCATTTGTGATTTTTAACAGCAGCCTACACAAACATCTGTCAGGGATGACCTAGTTACCCATTTCCTGCCTCAGAACAGGGATGGACTGGATGACCTTTTAAGGTCTTTTTCTGCCCCTCTCCTTTTTTTTTCCTGTAATGATTTCAGTACTAGAGAACCTGTTTCCTTTAATTTGGCTGCTATAGGTTAGGCAGTACAACTGTTGTAGGCAGCCAAGGCCTTAGTAAAAATAAAACAAGCCTCCATGTAAAATAAGAAATAATTCAGAAAATGAAAAAATAAAGAATACTAACTTTAGCAATTTTAAAACATAAATGTGTCAAAAAAAAAAAGAAGAGATAAATAAACCCCAGATTTTTATAACGGCAAATGCTATTAACATTTTTTTAGCCAGCTTGCATGTATATATCTTTGCAAAAGCTTCATTCAATACTCACTATATTCTGTTAATAATGATGATAGAGTTGACTGTCATATTGAGTGATATGATCAAATCACTGTGATCATGGCAAAAATCATAGTGCTGTGTTAAATTTAACTAAAAAAATACTATTCTTGATTTATTACCTTATTTCTTAAAAAACAGTTCTATTGTCCAAAACATCCATTTTATAACCATTAAGATGTCAAATTGAGATTTTGAATTCTTTTAAAATAACCAGGGTAGTAAAAGGTATTTTTATTTTAATTCTTAATTTTAATCTGGGTTTATTTAAAGAGAAAAAATATCTACAATTTTCAACAAGAAACAAAAGTGACACATGAAATACAGAAAAACAACTCACAGAAAAACTGTGAATGAAGCTCTGTCAGCACCTCGGAGTTATGATGGTATCGTAAACTACACGAGAGCTTTTCTCCTGTGCTTAAGATGCTGCCATCAGAAACCTTCTGTGTTTATCCACGGTAGCCTTAGGTATCACCGTTACTGGTACTTAGATAATATCAAGCTATGCACATGCACAGAGGCACGAAGTGTCAAGCTATAGTTACAGTTGATTTGATAACACTTTCATCCTGAGAGCTAATGCAATCCCTTTTAAAGAAACAAAACCATCATTCATGTTGAAGTCTTCATGACTACTATTAAACTTTTAGATTATTTTTAAGCGTTAATTTTTAAAAATACATATTTCTTTTTCCGTTTCTCATAACTACCAAGAAGGCCTCTTCCAATTATCTAAGCATGAAAAAAATTCTGTTTGAGAATAACATTTTGAAATATTTATTTAAAATTACTTTCCTAGAACTCTAAAATGGTTATGTTTTCAGACCAAGCTTGTAGTTTACAAGACATACATAGCATACAACGGTTTTCATGTGTTCCAACAAACCAATCAAGAAAAGAATCCAATTCCTACTACTGGCCTGCAGTGGGATAAAAGGAAACAAGTTGGTAAACCACAGACATCTGGTTCAAAATATGGGATGTGTGGCCAAAGGCCATAACATGTTCTATATTACCAAGATCCCCATCAAAAAGTCTGTTCAACCTTTCCAAATAGTGTGAATTATCAGAACTACACTAAATGGTAATTTATCCCAGATCAATATAATTCTTATGTTTGGCTCTCCTGTTTCTGTAGACAGGCGTGTTTAATTCTGTGTGTGTTTCCCAGATGCTGTTAGGTTAAAAGGACCTGAGAAGGAATTTACTGAAGTAGTAAGACAAGAAAGCAAAATGCCCATTGCTTCAGTTGGTGTATGACATTCATAATGCAACTGAGGAGATTAGCTTTAATTTCCAGTCTTAACACACTATTGCATGCCAGATTTTTGCAATGCAGAAATGTGAGCAGGAGGACATTGCGGGAACACTGACACATACCAATGAATCCCTTTTCATTTTCTGGATTGGATTTTTGACTGTCCTGCATACCAAAATGTAAGCCTTTCTCCCCCTTCCCAACCTTGTTTAAAGCACACAGAAGAGATATGAACTATATAATGTAGGAATTAGCATAACTGTTTGGGAAATACTGAGAAGAAAGTACAATGGTTGTGCCTGTAAAACTAAGTTCTTATGCATGTAAAAAACCAAATGTATACAACCAACTGTGCAGTTTCTACCTACAAAGTGAAAGTCTGTGCCTATAAATACATGTTTTTGTGGGTGCAATGTATGTAGAATTGCTTCTTTTTAAACCAACGCAAATTGAAACTGAATTTTAGGCCTTCCCATCTTTCCACGCCTCTGGTATAATACTGCATATAGAATGAACAGCATCATAAAGGAATTTGTTTGTATCTCATCTCTTTTTTTCCACAAATTGTATTCCCAGACTGTTCCCAGCAGCTGTTCATCTAATTCATCAGCAAGAACCATAGAACATATTCAACAAGATTATACCACTTTCACTTGGCCCCTTCAGAGAAGGAGAGGAAAAGTAGAGAAGTAGGAGAGGTAAGAATGCAATACGTGAGTGTATAGGAAAACATTAAATTCCCCCAGTCCTGCAACTCAGTTAGACCTTAGTTATAGGCAAAACCCCACAAACTGCCCTTTGATGTGTTAATTGAAGTCTAGCTTTCCACATGGTCCCATTTTCTTTTCAACACAAGGGTCACTAGCTGCTCTTGAGAAAGAAAAAAATTAAATGCCTGCCATATAGTTTTTCCTTGCTCACTTCAAGAACAAAGGGTTAAGACAGGCATTGAAAAAGCATCCAAGAGATTAGATAAACAAAAATGCTTAGGTATGTGTATATGTCCGTATGATAAGACAATTCCTAGACATCTTTCCCCCTCCCCTTGCTGCAACACAGACAAAAGATGGTGTCAAGCCTGTTAGGCCTCCTCCCTTTCTCTTCCGCTGCAGCTTTCAGTAGGCACAATGCTTATTAGTACCACAACAAACACGGATTTTGTAGTTCAAGTGAACCTCATCTTCTGGGATGTAATCAATGGGTAAATAAAAAAAGAGGTCATAAATTAAGGACTCAAACTGCAAACCAACCCAGAAAGTAACAGCAGATATTAAAACATGCCACAGTATGCAGAGATGACATTGACTCTTACCTGCACCTAATCAAAGAGGCTTGAAGATCAAACCAGACACATTCATCTCTTGCTTGTAATTTGCTCTATGGCAGTCCAGCAGTGTTTCATAGAAGTATTAACAATCACAAAAACTACAGATGGTAAAGAATTCTGCATGTCCTTCAGTCAATGCAGGATTTTTCACTCCTTGGTTCAGTATCAAGCACTGGTGGTTTTTAGTGGTGGATCTGCAGCCCAGTAGCTCTCAGTACACTGGAGTATTCTTCATTATGGTCTGGCAATGTTAGCTTTGCTGATTTTTCTATAAGGCAGAAGAGGGTTTTTTGCTGCAGTCTCTCATTAGCTTCCTAATTCTCCAATAAATCTTAAGAGGGTTGGATTCATCATTCTTGCCAATTTTAGTAGGAAGCAGTTACTGTCCACTAATAATAAATATTTACATTTGCAGAGTTGTTTTCTCTGTTATGTTACATCTTGACCCATAACTGTTCTTTTTACAAACAATCCATATTTGTTGCATATTTGTAAAAGTCAGTATCAGTATGCAGATACTGTAGCATATTTTGAGGATGTCCTGTTGCTGTCTGGATAGATGTGCAATTTAAGTACTCCATTATGACCTTATTTTGACATATCCTGTATTTCCCATCTATGTTATATTTCAATCCCCCTTTTTTAGATTGTCTCCAATTTGTTGGCCCCATTCTGGTAATGAAGTGACTCTAACTGAATGCTTTCAGTCTGGTCTGACAGATGTATACCAGGATGCATCTAGTATAATAGTTCATATATTAGAGGAAAAGATCAAAACTGCATCCTCTGCAACACTGATTAAGGGACGGCTTGAATCCATAAGGCATTTCAGGGCATACTGCTAAAGATATCGCCTGTAAGAATAGGAAAATTGAATCTATTGCACGTAGTATAAAAAGCCAAATGCTGGAGATACTCAGCACGTAGCCTGAAACACACTAGCATGAAATGAGGCAATGAAGTGGTCTCACTGGGCCAAGCTGAGTATCTCAGGATGGTGACATCTAATACCACAATGCAGAACTTTGCCCAGTCTTGAGTAAAACTTCCAGTACTTTCAGACTTCAAAAGGACTCTGTCACCTCACACTACTGTTCTACTTCTTTCTGGTTTGATACACATCTTTTTTTTTCCACTTCATTTTTGGAAATTATTCAATAAAATCCTTTTCTTCCCTTCTTAAGTTCTCTCTACCACGTGCACACTGTCCTTCAAGAGTTTTCCTAATTGCAATCAAGACAGCTCAAGTTTCTCAGGGAAGATCATTGCAAAGAAATTCCAGGGCCAGCTCTAGTATGAGTCTTGTTTTACCATTTACAGTGACAGAAGAATTCCCTAACATAGACAACAGCCACTGCTGAGCTTAAAGCTACAAGGCACCACTCGATCTGAGAGTCAGCTGATTTTAAGTGTGCAATCAAATACAGGCAGGGAAAAACTGACTGATGTGTCAGAGCCTCCTTAATTTGGAAGAAGATATTACACAGTGCACTGAAGCACCTATTATGGCTGCTATTGCTGCATATAGGTATAAGCTCAGCAGAAGGTGATCTCCATTGCTCTGGCAGGAGGCACCCAGACACTATTCAGAGAAAGAACAAGTGCTTCCGTGTCATCAATCAAGCTGAGAGAAGCAATCAGAAGTACAAAGTAGAGATCCAATTTCATAGGGAGAGGCTGAATTAAATTTCGGACTACTCTTAACAAGTATCTGGGGAGCTGCAGGAAACTATTACGCAAAATAATTTTATCTACAGGATTCATTCTCATGCAAACACATCAAGGAGTTATTTTCTCAGCTGACATCTAAACAGCCCTATCAAAAAAAGTATGTTAGTCTTACCTGGAAGATATGGAGCAACAGTCTTCAATCCATGACTTGTAGGCAACATACTGCCCAAAGACCCTCTGTAATGTTGCTGATGTCCACAGCACGCTACCTACTGAGCAGTGGGTAAGTGAAGACTGGGATCACAATCAAGAGTCTTTTTCCTTCTTTCATGAGGTGCAAGATACCTCCCAGAAACATGTGCATGACAGCATCTGCTTTACAAAAGGTAAGATCTGAGGATAGGAAGCTAATACAGAACTAGAGAGAACCAAAAAAGAGAGCTGAAAAATTAAACAGTGCCTTGAAGGGCTTTAAAAACTTACTTAGTTATAAATGGTGTACTTTATTAATAAAAATCAAAGCTTTAATGAATCTGACATTCTTTGATGAGTTTCAAAAAAGTTACAAAAAACAAATGCTAACCACAGTTCCACAAAGAACCCCAACTCATCCTGAGTCTACCTCATTCAGGTACGATGAAAATAATCATATACAAACCCAGAAAGCTGGTGACTAACATTAATACACTGCTCGACAGGATGCTTGCAGCAGCTATTATTGGCTATGGATGTCATTCAATGTTACCCTCTTTCTATGCTATTGCATTGATGATGTGCTGGCAGAGGCTGTATTCTATACATTAGCTCTCCTAGGAAAGCACAACTGCACCTTAGGGGTAAAATTGTGATCCTACTGAAGTCAGTGGCAATGCTCTCATTGTTATAAATAGGGCTAGAATTTCACATTAGGAGTTATTGTATGGAGAGATGTACTAATCCTTTATTCCTCATCTGTCTCTCTAGGGAAAACTTATTCTCACTTTTGCAAAATCTTATGTAAGACTCAATGCCGACACATAAAAGAGCATATCTATCAGACCTGACCACTAAAAGACAATGCATCTCATCTTCTGCCTTCCAAAGATAGATTCACCATTCACATTCAACTGTCATAGAAACAACAGTGAAAGCAATGCTTGTCTCAGATGATGGGATTCAGTCAAGGTTTAAGGATCCTAGGGAAGCAAAAGGAACATAGTTTGCTATCAGATATATCAAGTGTATTTGTTATTCATGTACTTAATAAAGCTCACAGACCTCGGGAACAGCCAAAATACTTGTTTCATTGGCAACAAAACTTAACCTTAAAGCACTAAAATCAGTCAAAAGACTCATACAGACAACTTTGTATACAATTTGCATTGTTTTCCACAGCAAGTCCTACCCAATTTTCCTTTCAGACAACTCCACTTCAGGTAGTAAGGGGAAGTGCCTGATAACACACAGGACTCCTTTAGTTGCTTGCATGTTAACAACTAATATAATTGTGCCTAGCTTTTTATTGTAAATGGAGACTACCTGCTTCCCATAATAATGGTCCTTCATTAGAGGACATATGCCGTGATGATTTGTATGATACCTACCCAAGTTCCCAATGGGAGTTGTACTTTGGATAATAAATGTAAGTTCTTTGTTCCATACAGATTTTGTGCCAGTTCTATCTCCTTTTCACTTATTCCAGTCACTATTTTGATCTTCTTTTTGACGATAGTACCACAGTACATTCATAAATTCATATGCCAAGTTATTAAAAAATTTTTAAAAATCCAAACAAGTTATAAAATATCCTGTAAAACTTGTTCCAAATCAAGTTTTTAGATCCTCATGGGTAAAGGATAATTCATGGTCAATTGCACATACTCATTTATTTATAACATTATTTAGAGGCAAACCAAATAGCAGCAAGACATTTCTGCACATTAGTTTCTATTTTTGATGTATTTCTGTATTGTTTCCCGACCACGTCTCAGGCACGCATAAAGCAACACAACTGCTATCTATGCAGTTCTAAGATTTTGTCTGTGTGGAGCTGGGAAGGAGCAAGTCAGCTTGCTTTGGTTTGGAATTCTTATTTTGTTTTACACAAATTTTACACAAATGTGCACACAAATATGGGTACTTAATGCTGGAGCACACAACATTAAAGAAGTATTCCTTTTCTGTAGCTTCTGAGACAGAGCTGAACCATTTCCAAAGAAAGCTCTGTTCTCACACAGTCAAGCTTTGCTATTACTGCGGAAAGATCCGTTGTTCTAGATGATCCATGGGTTTTTTCTGAGCTTTAGTAGATCCCTTAAATAGTCCAAATCACATTCTTGGAGTGCCTAGAGAAAATAGAGCAGGATGCTGATGCTGATTTATTATTCTTTGAACAGGCAGAGCAAGGAACAAGAAGACAGAACGGCAGTATCCTCCATCTCTGAGAATACGCAGCATTGTTCTATGCTAGCTGCGAGTCGTAAGTACCAAAGTTACTGCTATGCGTTTTATCGTATCACTCTTGCTCTAACCCAACCATGAGCTAACAATGAGTTGACAATGAGTGAGATGAGATGATTATTCACCAGGATGAGACGATTTCTTACACAGCTTCATAACCAGTTACAGTTAAGCAGCTGTACTGAACTCCAGGATTGCAGCCATGCCCTTTTTGCTGATGTGACAGGTACAAAATATCCAGGTTGTTTGAGAATCCTTTGTTGATACATAGCTTTAGCAGCTCTTTATGATGGTGGTTATCTTATCCATGGCGCTTGTTATTTGGGCCTGATGCTCGGCAATGGCAAACTGCTTACTGGATAGCTTCTTAGCATGGGATTCAATCTGAAAGCAGAGTCTACATGGTTTTTTGGGGAAAAAAGTTATTATTGCTCTTTTGTAGAAGCTTTCACTTTTCAGTACTGTCATTCCAAACCCTAGCCCTCCTACTTTCACGTAGTAAAGGGTAAGAATAACCCTTTTGGCAAGGAATGCTGCAGGGCAGTGGAAGAAAAAATCCATCTGGGGACCAGGATGCCAATAACTGAGGCTAGCAGACATTCAGAATAACTCAGGAGATCCCAGACTCTGGCTCAAAAGAGCAATTGCACTGTTATTGCAATTGCACTGTTATTGCAAAGTTCCCATAAAGAGAGTGTGAGTGCAGAGTTCACAAAGACATTAGCTTTTTTCTGCTTTTTAGGATAAGAACTATCACCCTACCTTAATACAAGCAAGTAGTTATTGCTATGAATAAACTCAGAAATGCTACTTACAATCTGATGTGTCTAATGCTGGGTATATTAAGTAGAATATTCAAATCCCTAATCCCTGTTAGTGATTATGGGTATTTTTTCACAAAGCACTTCCTGAATGTAATTCACAATCTAGATTAATATCTGATTTTAATATAATTTTGCTTTTGCATAAAAATCACAAAAAAATCCCAAAACATTACAGTTCTCAAACACTTTGTTAAATACTACCTTGTCCATAAAGACTTTGTACAAGATACCCGAGAGATCTACGTAAAAATGCTGAAACAGAAAGGGATCGAAGTAGGTGTATTATATAGAGGTCCCACATACACAATGAGATTTCTCTTACACTTCTGATACAGTTTTTTGCCTGACCCCCAGGACAAAACTTCTCATGACCACTACCTGCAGGAAGAATTTATTGTCAACATATACTGTACACTAGAGGAAAAAAAATGAGCTCAGACCACATTCACACCAACCCCACAGCTCCTTAAGACACTCATTTTCAAAATATTTTTGTTCAGTAACATGAGCTAAAGTTTCTTTATGGCAGGTCAGTAGAATCAAAATGAAGGCAGGCTTGCTAACCACTCAAAGCACTTGCCTTCTTTTTAATTTCTCCCAGGAATGAAAAGTATATTCAGCTTTTCCTCCTTTGGCACCACACTCTGCCCTTGTAGAAGATTACTGAAACATGAATTTGTGAAGGCCGTTTCAACCAGAAGCATGTTCCTATGTGTAGGAATAATGTTAACTCCTGTCACTGAACATCCAAGCGAGACTGTTGTTAAAGCTGCTTCTAAAGGACCAAGGGAATTTGTGCCATTCAATTCAATTACTTTCATCACCTCTATTAGACTAAACATAAATGTAATATAGCCACGCCAGATTCCAAAGGTTAGTCTTTCATTTAGGCAAAGTACTGGAGATGCAAAAGCTGTGCAGCATTTACAGGAAATCTAACATGGATTCAATAAACCAATTGAACACGAAAGGAACATCCTTTCTAAATGCAAATTATTCAGGTGCGATTTGAGTTCCTTAAAGGTTACTCTTCAGTTCCCTCTCTCTGTCTAATAAATGAGAACACAGAACAGCTTCGTTTCCTTTTTCAAAATTCTTTGTATTAAGTCATCCTGCTGCTTCTATTACAGGCCTTTTCTGTAAGGAGCAGATACAGACTCTGGACTGCTTCTGTCCTGTGACTGCTGAACACCAACATTAATCTTCTACTAAAGCACTTCTGAGAAGAACTGAAAAGCTAATTTTAAAAAGCGAGTCCAACAATGCAGCAATGCAGAGACATACTCAAGCTGCAAGATTTTCTCTTTCCTTTTCATTTTGCCAAAAGATTCTACGTTTTCCTATCTGGAAAAGTAACACCACAAATATCAAGAAGGTCCTGGAGAATGTAGCCCAACAACACTTGATATTAAACTGATCGAAGTGTCGCAGATCTACCTGAACAGGTATGCACAATAGCTGCGGATCTGACTATGAACTTTCTTTATGGTGAGGTCTTGTCTTGAGTGAAGTCGGTGGCAAAACTTTTACTTGGTTCCTGTGGGTCAGAACAATATTTGTTATACCAATTTTGAGCTAGGGTCTTAGGAATCATGGGAAAGAAAACTATTATATTATATTAAAAATGTCATATTAGAGATGCTCTCTACAAGAGGGACTATATTTGTGCATAAATTAAACGCTGCATAATAGTAGCCACTGACTAGGAAGCTGTTGTAGCCCTTCATGGCATTGGCACATTCATTAGAGAAATCTGCAAGTATATTTTATACAAAAAGTTTCCATTTTCTATGGACATTTAGTTTCACTACAACAGCATCTTCAGAATTAACAAGGATGAGTGAAACTACATGGCCTTCAGATGAAGAAAAATACTGAATGAAAGCGGCACTGAATTCCACAAGAAAACAAAAACCAAATTATACTAGTGGGAATTACTGCTACCTAACTGGGTATATCACTGTTAAAGACATAGGGGAGTCACCTCCACTGGAGAAAGGAAGGACTAGCAGTTTTGTGGATACAGGAAATATCTGCATTTTCCATGTGTCTTTTCGTACAAGGTTCAAATGAAACGTAGCAGCTGGTCACATGATGTTAGAGTTTAAGCTGGAATTGTGGCTCTATTTTAGACAATCATTAAGTCAGATTTCGTATCTCTATCTCATCTTAGCTGCATTCTGTATTAATTGTACCAAGGTCTCATCCATTATAGATTAATGGTAGCACACATGAAATAACTAGCATTTTGAATGTTGTAGGTATAAAATAACAGTAAGAAGTGCAATTAAGAAAAAGAGACAAATTCTGGTTTTGATCCTGTGGAAAGACAGCACCCAAAATAAAGAGAATTATAATAAAGAGTGGTCCAAAAAGTCCCAAATCAGTACCTTCAGCATACCATGCATAATTGAAAGCAGGATTCAGTCCTCTCCAAAGAACATGTTAGAAAGTCCCAATAAAAAGGGCTGGATAATATAATATTTACTGTTTTTTCTCCTAGTGGAATATAACAGGACTTTCTTGCTGTCTTTATATCTATCACAGGCAGCAGAAATACACTTGTAGGTCACGTATTAGGCATTTATCTTCTGAGGCCCAGAGATCTTGACTCCATCTACATACTGCTGAGAAACTCCATGAGTTTAGCAGGTGTTACAGAGCAACAGACAAGAAGTCTACAGCTAGGGGCAGGCTAGTAACGGTACCTTTTAAGACAAGTGTCAGCGCAGTCCTCCACCTTAGTTTATTCAGAAACAGATTCTTCTCATCCTCCTGCTGTATGAGAAGAAATCCCCTTTTTTTGTAAAATTGTCTGTTTTAGTTTTACACCAGTTGGAAGGAAACTGATAAAACTGGTTTTGAGCTAGAAGCAAATAAAAACCACTCATTTCAAATTTTAACATAAGTTGCTAACTCGTTGTGGTTTTGTAACTCACACATGGCTGACTAACTTTTAAAACCTCAAACTTTGCATGTTTTAAGTTCTCATAGAAAACGAGGGCACAGTCTCATTTTGAAGCTCACATCTTATAGTAAGGTAATGACTTTTTTTTTGACTAACCAATCAGCTGCACATGAACTGCCACTGTACAAAAGCACTGCATGCTGGATGCAATGGTTTGTCGCTTAACACAGCTACAGGTTTTTTGCACCCTGTTAAGAAGTTCTGTTCCCAGCTATTGCACCCACAAAAAATAGCTCTTGAAACACACTGTAGGTACTCAGGATGAAAGTTTGATACAAAGTTTATAGAAAAAACTATTTTCCCTCAAAACAGTCTTTCCTCTGCTGCTATCCACTTGCTAGATATCCTTCCCTTAATTCAAAAATCACCAAGAGTTTTGCCTATCTGGACTGTGATCAGTCTAAATAATGAAGCATTTGCTTCAGTTAAAGCAGAGCCACACACTGGCGTGCCCCTGGGCCATACCTGGCCTGCCAGAACAATATCCATCAGACCTCACAGCTCGTTCAAGGACTCACTTTCCTGGAAGACCTTGGTGGCTGGGTGGGGAGATGGCACCTCTGCTGCCTGTGCTCTGCAGCAGCAGATCTGCGCAGAGGGAACCAGGAGTGAGTCACGGCACCTCGGTGGCACCCAGCAGGCGCAATGGCCGAGGCCTGCCCTGGCAGAGAGGCGCGTCGCCACTGGCGGCAACGTATGCGTTTAGCCAACCTGACGTAATTGTTGACCAGATAGGATTTCTGCCTCCCCGCCCCGCACTTTCAGGTGGCGAAGCGCTCAGCAAGCATTTCTTCAGCTAGGATCTATGCAGAAGGCACAGGATGCTGTCAAAATAAAACACTGAATCACCAATGTAAAACCTTGCTTTTTTAAGAAGGAGCTCCTACTATATAGTACTGGATTATACAAATTTATCTACAGTGAAAGTGAAAATGCCTTTTGGTAATTCTGATTCTGTCACAGCATTTTGAATGTCAAAGGTCCTATTTTAGCAAAGTTCCCAAACAAACAAACCAAAGTATGCAGAAGTTAATCAGAAATTAAAAAAAACACCAACCCATGTACTGAATGTTGGTATAATATACCAACTGCAAAGGTAAGGTTAGTACAAATCTTCTCTGCTAATATTTATTCAGAGAACTGACAATTTCCAGGCAGACTCCCACAAACTCACACTCCTTACCCCCTGAACACAATAGCTAAAACCCAACTGAAGAGTCAAAATTAAACCCTTCTGAGGCTTAACCTAAGCTTTCTTCCTGAAGTTAGGTTGCTCTTCTGTTCCCTCCCCCAAAGTCTACTTGTTCCACCTCCTCTGCATAGAGCGAGAGCACACGAGCTATCCTCAGAGTTTTAAAGCTTAGCAGAGACTGAAACTTGCCACTCTTCTATATGTCTTTTAATAATTTTTTAATTCTAATTAACTATTTTTTGTTTGTCATAGGAGCTACGATTTTCAGGAGTAGGTGTGATACAGGCACAGCTTTGGTTCTGACACAAGCACTGTTAAGAATGAAATCATTCAGGTCACCAAAGCTGCATACGAGTGTCCACTGTTCCCAGATTAGGGCTTTAAATGTTCACCTCTATATTTAGAAACCTAAAACCAAATGGCCAACTTTCCTGATGACTCAGCACCCATACTGACTGCAGAAGAATGTGGATCCCCAACAGGCCCCTTGTATAAAAGTGCTTAGAAAGTCCAAACGTGAAACTTCTGGCTTATACACTTTTCCAGACCAAAAACTGGAAGTCCATTAATAACTTTTCTTTTACTTCTCATCCCATACTACCATTGGTTTTAGGAAGAACTTCTAAGCATACAAGCTTTCTCTTTTACCTTATGTTTAAATGCCTCTTTAACAAATTTCTTTTTTCTCATGCCTGGACTTTTCTTTAATTGGATGCTGGCCAATTTCCATTTCTCTACCTCCCAGCCTGTTGATGTTCTCTATGCTCTCATTTTATTTTTATACACACACACACACACACATGTATGTATGTATATAATCTAAGCCCTTTAGGCTTCTCTTTGGCAATAACTATTTTGTTGTGGGGGTTTTTGTTTGTTTGTTTTTTTTAAATCAGGGAGCACTGAAATACTTGGCAGCACTCTCAGAGAGATAAAAAAGGTCACTCTAGGCTCCCCTGGGGAAAGTTTGCACGTTCATTGCTGATCTCACCTAGTAAGCTGGGGATGAAAACCAAGAGGCCTGAAGCTGTCGCTGTTCATGTAGTTACACGTGGAGATTTATGTTAAACTTTGTATTTATTTACTATATGAATACAAATAGTAATACTTAAATAATGTAAGTAATATGTAAGCAATACTTACTTACATTCCACTTGGGAATCTTCAAAAGCTTTATTAATGTAAATCAAAAGTAGGGTAGCTGGAAACAAGAATGTGAAAATGATATGAAGGATCACAAACATACATATAGTATACCTCTACTAAAAACAATGCTGATAAGATAGCAGATAAAACTGTCCCATTCTTGATCTCACATACGGCAGGAAAACCCACTGGAAACAACACTCAGTTAATACTTGCCTGCATTATCATCAACAATTTGTGGCTTTCAAAGAGTGTTTTTATGTTTGTTTTCTTTTTTAATCTGATGGACTGATTTAGGAAAAGGAGAACAAACAATTGTGAAAAAAATGGAAGCCCAAAGCATAATGTAAGTTTAAATTATACTGCTTTACTGGTATTTCCTTAGAAACACATACCAATACGCAGTCTTTTGGTAATGGAATAACACAATTTCTATGAAATCTAAAAAGACAGGGAAACATAAATATGCATTTTCACTTCCTGACAATGCGTTAAAAAAGCCACTTTTTCCCCTTATTGTTTTTTTCAGTCTTATCTTCACAAATTTTGTTATTTTGGAATTCAAAGGACTGCTGAGTTTAAGAATAGGCTTACTTTCTCACAGATACTTTCTCAAGTATTTGAGAGAGAAACATAGCAAAAATGAACATGTCTTAAACATTTTATTGTAAATCACTTAGCTTAATCAACCATGCTTATCAGGTTGGGTGTCAAGTGTCATAATACTTACTACCTGTTAGAGAATGTTGTAGGATAAAAAGTTCTGAATATCCTACACTCAAATATAAACACAGATAGGTAAGCATCTTAAACACAAACCAAATTTCAGCCCTTAAGCAAAGTAAGAGTAGTGAACAAAGCTAGTGTATCGGTGCAATTGATTTTTAATTCAGTTTTTTAATGATTACTGTAGATGTTCTTACTGACAGAATATTTTTGTACTTCTATGTTTGCATTTTTATTTTTACAAGGAATATTAGGCACCAGTTAATCTGGATTCTAATTGCAAGCAACTAGTCTATATCTTGAAGCGACTCCGTAGACTTTAAGAGTCTTCTGGACTTACGTTGACATAAATGACATTGGGAATCCGGGTCAAAGATTTTTTCTTTCAGATTTAACCCTAAGGCCTTTCATTAACATTAATTGTTTCAAAGTAAAATAAATATTTACTGTTTCTGATACTCTGCCTCAAGCCAATTGATGCAAGAAGAAAAGAGTGTGGTTTAGTAGTTTGTTAAATATCTTAGGTGATATAATAATACTTACATGCTTTGCAGACTCTGTGCCATGCAGTTTCCTTTTTCATCTGCTTTCATTTGTTATTAAAATAAGTACATGCAAAATAAAAAGAAACTAAAACCAAGGTTCTTGTTGATTATATTGATTCCTTGTAAACTTCAGTAAAATAAAATGTAGACTTGTCAGCGTGATTTTGTTCTTCTCTCTTTGTATAAGCTAGCTCAGACTATTTCCAATTTAAAAAACAGACCTTATTTCACAGTTTGGTAACTATCACTGAGTATTTATTCAACTCACTAATATTCGCTCTGGAATAACAAGATGAAATGTTTATCTAAATTAAGATTATGAGTGCGTTTGTCATAATTTTTATCTCAAAGCAAGTCATGCTCAGTGACAATCACAGCTTTGTCGCACCATCTTTTATTAACAGAAACATCTTTGGTTGTTAGATCACAAAAATTTAAAAATGATTAAATGATTGATTTTGAACAGCATTGTGTATCATCTTTGGGTTTAGCTCAGCCCCTGTGTAAACAGGCTTAGCGTTGTCATTGAGAATTACACCCACTTATGCCAGGGATTAACATGCCAGGGTCTCTCTCTCTGTGAAATCACAGCTCCATTCTAAAGATGCAGCTTCTTGCTACTGTTATTTTCTCTTCATTTTAAGTAAATGCACATTTAACTACAGGCTGCACTGGTAGCTTGTGGGGATGGAGATTAAACCTGAAGTGAGCACAGAAGGTTCAACTCTGCTCCACTTCAGAGTAAAAACTGTTTCTCAGAGGGATTGTCACCCACGTGCAAGTGCTGGAGTGCAAACCTCCTCCTTGAAATGCCTCACACTGTCTTTTCACTTCTCCACCCACCACTCTTTCTCATCCTCTCACTGTTGAGTGTAATCAATGTCATTGGAAACTAAGCTGCCCGATTCCTCAGAATAACATCTGACTACTGTGCTTAATAGGGTATGTAGCAAACAGGGCCATTAAAAATGGCAAAGCTTTTCCTAGCGTAGAATAAAAGACTAGTGGTAGGTTCGGATTCTCTAAGCCCATCTGCTAAATCCTACGCTGCACAACAACCCTTTTATTCAAGTTCAAAGATGCAGCTCCTCCATTTAAAGAGCACTTGTTATTTGGGAGGAAATGCAGGCTAGAGTGTGCCTGACACTAAAGAAAGAAAAAATGAATGTTGGCTGTGCAGTGAAACCCTCTAATACAGCCAGTCTGACCCAAGCATAATTCATCAATTGTATGCTCTTTTAGCAAACCAACTACTTTTATTCTTTGGCTTTTGGCTTGTCCAAATGCCAGTTTACAGTGATATTGTCATGACAGGAAAGTGTGGCGAGACTGATGTCTCTTTCCCTCTCTCTCACACACTGTACTGAATTTGTCATTCTATATAAAATACTAACTGCTGTATGATTGCTACAGGACTGCATGTTGTCATGCCAATTAGTTTGTTCTCTTTTATTCTACTTTTTTCCCCCTCTATATTTTCTTAATTCAATAAACTGTGCCTACTAGACCCATTTTGTATTCAGGTTTATTCTCCAGCTCTACTGCTCAGCAATATTAGGATCTCCCAAAAGGTAATGAGAAAGGTTGTAAGATTGTTGGGGTTTTTTTATTGGAGGCATTTTAAAATCCTAAGCAGTGAATATGCAGATTTTCCCTTTCACACATAAAAATAAAAATGGAAAAATCTAATATAACCCACTTTTGGTAACTCACCAATCTTTTAGCCTTGTGAACATTGCGATTCCTTGTGTTTTCATAGGGCACACTGTATGTATTTATCAATGTAGGTTTGTTGTCTGCCAACTTGACTAATTTACCTTGCTTTTTGTATTGTGTAAAGGGATAAACTAGACCTTCTAAATATTAAAACATAATGTTATATGCCATCCTCACATTGTCTATCATTCGTTTCCCTAACCTGCCTTCATGTGAAGTTTTTTCATGTCTCTAGGAATTTTCACCATCTATTTCTACCGCATCTTTTTTCTAGCTGAACAGGACACACTACAGAGAAGACTATACACTGGATTTATGCAGTAGCTATAAAGCATTCTATTTTTACATCACATTTATAACTATACAGCATTCTATTTTTACATGATATTTATAAATTTTAACATTTTGGTTGTTTTTATAACTATCGGCATACACCAAGCCTGTGTTTTTAATGAACTTAGAAGTTCATTTAGTATCAATACACAGGAATGCTCAGATTATTCTTTGAGCATTTATTACATTGTATATGTCATCAGTGGGTTTTAGCCATCATTAAACTAATTAACTTGCTTTCTTAATCTTTCATGTTCCCTTCAAAATTGTAGTAACCTGATCAATAAAACATCCTCTGAAAATGGGACTATCTTGTTGCTATCTCCTTTTTCACAGTAACAATTGACAAGATACCTTTGGCTAACATTAAGTATATGAAGCTTTCTAACACAGATATTAGTTTTAATATTCTTGATGATGTACATTATACCTCAAATAACCTAAATTTTCAGCCTCTTGGATGAGTGCTCCTCTGCAACTATGAGAGTGTTTTAAAATAATAAACATATTCCTTCTCTAAACTGTTGTAATCCCAGATAAAGCCTAAAGAGTATTCTGCTATTTTCCTTTTAAGTTGTATTTCTAGTTTATACAAATTCATTTAAGTGTGTTGAACAGATGCAAGTATAACAGAAACTGAGATTGGGAGGCACTTCAAGGTGATAATCTGCAGACATGGTCGTGATTGAAATGGGACAACATCAGAACATATGGAGTAAATTTAATTGTCCTACCTTGATTGAACACAATCAGGATGCAGACACTTCTGTTATTCTTCTGTATTTGCTTTCCAGGAGATTAGGAGTGTAGCTTCTGTCACTATAGAGTTCTACTTGAAAGAAGGTAAAAACATTGTTCCCTAAGGAAAAAGCAAAAGCAGGTGTATCATAAACCTGCCTGCACTGTTGCAAACATGTGCATAGCACATATAAACTACAACAAATGAAACATTCCATCTTCGTAATAAATTGAAATACATTGTGCACATATGGATGAAAAGACAAAGCCTATAATATTCCACTAAGATGCGAAAATACAGTACCACTTGGGAGAGACTTTGAAGACAGGTCTTTCCACCTCCAATCCTTACCCCAATTTATTTGTTTACCAAGGTTTCACACTATTTCTGTGACAGAGCAGTCCCCTTTTTCCTCTTGCCTCCTCCATTTCATTGCACTCATCTCTAGGCCCAATGTCCTCACCCTGCTACACTGTCTCCTGTTATACATCTTCTCCCTATATGGTGCCCATGGTGTTCTGTTCCTCAGTTGCCTGTTCGGTTCTGCATCTCATCCTTCTTGCTTTGTCAGTCTGTCCAAGCTTCCTTCTTACCCTAGTTCCCAGAGGAAACACTCACTCCTTCTCTTGTCTGCTTTTGAGCTGCATCTTCATCTTCCTCCCCTCCTGCCTGTATGGCTTTTGCTTTCAAATCAGACAAGTTCTTCCTTTAGTTGCTTGGTACTAGCAAAGGGTGGAGGATAGTCACTGGACAGAGAAGTCCCCTTCTCAGCACAAAGTCTAGTCCAGGCATGACCTATGCCTGGACCAACAGGTACAACAAAGAACCTGCTAAGATGCCCATGGCAACCCATGTAGTTCTTACTGACTATATACTAACTGTAATTGCATTTAGCAGACTTAGACTTGCCCAATTTCTGGCTGATTCTCAGGAGGAGGGCAACTGGCACATAACTGATGTAAAAAACCCTCATGTCCAATCTTTGTTCCAAACATGGAGAGAAGTTTACAGATACTGAAAGGCAAAGCGACCTGTATTGTTACTAATAACAATGTTTAATATTTTTGTAATATGTATACATGGTTTATTTCCAAGGTTGTGCAACCACCCATTATGAAGATGTAGAAGTGGTTTACGTATGAACTATCTATTATTATCGCTGCCATTACAAACAGGATACCCTAAAGTATATTTGGCTTAAATTAATTTAAAAATACAGCCAATATTAATTTAGCATCTATACAATTCATTGCATTCACACAAAAAGAAAAAGCAATCTGTTCTTTACAGAAGGAAATAAAACTCTCTTGCTTCGATCGCAGAAATAACCCAGCCAGCAAACTTTACTACAAATGTTTGTGTACATAGCTCCTGTGGAAACTGCCTAATTGTCTACTATGCACAGGAAAAAAGGGGAAATGAGGCATATGTCAACAGATCAAAGAGCACACCGGAGCAGTGAATAAAGATCACACCACAAACCAAAATGAAGTAGCAAAATTTATGTTAAGTGATTTCCACTGGTGTTTAATACAAAGTTCAGGATGGTTTGTTATGGTTTGTAAATTTTTAGTCATTATTAAACAGCAGAATCTGCAGATTAGCCGAATTGCAAGCAAAAGACAAGCAAAACAGAAACAGCAGTTTCCAATACAAGAAACTTTTCCCTAGTGTCACTAGAGTTCCTGCTGTCTCCCCATCTGCCCTGCATTTTGGTTCTCCTCTTCAGATTCAGTGGATTTGTAGATATGGCACAAGCACCTGCCTTGGTTTTGCTGGAAAAAACCCAACATTTTTTATATGAGTTAATTGTTATCGACTAGATACTTCAGAATTAGTGTAGGAAAAAAGGTTGGTCGCTTTCTTTACTTTATAGCTGTCTTATACTTGCTTAAAAACTAAGCAAGGTCTAAACCAGTAGTAACACTCTCATGTATCTCTGTACATAAATGTAATGCAATACCAGTGGAGATGGGCAAGAAGTACACACTATTGATAAAGCAAGCCAAAGCCAATGAAGCCAAAGCTCAATTCTAACAAGATTATCTTTCTCTAATTGCCATTTGTATACATTCACAAGTCTGCCTTACCAGCACAGGAAGTCATGCTGAACAAAACAAAAAAATTTGCAATTAACAATGGAAATGTTTAGTATTTATATAATGTGTACTTCTATAAATGTATATAATTAGAGATTTCAGGTACATATCTGATTAAAGAAGTAACTTCAGATTTCAAAAGTAAAACTTACAGCCTTTTTCTACATTGGGCACAGTTTGTTTGCAATACCCTAGTTTTTCTTTCCCCCAGAAATTAATTAACAATAAGCCATTTTAAACTGTATTGCCTATATAGTTGTCTGTGTCTCTTTTCTTTCTTTTATTGCAGTAGTTCTACTTGCCTTTCTTTTGCTAATATTGCAATATTCATTTTCCCAACTAAAACAGATAATTTGGAAGTATTTTAAAAACATGTCCTTGATTAAGCTTTTTGAATACTGAAATGTCATTAAGCCAAAATACAGAAAGTCCTACTCAGATTCAAAAGTTCTTACTGGGAACGATGTCTTTGTCCATTTCCCCTTCAATCTTACAACTGTTCAGACTAGTTACAGTTCACTTTACAGTGGATATTCTACACTTACAAATAGTAGCTGATCTTACTACTTCTAAACCAGGCACCATTATTCTAAAAGAGGCAGCCAGTACTTACGCTGCAAGGTGTGGAAGAGAAACAGCCAATTTTGCTCAAGGCCATACAAGAATTCAGGGTTTGGTTTCTTCTGATGTAACATTTTTGTTAAACTAAAAACACAGCATCTTAAAATCTTGCCAGAATCAACATATCAGTGTGCGAGCCAAAGCAAACATTTCATTAGCCTGTACACATGGAAAATATACATCACACACAGGAGTAAGACTGCAAGATGCTCAACAGCTTATTATCCCCACCGCCACCCTGGAAAATTCTACAACTGAAAATGCTTTGTACTAGACTAAGAGCTATGCATACTCAGAAGTCATGATTAATAGCACAGGGTAGCAACCTAATTAAAATATAAGCAGATATTTATTTACATTTCCCAGGCAGATGCTAGTCTCTCAAGACTTAGGACTTGAAGAAACACAGCTATGTTTTAACCGTTGATTTATACCACAAGAGTTTTATTTCAGGTTACAATAATGCCATTGCTAACCAAAGCTTCCTAAGCCACTTAATTCATAAAACAGTATCTTACTCTAATGGGAGTTTAGAATACACCAAAAATGCAGTATCAGATCCTACCTTCAAAGACCCCTGCGTGGTTTAACCGCAGTCGGCAACCAAGCACCACGCAGCCTCTTGCTCGCATCCCCCCCCGCGGTGGGATGGGGGAGAGAATCAGAAGAGCAAAAGTAAGAACACTCGTGGGTTGCGATAAGAACAGTTTAATGATTGAAATAAAATAAAATAATAATACATTGTAACGAAAAGGAAAACAACAAAAGAGAGAGAGATAAACAAAACCTGGGAAAAACCCAAGTGATGCAACCGCTGACCACCCACCAACTGACACGCAGCCAGTCCCCGAGCAGCGATGGCTGCTCCCCAGCCAACTCTCCCCAGTTTATATACTGAGCGTGACGCCATATGGTATGGAATAGCCCTTTGGCCAGTTTGGGTCAGCTGGCCTGGCTGTGCCCCCTCCCAGTGTCTTGTGCATCTCCTCGCTGGCAGAGCATGGGAAGCTGAAAAGTCCTTGACTTAGTATAAACACTGCTTAGCAACAACTAAACCATCAGTGTGTTATCACATTGTTCTCATGCCAAATCCAAAACACGGCACTACACCAGCGACTAGGAGGAAAATTAACTCTATCCCAGATGAAACCAGGACAACCCCTTATTGCACCTCACTCTTGAAACAGATCTGGGTTTATGGAAATTAAGCAGTTCCCTCATCTTGTCAAAGGGAATGAAGATACTTAGCATCTAAATTTAGATATTTTTTTTTTTCCTAGAAGACAATCAGTTCTACTTAGCTTAGCAGCTAACAGCTTGCAAAAAAAAAAAAAAGGGTTGTCAGCTGTGACATGCTTACCCTTCAGACTAAAACAAAAGCAAGAAAAGAGACTTTGAGAGTGTCACTATCACTATATTAACGGCACTCAAAACTGCATGCATGTTATAGATTACATGCATTCTATATCCTTGTTGAAGTAAGAGATTTATTTTATTCATTCACGTGTTTCTTGTCCTCTCCTCCTTGTGGCTAAGTGATTGTAAAATTACATTTAAATAGCAGAAGTGGCATCTTTAAATACTAGCTCAACAGCCTCAGCATCATGGTCTACATCTGAAAACAGTGTTTATATTTTGTTTTTCTTCTTAAAAGCACTTGACATACTAGTGTAGTCCTGTCCTTTTACTGTATCTCCACAGGTTCAATACCAAAACATTGTGTCTTTTTTCTAAGACTCAAGCCCTAAGAAAGCAACCTCTCTCTGTAAACAACAAAAATATCTCAGCTGCCACATAGATCACCATTTTAGTGTGATTACATTAGCCCATAACAATATTAGTAAAATGTACTCTGGACTACTCTTTTTGCTCTGACGTATCATAAAAATAATGCTTCTATTTATCCAGGTAAATGTTAACTATTTGGTTTCAGCACTGTTTTGGCATTTTGGTAATTCTTTTCTACCTCATGTTCAATTTACAACCTATGGCACTTTAAATATAGTGTATGTATCACTAAGCTGTTACCGAAACTTGAGTTTGGCATGTTTCTGATGAGCACGTAGATGGAAAGTGGAGACTTCAGAGGAGTAAGTCAGTCACAATGAAGGACGCCAATCACTGACTAATCTTATACCTATGCATATCACATGCAGTTAGTATGAAATTATAACTTAGATGCAAATCAAAGATATTTTGTCTTCATTATTTATGCACCCAGAAATTTCCCCCCAAAGAGGAAATACAGTTGCAAGACACACAGTGGGTAAGAGAGACATGACTCAAATTAACTCAGCACAGCTTGTAGTGATAGTAAGAACAGATATTCTGTTTCTCTGAATCTCTGAAACAATTATGCTTGAGTCTAAAACTTTTTACATATTGTGAATTTCAACAGGAACAAGATACATGCTTACACTTATTGACTATTTATATTCAAGGAAGTAAAATAGTGCCTGGTCACAGTTATGAATAGATTAATGCATATCCCTTTATTGCATACAAAGCAGAAGTCAGAAATGCTCTCCCCCCCCAATCATTTTCACACACATACATTTACAAAAAAAAATCAGGGAAAGGTTTTCAGTTCAATATATTTCTCCTTTTCAGTGGTTAACACAAGATTTATAGGAAATATACGTACTCAAATTTGCTTCAGTTTCTGGAGTTCATGGCACAATTATCTATAAGGGTGCCTTTCGCTAATTTCTTCAGGATTATTCAGAGATAGCAGCAATGGTTTTTGGAACTTGCTTTGTATCCAAACTCGCTGCATTTTCACTTTTTTCTTCCTGTTTACTTGTAATCGCCGATCAACTAAATTCTGTACTTCAGTTAATCCAGCCAAGTTGAACATGTTCCATATCTCATCTATTTTCTCATATAAAGAATTATTGTAATTAAAAAAAAAAAAAAGACATTTGTAGAATGTAGTAATTAACAACCTGCAGTTTAACCAAAGATGGAACTAAATCTGGTTTGTGATTTGAAAGGAAATTGCCTGTAAGAAGTCTTCTGTTAGAAATTCATTTTCACAGCTCTCTAGTTATATTACAGTAAAAAATGTTATGTTGAGGCCCAAACCACATTGGGTATTACTCATGGCATTCATGGATCCCCTTTCTTCAGAGGGTTCAGTACAACAGAGTTGAGGAAAACAAATGCATGCCATTTGGTCCCTGTTCGCATATTATTGAGATAAAGCTATTTCACCTGCCAAATGACAATCCACACATTTATGCCAACATCATTATCTCCTTCTTGTCAGTCACCACTGGAAAACTTTAAGCTTCCTTGTCATGAGTAAGCACAAAACAAGGCATTTAAAAACTGAGAAGGCTCTTTGAATTCAAGTGATTTCCCATACATGTCCCAGATCCTCCTTCTCACTTCTAAAATTACTCAGGCTGGGATAAATGCTGATCCACCTCTATTGCTTACAGTCTAGGTTGCAGAGGGTAAAAAGGAAAAAAAAAAAAAAAAAAAAAAAAAAGAAAAAGAGTATTGTGATGCTCACTTTCACAATTTCCAGTAGCTGGGCTAAAATAACAGCAGTCTAAGTTGACTGCCAACAGAACCAAGTGAGTGGAGAGGCAAAGAGCAATAGTATCCATAATCAGGAATTTAAGTTTAGCTCCTGCAGAAAGAGCAGCCTCACAGCTCAGATTCACCAACATAGCAGAACAAAATATCAGAGCCCTGCTACCAACTGTCCTTCCAAGCATATTTATCTCAATTTTAAGAAAGAAATCAAGTACATCTTTACATAATAGAATTTGAGCATACTATTAGACACAAGATGCTTAGACAAAGAGAAATTTCCAGTGATGTCTGCAAGCAATCTTGCAGGACCCCAGATGCCACGAGCGTACACATAAAGGGAATTATTTTCTTACATCAGTTAGCTTTGGGCTTTGTAAAAGCAGAGAATTAAAAAAAAAAGCCAATAAAACCTTCTTTAAATTTCTCTTCTAAGATGAGCTTTTACAACTCAAATCATCTTGAGAGACACTCAACGCTTTCTATAAAAAACTATACTATTTCATACCTTTGGTAAAGAAATATACTCTGGTTCCATCTCCTCGTACATAAAAATTTTCTGACAAGCAACGGCCTAAGAAATTAGAGCAATAATGAAAAAGGACATGTCACTTTTTTTCAAAAAGAGTTAAAATGAACAGTGAACTACAAAAGCATTCAGGAATTACCTTTTTTAAAACGAAGTTGAGCTGTATCGTATCTTCCATAGTCTCGAAATAACAACATTCCTCCAGGTTTCAGTAGTTTAGCCAACCTATTTACAACCCCTTGCATCCTTAGAAAATAGATGGGATACTGGTGTAATTTGCAAAAATAACTGGTTTTTTCTAGGTGCTTGGAATATACATAGATTTCCAAAACTACAGTGAGAAGATGTGTCTATATTTAGTATAAAAGGGCCAAGCACTAGTGAACAGGAAGAACTCTTTACAAAAAAGCCTCTAAACCAAAAGTTTAAAAGAAACTGTAAGAGAATACAAACTGGAAAGAGAAAAGGAACCCTTTTCCTTCACTTCAACAGAATCTCAAGGATGGATTAAAACACAGTTTTTGAGTATATGGGTCATATGGGTCAGGCAGATATATGACAAACAATGAATGAACAGTTAGCTATGTGCATTGGTGAGCTAGACCAATCCTTCTTGCTGTACATAGCAAAATCAAGGGCCTGGAAGGCAGACAAAAACTTACCTGATTTCTTTATGGAGGTACTGATCATACACACAAAATCAGTATCTCCACACCTAATGATTGAGGATGGAAAGAAGAATCTGAGTAGTACCTCAGGAGAGGAATCTGGCAGAACTCCATCTGGAGATATTGCTAGTTAGAGGAGGAAAGTCTGCATCCTCCAAAATGCTGACAATTGTGAATCTTGGTGGTATCTAACATCAGCTCTTCCTTATCAAGATCATACCAGCCCGCTGTACGTATGATAGGAATAAGTACCATACACAGTACTCTTTCCCTTTCACTAGACCAGAGCAAATTCATTCTCACTTTTTAGCCTTACCCTGGAGCTTCTTATAAATACATTTGCATTACCCTGCAAAACATGTTACTAATGAATAATGGCTTGGGTTTGCCTCACTCTTTCAGAATAAACTGAAGGACTCAGTTTTCCACATTCATGAAAGACCACAAAAGGCAGTCTGCACCTGGCAGGCTGCAAGGTATAAAAGTCCACTTGCCTAATTCAACCCTTCCTCCCACCGGGAAGCGGACAGACCACGTAGAAGGTGTGGAGCCAGAGTGAATGCAAAATGAATGGAAAGGAAAGGCAGGGTGCTGTATCTGAAAAGAGCTAAAGAAGAGTAAGTCCTACTGAACTATACAAAATCAGCATACCATTACTGTGTACAAAGACAACATCCTTACAGCATCCCTGTCCCTCAGGTGGCCTTCCCCTGTTGACCCAACAATGTCAGAACTCAACCACTAATGTAATTTGGTCCTTATGCAACAGCAGTGCAGGCATCTTACCTTGATTTTTAAGGAACAGAATTAGGAGGTAGTTCAGCAGAAAATAATATCATATCTCCAAACAAACAAACAAGAACAAAAAGCAGCATACACTTTTTAAGCACAGAATTCACTTACAGGAAGCCAAGTGCTTTAAAAGTTGTCCTCTTTGCTCATACTCAACACAGGCAATCAAGTGTGCTGCCACAGACAGAAAAGGCAGCACCAGCTAAGAATAAAAGACTGTTCAAGACAGGTAGTTGTGCACAGAATTACAGACTTTGCCTATATAAACGTAAGTTTTGTGTACACAGAAAAAAATGTACATGCACAAAAAGTGAAAGTGCTGAGAAATCTCATCCCGTAGGACTAGAGCACATTAATTACATAGCTTGAAGTTTAATACCTTTCAAATTCTGCAACCAACTTTTAAAGGGGCCTTCTAGCAGAACTGAAGTGTTAAAAATGGGGTACAAGAGTAGCAATTATCAAAAATTAAACACAACAGCCTGAAGAGAAATCGCTAAGTAACAGTTGTGCTGAATACAAATGTGTCCCTCCCATGTATATTTTCCAGGTCTCCAAAGTACGTAAATTCTGCATCATCATTCTCTTGGTTTTCTTTTTCTTTTCCCACTTTCAAAGTTTCCAGAAAAAATGTATACTGAGCAAGATGAATCTGGATTACATTTGCCTTTATGCAGTCATTTACTTCTATGAGATGACAGTAATGACTAACAAATCTTTGGAAAGTGGGTCTTACAACACAGATAATTACATGGAAATCTTTATGTGTGTATACACACACACACAAAAGCATCCATGTCAGCCTTTAGATGCTGACATGGGGAGAAAAAAAAAATAGAAAAAAGACAAACACATTCTCAAATGACTAACAGGAAAAGATCCACAGAAATTCTGACAGAACATCTGATTACTGCTTCTACAGGCAAAGTGATTGAATGAATGCATTTCTATTGTCCAGTTTCTTCCTGGCAGAATCACCGCAGTTACAGAGATCTGAAATCTACCACTTGAATTGTTTTTGAAATCTGGACCCAGGCTTTGCATGACTCATGTGCTCATCTCTGAACAAACAGGAAGGAGCAATATCCTATATGGGAAAGATTTTTCTGTAAAGCTAATCATTAATAACTTAGGCAAGGAAATAGTTCTCAGACTGAGACAAATACTGTTCTGTTTGCCAAGCCCTTTTTAATGACATTCTTAAAGTAATAAATGTATTACCACACATACAGCATGTATTTCCCTTCATATGATCTAGTTAAAGGAAGAGTCAAGGAGTTTAACTTACATCCCCTCTTTTGCATTTTTCCCATTAAAAAAGGGCATTTTCACAATCAGCCAGCCTTAACAGTCATAAAGTTTGGTTCATTAGACATTGAGAGGCATTAGTAACAAGGCTAACGGCACTCAGCATAACACTATGCATGAAAATTAGATCAAGTTTTCTTAATCCAAACAAGTTACAAAATTTGGAATGCATTTTGGTTTATAAGGCCTGCATGTAAGCATTTGTGTGTGGCTAAATCAGCAACCTAAGTCTTTATCAACATATTGTAAGGTGTTAAATCATGAATGTTTGGTTTTGATCACTAAAAATAATTTCCTTCTAGAAGACTAGTGGACTGGTTTTTTAATTTGTAATTTTCTTGAATCACTGTATCTATTAATAGGGATATATTTAGTTACAATATACCCCTTCTATTTTGATGGAGACAGGAGGCTGACTAATGAATTAGCCTGACCAGCTTTTCTCTTGAAGCCTGAAAATGGGAAACAGCATTTAAAGTACCTTGTTTTATATATATTGTAGCTTACTAAATAATAAATTAAAGATTCATAATCTTCTTTTGCTATTCTTGAAAACCTCCAGTGATAAAAGAGATTTAACCCATTTGCTTTGCTCTTTAGTCTTCATTTACCTGTCAGGATGAATAGTAGAGAGCACAAAGACAAGGAGAATGACATCCAGGATCTCATCTGGAAAAGGATAGGGTAAAGCATCATCACACACATCATGAACAAAGGCAGAACACCAGGCTGAATTGTAGGACGAATGTGACTGTCAGGAAAAAGATGAAAAGAGGCACAGAGAGAACAGTAGCAGTTAATACGTTTACTGTGACTCAAGAAACTTTTTTTCTTCAATTATTCAGCATTGTAAAACATCTCATATAAAAGCCTATTCTGTCTGGTATCGTACTCAAGCTGAGAAGCAAGCTCACTGATGGTATTCATTCCCCTCTGCATAGAGTAAGACTTTGTTCTTTGGAATATTGAAAACTTCAGTTAAAAGTTGTCAAAGCCATCACATTCTTTTTCATGAAGACGGCTTCCTGGCAGCCTCCTGAATTACAGACTTATAAGGTACTCTAAAGCGAGCATATGAATTACCTTTACCAGCTCCACTGCTCCTGAAGCAAAATCACAACAGTACAGAAAGGTTCCAGGTGTATTGCTAGGAAAACAAAACCAACATCAGTTAAAAAATTATTATTGTAAAAGATTAAAGTCTACATCAGTGTTCATGGAACTACAGAGGGCCCTTTGCAGTTCTCCACAGGTTTGATCAAGCGTGCCTTATTGATGTCTAGCACATGGAAAGCCACATAGGTTGTAAGGAACCAACAGGGCAGACAAATTCATAAGAATACCAACAGGCAGTTAGTATAAAAAGGAGAATTATAGCCTTGTCAGGGAGGAAGTGAAAAGGAAAAGAAAGAAGGTCACAGAGGGCTGTCAGAATTGATGACAATGTCCTGGTGTTGTATTACATAAATGCACATTAATAGGTCACATTTTCTTACAGAGGCACTGCATTAAGTCTCTATGATTAGCCCATGTATGCAGTTTAATTAGCAATATGATTTGGGCAGGGGTGGGGTGTTGCAAAAGTCATCCACAGTTCTGTAGAGGTTTGGGTTCCCATGTGCCACCTTGCTGTGCTTTTGATTAGATTAAGCAGTACTAGTTGTTTCCCTCCATTATCCCCTGTGTTTTGTAAGCCAAGATGAATAAGAATTTCCTGTAGCACTGTTTTCCCTTCCTTTTCCATCCAAGACTAAGTCAGCTGCAAATTTCCTTGTACCATTCATCAGATACTAGTAACTCTAGGGATAAATTTTTTTCACCTCTGAAAAATTCATTTAAGAAACTGAGCAAGCCCCTCAAAACCTACTGAGGGATGACCTCATGGTCAACTCATGACCAATTAATCTTTCTTTAAAAATATTTGAGATTTTGGACAGACGGTTTCTTTAGAAAGGCAATCAATAAGTGGCAGTACCTATAAGATCTCACAGTATACACAGCTGAGTTAGTGACCTCCCTTTCAGGGCTCAACAGGAGAACCCTTGTGGACCAAAATATATTCCATCCTTGTTGCTGAGCAAAACTTTTATGAGCTCTGTGCCTACCATGAGAGTTGATGAGTTTAGATATTTATCATGGATGAGGACAAGCAGCCAGGCTTTGGACCCAGCCACTCCCTTGGGAAAGGTTAAACAGATTACCTAATTGTCTTGTTACGATGTTATTTCCATTTTTTTAGAGCAGAATAGGAGCTATGTAGAAAGTCAACTTAAAATAAAGACACGACTTGATCTGGATGGTGACTTCATGAGGCATTGTATTAAAAAGCAGTAACATAAATTTTAAGGGGGGCAGGGTTTAAAAGTTACATTACAAACCTAAGTGGAAATTTTTTTTTAGCCAGGGTACACTCATACCTGACACTGGCTTCTTTTTATATGCATACAAAAGGCAATTTTTATATTATTAAATTCAGAGTGAAACCAACTATGCAATAAAGCCAGGCCTGCTAAGAGATAAAAGATGTTTCCATCAGGTCATATACAAGACAAATGTCTGAGTTGTTCAATATACCAACCAATGTGATTGACTGAAGGATTTGCATAAGAATAGAGATCTCCAGGAAAAATACCTAATGAGTGGATTCTTACTTATCAGAAATGCCAACCTATGACTAATGCCTCCTGTGAGGAAAACACAAAAGTTTGTCTCATCTTTTTTAATACAGCCACAAGATATCTTTTCCCGGTATAGTGTTACTTTCCAAACTTTTCATATGAAACAGGGCTCCCCTTTCATTATATGCTGTCTAAAGCAAAGCATTTGTTGTGGGATGAAGATGCATTGCCAACACTAATAGGTTTCATCTATGACCCTGGTGAATCACTCGATTCCTCCTGCTCTGTTTCCATATCTGCAAATTGGAGTATTTTTTTATAGTGGTGATGCTACCAATCAGAATTCATTTATAGAATAATGAACTGTGCCGTACTCAAGCTCTTGGAGGCATGAATAAAAAGAAATCTATTTCAACCCTCAATACATACACAGCCTTTCCAATAAAACCTTCCTGCCTACATGGAAGGGAGGACATGCTGTCGTAACAGCTTTTTCTAAAACCGGAAGCTAAGTGGATTAAAATGTCTCAAGGAATTAAGTAATGCAATACAGGACTTGTGCCTTCCTTGACACTAAAACCTAAAGCAATATGACAAAGTGTACCAGCCAAATTCAGAAATAATACAACTTCTTACCAGTAGACCACATGGTGTTATCTACTGTCTCCGATTTTGGCCTTTTGAAGAGATATCTGGTAGCTTTACAGTGACATGTAAGAAAAGAGAATATTCCACCTGCCTGAGATTAACCACAAGAAATCAGTCTGAATGCACCTGAAGACAAACCTTGTCAGCAAATATTGTCCCCCCAAGACTAGGGTTGACCAGTATGAGGAGTATCTTGTACTGATGCTACCAACATTATCTATGGTCTGCAAGCAATCAGAATTTCAGGGCTGTAAAACAATCCACTCAACACTTCCTGCAGCACTGGTCTAGCATCAACATTTGAAGAAAATTAAGAAGATGAGAATAGAACTTTCATATTTGAAAATCCAGCACTACATACCATAGAACTTTCAAAATAGGAAAGACACTGTTTCCAGCACCACAACCAACCTAAAATCAGAAGAGAAACAAAAAGTTAAATTAAAGGAACAAATAAAACCTCGTATTTTTTTATTTTTGTCTTAAATTAGTTGGTAGGTAGGACCCACTAGACTGGAAGGTATGTTGGACAGAAAAGGTATAAACAGCTCATACCACAATTCTCAAATCACTTCTATGGTCATGTTTCTCCTCAATGTCTTTCTAAAGTTAAGAGAGAATCCACGTCTCAAACTGCATAGGAAAATGCAATATTCTTGTCGAATTTCACCATTTGGCAAGAATGCATCAAGTACTTGAAGTTTAAGACAGAGCACTTTAAGATGTAACTTTCCTTAGGAAATTAGAAACCAAACTTCCAGTGAAAATGGAATCTGACTATGTAGCCCTAAATTCTGATTTGGGAAAAACTTTAAAGGGAAAACAAAGCCCAGATTGTAGGCTTCTGAAAGTTTTTGCCATAAATGAAGGTAGTATGTCAAATTCTACTTTCTTGATACTTACTACATGTCTTTATCAGGCTTTTGAGCAATTAATTGAGTTCTATATGATGGGTAGAACATTTGCAGTGCATTACCTCTAATATTCTGTAAGTGGCATCGCTACCAGGGAAGGATTCCAGCCTGCCAAGTTCTTCTCCACAGTTTTTACCCTGAGGATTGTCAGTAAGAGATTTTGCTTGGTTTTTATTATATACATATCCTTGTACAGAAGTAGAACCACCTCCATAATTTTTCTTCCAATATTTTTCTCCTTTCTCAAACATTTCATTTTTGTGTGAAAAACTGTTGGCACTATTTATTTTTGTGTGTTCTGAAGATCTTTCTTCTGTTTTCAACTCTTCTCTCCTTTTTTCTGGAAGAATTTCTGGAAACTCCAGAAACAGCCAATTGCGATCCTTGAAAAAGTTATTTTTATGAGCCTTGTAAAATTCATTCCAATATTTACTGGCTTCTCTCTCATATTTATCTGAAATTAAAACAAAACAAAAACTTGGTGAATATGAGCTTAGCTACAAAATACCGTAAAGCAACATGGAATTTGGACCCCAAATTTACAGTTTAAAAATACGTAGTTTCCCACACTGTACACATTTAAATAAAAACATATGGATTTTGGGTCTTACCTTAATCTGTGCTCAAAATAACTCCCATGAGGGTTTAATTAGATTTTATGTCACTTAGGATGGGGCAGACAGGCTTTCTGCATAATCTTTTTTTTTTAAAAAAAAAAAAGTAGTGACATAATAGAACAACATCACCAAAATATGCAATCATAAGTTTCTTAGACAAGCTTTCCTATCTCAAATTATAAAAGCAATGCATCTTTTCAATTAAATGCTCTCCATGTTTTTCATATTTAAGAAATACTAAATGGAAATTAATTTCATGACTTATGAAACTCTATCAACAACTGCAAACTTGTTGGTAGCTAGTCATCTTTCCAAATAACCACCAATTAGAAATCCAGTTCTGTGAACTAGAGTGATAGGCTATAGGCTACTGCATAGCCAATAGACAGTAATTCACTCCTAGCCATTCAACAATGCAGTTTTGACAGAAAATAACAATACAGTCAGAAGCAACATACTGGCTTTCTTACTTTCAAAACACTTCAGAGAGTCTTACAATAGACCTTTGTGTTAACTTTTAATTCACAAAACATTCTAACTGAATGTTAGAATGACAAAGAATAGGACTGGAAGGGATTTCACCCAGTCAGGGAGTTCATACCCCTTCTCCACAGAAATTTGTCCAACTTGTTCTTAAAACACCACCTTTCATACAGGTTTGACAACTTTCTTCAGTAATATATTACAGTCCTTCACCATCTGTACAGTTAGAAAACTCTTCCACTACCTAACCTCAAATTTCCTTATTGCAATTTAAGTCCAGTAATTCTTGTCCCACTAACCAAGCAGATAAAGCAAAGATTACTCACTTCTCTTTGCAACACCTGTTTACTTATTTGAAGTCTTTTACTGTGTCTCCCCATAAAAAAATATCTTTTCTTGATTGTCTAAACCTCTCTTCTTCTTTCCACAGAAGTAATGATTTTTAGACTTCTGATAATTTTCATTTTTCTTCTCTACATTCTCTCCAATTGATTTACTACTTTTTCGTGCTGTATTCTGGTAAAGGCATTATCAACACAGAGCAAAAGGAATATTTTACGAGGCTTACAGGCTGTAATCCTGTTTATAACTCCCAGCTTGCCATTTTGCAACAGCATGACACTGCTGATTCAGCTAGTGATTCACCACAAGCCTCAGATCTTCTTCTGCAAAATTACTACCTAGCCAATTGTTCCAGAACCTAGTATTTTTTCAAGGAATTATTCTGCATTTATTTTTAGCAAATTTATATTTCAGATCCTTTTTTTCCACCATTCGTCCAGATCCTTCTGAATCCTAATCCCATCCTTCACCATACTTGAAATGTCTCTTCACTTGATATCATCTTCAAGTCTCCCATTTCCTGAGGTCACTAATGAAAATACCAAGCAGAACTGGACACGGAACAAAACACTTCTCTGCCCAGCACAGCCTTCCATTCTGAAAGGATCTCTCTAGGCATTCATTCACCCAAAAGCAGTTTCATTAGCTCTCGCTTGCTTAACTTGCTTACGAAAATGTCAAGTAAAGCAAGTCAGAAGCCTGACTACGGATAAATTTCAGGACGTCTGCTGTTTTTTCCTTATCCCCAGGGCTTGTAACCTTCTCCAAGAAGGAAATTAGCTTGATTTTACATGATTTATTCTTGAAAAATATTTGTTGGCCAGTATTCATCTCCTTTGTTCTTCCAAACCCAGTGTCTGCAAGCTCTGGATTATCTCTTCCAGTATTTTTCCAGGAATTGAAACTAATTATCTGACTCTTCTCCTTTCCCACCTCCCTTTTTAAAAAAAGTAAATATTCTCTTTTTTGCTTTCCCAGTCATCCATGTAGTCTGTGGATGTACTTTGTAAGCTGTTCTTTCTCAGTACGAGAACAAGATCTTTCCTCCTCCTCACTAGCACTAATAGTGCTAGCCACTGGACTGCAGCTAACCCTTTCAAAGGAAGGCTGATAAAACGATAAGAATTACAGCTTTTTCAATGTCTCTCTTGTTGATGGTTTCCCGTTCCTCATCCCTCCTAAGTACCAAACCAAATCTTTTTCTTGTTTTTTCCCCTAATTCCCAAAGCATTTACAGACCTGTTTCTTATTACCCTTGATGTCTCTTGCTAAGTGTACATCATATAATGTGTTGCCTTTTTTATTTTGTCCTGACTCACTTACACTGACCCATTAATTCTTTTAATAGAAATGCACAGAGTAAATATATGGTGCATTTCTCCCACTACTCTCATTTAAATCTTAACATACTATTTCCTAAATCGCTACAGCTTTTCAGAGATAAACAAGGCTGAGAATTATCATCAGAGGCACAGACAGGCAGTGGGAAGTGGCAAGGAGGTGGCAGAATGCCTTGTCCTAGAAATCTGCATAATTTTTTAAATTTAACATTTAATACATCCCATTGTATTATTAAAGGGCAAGACTCAGCCATGCAGAGCAATTGTATAGACTTGTTTTATAATATAAGCACAGAGCTGACTGAGGTCACATATACCAGATTTCAATAGTGTAAGTTGCACATTCATAGATTGCTCAGCTTCAGTATAAAAACCAAACCTTCTACTAAAAAGGTTCTTAAATTGTTATCACCCCTTGTTATAGTCACTACTTTTCTACAAGTCTGCTCAGAACCCTTGTACTTAAATTCCCATCAAGTTTTCCAGATTTCAGAATTGAAGGAAAGCAATGGCTAAAGTCAGCCTTTCAAATTGTATTAGTATGGTATTACATAGGTTCAAGTGAGAGAATGCTTTACTTTCCATTCTTTTATTGGTCACTCCTGAACCACTGTGTAATAACCTCGCGTGCTGTATTATTATCAATTTTTTGTTTAATTTTGTATATTTAAGTAGCCTGACTACTAAATTTTCCAAAGCATGTACAAATGACAAAACTAATAAACGTATAACTTTCTGAGACAAAAAAATCCCTTACTTAGTCAATCATTTTTTCTCCCTAACAGAATCTTTCAACGCTAGCAGGCATGCCTGAGAAGAAACTGGACATGCTAATAAGTAAATCAAATTCCTAAAGGTAGTATCATGAGTTCATGCAGTTTAACTTCTCTTGTTTTAATGAGGCTCATCAGAACCATTCTATTTTAGTGATATAATAGTATTATTGAAATCTGTCTTGTCTTTTTCTCCTTACTGTAGTTTCCAAGGCCCCAAAACAACCTGCTTGTTAGCTTCAGTCTAGTTCATTGTTTACACAAATAGGCCAAAATATACTTCCACTTGCAGAATGAAGCTGAAGCTTTCTGAAGGAACACTATCAGCAATGCTCACCTATTCAAGTTCTAAACAGAGCGGCATTCAAAGGAAATGTCCTTGGATTCTTGTATTTCTTGGAAATAGACAAATGTCTGATTATTCCATTTCTCACCAGCACAAACTAAGTTCTAATTAATTGTAGATGAAGAATGAAAGGCTCCATGAGCCACATGGTTACACAGCTTACTTTTCAATTATAAGCTCTTTTTCAATTTTTATACAAACCAAATGAAAATATTAGATGTAATTTTTGAAAAAACAAACATTGCACTTCTGTATTTAGATAAAGAATGTGAGAGGTAACAGAAAAGGGCAGGATGACAATCCCAGAGCATTCAAAGTGATGAAGGGGACACAATCCAAGACACATTCACAGGTAATTCAAATAAACTCCAACGTGTGCCCTAGTTACATCAGTGAAACTGAGCACAGGATCATAATGACACTATCTAATTTGACAGGTTCAAGACACGCTAAGTAAACTGAGGCCCAGGGCATCAAAGTAATTGTTTTCAGAATATCTGTCTAATAAAGGAACAAATTAAGAATCCAGTCTTCTATGTTACTATCAAGTTGATACTCCAGCTTTAGCATACATAACTATTGTAGAGTTTAGTCTAGGGTTTAGTTTGCCAGTTTGAAGTCTTCAGAAACGCAGAATACATTAAGTTTCCCTTCTGAAGACAGGGACAAAATTCCTTAATCATTTACAGAGCAGACTCTGCATGATGTATTGGAACACCTTCCACACAAAGTGAACACACTGCTTCCTGAAGCACTCTCAGCTCAGCCTGGCCAAGGCAGCAAGCTGGGACCAGCTGGGACCAGTGCAACTTTCATGGCACTTAATGAAATATGGTGCAATGTACAAACACTAGCTTTCTAAACAGTCCACAAATCATTAAAAAGCATTTGAATATTGTACATGGGACCTTTCATCCCCAGCACCCTAGCTGGCTGCAAATTCATTGCCTTTGATGAAGTAACAGTCCTGTGTAGTGGGCGTTTTATTCTGAAAAACTGTAAAAGAAGCCAGAACTTGCAACTGCACCATAGTGATGTACTTGTTTTACATAGAGCCTGTTGCCCCCCCCAAGTGCAAAATTGCTCAAATAAGTAACTGAATTGCTACAAAAACACACTTTGAGACAATCTTTTGAGGCAACAAAAGAAAAAAAAAAATCAACAAATTTAGATGAGAATGTAGAAATAAAAAGAGCGTTCCTGGATTTTAAAGCATCTTTAAAGGCTTTAATAAATAGCATTAAAATAGGAATTTTTAAGCCATTATGAATTTGTTACCTTGGTCTTCCCATTGGACTTTCACAAGTGAGTTCTCTGCCGCTTTTTCCTTGGCATTCTCCTCTTCTTCTTGTGACCACTGCATGTGGTCCCTGCAAAAGGCAGTTGAAGAACCAGCCTTTAAATAGGATTTTCCATAATCTTTTTTCCCAGGGAAAACAGTCACAAATTAGCTACACTGTCTCAAATAAATTTTCTTTTTGAATCCAAGCAAATGACCACAAGGAGACCAACAGTTAAAAAACTAAGTTTCAGTGTATGACAGATAAAAATTAATTACTAGTTAAGTAAAACTCAAGTGATTAAGAAAAATCTTCCAACTGCAAGGAGGCTGAAGTAGTATGCATTTTTTTTATTAATAATAGGATTAACATATATCTTGTAAATTGAGTGCATTTATAGGAATGTATTTTGAGTGTCCCATTAGAATTGTGTTTAGCTGGATATAATAATAGAACTATCAACAAACACCCTGATGCAAGAAACTTCTCACATTACTAATGTTTACGATGAGGAACAAAGGTCATTTAGCAAAGGAATCAGCTGTTCTTGAAACAGGGAGCATAATCCACCTATTAAAGTGGAACAGGTGGAGTTGAGCAGGATTTTACTTATTTGGGGAATAGAGCCAGGAAACATTTAGAAAAAAGAAGAATGAGACATTCCTAAGAAAAGACAAGCAGTGCTACAATGGTTCCAGAGTCTATGCTATCTATATTTGTGTCAAGTGGTTCACTAACTGTTATATTAATCCATTAAATGGTCACAGAACCAAGCCAAGATCTGACCCTGATGACTAAACTGCCTTCCCCACAGATTCTGTGTTTGGATCAGGCCACAATGGGAAGTGCCCAAAAATGTGCTGCTGGCAGCTTTTAAAAGCAAATCAGCTGTCCCTCCAAATCGTCCAGTCTGAACAGTTTTAGAAATCAGATTAAATTAGATAATATAATTCAAGTAATCTATTAGATCCTAATCCTACTGAAATCAATTAACTGAAAGCCTATGACTATAATTCCATTGGTTACTATGGGAAAAGGAATAAGGTGCCAATTTGAAAAGAGCTGATTGTCTCTAAAAGCTAACGAGCATCTTCCTGTTCCATGCTTGGTGACATATAGGTAATTTAATTCTTAGACCTTCACTGTTCCTCTTTTGTTAATTGTGGGAGACTAATTGGTATGTATTTGTCTGCTTGCCTCAGACTTGATTTCCGCATCTCTACTGAAATATTTCTCATTATTGTCCCCAGCAGGTTGCCTCTCCCCTTCCTGTATTTGTTCATATACCAAATGTTCCTGTGCAGTGTCAAGGCTCTGACAGACGTGCTGTAGTAGAATAAAACTGAATGACCGAAGCATTACTAGGCATCCATCCTCTTGGAAAGACTTGCTTCCCTCACTGCTATCACTGTTTTTGACCTTGCCCATTCTAGCAAGCTGAAACCTTGCTATTCTGGACTATTCAGATGGCAGTAATATACAGTCAGCCCTTCTGACAGATGACTTGCTGTGGTATAAGCTTTAGCTGATCAATTTTAATCCATCATCGTGTGTCTGTCAGAGCCCTTAAGGGATCTACACACAATACTATAGGTGCCTGAAGTCCTCCATCTTCAACAACTTTTTTTCCTTTTGTCCCTCCTTGGAGATTCATAAAGCTGAAGAAAGATCTTTTGGCTCTTTCCTAGAAATGTCTATATGAAAGACCCCAAACAACAGGACTGCAGCAGCACTTCTTGATCAAAATCTACAAAAGAGGGGACATAGCATAGTTCTTATGCAAAGTATTTACATAGTTTGGATGCTTCAAATGAGGCAGCTCCTTCAGCAATACAAGCTGGCAGGAACACAGAAGAGAGAAGAATTCTAAGCACAGAAGTGTTTAAATGCAGTGTTTTAAGCTGAACATTTAAAAGTGTTTTAAGCTGAACATTGACAGCAGCAAAGGAAGCTATCCATTTTAACCACACCAGGAACTGTTAACATGAGTAGGCCTGACATAACATCAAGCAATGCTACTTTTAGTTCAGCTTATTCAACTTAGCCCCTTTCTATTAACTTGTTTGCTAACAGAGAGTTTAATTACCTCTGAAAACTAACATGTGAAAACTATGCCAATTACTAACCTGAATAGAAGCAGACATGTTTTGCTCCAATGTTTAGCATCATTCATTACTTCTCTCTCAAAATGACAGAAAAGCACCACAGCAAATATATAAAGCATTAGTTCCCAAATTTAATTTGCTTAGTATTCCTAGCAGCAATGGTAGCAGCTCTTGGCTCCCTGCCAATTCACACACAGGCAAAAAGGAGGATGCCACTTTATGAAGTACCAAAGATGATAAGTGGAAAACAAAAGGACATAAATCCTCATACATCAATGCTAGGGAAGATGAATCTCTTATGCTCACCCTGCATGATCTGTTTAGCTCAACCACCACTCATCCTGATCCCCCTTGTCTCCCTAGTGAGAACCCTGCTGATTCAGCAAGCTTCAGATCCAAGGACCTCCCCCCACTTCATAGCCAGGTTCTTGATTTATCAAGACCTTTGCAACTTCCATGCAACCTCTGCTCCAACTCAGTTTCACCTTTTTTCCCTTCTGAGCTACATGGATTCATCTGCAGATCCACTTTCTGAACAACCCTGTTCCTTTCAATCCCATCTTCACAATCCATCCCAACCACCTGCATCATAGTTTGATAACTCTGTATTGGACTGTCACCGAATGCTAGCAAGAAAAACTGAAGCTACACATCATCAGTTAGTTGGAAGGAAATTAAAAAATTAAACAAAACTGAGTTTTGTTGAGGTACAATGTTACAGAAAAAGGGTGGCCTTTTTCTTAAAAACTTTTCCTACCTTGACTATATAGCCTACGTTTGAATCCGCATTCACACAAGTAAAAGATTTTTCCACCTAGCAGGAGGTACTGAGTCTGGAAGATGCTTAAGAACTACACTACATATAGACTTATGAAACACGGAGATAAACTTTACACTCTTTTAACACAATAACCAGCCAGCTTCCAGCCTCCTTGACCAAGGAACTTACAGAAGTACTGAAAACTCCAGATTTGGCCATACACATGGTGGTATGTGTTGGGGACCATGGCTTGGGCACATGTAGTTTAGAAAACAGTAATAGGTGACAGATCTAGTTGCCTATATTACCTCATGAGTTAAGCCCAAATTCATAGAGTAAAGAGAGTAATGAAGATATTAGTTTATTAACCAGAAGGCAATCTTCTGTGTCATATTCCTCTCTTAAGACCTTTTTATTCATCAGAATTTTATTAGAGAAACTTTTGAAATAATTTAGATTTAAAAGTAAAATGGACCAATTAACAAATAAAATGGACTACTAAAAATAATAATAATTTTTTAAAAACCCAGCAATTTGGAAACTTCATTTTGGAACAAAAGCTTGTCCAATAACTTCTCTGACAGTTGCCAGCAGGAGACAGCTCTGAAGAAAGTATAAGAACTGCAGATTACTTTCATGAAGTAAGCTTAAGCCCTGAAACTTGTCATCTGTTACTCCTATGTTATGTTACCCATTGTTTATCATTAGCCACATCCAGTCCCCTTTCTAATTTAGCTAAATCCTTCCTCTCAAAAATAGTGTGTGGCAGAATTAAAAAATATATTTTAAAATTATGTAGAAAATAATTTCTTGTATAGCTTCTAAATTCCCCACTTTTCATCAAATATTCCTTGTTCTTAAATTATGAACTATAGGAATAAAAATTCCAGGTCTTCCAAATATCTTAGGTAGATATTTTTCTACTTTTTAGGTATATTTAGATATTCTTCTATCCTTCTAACACTTCCTGTATTACTTACTGTTTTGTATTCATCTCCATTCCATGGTCAAAAATCCTAGCCTCTTCAATCTCAGTTTTCCCACTGTGTTGACTAGCATTCTCACTCTTTTCTGAGCCCCCATTAATCATAAAAATACCTTTTAGAGATGGCGATGTACTGCTGCAAATCAGGGCAGTTCTTATTCTTGTTAACATTTACACATTAATGTTTTCTCTGCTATTATATCGCTTATTTATGTTAAGATTCAATTTACTTTTTTTGACAATTGTGCACTCTATGGAAATCTCTGCTGAACTACCTGTAACATCTTCAGTACACCTTTAGAAGAATACAAGTAATTTACACGTTCCTTCAAGATGGTGTCAATTTTAGAATACAGCGCTAATCCAGTATGCAACTTTATTGTACCTAACTAGTAACTTTCTGCCGTTATAAATAACATGGACTATCTTATCTCTACACTTTCTGTCTCCTAATTCATTACTGATCTATACAATATTTTGCCTTTCATTCCATGACTACTTACTCAGCAGCTTTTTATGCAAGTCACTGAGAACTCATAACTGTCAGGTTACTTGTGACAATCTCAAGTTTTCTCTAGCACTACCTTTACACGTCTATTCTGGCGGTCCACTGTCATATACATATACACATACCATTATTCATCATAGTAAATAATATACAAAAATATATGAAAATCAGCCTGGAAGAAACATCTCACCACATGTTATGCTCAAAAACCTTAGAAGGATCAGTTAAAATCCGTGATCCAAGTGGAACAGCTGGTCGTCTACTACTTTGGTGCCTCTGTTGCATCTTGATTTTCCTCAGACATAAAGCAGAAAGCCTTGTAATGAAATTCATTTTGTTCAGAGACCTGAAAACACAATTAACTCAAATTACAGTTTTGCTGTAACTTAATTGTTTATGTCACTTACATGAGAAACTGGTGAAATAATCAAGCACCAATATCAGCTTTAGTAATAATCTGTTACTATAATATAAATTTAAATGCTTTTTAGAAAATAGCAACATCCCTTCAGTGTGCTGAAAGCCCAAATAATCCCAAAGTAGGGTACTGGAATGAAACCAGTTGAAAGATAAATTATTTGGTATCATTTCAAAGTCCTATCAGGCAGGGGAAAAAAAGAAATACACAGCAAAACAATAAACCAAGTTTGACACTGTACCTTTAAGAAGACAAGCAAGAAGTGATCAGTAAAGAAACCACTTGTTCTAGTGGGCACATGCTGTCATTGAGATTGACATTTTTCACCCCACTCACTAGGTAACCATCTTCAAAAGATTTCATTCTAGAACTGTGACTGTAGTTTTACGCTTTTAGATAGGAAATGAAAGATTTTATTTCTTTTTTTAAGTGTAAACATTCTGCACCAGAAAGCCTTCCAAAATTTCTGCCATGTGTTCTCCTGATCCCTGTTTAATGCCCTCTTTGAAATGAATGGGTTTAAATCTTAAATTTCTATTCATGCAAATTATAAAGTGCTTGAGGTTTTTCCATTACATGTATAATTCCGTCTTATATGGCTGTATTTTACTTTACTTGGAATCTCTTCATACAGTATTAATAATGAAAGATAACAATTGTGTGTAGCTAGTACCACCATTTTGTCTTGTTGGGGTTTTTTTTTTGTTTGTGGGGTGGTTTTTTGGTTTTGGTTTTTTTGCATATTCTTGTTAATGTAGGCTTTCTAGGAGACAAGTAAAATGAAATACCCCTCCTACTACTTTTACCCTGATATGCCTTTGTTCTTTTTTCCTTCAGGTGCTCTGCATATGACTTTAAAAATTATTCTTAGTCCTATTTTTTTCCTACTTTTTTTTTTTTTTTTTTGAGTGCTCCTTCTGTATAAACCACACATACAAATTTAATGCACTGGAAATACAAGATGTAGTTACAAAAGAACAGGCACAAGACATTATTAGAAAACATTCTGTGCAAATTGGTTACAAAATGAAGATTTTTATCTTGAGGAAAATACTACTATTTGAGCACAAGTCTTGTACTGTGAATAAAAAAAGATTAATTTGTACACTTCAATACAAAGCCTAGCAAAGGAATCACGTCAATTAAATGAACAATTCCTCATTTAAGGTGTACTTTTGAATGAGTCATGCTTTAAAAAGGGCATTGTTTATTCATTTTAAGCCTACAGAAAAAAAAAAAGAAGAGGAAAAAGATTAAAATTTCTTTTTATTTGTCAAAGATTAAATAAAATGGGGTTTGCCTTTTGGCTGTCAATGCCAAATAAAAACACTGATAAATTTTGGCTGCTGGGACTGCAATGTTACCAGAATATGGGGTATCACTGTACAGTGAAAAATGTAACATTTAGTCCTATTAAAAAATTAAAACCTCTTCTAATGTTAATGAGTTTATTATGGCTCTTTTTTAAAAATGTGGCTCAGCAACTAAAACAATTCCAGTTTATACTTCAATTACTACAAACTGTTAATGCATTTTTCATAACATAATGCATAATTATTAACATATATGAAATAATAATTATGAGACATGAAAATTAAGACACTATGACAATTCCTGCAAAATGTGTAATTTACATAAAGGCAATGTTCTTGAAAACAAAAACAAATAGAAAATTCCCCCAAACCCAAAACCACAATCTGATCTAAAATTATTGTTATTAAATTATAGAAATGCCTGGATAACGATTCCATTATTACACTGCAAACAGTTTACAAATCCTCTTCCTCCTTCAATCATTCAAAAAGACCTGAGTTAGTATCTTGCATTTCCTGTGCCAGCATTGATATTCAACATAAAATACAATGACTCAGCTGCTAGGCTAGTCACATAATTTTTCTTGGCTTTCTAAATATCTCAGTAAGAACATGAAAAGATGCACAGATGGGAATTATAGTCAGATGACTAAGATGATCTTCCATCAGTAAAATCCAGAGATGCAACTCTTTTTATGAGAATGTGATCCTTTGAGTGATAACTGCACAATTTTAGCTGATAAATTCTGAAACATCAAGAAAATGCAAGGAGCGTGGGGTAGGTGGGGGAGTTAAGTTTACTGTTGCATCCAGTGTTAAATGCGAAGGAACTCCTTGGAGACATGCATGTATATCCCTGAGAGCTAGAGTGATCCACAGATCATGAGATTAATAGCAACCTGGCTACTAAAAGTTCAAAAAGCATCTAAATGACTTGGAAGCCTAAATTACATTTTCAGAAGCAAGTCACTGCTTGATTGTTTCTCTAATTGATTTTGTTAATGAAACAGGCCAACACCCCTTCTCTTTGTCAGATAAGATGATCATACCCTGAAGCCATGACAGCAAGAAATGTTGTTGTCTGAAGGAATTAGAGTTATTTCCTTGTTCAGAGCCATGGTCAGGAAGGCTTTAAGTTTGATTACTAATCAAAGCAATTCAACGTTCATCTTTAAGGATATTATCATGAAACTGAATTGCATTAAAAATGCCTATATTTTGTGGCAGTATAACTATTTTTCAGAAAAAAACTTTAAAGAAACAACACACGGTAACCATGCTGAAAAACAACATGGAATACTTTTTTCCTTGTGGAGCACTGCCTTTTAGCCTTTAGAATTTTGTCATTGTTACAAATACAGATCGGGTCCTCAGTTTAGTTGAGAAACTTTAAGAAAACAGCCTTAAAACTCTTCCTCTCCCCAAACAATCTAACTCAGCTTTTTGAAGGTGGACATGCAGAAGAAGGTATACACATCAACTGCCAGCTAGGCCTGAAATAACACATTTCTAACTGATGTTGGCATTAAAACCTCTGACCAGTCACATCCACAGAGGAAAAACTAAAGACACAGGGAAAAGAACCGTTCTAATCTTGTTTTTTAAATAGTGAATTACACACCAAAACATATGTAAACCAGTTCATTGATGAGTAAAATCCTTGAAAAGTGTCAGTTCTGAAAGAGATGTCAAAGGAAAAAAAACAAAACAAAACAGAAATAACCTGTCATTTTTGTCCGAGAACCTAGTTCAATGAACTTATTGGATGAAAACATTTTGACATTTGATCGATCTCCAACTACAAAGCTACCGACTTCTTCCGTCTCCAATCACTAAGCCTACTTGTAGATTCTATGTTATAGAAAAAAAAATCAGCCTGTATTAGGAAGAGTATGTGCAGCTTATGTTACATTTCTAGACAGAAAAGTATTCTGGAAACAATGAACCTCATACAATTACTTCTGCTTGGCACCTAGAAGCTTATCTACACAACATTTGACAATTAATCCCCAATGCTCTCCTGCATAGCGCAGCTGATCTCTTTTATCACCGTCAAACACTATCAAAACTCAGAACACCTTACACAAAACAGATGCAAGTGGCAATCATGGACACAAAGTGAAAAATTCTTCAAGATAATGGTAAAACAGAAGGTATAACTATGAATTACCAGTGGTTATTTTTATAATACTTATATATTAATATTTCTTAATATTTCAAATTAAGGGGCAGGGGAGAAGAGGGACTTCACTGCCAACCAGACTCATTCATTAAGTGAATGCTTAACACTATTCCATTCTACCAAGTAACTAAACATGCCCACTTGGGGCTTCATGATTAGTCTTTCAATGCTATACTTCAAAAAAATTGTGCACATTTGAAACAATAGGATATTTCACAACTTTTCAAACTCAGCAGATCTAAAACTTTCAACTGTTTTTCCTTCTCATGCGTCATCACCAGGAATGATACAGACCTCCCTGTGGGCACACAGCAACTTCAGTAAAACTACTGCAGAGCACTGACTACCAAGGGGAAAAGAAAAACAAACAAAAAAATTATTTTGATTTATTCTGACTCCTGTAGAGACAACACCGTTAACATTGGTTAAAAAGCAACAGCAGATAAAAACAAACAAACCAACCCCACCAGGTATGATTTTAACCACATGTGCAGAAATGTTGAGTAAAAGCAGCCTGTTCTTACACCACCTGCCAGGTGGCCTGTTAAAAAGAGTCAAGCAAGAGGGAAATAGTTTACACAATGGTGGAGGGAGGGAGAGAGATAAAACTGCTCATTTACTGAAAACATTTACTTGAATCACCGTACATCGAAGAGATCAACAATAGAACTTCAAGGTATGTTATCTGGGATAAAATAATGTATGTGGGTACTAGATAATCACTTCTAAAAGTAAGAAAGCAGACAAACAGCTATTAGGGACAAGCAGAGAGCTGAAAGTCCTTGAGAGTTAAAAAAAAATATTATTATTAAAGTTCCTGATTTTGTATTCATTGAGAATTGTTTCTCAGCCACTATTCTCCATCTTGATATTCCTGTTGGAATTATTCTGCTATGTAAACCATTTTTGCAATATCTTCTAAAACTACAGGCTTTATAATTGTATTTTTATTCTTTTATTTTTAAGAAGCAATCATACAATCCCTATAAAAAAGGGAAAATGTTCTTCAATTGAGACTATGAACTGCAAAATTAGTTCTGGTTGGCATATGCACCTATCGATCTCAGAAGACAGTGGAAGCAAAGAAAGCTTTCTCCTCAGTACAGAGGGAATCAACTACACTAGTTAATATGTTTTTAAGCTAATGAAGACAGTTTGAAAAAATGCAACTAAAGATAAAATAATGGCAACTACAAGATCAGAGACACATGAGTGGCCAACAAGGAAGAAAGAAACAGTTACCTGAGAAATATAGATGTATTTTATTTACTGAATCTTTAATCAATTAATGTGAACATGAAATAACTAACAAAAACCATTTTATTTGAATTAATAGTATGGATAAAACATGGAGTTCAGTTGCTACAGGTGACTAAGGTAATTTGTTCTATCCTAAACTAAACCTGATCTCCTATTTCTTTTTTCACTTGCAAAGGCAGGTGATAAAACATTCTGACAGAAGCTCGTCAAAAAATGCTGATTCAAGAAAGTCACAGTATTTTAAAGAAATGTAGCAATTCTGCTGACACTTTAATATATTAAAACATTTTTATTATTTTTTGGAATCTTGAAAGATTTTGTTTTGATCAGGACAAGCGTTTTGTTGAAACTGCATCATTTCAATTTACAATACAGACGTTCCAACTTCACTATCAAAGACTGGTTTGCCTTTAAAATGAAGCTTCAATAAAGTATTTTAACTGAATTCAAAATACTTCAACTTGTGAAGAATACTTTCATTCCAACTGATGCTAAAACTCTATTTTTTATATCCTAGAATCATTCTTGGAATGGAATTTCTACTTTTGTACTGAATCTATTTCTAATAACATTTTCAGTGTTAATTGTTCTACTGTGGCCTGTAACACCTACTAAAGGCACACTCAGAAACAGTGTAATTATAAATATTGACTAAAATGATTTGAATAATAGAAATTAGGAAGATACCGGTCACTCTTAGTACAAATTTCTTAAATATTGCATAATGTAAAGAGGCAAATTCACAAATAATTCTTTAGGCTACAATCCTGTAAATACCTGTACGTTTGTTTAACTTTACAGACAAGTTGTCCTCCCACATATCAATGAGTGTTTGTAGGATATGGGATTTAAATACGTAAGTACTCTGTGCAATCCTTTACTTTTCTCCCCTATTTTTCCCCTTTTTCCATAAGGTAATTCCTGTCTTTTCCTGTTATTTATACAGCAGAATACAACACAAAACTGACTTACTAAATGAATCTATTCACAAGTTAAACATCAAGAGGAAGCCATCAACGGCAAACATAACTCAGAAATAAGGCTTCCTAGTCAACCTGTGCACCCTCTGCTGGCTGGTGCTTACATAGGAAGAAGAAGAAAAAAAAAAAAGCTGTGTTGACTTTATGTATACATATACATGCACAGTGAACATACATCTAAGTCTCCAAATATATCTTTCAATCACTGAAATTGTTTTTAATCCTATTTTCTACGAAATACTGAACATGTAACTGCATTGCCTAACACAAGATGATTTGTCTCAATGCAATCCATGTTTTTATTTTATTAAAGATGCTGAGAACAGAGATAGAGCAACATGAATTTTACTACTATCTATAATTTACATTGAAGAACTTCGTTCATTTACATCCCTGCAAGACTCTGGATGTTCACATGGACTTTACTTAGGTGCAACCTGCCCTGTCAGCTCTGAAGTCACTGCCAATGTTGTAGATCCACCGGTATGCAGATATGCTCTGCATACTGTCCTAACCCACTCTTCGGAGGCGCAACTGCAACCACCGCTTGTGTGTTTAGCTCATTTAATCCAAATAACTGCAAAGCACCAGAAAATCACAGGAATCTGTCTTTTGTTACAGTACCACCGAAGATTAAAGGCTCTGCTCAGAGATCCTGAAGAAGAGACACGGAAACACAGAAAATATCAGCAACTTCCACATTACCCCATTTGGGCACCTGGCCTCTGGCAAGGAAGGAAAACGAGTTTTTCCACAGACTTCAGTTGCTCTGCTGGCAAGTAGCTGTTGATGATAGTGACAACTTTTGGGATATAGCCGTAAAAATGCAGTGTCATACATCTCGAGAAGTTGCTGTTCACCCTGGAGCTTTAAAGTTTTAAACAAATCCTTTAAACCTCTCCCCCCCACAAGTCCCGGTACGCTCCATCCGACACAGCAGTAGCCAAAACCACTCACGGGCGAGGCCACGAGCGCGCTGCACGGCTGACCGCCGCTTGCAGACGTCAGCCCGGCTGCGCACCCGGGCGTGCCCCGCGGGGAGCCCCCCCGCTCTCCGACAGGGGGCGCTGGCCCTGCCGCGTCCCGTCCCGCCGCCCAGCTACGGGGGCCCTGACTCTCCAACAAGAAGAAATTAAAGATTATTTTCTTAACTGAACTACCGCTAACAAAACTTTCCTGCCTTTCCTTAAGAAAGACAACGCGTGAAGTGCTTCCATTTACACGCCCCGCAAGCCGACGCGCACTGCGTTTACTTCAGTCCCTTCAGCGCAGGGTAAAGCAGCTGCAGCAGAGCCCGGCCTAGGAGAGAGGTCCCAGTGCGGGGGCGACTGCGCCGGTACCGGCGGGCGACCACTGCCGGCGGCTTTCACCGACCTCTGCGCAGAGACCCTCCTTCTGCCCCGCGATCCTCCGTACGGCGTTTCACCAGCGGCAACGCCGCAGCACGCCCGTATAGAGGGAACGACCCTGCTCCCGCCCGCTGGCTGAGGGCACCCACGAGGCCGCAGCGCCCGCCCCGAGCGACGGCGGCAGTACCAGAGGCAGCAGGCGGGCTGCCGCAGGGCATGGTGGGAGATGTAGTCCGGGCGCGCCGCGGAATTCCTCCCGCGAAAACTACAGTACCCGGCAGGACGCGGGGGGAAGGCGGTGGCGGGGCAGGGTTGCTGTCGCCTGGCGTTTGCGGTAGCTCGGCTCGGTGGTGGTGGTGGTGGTGGTGGTGGGGACGCGGTGCGCACCCGCCCGGGTGGGCGCCTGCGCGCGGCGGCGGCTGTCCTGGCCCCGCCCCGGGGCGGCGCGGCCGCGGCGGAGGCTCGTCTGAAGGGCTCGGTTTGCGTCTCTCGGGAGTCAGAGAGCAAGGGCGTGCTCGGGCCTTTTTCCGCTTCGTTTCGCCACTCGCTGGGCAGGGTGGGGGGTGAGAGGTGAGAGAAATCCGGTGCGGGCCCGGGCCCTGCAAGGCTGCTCGCCCCGTCAAGAGCGATTCGGAAGCAGGGGAGAAAGCCGAGCCTGCCCCGAGGCCCAGGAATGTGCCCGCAGGCAGCCGCCGGCGGGAGGAGGACCGCCTCCTGGGCGCCCGGGGCTCACAACGTCTGCCGCCTCCTCACCCGCAGGGCCCACGGCTTTTATGCCAGAGATGCTGGTGTCGCCCACAGAAAAAACCTGGGACTCCTCAGAAAGATAATCTGTCAGGTAATAGCGATGCTTTCCGGCGCTGGCTGAACCCCTGCGTGTACTGGCTTTCATCCGGGGTGGTCTGAGCCTCAGTCCTCAGCCCAGGTGTTTGAGAAGTCCCTGGTAGCTCTGACTAGCAAGTCTGGGGAGAAAAAAGCTGCAGTTTTGCCGAAGAGAGTTACAAATGGTTAAATTTATTTCTTGAGGCTCAGACCTAGGAGTCTGGAGAGGACTGTGCTGTGGAAAAACTGTAGAAGCATTTGTAAATCTAATAACCATGTTAGAAATAGCCTTTTATGAGACTTTATATCACTTATTTTTTCCCCTAAGGTGGCTTAATATTTAATACCAATACTAAAGTCGTAATGTTTTAGAGAGCATCAGTGTTACATTTGAATGAAGTTCTCACAACAAAATAAGATAATCAGCAGAGGTCTTCAGGTAAACATACCCCTAATGTGTCAGTGAAATTTATGTTACAGGAAAAATAGGAATTAAACCAATTACAGGCTAAAGTGAACTTGATTTTTTTACTGGTCCCATGCAGTAGTTGATAGAAATGTATTGAAAGTGAATATGTGGAAGTGAGTTGGCAATTGTGTTATATTGAAAATATATTTATTGGAAGTGAGCTAAAGTGTCCATTTATGCAACTAGATCAATGGGCATGCAAGGTTTATTGAGATAAAAATGAGTACATCTGACTTACATTTTAATACTTACTTATTTAATTACATTTAAATACTTATATTTTTTGTAAGACTGGAACCTTTGTTAATAGTATAGAGCTCCTGATGTCTCTAATGCATGCGAGAAACTTCATGTGAGCAGTTTATCCCATTAACATTTCAGGCACCTTTTGCAAATAACTGTAAACACATTTTTCTACCTTTCACACAAAACACCAATAGCAGAATGGAGTCAGGTGTTCAGTAAAAATTCAGTTAATTACATATAAAAGAGTTATGTGCATATTTACACTCTGAGGAGTTTTGTCCTTGATTTTAAAAGTTGCCATTAAAGTTTAGTTGCCAGTTTTAATTTTAATACAGGCAAGTTAATGACAAAATATTCATTACCCATGCTGTCCATAACAGCTAATAAAAATATTTTAATTTGGTTTTAAAAAAAGACAAAATTTCCCTAAAAAAGGTTTTTTAATTTGGTTTAAAAAAAAAAAGATTTTTCTTTATGTATTCAACAGCAAAGGTTCAATTAAAGTATGGTATTAAGCTGCAGGAGCCAAATAAAACATTTTCCAAAAGCAAGGTTTATTACAAAAGCCATCACTGTTACAACCACTGTCTGTTTCAGGAAAGTACTAAATTCAAGAACGTTTGGACAACTCATTCTGCATCTCCTATTGCATATGAAAGAGGAAGAATTTACTTAGACAATTACCAGTGCTGTATTAGCAGGTAATAAATTTACAATTAAAAGTTACCCTGGCTTACAGTTTTAACACTGTGATTCTATTTTAGAGATGTCACTAACTTTACTCATCCAAATAGCCCCTGTGAAATGAGTGGAATTTACTTACAAACAAAAAATAACCAGGTGCATAAATCTTTGTTAAATTACACTCAGATGTTGTTGTGTCTTAATGTGACACCTGCTTTGGTGAAGGAAAGTCTGATCTTACTGGTGCTGTATAACTTCAGCTTTCAGAGCACTTTAACAGGAGTGGGAGATTATCAGCATTTTATAATTTTGCACTAAAAAGCCAAATGAGTGGTAGTTGTTTGTGATCTGGTAACTAGCAGTGTGCTGAAGAAGGTGTCACAAAATCAGCCTATGTAACAAGCTTGGTACTATGTCTATAAATTCTGCATTAAATAAGTAAATTATTGTTCATGTAAAAGTACAGCGTGTGGAGTACTTGCTGGTTTTTGTTAATGTACTTTGCCGATCAGTTTTCTGATCTGATGTACTCTCCTGTTCCATGAGCAGCTGCAGAGGCACAGCTCAGGAGGCAGCACAGGGCAGGGTAGAGGACGGGAAGACCTGAGTACACCAGTCCTTGTCCGTGCCCATCCCTCTTGTGAGGGAGGTAGCAGGGACTTGGAGAACTGCGTTGTTGAGTAAGTTGTGGCCAGAACAGTTTTAAGACAGTGTCATATGATACATAAAAGACAAATTACTCTGTCAGTGTAAACCACTGAGAGTTAATTAATCTATCACAGCAGAGATCTAAATCTGCTTAGCTGTGTTTTACTCGTACATTGTCTGAATGCTTTCCAGTACTGCATTAGCCTGCCTAGCATCTTTGAGGTTTATCTTTGTCTCATCCTCTCCCTGAGGGGAAAACTCTGCACACTGCAAAGTTTTTATTCTAGTAGTAGGAGGTTGGGTTTTTTTAAATATCTGTACATGATGCCATGCCTTTATATTATGAAAGGCAACAGTGGAAGAGCTTGAGGGGAAGGTTCCAGGATGATCATTAGTTTCTGGAATATGCTTTCTTTTAATGTATATCACTAAAGTAAGAATGTTACTATTAAGTTTGTTATTTAAAAACAAAACAAAAACAAATAAAAAAACCTCCCACAACATGAAACTGCAAAATATAGAGAAGGTTAGCTTTTAAATATTATGTTATCCTAAATATTGTTTATTAGCCTTATTTTGAGAGCAATTTCATGTTATATTTACAAAGTAAAAATAAGATGTTTAGATTTCTGACCTGCCTAAAGAGAAGGCAGGATTTATAAAACTGTATAAAATGACTTGTTGATAGAAAGTAGACTAATGATTAGCAATCATTTTCCTCCAGCATTGCACAAGAGCCAAGAATACTTTATCAAAAGCCAAAGTGTTCTAAGTCAGAAAAAATAGAAGATGCCTTATTATTGGAATGCCCACTGGTAAGATTACTTTTTAATAAAGCATTGTTGTGCAAAAAACCAAATTAATATCTTTCAGTGAAACATATTTAGAGTGTTCTTTCCCTGTGAACTATTTTCTCAGTGTTTTTATGGAGTTAGGTCATTTAAGGTTTGTAACATTTGCTTATTTATTTTGACTGAATGTTTAGAGGTATACTTCTCTGAATTTCTCAATAGCGCATTCAAATGCTTTTTTGTGAGCTTTCATGGAAGATTTTAAAAACAGTGCCTTTATGCTTATGTAACTAACTCTAATTCCTTACAACATAAATTCTGTTTAATTTTTTCTTTATTTTTTAATTAGCAAGGGCAGTAGGTGGGAGGTCTAGTTTTTACCAGATCTGTTGACATAAAAAAAAAAAAGGCAGATAAACTGAAGACCCATTAAAGCAACTCTGCCCAAAAGCTGTTCTGCTGTTTCTAGCTAATAGATTATATAACTTCCCTCCTCCTTGACGAGTTTTTCTCTCATCCACTGTCCACAAAGCTTAGGAATATTAGCCCCATCCTTGAGGTGCCTAAAAATAAAGCAGTGTGAATACCATTCTTAGCAGTTACTGTTGAGTTACCATTGAATGTCTTATTCTGCAATACAAACAATTGTCTCTCCCATACTTGTATCAATTAGATCGATAAGGAGTTATAGTTCATTTGTGCAAGGCAAGGAAGTTTTAAAAGGTTTCTTTTCTAGAAAAGGTAACTGCCTTGCAAAAAGTGTGACAACAGATTATTTATGTGATCGTCAGCTGACTATTTAGCACAGACACGAGCTTAGAGATCCTGATGTGATTAGCAGGCAGCTTTCCACCTCTAGTTTTTGAGGAATGTGTATTAACTTGTTTTCTTGTTGCTGCATTAAAATGTTATGTATCCTGGTACAAACTTTTTTCTGATAACCTTGTAGGGGGAAATGCTACCAAGTCCATCAGACTATAAATCTTCCCTGATAGTCTTGACAGTGCAGAACTGGCTTCTACGTCTCTCTGCTGATAGTGGAGAAATACTGGAAAAAATATACCTTGCTGGTTCCTGTTGCAAATTCAGGTATTAAACATTGACTAGGCTTTATATAATTAGAAATCATTAGTACTATACTGGAGAAAGGGAATAATGTTTATTTTAGTACTGTCCTGTGGTTGACTTCAGGTTTGCTAGTCTCGCATATTACCTGGAGTACTGTTCCTGCATGGTGTTTTCTATAGAAGAATTTCAGCAGCTTAAGTATTATGGTCTCAAATTTGGTATCAAGTTCCACAAAAGCCACAAAAACTAGGCTACTATTGGCTTTTCTCTGACGATTTTACAGCCTTTAGTATTGCAATAGCAACATACCAGGAGAGGACCTTTAAGAACTGTAAAAAAAACTTCATAAAACATAAGAAAAATACGTTTAAAGTTTAAGCCATTTTTAACTTGCAAGCATTCTTCTTCATAGGGTAGCCATTTTGCTCTTTAAAAGCCAAGCAGTTACTGCTTCTGGTAAACTGCATCTTTTTTTCAGTTCTCAGAAGAAATTAGTTCCTTTAGGCTGAAGGATAAGAAAGCGGTGATCTGTGAAGGGAAGGAGAAAAATTAAGATAGTGAATGTTTATACTTTCAGAATTTTTCTCACAATCCTGTATGGAATAAGCCATTCCAAGTTCCGTGGGTTTTGCATTACTGCAAACAGCAAACATCTCAGGCACCTCTCCTAAATCAGATAATGAACAGTTTGCCTGGACACAGGGATCTGCGTAGTTACAGTAGATTATATTTTATGTGAAATAATGTATTTATTATTAAATTATTTTTAAATTATTAAGATAGGTCTTTCTTGTCACAAATAGGTATCTGAGCTGGGATATTCCTCAAGAGGTAGTGGTTGTAAAGTCAGCTCAGAATAAGCTCCCTGCAGCAGCACGACAGGTAAGTTTGTTGAAAAAAAATCTGTCATTCTTAAATTTTTACAAAATCAATCAAAAAAAAAAAAATTTACAGGGACAGAGATGGAGACATTATGCTTTGTTATTATGGTAAAAGATGAAGATGTCCTACCATTAATAAATGCCTCAAGTATAATAACTGTATTCACTATTGTTATTCCTTCCCAGGCAGGTATCCAACAGTCTGTATTGTTCTATCTTGCTGTATTCCAAGTTTTGCCTCTCTCATTCATTGGAATGCTAGAAATAAACAAAAAGGTAAGTTAATTCTTCTATAATAGTGATCTGTACTGTAGTTGTATGAGAAGCATAGTTTAGGCAATTGTCCCAGAATTTCAAAAGTCATATTTACAGGTTATAAAAGCATAGTGCCCTAAAACATTAATTAGCTAATGTTGTTCTTGTGTCTGATAGGGCATTGGAGGGAAGATTCTTAATTCGAATGACCAGAAGAGAAAATACAAATGCATTCTGCTACTGGGTTACTCTTTGACATGTAGAAGGACTTTAGCCTTTACTTAATCATAAGAATCAGGGAATCCTCAAGTGTTTGTAGATTTCTTTTCACCTCTTTAAGGAAAGATAGCTGTGCTTCTGACCCACTCCTAGTAATAGTCTATGAATTCTATATGCAGTTACAAATGTTTCAGACTTGTATTATCATTGACACTGAATGGCAAAATGTTAAATATGTGTCTTGCTTTATCAGTCAAGAGCAAACGACCTTTCTGAGGTCGGTTTGTGACCTGTAAGTAAGAGTGCACATATTAGGAAACCTCAAACCAGATGGCAAGTTGTACTGTCCTGGTGAAAAAACATGGCTATTTTAAGTCAAGAGGGCTCTGGATACAACTTATAAATGGAACAGTACAAACATGCAAACTGTCTTCAAAGCTCTGTGAGCTACAGTCTCATCTGGGGTCCAGAGCTATTAGTGGGTTTTAGCTGGTGCTGGTTTGGGTTGAGGCTGTAATTGAGATTGGGCTGGCAAGTGAAGAAGGAGTGGGGTTAAGCATTTTTCATTTGGGCCCATGAAAGTTTAGGGGCACTGTGTATTGTTCTGTTCAAAATTAGTATTTAGGATTGGAAAAAACAGTTGTTACCAGTATGAAAGGTATTCTCAATCTGGTTAAGAATGGCATGCCAGATTCATTATGGTCATAGTAGGCAAAGGGTCTAAAAGAGTACTTCTTCAGTTGGGCCTGTACTGAGTACTCATCAGAGTAATTGTTACAGCTAGGAATAACATCGGGGCAGAATTTGGGATTTGAGAATACACCCAGCACAGGAAGCAACCAGTGAATGCAATGCCAAATCTGATACAGATCAATGGAATGTAACTGTTAGATTAGAGTTAGGATTGGGGTTACTGTTCAAGACTGCAGAATGCACCTAATGCATCAGCTTTACTGAGATGGTACACCACAATAAATTCTGAGTTCAGACTTGCTAAGGTCTCAAAGACAGAAAGGAGAGTTTAGGGTTGGAAGACTATTAGAGTTTGGGTCTGGAAGACACTGGGACCTAAGCTAGCAAATGTATTGAGAAAGAGCAATAGGACTAAATAAAAGGCAAGGTCTCAGGAGTGGGTGTATCTTTCAGGACCAAACTGATCACAAGATCATTGATAGTTAAGATCATTAAGATTTAGGAGTACTACAGCTTTTGGGTTTCTTTTTTTTTTTTTAATTGTTTCTAAGCCTGTTTTAACCCTGTTTTAATTGCTTTTTCACATAGTGATTCAGATTAAAGAAATGAAAACTACATTTCCAACCATCTTTGTTAAAAAAAAAAAAAAAATTACAAACTTCATGTGTTGTTATTAAATACTAAGAACTAGTTTGGGTTTTTCTCAGTGGAGATGTGTTAAGCGGTGGCACAAATGAATACTGCATAATTGTTAAAAGGGGTAAGTCAGCTTCTCATGTGTATGTCTAATTTGGATTCAGAGAGGATGCTGTACTCTGTGACAGCTGGATAATGTAGTTTTAGTACAGCTGTACACAGTCATAGAGCCATGATTAGACTAGTATTTTACCCTGGTGATGAAGAAAGAACAGAACATCTGAAATCAGTACTTCTAGATTGAGTTGTTAGTGGTGCTAACATTCTTGTGGGATGCTGGGTAATACAGTCTATTCATGTATTATAATAACTGGGTAACATGATATGAAGGTATACTGAAAACTGATTAGAGAATTAATCTGCTTGCAGAATGTGACTAACCTCAGGTGTTACTGCAATGCAAAGTACTATAGAAACTCAGCAGAACAGATGAGTTACAGAAAACTTCATGAACTAAAACACTGATCATAGGGTTTGGTCAGAATAAAAAATTACAGTGATTGCAAAATTAAGGACATAATGTCAGTATTTTGCATTGTCTCTCAATTATTTATTCCCTAATAGAATATTTTTCTTCTCCTTTTTTTTTTTTTCCAGATATTCGGTAATAGTGTGACAGATGTTGCTGTTTCTAATGGAATCCTTATTGTAATGTATAGCATGGGTCTGGTGAGGCTCTATAACTTCCAGGCCATCTCCAAACAGGTAATGAAATATAAAATTTTTCATACAGTCCATGCCATTTGGGGCAACAAATCATATTCATGTAATGCCACATAGATACATGGGCAATGTGTCAAAGGATAGAGTTCTTGCCTAAATCTGTTTACAGTCAGAAGATGCAAATGGGTACACTATCAGAAAATTCTACCCACACCAGTTACAGGTGGCAAAACATGAGAGACAGGGTCAGACAGGCACTTAAATGCATATAGAGAGGAGCTATGTGAATGCTAGGCCAGGGTGTGTACTTCTTTACACGCCTAGTCTGTAGTTACAGATGAGTGTTAAGGCTAGAAACTGATGGGCATGGAAGGTTGTTTGATCTGAAACAGAACTGCAGTAAGACTTTTGAGTTTACATTCTTTCAGTCAAAAATCAAACGTTAATTCAAAAATAAGACTTCAAGCAGTATGTAGCAAGATAAAGAATGCAGTAGTAACAGAGCAGTAGAACTAAACAGCAAGTAAATATGCATCAATAAAGCTAAATTGTTCTGTGTTATTTTAGTTCATGGAACAGCCGTTTGATCTGGGACATGAATTCAACTGGAATGGTCAAGTGGGAGTTGTAGGAAAGTATCCATTTGGTCTTCCATGTAACATTAAAATAACAGGTATTTATGATCTTTGTATTATCTTGGCTGGTGGCTTTTATGGATTAATTATGACATTTCACACCATGAAAACACATTAAAATTACTGTAGTCATATTGTGCTGTAGCTATATTTCTGGGTTTACGTTGTAGTAAAAATGTGCTTTGCTTTACTTCTAATTACAAAAATTAATTACATAGGACTTATCTAGAAAACTGGTACAGCAACTAAGCTATTTGAAAAACTTCATAAGCAACACATGAAGTGGAAACCCCTTCCTTATTTCTGAGACACAACTGCTCTTGGGAAAGAGGAAGGGCTAGGAAAGCTGTTAGTAACACCCAGAAACAGTATACGGTATGTAAGCAAAAGATGTGAGAATGTTTAATCTAACTTGCAGAGGGAATTCAAGGAGACAGAATACAATTTGTCCAAGTTGCATTTTGATAATTCTTAAGTTGTCAGAAATGTGCCAGTTTCAATAAAACTAATTCCTGAGGAGAGAACAAATTATCTATTAAAAACAATTCTTATGCCTCAAATCATTAACTTACGAATGTTCTGCTTTATGTAATGACTTTAATTTCTCTGAAACCAAACAATCATTTCTGTTGGTGCATTTCAGATTAGAATTTGGTGCTAAGAATCTTAATGAATGACTAAAGCCTGAGACTTTCTTTGAAACTTTTTTTACTTTAAAAATACATTTTCACAAGTTCACGCTTGAAGCACTTCCAAAAAATAAAAAAGTCGTTTTCACCAATATCAAATAATGCATGCTTTTATTTCTTTAATTTTGAATGTTTCTGTATTAAATGGTATTTACAGGTGACTGTCCACACAAAAAATGCTTTTGATCTTTATGTTCACAAACAGTATCAGATAATAACAGGCAAACCAAACCAGATTTACATAAACCTGAGGAAATACACAAAGATAAAATACAGACTCACATAGTGAAGGCTTTCAGTTATAATGCAATCTTTTATCAAAACAAAGTGATAGGCTGCTATAATTGATGTCTCAGGTTCTGCAAAGGGAAATTTCTCCTCACTTTCCTCTGTCTCAGTCTGCAAAACCACAATTTAATGTTAGGAGCCCTGTGGAAAGCATGCTGTGGGAGCTTTAATAGGAAGCCTATACCAGATTTGTTCTCATGTCTTAAAGATCATTGTAGTTTTTAGTTTTGAGATTTAAAACCAATGTACTGGAGAAAACATATTTGATGTTGAATCATATTCAAGAATTTGTGGTTAGAAAGTTTTGAACTCATGACAGACATTTGCCATGGCTGCTCTTTGCAGATAGTTGCATTCCTGTGGTTTTTGAGCTGTTTTCTTTTGAGAATGAGATGGCCGACTGACTGTTCAATGTGATGTAAATGCTTCAGTGAGCAAGATTTTAACAGTTTCAGAGTTTAAGCTTGTATTTACTATAATTTAACTGTGTAATTTTCCTGCTTATTTACTCCTAGCCTCCCTACAGAAATTGCCTGAAGGGATGGCAGTTATTATGGTGCTGTTTTTATGGTGTGTTAGGTACCCAAGAGGAAGTGTATAGAGATCAAAACTTAGATGCTACCATGTACCTACCACGTCATTTACAGCTATTGACTGGTAAGGAATTTGATTTTGGTCACAGTAGAAGGAATGGAAAACGTACCTATACATCTTCATTATGTCACTTCCTGAAAGGTCCAGAATTTAAAACTGTAGTTTGATTTATTATTAGAGGATACAGTAATTTCATTAAAAAACAGAGAGGAAGATATTTTGCTCAGATTTTTTTTTACATTTAGAACAAATACTTGTTAGTGCTGCCAGGAACAACTTTATGGCTTTATGTTTAGATGAGGCTGGAGAGTTTTAAGGAAGTGAACAAAGAAGCTCATCTGGAGATTAAAAACTAGCAATGCTAGGGAAAGGACTTAAAAATGAGAACAGGAAGTGTTGAGCAACAAGAGCAAGTGACACACAGCAGGAAAGAGGGAGTTGAGGCAGCAGAGTCACGCTATCACAGTGGTTTAGGTGGCTACAATCTTGCAAATCTTTGCCAAATGAATATAAAAAGAAAGGCATATTTTATCAGCAGCCTGTACTGCTTAGGATGATATATTATTGAAAGGCACTTAAATCTATCATGTAGTCCGTCTACCAGAATTTTTGAGGGGCCTTGCTATACATGTTTATTTAAAAAGTCAATAGGGTAAAATGTTAACAAATATTCTTAACTCATTTTTCATTTTCTGGCAGATTTTAATATGAGTAGGTCCTCTGTTTATGCCTCCATTTTCAACATTCTCTACATTTTCAGCAGGTGCCTCAGTTTTTATAACCTATACTTTGTTATATCTTGCACAGAATCTCCCATTTCCTATGTGTTACTCCAAAAGACAACTAGAAGACAGCCACTTTCCAGCTTAGGAAAGACTTCGTTTCCATGGGCAGTGAACTAATTCCTTTCAGTCTAAATGGCTAAGTTCTTGGAAACATGAATGAAGGAAAAAGAGAGAAGCACTGTGTAAACATAATTTCTGATGTCATGTGACATCTTAGCACCACTGGCTAGGATCTGGATAATTACCTAGACTAAGCAGGACAAGAACAAGTCAAAATCTGGATGAGACCTTTGGGACGCAAAAGTCCAGATAAGAACCTTGTTCTCCTCACAGTAATTCAGCTTGTGTTTTTCTATTCTGCCTGTTTAAATGCTCCTTGTAATTGCAGATTTTCTCCATATTTTGTCAAATTTTTTTTTCCAACACTTCTCTGTACTGTTAGAAAGAGCCGAGCTTCAGTCTAAAGTTGATTCAGTTGTAGCAGCTGTAGAAATTGCTTTTATTTAGCTAGTTGGTAGAAGTTGTAAAGCTTCGTGCAGTCCATCTCGTTCAAAGATGCTTCTCTCAGTACACAGAAGACTTGTAAGAATGTCATATTACGTCTGTATAATTTATCCCAACTGAACTGAAGGGGAAACTAGATACCTTTTGTCACTAATTACAAAAATTCCTAGATTTTTATTGATTTTTATGAACTCAGCTACAGATTGCATTCATTGTGGTCCACACTATTTTTTTGTATTACGCAAAAGGAGAAGGAATATTCAGATTCAGGTATCTTTCTGCATTTAATTCTGTTATTTGAGATTGCTGCTGTTAGCCTGTTTCCAGCTATTTATCTCTATTTTTCCCAAGAGAATAGTGACCCTTTTGATATGCTCTTTGATCTGTTCACGTGTATGTCCTCTCTCATTCAGGTGAGCTGGATTAATTTTAATTGTTTGTTACATCTTTGCTTATCCAGTTCATTTGGAATGAAGTAAGTCAAAAGTATCAGAAGAGCAGTTCAGCATGAAGATCTGAGAAGGCAGTAACCTTCCACAGGGAACTGCAGATTTGTGCCTGGATGCTAGGTGAAGTAGCATAGCTGGTGCTAGAAAAAAGATCACAGCCAATGTATTTCCACCAGTCTTCAAAAGTTTTGAAGAAACTAATAGCTTTATTGGAATTTAGAATTGTAAGGATCAATGGAATTATGATTGTTCTGCTACTAATGGTGTTAACATTACCGAATATTTGCAGATACCCCACCTTTGCTATTTGAAGCATCTTCTCTGGAGAATGCATTTCAAATTGGAGGTTACCCTTGGCATTATATCATCACACCTAACAAGAAAAAACATAAAGGAGTCTTCCATATTTGTTCTCTGAAAGACAATGCTTTGGTAATATATTCAGATAGCAGCTTCTCTGAAATGAATGTGTATCATGTTTGTCTTCATCTCTTCTGAGTAGTGCTCGAGGTAACAGTACCCTTGTTTTCCAGCGTGGTGCTCTCACAGGGATCGCCACACAGTGCTATGTGTGCTATCCAGTGGAGTCATGTGTAAAATGTTTTCTTCTGAATTAGCACTGCTTTTGATATTTCTTTCATTCCAATATAATCATAGCACTGTCAGTGCTCCATAGCACTGTATCCTCGGCTTAAAAGTTAAGGCTCAAGCAGAATCTCATTACCTGATTCCTTGCATGGTAACATCTTAATGCACTTCTGACTAGTCAGCCTACCAAATGGCATGACTAAAGAAACATTTTAAGTTTTAAGAAATTGCAGAATAAGTTTCCTTAATGTTTGTAGTTTATCCCTGATTTGTACCTTCTTTTTCTCTCCCTAGAAAGATTTTATTACTCAGTTTAATCCAGCATTCCTAATTATTTTTGTTTATTTACTATTCATCATATATTCTTTTATGTGAGCTATCCGTCTCAGCTTTTATTTTGGATCTGGATTTGACCTGAACATAATTCTGTAATACAAGCAGCTTCTAGGCCTGTTAGTTCAGAGTTCTTCACTAAAAAAACTTCTTAAATGTCCTCATCTCTTTTACTAGCCTGATCAAATCAATGATCCTGCTGCTATCTCTTATTTTCAAAACAGATCTTTCACAACCATAGCTGAAGATCAATTTCATTTGAAGGGACTTGTACAATCCTTTCTCACCTAGTTTTTTCTATGTGGGTTCATACATTTGAAAATGTGAATGACCAGGATCAGCTAAATTTAACAACAAAAAGCCACTTCCAAAATCCCAAGATTTTGACCAGCTTGCAGCTGAAATCACAAGCTATCCCAGGCTTACACGTTCCACAAATATTTGCACAAAAGAGGCTGAGTCTGAGGTTTGAAGCTCAAGTCAAAGTTTGTGCTAATGCTTTTCTCATGTCTTGACACACTTCATGTCTTTGACACTCAAATTGCTGGAATTGTTGAAGCATTTGCAGAGTGTAGGCTAAATCTTCATTTTGCTTAGTTTCAGGAGAGGTAGGACCATGTATAGCTGTAGTACAAGGTTATTGCATATTTTAAAAGTTGAAACTGTTCCATGAAATATTTTGAGAATTGGAACTGAGTCTTTTTCTTTTTTATTATTATTGTTCCACTGCCATCCTTTCTGGTCATGATTAGGAGCAATACTTAAAAACCTTCAGAGGTATGTGGAGAGGAGATCAGTATTTCCTCTTTACATCTGTGAGACTTTCAAAATAATAATTTTCTAAGCTTTCCCTTCCTTCTTCAGGCAAAAAATGGTATACAGGATATGAAATGCTGTTCACTGGAACCTGACTGGATATATTTCCATCCAGATATGTCAGGTAGAATAATCCACGTGGGACCAAATTTGATAAAGTATGAGCCTTTTTTTTTTTTTCCCAGATCTTATTTTCATTAGAGTAAAAGTTGCATAACTGCATAAATTCAGTAGTTTGACAATTTGCAGGCCAAAACACTCATCAAGCCCTAGAAGCTGTAAAATTTATTAATTTGTCAGAATTGGAAGTTCTGGTAGAAACATCTGCAGATTTCTACGTGATGAATGTGGGCACTGGCAGGCAACACTAGATTTTGATATGAAAAAAGTTCAAGGACCACTGTGTTAAAATTTCACTGATAAACATAAATTACAAAAATAATTTATTTCCATTTCAGTTATTTCTCATGTTTTAACATACCTAATTTTTTAAAATTATAAATATAGAAGTGTTGTAGTAGGTGGATTAGAATACATGACTTTTTTTGTAATTTCTGTTTCTTTTGTAGAGTCTTGAAGCTTAAGGAAGTTAAAAATAATACAGACCAAATGGAGATTGCAGAAGATTTTATGATTGTGGCCAACAGAGAAAACTCTGTGAGTTTAGTGTCCGAGATCACAATGTATGATTTTGAGCAATACACAGGGATTTTGCGTATGTGAGTAATCACTGTGTTTTATGGGCTTAATTCAAAGTTTATTGAAAGACATTCTGTGTCTTCATTGCACTTTAAGCTGTATGAAAAAAATTTTGAAAACAGTAATGCTTTCAGGATAGCTTTCTGAAACCTCCAGTCTTTTCTTTAGTTTTCAGCATTCTTTATGGTGTGCAGTATAACCATGTATCACTGATATAAAACATACTTAAAAGATGGTGACAGATTTCTTTCAAAAGAAGGTGCCACCAAGTGATAATTGTGCGCATCTCTGGTGCTCAGGTAGGTTGATCATACAAATGCTAGAAATGTTTCAAGTCTCCCGTAACTTAGGGGTGAGTCTTCATAAGATGACAAAGACAATACATTGCCTTAAGTCTGTTTCTTTTCCTGGCCATGCACATCTGTCACTCCCTTGTGACAGGTTTAGCATTCATCTAACCATTGGTGAGCCAAATCAGTGCACTAAAATAATAGAATAATAGCCCAGCAGAGAAGGTGAGTACTTTCTGCTTGCTCGGTGAGCTGAACTGGAGCTGCAACAGAACAGAACTGAATCATCAGTGGGTCAGAAGAGCGCAGAAAGGTAGAACCAAGTGGCGAGGGGATGATCTGAACCTCCTGGTAGAAATGAGCTGTTAAATCACCTTGGTTGTTTCATGAACTCTTCTGTGATAGAAAATCACAAAGACAATCTAAATGCCAAAAAGGTTAAAGAGCACACTCGTGAAGAAAGTTTTTTGGCAGTGCCTGGGACTGTCATTTTGCTTCAGCATACAAAGTTATGTCTTACAAAAAAGCAAGTGTTTATAGTTTGTGAGTACTGTAAAGTCCCTGGAAATCAGTGATACTAATTTTGAAGCTTCTGCAGAAGAAAAGTTTGTGTATTAAAAATCTACACTAACTCAGGAATAAAACTTCCATTGAATTCAGAAAGGATAAGCTTTGTCATCTAATGACTTGCCGTACTTTTTTTTTTTTTAGGGTTTGTTTAGATAACTTCTGTTGCAATAAGAGCAAAGAAATGAGTTCTAATCCTGTCTGCTGTGCCTTTTCCTTTTGACTTCCATTAAGACACTGATACCCCAGTTTTGAATGTTTCTGGTGTTAATGAAGCCCAGTGGAAGCAGCTGTGGAGGTTTAAGATGCTACTTTCCCCATCTTCTGGAAGTAAGAATTTAAGAAACAAGTTGGTGGTGACTTAGCTGTCTTAATTCTCATTCCAGCATCTTGGCTCCAGTCACTTCTGTTCTAAAAATTATGGTAGCTGAGAACATTTGCCACCTCTACAGGACTGAGAACCTCTGAATATGAGTAAACATCAGTAATATCTCAACTAAAGCCACCGAGTTCATGAGCCCTCATAAAGAAGAGATAGGAGCACTAGGGCTATGCATAGCTAAAACAAGATCCAAGAGATTAAAACAAGGTCAGAAAGCAAAAGACATGAAATAGATACATTGTCAAATAGATAGGAAGAAACTAAAATGCTCTGAAGTCTAGAGCCACTTTTTTCTTTTTCTCCAAAGGTGAACGATGCTGTTACTGTAACAGCTTCTGGCCGAGTGGTAAAAAAACGTTTTAACTTGCTGGATGATGACCCAGAACAAGAGGTAACTGATGTAGTGATTAAGAGCAGTGCGTGGATTATTTAAGATGTTTAGCTAGCCAGAAGTCATTCTTGTTTCAGATGCAGTGGCTGTAACCATTAGCTGTGTTAATCTTTGAGTTCTTTATTCCTCTTCTGTGGCTGTCTCTGTCTTCTTAACTTCTAATTACTTTGTTTCCCCTCTCTGTCGTCTTTTCTCCTTGGTTGACATTGGTGCTTTGGATAGTCTCTTTCTTTTAAGAACTGATGCCGTCATAACTCAATGCAACTTCAGTGGCACAGAAATGAGATGTTACCATTACTCTTCTCCCCATTCAAACATCTCCTTTAAACATGTCTTATAAAGCATTTTATGAAATTAACTTTTTTTCCTCTGCTTTAGGTTCCTCTAGTCTTTGATATAGTATCTCTATGAATAAACTATATTTTTCTCCCCAATTGCTTTGAGTAGATTGCAGGATAAGGTATTTAACACTTTTAAGTAACTGCTTCTTGAGAATGGAAACACCACATGCCTTGGTGTTGAGTCTTCAAGAGGCTGTGAAGAATATTTTTTAGCTCTCTATCTAGAACTGAAGCTGTAATTGATATAAACACAACAGTTAAAATTCATCAGTTTCTGGCAGTCATTTCTATTGTGTTTTTCTGAGGAAATAGATTTTACCATGGTGAAAATACAGGACAGTCCAATATAATCCTTAAGGTCTGCAGTTCATTTCTATCCACTTTTTTTTTTTACACATAATAAAAATTAGAGTCTGCACACTATTTTTTTTTTCCTGCTGTTACACTTATTTGTGATTCCAGTATATATTTTTCCATTATGGAAGAAAAAGACTGGTTTGAATTTAAAGAGTATGTTACCAGGTTCATGACAGTGAGTTAAAGGCAATTAAGGCAGTTCACAATCTTCACCTTTTGGTCTCAGTTCTTCACCACCACATACTCTGTGGAGTGAGAGAGCACTCTGAACAGAACATACAGGTGTTCATGTGAATGGAATTACCCTAATATACCTATCCCCTCAAAACCAGTAATGGTTTTAAGCTATACTGTCTCTAACATGTCTGCTTCAAGAGAGGGCATGGAGATTAAATATGTTTCTTCTGCCACTTTCAAAGTACTTTTTTCTATTTCCTGTATGAGATGTATCAAATACATCTACTTGCACATTAGGATTGTTCAGAATGTCACTTTCTTCTCTCCTGTCTTAAGGAATTTTGCTGAAATACATTGGACAACTTGTGTTGGGAAAGATGCCTGTTAGGTATCAAGCTGGCAAAGTTTTCTTTATGAGACCAGAAGACTTAAGAACTACAATTTTTCCAATTCTGCTTTCACCTGAAAGAAAGAGCTATGCAATTTAGGTAGAGGGAAATGTGAATTTGTTTGATATGTAAACTTGAGGTTTTGTTTTTCCCAAGACATTCAAAATTGTGGACTATGAAGATGAATTGGATTTGTTATCCACTGTGGCAGTTACTCAAATAGGAGCTGATGGAAGAGCTCACCTTGACTTTCATTGTAATGAACATGGGATTCTACTTAAGAGTATTCCGTTACTGGAGTCCTGGGATGTGGTGAGGATAATTCCTGTCTTTTGTTTATGCTAACACTTCCCCATACCCATTTACCTATCATTTTTGTTCAGATTTGAAGCAGATATATAAATAGTGTTGCCAAGTGCTATGGATGAGGTTCGTACAAAATAATAATCGTAACTCAAAAGTTTTTAAGTATTCCATCAGACAGTAGTTCATTTATCTGAAAATCTCCTTGGTTTGAAATTAAGATTTGTTTGGTTTTGTTGGTTGATTCATTTGGTTTTTTGGCTGGGGGAGGGGTCATCCTTATGTATTTCTGAAGTATTTATCAACTTGAATACTCACCCTCTGGCTAGTTACATCAGCTTAACTTTACAACTTGTAAATATAGTCTCACTAGCTTAACTTGAACTACTCATGCATAGAATTAAGCATGGACCTCACTGTGTGTATATTTGGAGAGATGGAATGGGCTGTTCATACAGTCCGAGTTTAGGTGGACATCCAGCTTAGATGGTCTGAAATATTCAGCACCTTTGGCACCTCTTTTGTCATTGACTGCATAGGCAACTTAGGATCTTAAATCACAATTGCACTTAGATTCCTAAAATAGACATGTGGGAAACCTCTCAAAGTTTTAAAATTCTGTCCTTTGTCTGAAAGAGCAGTCTGTGCGTATCCACACAAAATTCCTGTCTGATTATGGAGGTCACCAAGGTTAAATATTTTTTGTTCCCCAAGGAAAATGGTACAGGTATTAGCAAGTCACGGAAATGGAGACTGTAATCAGAATTTTTTTTTTCTCATTTCAGACTTACAGTCATGAAGTTTACTTTGACAAAGACCTTATATTACATATAGAACAGAAGCCTAACAGGAGGTTCAGTTGTTACGTTTACCAAATGGTCTGTGATACTGCAAAAGATGATGAATCTTCAAGCCATGAAAAAACTGAAAGAGTGTTTTGTAAAAAAGGAGGGAGAATTTTTGAATATATTTAAGACATAAGCAACAAAAACAACAACTACAGAGACTTCAATTGGGATGTTATTTAAGGACTTCATACATATGAATTAGTCAACTACTGTTTTTCAGGCAGGACTGAAGATTAACATTTTGTACTACTACATGAGGTTTTACTTCTTTTTTTTTTTTCTCTGTAACATTGTACACTTGTCTGTAATCCATAACGGCTTTTCATGTATTCACCAGTTCATCATTAATGCTCGATGCAGCATTTATTGCTTCTCTTCAGTAATTGGATTGAAGTACTGGACATGAAGGAGAAAGATGTGGACTTACTGATCATCTGCCATCTGCTGCAGTCTGTCTTACGTATTTTTACCTATGCAACTTTAATACACTGTTCATTAAACAAAGTATGTAAAACTGTATAGGATAAATTTTATATGTAGTATGAAAATGGCAGAGTTAAACCACTTGGACAAAATCCTTCTGTTGTTTTTGTGTGAGAAATAAAATCACTCAGGTTCTCTGGTTGTGTTTGTTTTGGTTTAAAGAGAAGTATTAATAAATTACGTATTTTTACTGCCTTTTTTACATATCTTTATTTTTTATGTATATATATATATAAAAAACCTGAGCACTTCTCTAGTTCTCCCTGTGTCAAGGGTCAGGAGTTGTTCAGTCTGAGCCAAAGCTACCAGATGCACAGCTGGATCACTGTGTGCAGCCTGTCTGATGCATGTGAGTTCCATGTTGTATATTCAGATTCTGCAGAATGCAAGCTTTCATTTTAAATAAAAAAACCCCCATGACAACAACAAAACACAGGCTCTAGGCTTCATGGTGACAAAGAGTGTTTCCAAATGCAAGCCAAAGATGGGCTCAGGAGAGTAGCTGATCAACATCTGATTTCTCACTACCACCACCATTATCTAAAGCCAAATATTTCTTTTCACTGCAAGCTTTACTAATGAAGTGTGGATCATTCTAGCTGATGCAGCAGTGAAGAGCTCTAGAAGAATTCTAAAAGTTACCTATTGTGAGTTTTTATAAAAAGTGTAATGCAAAAGAAAAAGTGAAATACAATTGTGGAAAGTAAAAACAACACAAAAAGGAGATCTAAGAAGGTAATGAAACAACAGTAGAAACAAAGAGCAGCAGCAATACACTACTTCCACCCTAGCTTCAAGGAGTTTTCATTTAGTCTCCAGGAAAGAACACCTGTCTGTTATCTGCTACTGTGTAAGTAACTATATAAGTAAGATATGAGGGTAAAAGCTAACATGAGTCTATACCCTTAGACAGAAGATCCAACTCTTAAGCAAGTATTGATATTTTATGCTCATTTCTGTTTGAATTATTAAAGCAGTTCCTCCCAGAGCAAGACACTTAAACTTCATCATTTATTAAATAGTGCAAGTACTGCTCATCAAGAGTTTGTTACACTTTCCAGTGACTTATTTGTAAGTTATTGCAGACTTTTGAGTTATATTCTGCTAAATCAACAATTGTACATCGCTCTCCATCTTTTGAAAAATGCAGCAATTTGTAATGACCAAAAGGCAGCCCAGTCTTTGATGAAGAAGATTATGGGCTTCGTGTAAGAAATTCTATCACTCTAAATACACAGTGTGTTGCTGCACTACAGATAACGGCAGATGTTCCATCCTGGAAGGTCACGCAGAGACATTTTCATTCAGAAACAGGTGAGATGTTTCTGTTTAATTTAAAACTCCTTGAAAGCTATTTAAGAATAGAGAATCCAGAATGACTAGCCCTGAACACTTCTATGAGTATATTCACAACCCAACTTATGAACGGGCTGGGACACACCAGAGAAGCAGAATCACTTATGGATTGTGCTTTTCAAGCTGTGAACAGCAGTGTTGCCTTCTGTACCTATGCAGAGCTCCAGTATATTCTAAAAATGAACTTCTATTTGAATGGGAGGAAAATCCTGACCGCAAACCAGTAGATTTTTTTCCTTGTTAAAAATAACCCTGTATCTGAACCAAACACAAATACCTGCATGCTTGGTGGCAGCCCACCTGAATCAACAGCTTTTATTTCAAGTTAAATTTTGAAACAAAACCCATCCACCAGAAAAAGGTAGTACATTACTTTGCCAGGAGATTTTATATGTAAGCATTTTTTGGTAATTGTTGCTGGCAGGGCTGTACTATTGTGCAGTATCACATTGATATGAAATTTGAATAAATGCATTAGATCTGACCTGTAGACCTACAGTTTGATGCCCATTTATGATGATTCTAGAGCACTTATCTTTCTCTTTTTCGTAATGTAAATTAGGTACTTGGAAATCTCTTACACAATCTGAATAATTCAGTATACTAAAGAATAACAGTATTTGTAAAGTGGAGAAATTCTGAGGATACTCATGTGGTTTCCATTACAGAGGAAAAAATATTCTTGTGCACATGCCCAGCATCATTATCTCTGCAAGCACCGGTGTGACATTAGTACAAGAAAAGAGAAACAAAATTGCTTTGAAAAAACAGAAGTAACTTCTTCAAATGTATTTATTTCCCATCTATAAATTCAAAAATTAAGATGAATAAAATACAGAAGACAAAAATATTCTTCAGTTTTCACGGGCAGCAGCTAACTGCTTAATGATCGGGAAACCCATTTACTGATAGCTTTCTGTTTTACAAAAATGGGACTAAGGAACTATTAGTGTGGAATTCTGAGTTGCCTTACTTCCTGTGTATTTCAGGGGGTGCTTATCACTCACGCCACAGCTTCCAGAGTCTGCAGATAAAGCCTCAAGTAATTAGATGAAATGTAGTCTCAAGTAACTGGACCAAGTGCATACTTTAAAAGAATGAAGCTGAAAAGCTCATGCTTCCGTTATTTTCACTAGCGCTAGATGCCCAAGGAAAAAAGAATATATGTATATACATATATATATATAAATTTAAATACGTATAGGAACTGTTAACATGAGTAAAGATTCTCAAATGTGTATTTCAAACATAGAATTGAAGGGATCTTAGCCACTCTTGTCAGTGTTCCCAATTAGGTAACTTCACCCAGACATTCTGCATTTTCAGTTTCTTTATTTTTTTCTGGATATGTCCTGTTACTTTAACAGCACAATTTCTTGCTCATTTTATTCTCATTTTGCCTTTTATTTTCCTCTTGTTACTGTGAAAAATACCATTTATATTACTTAACAGTAACTGAAGACTGCCAAAAACTCACCAGCAAGAAACTTTTTTTCCTTATGGAACTGTGACAGCTATCCCAGATGATGGAACAGCTAATAAACAAATTAATTTGCTTCCCAGTTATAATAAAGATTGCTGTTAGGAATTACCTGCTAGAAAGGACTATCGGGTGGCATGTAGACTGGGTGTTTTCTTAAAGAACAGTTGTGAGGAACTGCCGTTAGCTGCTTCAAGCCAAGTCTCTGGGCTCCCTGCCTGCAGAAGGGAAAACATTGGTCTAGTAAGTAAACAGGTCATGGACTAGTGAATTCATGTTGGGTTTCACGCTAAGGTTGTTTGATACAAGCTTTCTGCTGTTGCCAGAATGTACCAAACCTAAATGATATGAGCGAAAAAGGGGAAGAAGTAGTCAAAAAGTGGTTTTCTAAGGCTGAACCGCAAAAGAATTTATAGAACAGCGACTGAGTTCTTTCATAACTGCCAAGTATTGCTACAGTCACCACTACAAAACCTTTAAAGAACTTTTTTTCTAGAAGGTGTGTGAACTGATCTGATATGTATGTAGCAATGACTCACTAATTGCAGTGGTTTAGCCCCAGCCGGCAGCTAAGCACCACGCAGCCGCTCACTCACTCCCCCCCGGTGGGATGGGGGAGAGAATCGGAAGAGCAAAAGTAAGAAAACTCGAGGGTTGACATAAAGACAGTTTAATAGGTAAAGCAAAAGCTGCGCATGCAAGCAAAGCAAAGCAAGGAATTCATTCACTCCTTCCCATGGGCAGGCAGGTGTTCAGCCATCTCCAGGAAAGCAGGGCTCCATCACGCATAACGGTTACTTGGGAAGACAAACGCCATCACTCCAAATGTCCCCCCTTCCTTCTTCTTCCCCAGCTTTATATACTGAGCATGACGTCATGTGGTATGGAATAGCCCTTTGGTCAGTTTGGGTCAACTATCCTGGCTGTGTCCCCTCCCAGCTTCTTGTGCACCTGGCAGAGCATGGGAAGCTGAAAAGTCCTTGACCAGTGCAGCAACAACTAAAACATCCCTGTGTTATCAACACTGTTTTCAGCACAAATCCAAAACATAGCCCCATACCAGCTACTATAAAGAAAATTAACTCTATCTCAGCTGAAACCAGGACAGTAATAAAAATTGCATAGCATATCTGAACCTTTTCTGAACCTTTTCTTTTTCTCCATGAACTGGAGAAATTTAATTAGTCCCTGCAAAAACAAAAAATTCAAACGCTTCCTGCAAAAATATTACTTTTGAAGAATGGATGAATAGTATAGTAATTGTCAACTAGCCCTATTCATACTTGAAGAAAGTTTCTGTGTATCAACATGAATTCCAGGTGTCTCTCCTGATATGCAGACTGAATAGGTTATGAGTGCTAAAAGGAGGAAACAAGTATTCCAATATTTAAAATCAACGTTAGAGATATGTAAGGGAATATCTTTGTTTTGCAGCTATTTCACAATCTTAGATTTTCTGAGAGGACCACTTGAAGCTTTCTGGGTCCTACACTTGGCATTTACACAACTATAACTTTAGCATTTATTTCTGCTTTACTGAAGTTACAAAATGATGACCAAAATAACCTTCAGGAGCTCCAGAAGAATTTTCTGTCAATGCATTATAATGTTTATAGATTAAACAAATTTAAAGTAGTCAAAGTGCTCGCTTTGGATAATAAGAGACTAAAATGAACTGCAAAAATAGGGGGTTTTAAAAAATAAAAGGAAGTAGGTATCCTAGCACTCTGCTAGGAAGAGTTATGATGATACAACTGTTAAGAATTGCTTTGGTTGGTATAGCTTAACAACTCATTTAGTAAACTGGGCGTACAAATGCCTTATTCCTGCCTGAGTGGGGAAGGAATGTTGTGTTCTTAGGAATGTTATATTTTTAGGGAAGAGTAAGTGCACATTCTTCTCAGGAAGAGATAAAGGAAGCACGGAAGGGGAAGCTAAAATTCACTGGAATTACTCTGCAGAGTGGCTCAAGAGCTCTGGCTTACCTGAGACGCTGCAGGAGAAGCAATGCACTCCACATGATCCAGAGGACTGGAGGCTCACCACCCAGTCCTCAGTAACAGCTGCTTGCCAGAAGCCAGATGGAAAATTATTCCGTTAACATGTTTACTTGAATGCTCCACATTCAGACTCATACATTGGCAGTTTTCCTTATTATCTTCTGGATCTGCAGTTAGCCTCAACTTCGGGTATGTACGTGTGTTGCCTGCCTTTAACATGCAATTTGCAGCACGGTTGCGGCACATTTCCATGCTCTGGAGCAGAGATGTAGGAAACTCCTGACTGTTGACACCACACTTTTCCTATTTTAGCCCTTTATAACGCCACTGCCTCTTCTTTCTACTGCCTGGAAGCTGGCTTGATTTTATAACTGTCTTATAAAAATTTGTTTTGTGGACTGAAGCAGCATACTTCCAGCATTTCTACTTCTACAAAATCACTTTTTTTTTTTTTCCGCTTCACCATGACGTCTCAATGATCAGCTGTCTGGACAGGGAAGCAAAAATGGGATCCCAGAAGTGCTACCCCTATCTTTATATGTATTTGATAAACATAGGAGGAATTTCCCCGTCAGTGCCTAGGGACTGAAAAGAGAGGAAGGACAGGCTTCTCTTGACAAGATTTGCTTTAAGTATAAAAAGAGCGCACATCCTGTCCTTCCCTTGTCATTGAGTATGCACTGACAAGGCTGCCAAGCAGTGGGGAAGAAAATGAGAAAGCACAGCCAAATAAAAAGTGCAAGCAGTAAAATTTTATAATCTTCCTTTGGCAGTTCCAACTACTGCCCCATGGTTCCACAATTTTCAAAAATTTTTACAAAAGACTTTAAATTATTAGAAAAATATTTTACAACTCACAGAAACAAAATGTCTATGGATTGAAGCACAATAAAGAGTTTCATTGTACAGGTACCAACAGCTTGCCTATAACCAGTGTAGAATTTTGGACAAAAGCTGGACTATGTGCCTTATTCTATCCCAGTGAAAGCTCTCTCCAGGGTGGGGAGAGTAAGTAAAGACCATTTCTAGGAAGGGTCCCATTCAATAGTCACAATTTTTGCAGAGATAAATTAGTGATGCCCTCAATAGCAAAGGTCAAATGGTTCTGCTGCTTCGACATGGAACTCAGTGGCAAAAAGATCATTCTGGTTTGTTTGTGCCATTCAAACACTAATTGCGTAAATTCATTTGTCAGTATTACTCCTGGTAAGGTAACTTCTGAGGGGATATTTCTAAAGCTTTGACAAGAGTCAGTTAGCTGCCAGGACAAACCTAGCTGGACTATCTCAGCAGTTTTGTTTGTTTACAAGATGAACAGCCATCAGGCTTCTGAAAAACTAATTCAAATGCCTTGAGGGACACTGTAACTCATCTAGAATGTCCTGTTCTAAGGCTTGGATCTTCAATGACTTGCCCAGCATGGAAAAACAGAGATAAAGTTGTAAGTGGTAAAAGAGACTCTAATCTCATTCTAACGACAGCTCTGACAAGTCAGTTACTGGTCACTGGAAATTAGAAACACTTCCTGTATTTACGAAGTTACATCAAAAGCACAAAATAATGATCTATGGTGACATGGTCTGTTGCTTAGATAAACATTCATGTACATTTATGTCTAGGCCGCTGTTCTCAAAATGTATGAATGGTATAGCAACAATGACAGAAGTTGCCAAGTGGCCACATACCGCAGGCACAATACAGGCAGGAGTCCATTGCTGCCTCTTCAAAATAATCTGTGAATCTTTGTGGGTCTTATTTTGTAGGTCTTATCTTTGTAGGTCTTATTTTGTCTGTCTACTCCGTAGGTTCTTCCAGGTCTGAAGTCACAGTCACTCCTGCATCTGACAAGGCAGCACCCCAAAGAAAGAAGTGCGTATTAGGCGATGTCCCAACACAACTGCTAGGAGGGAGCAGCACACTGACAGAGTTGGTGCTGTACTGGAAAAACATCAACGTGCTCTAGGAGACAGAGGCTCTGGGAAATCTAGAGATTACGAACTGCTGTGGCAGTATCCACAGTAATGGTTAACAAAAGCAGGTGTTCATTGATCCAAGAGACTTGAAAGCCCCATACAGGCTAGTTTCATTTTTATGCTAGTGGGGGTTTATATTCCCAACAGATTATCAAATGTGTAATTCAGCCCTCAGCAGTCAGCTGTATGATGCCGAGTTCCACCCCCATGTAAACATGCAATCCCCTCGGACGTCATAGCTGTCTGTTCTGATTCTACACGAACCCGACATTTGTATCAAGTGGGCAAGAAGAGGTGGAAGAACACTAATCAAGGAGAAATACAGGCAGGAGTTACTAAATGTGCTCTCTGAAATCTCTTCTGCATCACCGATTGTCCATGAAGTACATTTCACTTTGTCTAACAATTTATTTTGCACTTTGTTCAGGTTTGGTTTATTTAACACTCTGTAAGCTTTCATGTTTCTTCAATTCTATTTTAAAAACAATTTGTTCACAGTTAGCTGGCAAAACTGGGCTTCATTTTTCAGTTCAATAAAATTCTGTGTTTGCTCTTGTTATTGGCTGCTTTAACAGGGTACACCAGTCTGAGCTACAGGAATTCAGGAAGCTCTTCTGAGATACAGAGTTTTAAGCATAAGTAAAATCCACTTGGGTAGAAGGTTCCTATATGGGACTGTCGGGGCAACTGTATGTAATCAAAGCTTGTTGAAATCAGTGGGAACTGGAATTATTTTGCAATTTGGAGATTTAGGCTCATAGAAGGTAGATTAAAACAAATATTTATTTTATGTTAGTTTGTGAGCTTTACAGAGACAAAAGACATTTTATTAGACCACCTCATATAACTGGAAAGAATGGACACATTTTGGGGCCTGTGAATCCTTTTTTTTTAATTACGTGTAATAATTTTGCGATTCCCTGTATGGAACTGACAAGCACTGTGAAACTGATGCTTTGCGATCTGTAACATTTCACCATAAATCTGAAGGTTTTAAAATAGTCTTCAACTAAATACTAAATTTTTTAAAATATAACAGAGATTATTTGATTGTTTAAAAGACAATGAGTAAAGGATTCCAGAGAGGTAGAGAAAAAGATGTTTTTAATAGGTAAAAATGCCCCAAAATTGATTATGTGTAAATACTGTGCTGTTTAAGCCACATGACATTTTTTGTGCATAAGGAGGCAGATTTATGGTTTTATTATATGCTGGTTTGCAAGTAAAGAATAGAAAGATTCACTTCACTTAAGCAAGTCACAGAAAACTTAGTAAATTTTTTATAATATTGAGATGACCTCTTGCCTCATGAGCTAATGACAGTCTGGCATCCTTGGAAGTTCATGCATGAGTGCATTCATCAGAAGATTCAGGGCTTAGATCTTCACTTCTCTTAGATGTTGTGACTTGTGAAACTTAATAACATTGATGTTCTAGTTACCATTGTGACTAGAATGAGAAACCGCTTAAATCCTGAGAGTAGGCCACACCAAATCCATGCAAATTAAAGGTAACCATCATTATACAAGTGATGCTCAAGTCAAATTTTTCTTTAAAATCTCAGAGCCCAACATCTATTTTTAGGAGATTAGAGAGAATAATTGTGCTGGTTTTGGCTGGGATAGAGTTAATTTTCTTTATAGTAGCTAGTATGGGGCTATGTTTTGGATTTGTGCTGAAAACAGTGTTGATAACACAGGGATGTTTTAGTTGTTGCTAAGTAGAGCTTATACTAAGTCAAGGACTTTTCAGCTTCCCATGCTCTGCCTGGTGCACAAGAAGCTGGGAGGGGACACAGCCAAGACAGCTGACCCCAGCTGGCCAAAGGGCTATTCCATACCATATGATGCCATGCTCAGTATATAAAGCTGGGGAAGAAGAAGGAAGGTGGGGACGTTCAGAGTGATGGCGTTTGTCTTCCCAAGTAACCGTTACACGTGATGGAGCCTGCAGATGGCTGAACACCTGCCTGCCCATGGGAAGGAGTGAATGAATTCCTTGCTTTGCTGTGCTTACCTGTGCAGCTTTTGCTTTACCTGTTGAACTGTCTGTATCTCAACCCACGAGTTTTCTCACTTTGACTCTTCCAATTCTCTTCCCCATCCCACCAGGGGGGGAGTGAGCAAGCGGCTGTGTGGGGCTTTGTTGCCGGCTGGAGTTAAACCATGACAATAATGAAGAAATATATTTGCATCCCACTCCAATCTGGCTTGGCCTTCGTGTCTCTATGTAGATGTTTCCAATACTTTAGTAAGTACTGGGTTTGAATTGGCAGATACTCTACTGAAACTATTTTAAGTTCCATAAAACTGTTTCCTTTCATTTTTTAAGCCTCAATTTCAGCATGAGATATCAGACAGCTCAAAGACTAGCCAGAGTGAATAGTATTTTTTTTCTCAATCAGTTAATGAATTTCTAATTCATATGTATTTTGACACTATGTATATTTCAAAAGTAAGCTAATCAAATACCAGAAAAGTAGTGTTGAATATATGTTTGGGCATATCCTCCTCCTACATTTGACAGGCTTCAGAGCCAGCGGAATGTTCTACAGCAAAGGAAAAAGCGACTGAATACACGATTTGACAAAACTGGTCTAATCTATCAAGTTATATTTTTGGCTAGCGCTGCCTATCATCTCTTTTGCAATTCCGTTTTGTTTCCTTCTGCTTTCCTCTCTAACTTCCCTGCAAGGGGCCTTTCGTACCTGTTGGAATTGCCTCGAGGTTTGTGCGCTCCCTTTCTTAGCTAGTGGACACTCGATATGATGCTATTCAACAGAACAATGCCCAAGTACTCCTGCGTACTTAGGGCGGAGTCCGTATATACATGAAACTGGTTAGTATCTGTTTTACATTTACAGCACCAGCGGATCCAACGGGAAGTAAAGGGGATGATGATCACGACAGAAAGCGTGCTCCAAGTAGGGCTCCAAGCAGTGTCTTTAAGCGTGCTCCTACTCTGCATTTTCTGTATGCCGTCTGCCTCTTCAGCGCAGCAGCGTTCCTGCTTTATCTGCTGGTGCTTATGGCTGGGTTGGCTTATCTTTATGGCGGGTCTGGAAACTCCTGTCGCCCACCAGTGCTCTCGCTCGCGACACCCCCAACCTCCGCTGCCACCCCGTGCACGAAACCCGCGCACGCCACCTCCCGCGCTCCAGCGCCGGGGGGAGCGGGGAGGGCGGCGGGGCCGGCGCCCTGGCAGGCGACAGGCGGACGCAGCCATGCCCTTTCTAAGGCGCAGTTCTGGATGCGAGGGCGAGAAACTCTCGGCCAGCTTGTAAAAACCGCTTTAAAAACCAAAGCAACCCCTCCTCGTGAACAAGCGCTGCTGAGACCGCCGAGGGACGCCGGCCCGGCGCCGGGCAGGGCGGAGGGGCGCGGGGTGCCGCCCCGCTCCCGCCCCGCCGGGCGGGCAGCGTTGCTGCGGGGCGGCACCGCCCGCCGCTCCGCCGCCCCGGGCCCGGGCCCGACCCCGCCCGGCCGCCCGCCCGGCCCCTCCTTCGCGGCGCTCGCTGCCGTGCACGGGGCTCGGAAGATGGAGGACTACGGGCGATTCTTGGCGCTGCTGGTCTCGGCGCTGCTGGTCGGCTTCGTGTCGGTCATCTTCTCCCTCGTCTGGGTCTTCCACTACCGCGAAGGGCTGAGCTGGGACGGGAGCCCGCGGGAGTTCAACTGGCACCCCGTCCTCATCATCACGGGCTTCGTCTTCGTCCAGGGCATCGGTGCGTCAGGGGCCCGGGCGCGGGGCTGGCGCGGAGGGGGCCGGGGCGGGGCGGAGCGGCGCGGAGCCGCGGGAGGGCCGGGGCGGCGGGGCGCGGGGGGCGCGGGCAGAGCCGCCGGGGCGGCCCGCGGCCGGCAGCGGGTGAGCGCGGGAGCGCGGCGGGCCGCGGCGGAGCGGCTCGGCAAGCCCGCGCTCCCCGAGGGGGGACAAAGGGTCCCTTGTAACAAGCCAGAACTGCTGCGCGTGTTTTTTTCGGCAAGCACTTGTTTACCCTGGCCTGGATCGCCTTGCGCTGCGGGTCGTGCTCGCGAGGTGTGTTTTCCCAGGCAGCCTGAATTCACGCAAGTCGGGAATCGAAATGCCAGAAGTGCTGCCCTAGGAAAGTTTCCCTCTGTTGGCTCTCTCCCACGTCCCAGGAGGAGAAAGGGAAGCTCAGGACCACTGAAGCTACATCCCGGAACGGGGTTTGTGCCAGAGACAACGTAGCACCATCAGCATCATTCAAATGCAGTTCATCAGCCCAGACTTAGCATAAATTAGTTTGCAAAATACATCTTTTAAATTCATTCTTAATGCTGTTGCCCTAATAACGTACAATGATTATGATGCAATGGTGGGTTTTGGTTTCTTATAGAGTGTATGGACTTTTGATTGCATAGGCTTCAGCCTTGGACTGACTTTCAAATGGTTCCCATTACACTTACAACATGAACAGTATCTTGTTTTCCATCCCACACAATTAGTATGTTAGGTCGTTAAGTGCAAGGGTTGTTCCTAGGGGCCAACAAGAATACTGGAGTTTGAACTGTGGTTTTGCTGTTAGTGTAATGAATTGGCTAATTCCAAGAAAACGACAAAATTAGAGACACTATAGTTGATAAACGGTATCAATTTAGGAAGGAAAAATACAAGGCTGTCAGTAAAGTTTAAAAAGCAGATAATGATAGAGCACCACAGAGGGGCTTATCTAGCCTGTGAATATATTTAAACTAGAGCTAAATATTGCAAAAATAAGGGCACTGGACTGTACCTTAAAAATCCTGACATTTGGGAGTGTCAATTTATGCTAATGGCATTAAAACTAATGGGGCAATTTGACACAGATACCAGCTTCCAACAGGATTTTTTTATAAAGTCATTGACAAAATTCTTGCTAGTTGCAACGTGAAAAGAACTTAGTGAAACATTAGTAATGTCTCCAAGAAGGGCAAATAAATACTGCAGAGAACAGTGGAAATTCTCCCGCAGTTTTACGACTGACTGTTGGGGGGAGAGGACGGGGAAGATTTTACTGTTCTTAAGTAATGAGGAACCTCTGGAGACTTACAGTATAAATGTAAGCAGGAGTATTTTTTCTTTGTAATAGAAGACAAACTAGAATTTCATTTTTAATAACCTTATTTACATTTGCTTCACCACGGAATGATATATTGCATTCGTCCAGCCAGAAAACTTGTCCAGCACATCCGGACATTCATTCCAGTGGAACATGTTGTCTGCATCACATCCATGCTCGCTCGCTCTTCGGCAGGAGCCCAGCCAGTCAGAGGTTGGAAGATGCAGGAGGAGTGGGTGGCTGTCTAGTTCTGGCTATGAAGGGAATGTTGTGATTTGAACATACACTGCAAATTTAATTTTTTCAATGGGAGTGGGGTGTGTTCTCAGCTTTCTGGCTTCAAGTTACAAATTACTATTGAGCAATAAACAGTATTTTGAAGTTGTTCTACATAATATTGCTCCATAGGTCACGGGAAGTGTAATTTCAGGCTATAAATAAGGAACGAGAAACACCTGTTGACTTCACTAAGATCTATACTACTTGCTGTGATCAAACTACTGTATTTTATATAGGCATAGACTTTTTGAAGAAAATAGGGGGAGGTTTTCTGCAGCTTTTTCCTACGCATTTTCTCCTTTTTCCTCTGAAACTCAGTTTGTCCCTGTGTCACAGAGTAAGGATGTTGCCTCAAGCCTTGGGTAGGTAAGGATATATGTGAAGTAAATGGAAGTTTACCCTAGCTCAAAAAAAAAAAGGAACATATACGAGGAATTAATTGATAATAGAGCATTATTTGGGGAGGAAATCCTATTGTATAACAAGAAACGCTAAGTCAGAGACTGAAGGAGTATTGTAGTAAATCAGATGAAATATCAACAGATAGATACCACTGTGAATCTCATTCAAATTTGGCTGACAGAAGTCTGCTATTGAAATCAAAGTAATTTGGATGAGACTGGGGAATAGGATACCTCTTTGCACACATACAAGAAAAAGAAGTCTCTAAGTAGTTAAAAGTAGAAAAGAATAGCTAATAAATATCTTGGTTAAATTTGTGTGGAGGATTTGAAATAATAACCAAATTAAAGTCTATACAAAGGATAGAAATGTATTGTTGGTCTGTAGGAGGTAGAAGGGATGACTGTAATAATGTGCATACTGGGAAGTAGATGTGCCCTGATAAAAGTGTTGTATATATCTTGTCAATCAAATGAAAAAGCTGTAGGCATGTTAATATTAGTACTTACTATTTGCAGATCAGCACCTGTAGGTAAATGATACCTGACAAAACACTGTCAGTGCACAGTAATTGTCCAGATGATTTTCTAGACTTGAAGTGGGAAAAACAGGCAATAAAAGTCTGTGTGCATATTAGTACAGCAACATTTTTGAAAATAATAAGATAGGAAAAAAACATGAGGAAAAAGTGAGTTTTAAGAAGGGCTTGAAGGAATAGTAGTGTGATAGAATGGGTTAAATAAGTAAATAAGGAATTCTGCCTTATTTTACATGTGGAAATGTTGAACAATGACTGTAGACACAGGGCATGCTCCAAAGGAGTATTTGCATGCTATTTCGTGTTTGGCCTGCAGATAATAATGTTTGGTTCTCTCCCAAAGGACTAATTAAGAAACCCATCAAAATATAATGTGGAATAAATGATTTCTGAGGATTTCCCATTACTTACCTAATAAAAGAATATTTTTTTCTACGGAGATGTGACAATCTCTGTTGCAGACTGAGGAGCAGCGTGGTGGTTTTTGGGGTTGTGGAAGATTGAATAAAGAGTGAGTCAGAACAACGAGGGTGAGGTAGTCTTTGTCTCCCATCCTCAGATCAGTCTTCTACTGCTTATGAATCACATGTAAACTCTATACAATAAAGCTGTAGGTTGACACTATAAATCTTGGAAAATGCTTGCACAGTTAATATTCCTCATCATATATGATTTAAAAATATCATATAACTTGTATTTTAAACAGGCTTAAAACATGAGCATATAGCCTAACGTCAGCAGTATATTAATAAAGGAATAGAACAGGAATGTTACTTAAGAGTTCTTACAGAGAAAAGAGAAGGAAAAATCCTGGTCTGCCACATTACCATATGGTGTTACAGAGTCAATTAAATTTCATCTATATGGATGAATTACCTAGGTGGGTGAGACAATCTTACAGCTCACTGTGGCTGAAATATTCCTACTTTTTTCCTCCACTTCTCCCTTTCAGCTTTCTCCTTGACTCAGACTTCATCTTCCTACTGTTTTTTTTGTGCCAGCTCTGGCCCTTGTCAGACCCATAAACTGAATTAACTCAACTAGCAGAAAACTAACACCCTCACCTCCACCCACCCACCCCCCAGGTGCAGTTTTTGCCGGAAGAGAAAGTTGAATTTTCTGCACAAAGGGTCTCAGAAGTGCCATAGATGGGGGAAGGGAGACGGTGGACAATGTGCAAGAGCAAGGAGGAGTGCAAATCTATTTTAAACTAGGCATAGTCTTTCCTCTTGAAATCACATCTAAAGATAATGTTTGCTCTGAGTTATCTGACAAACATGATTACCTCTGCCTCAAACATAACAAAACGTCTGTTCAAAGGAAAAACAGCTAATTCCTGGAGTTTCTAATATCCAATGGGCTGCAGAATTCTCAAGAATTGGAAGGGCAAATGACTGCTGAGCTGTAAGGGTCTCATCACAGGCAACTTGTGAAGAGGCAGCTCTCTTGATGAGCTTAGTTTGAGTCCCTTCGAAATCATAGATGGGCAACTGTCCACTCTGTGTTAAAGTGGTTCCCAAAGAATCTAGTGGGCATTCAGAACTTGCCAAAGGTAAGCAACAGGATCAGCCAAGAAGGAGCAGGAGAGGAAATAGGAGGGGCGAAGAGGAATTCCTTTCTGGCAGCTGTGAGGTGCTGTGCAGTGCACCCCCAGTGCACTCACAAAACCACGCTGTGTGCCTTCTAAGGTGGAAGGCATCTCATGAGCAATCCATGACAGCAATCCTACAGCATGTGCAGCACGTGCCAGTCAGAAACTACAGAGCTAACTGTAGAATTTTGCTTTATGCATTTGGCAAAGAACAGGTGTCCCGTGCCACATACAAGATACTGCAGGATCACTTTGCCCTATGTGGCATGCTTTAAAATCAGAGCTCAAAACAGGAGTGAGATCTGAGTGAAGAAGCTGTGTCTAAGGATGCCTAGACTGTCAAATCTCTTAACAGTAGTAGAGATGCTGTACCTAGAGAAAGTTCTTCATGGGACTGCTTTAGCATGTCACCACTAAAAATGCTGTAATTGTGCATGTGCTTTTAACCCAGGCTATTTTAATTTTGAGATGAAATTACACATCACATCTGAGTCAGTTTTTAAGAGTTTGCACCACTGAAAGCAGAATCTTCCTCCTCCTCTCCCCTTTGTTCCCCAGCTTGTCTTGCTTCCTCCTGCTGGTCAGAAAAGCACCAGTTACGACAAAGGCAGGGGGAAGCACACGGAAGTGGAACAAAAGTGGTGATGGGGAAATGGGACTGTGTCTTTTCACAGTGATAAAACAGCCAGATCTGCTCAAGTTGCAGTGTATAACTTCACACATAGCCCTCACAGAAAGAGTACTAAACCAAATTGTACTATCATGCATACGTCCTGGGCTGTGGCATGTAACGTGCTAATGCATGGTATTGTTAACAAGTGTCCAAGCCATTAGTCTGTATTCCTTGCTTTTCTATCATACTGTTTATGGGAAACAGCCCAGAAAATTCATGGCCCAGACAGAGATCTGAGACTATGTGGACGAGTGACTACGGAGTTTGATAGTGATCTTGGAAGTTAAATCAACTAGATGACAGCATCTTATGCACCAAAGACAAATGTTACACAAAAATTTTAGCCTGGACTTGACCCTCTGAGATCAAAGACTGAAAACTGAGACCAGGACCTATGCACATCAAGTTTACTTCAAGACATATACAGTCCAGTACTCTGCTGCACTTGGAATAAATTATTGACAATACTGTGGGCCATATTGTAAGATGGAGCAAGGAGGATTTACTGGGAGTATCCTCATGGGATGCTGAGGCTTGTTTGGGGCCTTTTGGCATACCTGCTTTACCAAATTAGAAATCATAATCATTAGTACTAAGTTAATTAATGATAGTCTGATGCAGGCAATTATTTCAATATTAACAAGATACAAGACTATGATATAACTTTTGGGTAACTGTTGGAGGTGATCACAAGCTTGGTGTACTGAATCATACCTGTCATATAGACTGATTACAGTCAAACTGTCTTAAAAACAAGACTTCTATCTCCCTGATCTTGTAGGATTTACTATTGTTACTTTTTAAAAGTAGAAAGCTGAGAACTACTGAAGTGCTGTATATATTTAAATATTCTAAGGAACACTTTCATTCCAGTATTACATTTTTACACAGTATGTAAAAGCATACATTGATTTAAAATTTGATCGTTATCTGGAAATTTCACTTCTGAACAGTGTTTTCTTTGCAAATTATTTAGTGCAGTACTGTATTTCCTGGCACGCATCCAAGTAAACAAAAATGTGTAAACAGAACTTTGAAATTAATTTGTCATTTATTATTATCCCTCACAACATACAGAATGAATATCCTGTTTATTTTCCATAACCTATGCTTTTTGCATAAAAAGCTAGGGTTATGGAGAAGTAATGACTAAGGCACATGAGAATCACTTAAGTAAATTCTTAATCTTTGCATTTATCAGGTAATACTTTTTTTTTCTGGTGCACATCTATTTCGTAATGTTTGGAACAGGAACTTTTTCCAAAACCTGCATATATTCTTATTCTTCTGTTTTAGTATAGCTAATTATAGATAAAGATTTGAATGTAATTCATAAGCAGAAACCTTAAATGAGGATGTGATGAATCAGATGAATGGAGCGCAGTCTTTTTGCTCAGGCCAGACATTATGGATGCAGGCATTAGCCTTTATTGGTCAAGTGATCAGGTGTCCTCATAAATATTTGTCCCTTGTTATCTGAATATACTTATGTGCTGTCACACATCCAGGATTACTACCTAGTTTGTAATCAGATGTACCTGGGGCTTCAGTGATCTAATCTGGTCTGCGTATGTGCCCTGTGGAAAGCACCTGGGTCATACGACAGGCAGGGGACAGTTGTGGCAGGGAAAGAGCAGTGGGGACCTTGAAGAAAAAGCTTGGCAAGAAGCAGCTCTAGGCTAAGTTATTCTTACAGACCCTCTGGAGTTAGATTACTAGAAATCGTCGTTTTGTTCAGACTGGACAAAACACTGCCTGCTAGAGTTATTAATGCAAATATAGGCAAAACCCCCTTACATTCATCTAACAGCGTTGGAAGAGTTGTAGTTGCCAAATCCTTTTGTCTCCTAAGAGTCAGACTATGTTTCCCTTATGCTGAGTAGCATTTTTCCATTTAAAGTGGTCCTATTAATATCAATGCAATAGATAGTCATATAAATATCTACGCAATTAGAGAATAGCATTATCCAAAGTTGGCAAAGAGAATAAATATTAAAAAAATAGTCTTACACGCTTTCCAATAGGTGGTCTTCTGGATATAAGAATTGGGCCCTATTCCTCCCATCTGACTAGTAGCAGAAAAATGAAAATCCCGTGCAGAATCCCTGTTAGATCAATTTAAAGAATGAGGAAAAGACAAAAGTTGTGTACTGTTCTTTTTTTGAAACACGCTAAAGTTTTTTTAAAATTAGGAATAAATCACCCTAAAAGCTATATTTAAGCCTCAATTGTATATTTGGAATATGCTATGCTATGCTATGTGTAGGAGAAAAAGCCTTTTAATAGACTTTTTTAGAGGATTAAAGATTGTATTTTCCTATAATTTACAATGGAACTATGTGAATGATGCATGATTATTAAAATCTGAGATAAGTTATCCTGTAAGGCATAAAATCTTCTTTCTGTTCTTTCTTCAGCTATTATTGTGTACAGGTTGCCCTGGACTTGGAAGTGCAGCAAACTCCTAATGAAGTTCATACATGCTGGATTAAATACCATAGCTATGATTCTTGCAATCGTTTCTATGGTAGCCGTGTTTGAATTCCACAATGCCAGGAACATTCCTAACATGTACAGTCTGCACAGCTGGATTGGGCTGACTGCTGTTATATTTTATTCTCTCCAGGTTAGAATCTAATTGTATTTATAAACAGGGTGTAAATTTGAAGAATGCGTTGAGTAATTCAGGCACAATAGGCCCTCACTAATACACTCTAACTACTGGGATAGCCATTTTACATTCTGTGATTTGGCAAATTAGCATGTAAATGTGCAAATGCTGGATCCTTGACTTCAACGAAAAATGTATTTTAAAGCATATTTTGTTTATTTGCTGGGATAATGGCAGTTTATTTACTATTCAGTTGTACAGTAGTGTGTTTCTAAGCTCTATAAACTGCTGAAGTTAAAGCAAGTGATTTGGTTTGTTGGCAGCATATTTAAATACAGTTAGAGCTTTTATTAAGGAAGTCTCAAATGAAGTAATTGTCTTTCTTTTTTTCCAGCTATCATAATTTTAAGTAGTCACTTCTTGGCCTCAAGAGTTTTGTTTATCAGCAGAACAAGTGCAGTAGGGAGCAGTGCAGATCTAAAGGATCTGACATCTGAACGAGCTACTACTGGCTAACCAGTTTTCCTGAATTAGCAAGACTTTGATAAATGTTCATGTGCATGCTTTTAACTGCTCCTGTTGGCAGAGAATTAGAGTTATCATAATCTAAAATGAGCAAACTTAGTACGTTTTGCTTTTGGCATAGAAGAGCAGGCATGCCCTGACATTTAGCGTACACATACAGATGTGATGTTTCTGCATATACATTCTGAATTCCCTATATTGTGTTATTACCCTATGGAAATTTATTTTGTTCCTTCAAATTGTGATTCTTAGTTTTTTTGCCAAAACACTAAAGAGAAAAAAATAAGACTTAATTATCTGGTGATCAAGCACAGAAAATCCCTGGCTGAGGGATTTGGGTTCTGGACTTTTATCCTTCACTGCTCAGGCTAGGAGGTACAGGAAATAGTGTTGAAATAGTGTTTTTAACACTTAGAAAAAAGAAAGCATATTGCAGCATTGTTGAGTATATTCTTTATAGATGAACAACAGTTAATGAATAAGAAGGAACAGTGTTAAGATTTTCCTTGTCTTAATAACGCAGTTATTTCAGGGAAATCTGTGCTGCCACTATACTGAGTAGCAGCATTTTTTCTAATGGTTGAGATAAAGAATTGTGAATAAGATCTTAATTCTACTTTTCATTTTGCTGCTATAAACATGATCAATGGCACTTAATGCCTTGCCTGTCTCATCAATAGAACTGTGGTGTTACTTCCTCCAAACTGGGGTATAAGTCTCCAGTCAGAGACTGATGTTTGTTAAGTGATTGAGCACTATTGTTAAAAAAGACTCATAAAGTAGTATCTCTGTTAATAGAGAAGACAATTGACATTTGCCGGAAATGGTATGTCAATTTCAGAATTGGAAAATTATTGAGGGGGGGTGCTCCCATAATACTATACCTACAGGAACAATAGTGTAAATATATTGTATTTAAGCCAAATGTATGTTAATACAGTATAGCACAAAGACATAAATTTAAGAATAGGGCAGAAATATAAAATGGAGACTGTCTCTTGGAAAGCAGTGTCTCTGGAAAGAAGTACTCAAAGGTGCTCAAAATGACATGAAGCTCAAAATGAGTTCTCATGATGCTGGGACAACAGGAAAAGTAAATAATAAGATATAATCTTAACCTCCATATATGGCATTGGCAAAACTAATATGAAATACTAAGGAATAAATTTTTCTAAAATTAAAAAAAAAGAAAAAAAAAGGCAAATAAAATCTGGAAAAGTAATTTGAGAGCTGGAAAAACTATTTTCCAGTGAAAGACTTAAAAAGCTCCGACTGTTTAGCAGATCTAAAGAAGATTAAGAGATGACTTGATTACAGTGTATTAAAAAGCTTCCCAGGGAGAAAATACCAGGCTCTTTAATCCAGCATGGAAAGACAAAACAAGGACTAAGACTGGAAGTTAAAGCAAGATGAAATACAAATTCATGCACTATTTCTAATTTAGCAGCCGGGGTGAGTAATGGTAGAACAAACTGAAGAAGGGATGCAAACTCAATATGACTGGGCAAGCCTGTGACTGAAACCATGTGACGTGATGGGTTATCTTCCATCACAAAATTAGCACTAATGGGAGGACTCATGTCCCCTGAATAACTTCACGCCACCCACACACATCTTCATTCTGTAAACACCAACTGATTGATATATTGAGATATAGACCATTGCCCTTCTGAAGACATATACTTTAATTTAACCAAAACTCTAACAAGGTAAAATTCTTTAGTCCACTCAAGTCAGAAGGTTAGATTGCCTTCTGATCTTCATTTATGTGTAAGTCTGTAACAGAAGCAGAGAACAGGACTTGAAGAGACTGTAAAAATATAGGTACTCACACCTTTAATATATTACTGAATTACTGACAGTGAAAACTTGTGTTTCCAGTACCTAATTTGGCTGCAGTTTTAGCATTACCAGTAAGTTTGGACACTGATATTAGGTGGAATTATTTATAAAATATTTCATCTCTGCTTCCCATGTGCTAATCCAGAATTATTGCTTTGGTTTTGAAGGGAAACACATTCAGAAATAAAAATGCCAATTCTTTTCAAATTTGTACCTGAAGACATCTCAAAATTGAATTTTTATGATGATTTTTATTCTGCTTGAGAAGTGCAGCTTGTTTCCCATATAGCTTTAACTATGAATCTGTTTTGTGTTTAGCTTTTCTTGGGTTTTGCTGTCTTTCTGCTCCCTTTTGCTCCAGTTCCTCTCCGAGCAGCTCTCATGCCAATACATGTTTATTCGGGTCTTACCATCTTTGCAACAGTGATTGCAACAGCTCTCATGGGAATCACAGAAAAGCTTATATTTTCATTGTAAGTATTTTTTTTCACTTGTTTATTAAGGTTATTCATTGCAAACTGTACTTCCATTTGCACAGAATAATAACCATCTAGTATTGGGATATTATTTTGTTTTGTTTTGTTTTGTTTTGTTTTAAAAGTACCTCCTACCTAGAAGGAGACTGCTGTTTTTAGACCAGGATTGTCTTTAAAACAACTGACCTTTTTTTTTTTTTCCCCTTCCAAAGGAAAAATCCTGCATATAGTGCATCCCCACCAGAAGCAACTTTTGTCAACTGTCTTGGTCTTTTGCTTGTCATATTTGGTGCACTTATTTTGTGGATGGCAAGCAGGCCCCATTGGAAGCGCCCCCCAGAAGAGAATGCTAAAGTTCTAGGGCCCATTGGAGGGACTCCTGAAGGCACAGAAGCAGAATCCACAATGGCAGATGGTAGTAATGCAGATAAATCTGACCTGAGGATCAGTAGTGAAGCAGCCAGAAAACAAAACCTCAAACTTGATGAAGCAGGCCAACGATCAACTATGTAATGAAAATACACAGAATAACAGTACTCTTATACTGCCAACCCCCCCTGGTTCCTTCCAATTTAGTTATATTGATATATAAATAGGTTGGGGTTTTATTTTCAGTATGGCTTGCTCAAAGATACTCAAGTTTTCTGCATATGAATTTAAATTCCGGTAAGTCCCAAACATACTATAGTGGTTCATGCTCAGTCCTCATTTAAAAAATGAGAGCGTGAATGACATCACATAATGGGAAAATCACATAATTGGAAAATGTTTTCCATATCACTTCTTAATTTAATGCTTATATCTCTTATAGTCATGAAAAGTTAAAAAGATTCAGACTAAACTTTGGTCTGAGTGATTTTGCAGGTTATGAATCAGAGTCATGAAGTATACCAGACCAGCAGAATTTAGTTGGTCACACATAATTTTTCTGGTAATGTTCACTTTTTTAAAGCCCTGATTTCTCAAGCTGATTAACCCCCTCACCAGCTGCTAAAAGCTATGGGATTTGAGGTCATTCAGCACTTTGCGGAGTTGCATAAAAATGTTTAGTCTAAGATTTTGAATTCACAAAAACAAATGAAAGTTTGCCTGAGATCTTAATTAAATGTTATGTTTCCTTTAAAAACTTTTTTTTTTTGTAATCACAACTTATCTGTTGACTTTTTAACCAACTCTACCAAATATATTGTACACAGACAACATTTGGCTTTGGATTATGTGCAATCATTACTGAAATCTAAGGAAATTGTAAGACATCGAAATGCAGAATTTGTCTTATTTGGAAAGCTATAGATACACACTTAGAAAAATATGTGTCACTTAAACCAAGTCTTCCTTTTATCCCTGAAGGCAGCATGTTACTCTTTATTTGATTGCACAGTTCTATTGATTTATGGCACTAGACGAGAAATTAGGACATTAGAAACCAGAGAAGACTGCTAGCATTCTCACAGAAGAAAGGAGCTTGAAGTGAGAAATGCTTCCTCCAAGAAACAGCTGAGCTTTGCTAATTTGATTAAAACATTACCTGTTAACTGAAAGCAAATTTTGGTATCTCCACACTGGTGTCAAAATCATTACTGTCACAGGCATGAAGACATACTTTAGTCTATAAGCAAACTATATAAACTCTATGACTTTTAAATTTGAAATTAAAGTGTTAAATAATGCAGTTTGAGTCTCTACTGGCACTTTACTTTTATAGCTCTTTCTAGTAATTGGAGTATTAATGTATTATGCTCATTCATTATTTTCACAGATATAAACAATACTTACATTTTTTACTACTACATAAGAATAATTATAGTGCACGTGTTATAAATTATTATAATGCACGTGTCCAAAATGATGAACCTTTCTATTATAATCTCTTGTAAAAGCTGCAGAGCCCACTACAAGTCCAGATTTACCACTGTTCAAGTTGCAACACAGACAGTTTCAGACAGCATATAATTTCCTATTGTTTTAAAGACTACATACATTTTTATCTACTTCAGCTTTTAAAAATGTTTAAACACATTAAACTTTAGCAAATACGCAATTTTTGTAGTTCAGTGTTGCGTTAGTACAAACAGTTTTGGTCATGAATTATTTTGTATCTTCTCTGACAAGAAGCACCTCAGTTCCTGTTACTGGATTTGCAATAACATTTAATTATTTGGTGAATGCAGTATAGAAAGCTAGCATAGTAAATTACTTGAAAAACTTTTCTGCTGTACCATTTGGTACTCAAGGACTACATCACAGACTTCCATGTTTTCACTTACATATGTTTGTGGATGACTGGGACCCACCTAGCATTGGTGTATTGTTTCATTCGAGAAAATACCTGCTTTTAAATGCCTTAGTGTAGAATTCAAGTATGACAGAAGGAATACTATCCTATTGTGTGAGCACTCCTCCAGTCCCACTATATGCAATGGAACGGACAGCTTTTTCCCTGTTTTTCAAGTTCCACACAATTATCTGTCTTCCCTAAAATTGTTCTGCGCAGCTTCAGCATAAAATCCAAATGGTACTGATTGATAGCAGCTTTCTGAGAGAAAAACAAGAGCGCTTGTTTTAAATGGCATTAGTGCTCAACTCACACAACATTATTATGTTATGCATACTATTACAAATTTATATATTGAACATTCAGTAGGAAGAGGGATTTGCAGTAGCTTCTGGAGAACACTAAACTGTGATGTCTTCTTTTCTTCTGATCTTGTTATGTTCTGCTCAACAAGTCTGCTTTTTTGGTGAAATCAGTAAGCATCTTACAGGTGGTGGATGCACATTTAGTCTTTTTGAGAGATGCTCTATTAACACTTTTTAACAGGTTGAGTGAATAAATGAACTCAACTGTTCTAGTAATTTACTATGCTAGCTTTCTATACTGCACTCATACAGGCAACAGCATTTTATGTTGGTATGTACTGGCCTGTTACTGTGTCTCATCCACCTGTGAAAATGAGCTCATTCAATCCTTGCATAGTACTAAGAAATCTAATAAAAGCATGTGTTTCTGTAGAAGGTAGTCACTTGTCTAAGGATTGTTCTGGAAGAAACTAACTGTACAGTATATTCAGAAAAAAACCACAAAATCTGTGGTTTCTTTTGTTACAACACTGACTTGGATGTATTGAAATCAACAGCTTTTAGGTGAATGGTTCTATATGCTGTTAAAGTTAAGCTACAGTAACCAGTATGCCTTCTGTTTTACATTTTATTCCATGTACTATTCAAGAGTCATGGTACTTGAAAAAGAATGGTGGCATTTCTTTACTTCTCTATTCTGATGATATAAAACTAATTGAAAATCAAGGATTAGCAGCCTTTTGAGGGTAATCTGCCAGACTATATTTTTGTTTTTCAACTTTGAGGTTAAATGTGATAGTAGAAACTCAGTGGGAGCTGTAAGATTCCATTCCGGGAAATTATCATAATCAGTGGTATCTCATGGGTATGAACTGTGGGTTTCTGGCTGCTTTGGTCTTTGGAAGGTCTCTGTGAGATGCAGTAGCTGTGAGCTCCTAAACCTTGCTCAACCTTGGTGTGTGCAATGTAAAACACTCAACATACTATAGACTTTTGGCTTCTGTTCTAAACTGATTAAAAAGGTCTTTAAGTATCCTTGCAACATATGAGGCTAGTTCAAGTGCTAAATAAAAATACATAGGACTTTGGAGAGTAATTTTCTCTGGAAAAAAACATATTCCTAAAGCTGCTTCTCAAAGTGGCCTTCCATTAACTTTCCTTTCATGCAACTTTTCTTACCTGTATTTATGTGTAGTAGTAGCGACATGAGAAATAAAAAGGTATATTTTCAAAGATATAAATGGAAGGTAGAACTCTAGCTTTTTTATCAGGATTTTTCTGCATGTTTGGAAATCTTCTACATTGTTGTTTTTACAGGGACATGATTGTAGAGCTTACATTCCAAATTTGGATTCCTATAAAACATAGGAAGTTACAAAACGTAACATTAAAAGTGCTATTTTTTTAAGATGCCTGAAAAAAAAATGTTTTTAAAATGTATTTACATGATGTCATGCAGTACTGTGCACAGAAGCAGAACAGTGTTTTTTCCAACATTAATGAAACTGAGAAATGATGGTGCAAATTAGATTTTAAAATTGAATGTACAGTAATTACATGTACACTTCTTCTTACTACATGTAACCAAGAAGATTGCATATGATATTGTAAATATGGATTACTTGTTTACATGGATATTTTATTGAGAGACTAAAAGATATTGCCAAATATTTTCTATTTCAGAAGACTCTTTCTTTTGCTTCTATTTCAGAAAATTCCTTCCTGTTTCTAACTGTTCACAAGAACTTAAATAATTATTTTATTGTTTTGTTACTCACGGTACTTATTTGTAGGTGAAAGCAAATGTTTAATTATTATGTCTATTTTCCTTATTCTTTTTTGTATGTTAATAAAAATGATTTTTCAAGCTTATGATACCACTGAGTACAGATTTATATTATGGTACTAAAATACAACTTTCTAAATTTGGCAAAAGATCAAATTATTCTTATGATTACTTTTTTGAAAACAGGAGGATAGTTGTACAAAATTTCTTAAATATTTCTTAATTCCAAGTATTCCTGATGATCTTTCTGATTAAATTTATATACTCTGTAGTGTTAGAAGGATAATCAGTGTATAACGGAAAGTGAAGAAATTAACCGTATAAAGAAAGAATCTGTATTTCACCTTGTGATCATAATAGAAATTCCCCATAGCAGTTGTTAGAGGGGAAAAACCCCCAAAACTATCCTCAGTCATGAGATCGCCATAGCAAATAAGGAAAGATCATAATTCTGATGTATGATGTATAATGGGCTGTAAGATCCAAATACCCTCAGATAAATAACAGCCAAACTGAACACAGAGCAAAAGTTTTGACCCCATGGAATCTTCTGACCCAGATTTAACATCTGCACATCAAGTTACTCATCAATAAGTTATTGATCATAAAATGCTATAAATGGCAAAACCATCTATATGAACATATCTAACAAGTAAGAATTAAGGTATGTTCTTGAGCTTAGTAAGATTAATTGGAAACTCTTCTCAAAGTGTAAAGCATAAACTGATTATTCCTGAATATCATGCAGCTGTTGGCTAAAACTTTCCAACATCACCATCATCACGGAAGAGTAAAAAATACTGTTACAATCATCAGTATAGCAGAAAACTTGCAGTATTCAAACCTGACAATTCCCTGTTGCTGATAACTTCTCTTAACTGTCTCCTGTAGGCTGGATTTTTTTGGGAAAGTTCTGGTATAATTGTCCATATTTTTTCAATACATGGATTGTTACAAAATTCAATAAAAGCTCAATTGTATTCACACTCGAAAGAGGGGACACAAAATTTTGGCAGGAGGACTGCATTTGTGTGGAGAAGTGTTTTTTATAAGTAGCTGATGAAACCCGTGTAACTTATGTACAGATTTTTGCATTGTGTTACAATATGAGCAACACTTTTGATCTCTGTAAGACTGGGGGGCAGTAAAGAAGGGTAAATTACTATACAGGAAGAGACTAAAGTCCAGGTCAAAAAAATGGATGACAACCATTCCAAGCAATGCAGCTAACAGAAGAGAGGAGGTAAAGTTGTGAAAATCCAGTTACTGCTGTGCACATAGAAGAACCTTTGTTGTAACAAAAATGACTAGGCCACAGCTAAGTCTAATAGAAGATGTAGAAAAAACTAGTATAAATTTCAATGAGCTCACTTTACGTTTGCCAAATATGGTGATCATAGACTACCAACCAACTTATGTTAGCTTGGGGCTTGAGTTTACAGTTGAGTCCATGGCCATGTATACTGACTACTCTTTGGCTCTCATATTCCATATTTTGCCTATCGCCAAGTCAAGCAATAGCTATAAACAGAGCTATCAGAAAATGGATAAAAGTTGTGAAAATTTTTGCAATTTTTTTTTCAATTTTCACTAGCATTTCATTCCTATTCACTAGCATAGCATTCAACAAAAAGATTTCCATCTAGCGGTACTCAAACTCTGCAGGATATTATTAAATAGTGTGATTAATAAGCAGATTTTCAAATATTTTTGTAGCAGATGATCCTTCTCATGTGCATACAAGCAGTAATCCACTAGGTGGCAAGCACTACCAAAACGGCCTTTGGCAGATGCTAGTCTATCATTGCTTTCAATGATGCAATATGATAAGTCATCTGCCTTAAAATAAAATTACAAGGTTAGTAGACATAAAACACACTGTCATGTCAGAATTTATATATTTAATTTTATATTCTTTTAAAATACAGTATTTCTTCATCTCTGATGTTGGAAATCATTCTTTATTGTGTTCTACCTCAGACGACTTAAACTCCTGTTTGTAAATTCTGTGCGAGTACAAGCTTTGTTAAAAGACGCAACAAAGAGAACATAAGAGCATGAACGTTTAGGGATAAGCTCATATACAAGATATTAAAGTAGCAAGAATTAGAAAAAAACAGGAACCTCCAGTACTTTTGCCATTTGATCATGCAGTCTCACGAAAAATTTTACCCTGAAAAAGTGAACATTAATGCCAATTTCAAATAACAAAAAAGTAAAGTTCTCCCCTCTGATACATGCTAAGAGTTTCTGTTCTTAATTTACTCTTATTTGTGGGTACTAACTTTGTAAGCATTTTTTCTGATATATTCCACTGAATATACTAGTTTCAGTACTACTGAAAGCTATTTTGTACATGGTACGCTAGTGCTACTTCTTGATCTGACTGGCTCACCTATCCTGTCAGGCTATATTGGAAGGTATTTTGTCTCCTATAGCTAACTATGGCAGTGATTTCATGGTGTTAGTAACAGTGGGAGTACTGATGTAGACAGGGCACTGTGGTTTTTCACAAAGCTTAGTATTCATGTTTAGGTCAACAAAGTGGCAAAATTCAGTGTAATTCTGATTCTCCAGGACGTTACTCTCATTATTGCTATGACTATTGGATTTGGTAGAAATACTATGTTAAAAGATCTCCAGTATAGGTATTATCCTAGCAAATCAGCTTGAGTGCTTGATCTTTTTGTTAAAAACATACATTGCTGTTGCCGTTAAGGGATAGCTCATAGATCACTGTGGCAATGGGAGCACTAATACTGTCTGGCTACGGTTTCTCAGCAGATATAGAGAACAGGATTAAAAATGCAAGAAAATGTGCATAAGTGTTCATTTTCTGCATCTGTTATTACTGCATCTGTAATGAGGAATTTGAACAAAATTTCAGTAAGACACAGCCCCTGAAATCATTTTAGTCTGTGCCAAATGCAAGACTTCCAGTGGATAAGAATTTATATAATGTTACAATTGTCAGGGGCCTGAACACACTAATAGGCCTTAATGGCCCTGACCAGCCTCACCTGGGACCCTCACCCACACACCCCTGCCCATCAGTCCAGGGGCTCTAATTAAGCTCAACCTGTCTGTGCCCCATTGGACCCAACTTCCTGGCCTGGCTTCTGCCTGACCCCATCACCATGAACCTGCCCAGTGATCACAGGATTCTGACCGTCACTGGGGCTGGTTACGAGCTGTGGATTGACTTTCCAGCATGGCTGTCGACCTGCCTCAGCACCGTGAACTTGCCTGATGATGTTGAACCTGTTTACCATTTCCATGCCTGCCCTGGTCCCAGCCTGCCCTCATTGCTGCCTGACAGCAATCTTGTATATTCAGCCTGTACTCTGAACTAGATAGATCAGTCTTCATGGAGTATTTGTCGTAGACAGGCAGTGGCTTCTCCATTTATAACTATTTCTTCTCTTCATGTGGTTTTATGGAAATACTTTGCTTAAAAAGCCTTCAAGTTACATTTTAGTTATAATTCACAAATAAAGGATGAGGTGTGTGGAGTGAACAAAGATGTTTGCTGGACAGTTGCTCAATAAAAAATAAAGCACTTTTTTTTTCTGCATTTACAGAGTGATATGAAATGATACCATCACTTCACAGGTCTCCATACCTAATAAAATGGCAGCTGGAAATATTTGAGTAGGCTTCTTAAAGTTTGTGGCAATGTAAAATCAGAGCTAAATCTTGTCCTCACTTTATTGCATACTGTAAGCACAAATTGGAAGGGCCTTGCAAAACAAAACTGCAGCAGCTTTCAAAGTGCTGCAGTAGAAGACTTCCTAGCTCTTCTGGCTGTACTGACAGTTATACAGCTGGTAACTGAAAATAATGACCACTGCCCAGCAAAGAAGGCACTGTTATACATGGGTTTGGATGAACTGTTCTCTGCTACCAGGCAGTGGGACCCTGACAATGGCACTGCAAAACCTTGGGAGGAATTTGCCTATCCACGATACTGTAAGTGTATAACCAAAAGCAGTATTTAGCTCAAGGAATTTGCATACGGACCTAAGCACTGCTATCCTATCCTCAAATAAATGAGAGAAAGTTCACAGGCAATACAGGCAGTCAGCCATTCCCACACCAACAGGAGTTCAAATCCCCCACAGTAGTGTTGGTCTGCTTTGAAAAAAGGTATCTTTAAGTAAGAGTTGCTTCCAGAGTTTTTAGTGGCCTTCAGAGAGAGTAGAGTTCAATGTTATTTCAATCTCTGACTGTACCTGTACTCTGTTTGTACCTGCTTTTTCTATAAAGCCAAATATTCTGGCACAGAATTACATACAGTACTCATTTCTTCCTTCATAAGCCTACACCAGTCATCACGGAGTTTTGCGTACTCTGTTTGAGCCACTCTGGAATTTTCAATTGTTACTCAGGTACTAACGCAGAAATGAATATAGGAACCTCTATCAGGGAATCTGCACATGGTTTGAGCTGTTCACAGCAATGCCCAGGTCTCCTTCCTAAGTTAAGAGGTGATTACAATCCTGTGAGGAGTTCAGACATTTCTTCACATTTTCCTTACAAATTGCATTATTTTGCACTTACTAACATTAAGCTTTCCAAGCTACTGAGTTATATGTGCTCCATTCACCAGATAACATTTCTTTCTTATTCCAACCTCCCTTCTCCAGTTCTTCTATGGACATCTTATTCCTAACTCTGCATTCCCTGAGTCTCTGCTCTAGCAAACAAAATCTTTATATCTCTGAGTACATTTTCTCTGTGTTATAACCCTGGTAATCATTCTCTCATTTTGGGGAGGGCAAGTCAGTTTAGTATGAGTAAGTTCCTCCTAATGCCTTCAAGGACTAATTCACTCTGAAGTAAGCTCTTGGGGAATGTAGTAACTGGATACAAAGACATTTTGTACATCAGTCCAATATGTACAAATTCCGATTATATTACAAACCACACTTTTAGTTTTATTATGTTGTCAACATGTTTCTATGATAGTTATTTGTATTATACTTAGTCTTCCTTTGCCTATCTCTAAACATTTGAAGTACCCCTAATCAAATTACTAGTAATATGTTTGAATATGTAGGACTGTAATAATAAAGAATACCTTGGGGTTTTGATCTAACATATTGAATTTTCAATTAAAAAGAATTTTTGTGGCTTTAGAATCAGCCTGTATGTAAAATACATAAAATCCATCCCACCAGCTACATCCAACAATTTTTGGTTACTTTAAATCTATAATTTGAGGTCTGACCCATTTTGAGAGAAGACAGCTTGTGTAGCCTCTATGCAAAACACTAGGAAAAGCAGAAACTTCAATTTGTTCTCTTTATAGGTTTGTTTATTCAGAATGAAGCTTTGAAATAAAAGGCTTTGAAAGGCTGGCAAGCTTGCTGAACAATGAGTTGTTATTCTTTGAAGGCGTATTATCTGAAAAATTACAAGAAAACCTGAGTGTTTCTAATGAGTAGAACTCTTATTTTTGAGAGAAAATAAATGGAAGAATTTGAGAGGATATTTTTTGTTGTTTTTTTTTTCCTCCCAGGGCTGCCTGTTGCTCTTATGTGGAAGTTTCCTGCTGATTTGACTTTTTATTCTGCTGTGAGACTGATGCCAAGATTTACATGATTGCTGTGGATAGGAACTGGATTTAGCATAAGGAAGATAACTGCTTTTCCCCTAGTGAGAGACAGAAAAGGGAAAGACAGAGTGGGGCACATAGACAATATTATCTGAAGATATATTCTTGGTCAATTATTTTATTCAGCCTCTATTTTAATTATGCTGCAACTAATAAAAGGCAGGAAAGCTACTGGCCTCAAGCCAGGAACACAGATAAGCAAAGAAACTATTTGCTTTTTAATGCAAACGCCCAACTATAATGGAAGCAACTTACTGTTTTTATATAAAGCTGACCATAGTGCATCTTGTAACATATGTATAATTAAGAAAAACTGTAATTAGAATTTCCCAGGTGGACATTTGCCTTATATGCAGGGTCCTTCAGCAGAGAGAAAAGGGTGATTGTAGAACTGTACATTATTACAGTTATTTTAGCAATTCATTGTCTGTATAGTCTTTTGCTCATTCTTTGATTTTGGATTACATGCTCCAAACATTAAAACAGGAGTTAAGATTTTTGCTTACAAGGCAGCTTGTGCAATATAAAATCATTTACAGCCAGTTGTCAGACTGTTGTCTTTTGTTAACCTACAGCACCTGTGGAAAATGCAATGTTTTGAGGTACTGAAATAAGTTTGCATCACAACGCAGGGTACTTCACAAGCAAAGCAAGACTCCACAGTAAGCAGACAATAAACACTGAGGGCAGAAGGCAGTTTGAGGGAGTTTAGCACTGAGAGCATATAGGTTTTCAAATGTAATTATTAACAGATCATTTAACAAAATTTTAGTAATTTTTCTAATTAAATCATATACACTGAATAAATAAAATCCTGTAATTAGTCAGTAATTAAACAAACCAGAAATAAATATTATCTACTTGGTTTAAAAGTTTAAATCCAGTAATTGGAAGACAGTATCATATTACCACGGTAAATATTCTGGAGTTCCTGAACTAGATGTATATAATAGAAAAATGGGTAAGAATTCCCATTATTCCCTTTTCCTTCAGTTAGTTGCATGGACAACAGTTTATACTGACATTAAAATCAAATCATCTACCTAGAATGACTGATTTTATGTTTTTGCATCCTGTTGATTGCAAAGTTATGATTATCTCATGAAATTTAGTTTTTAAGGATAACTGATCCCTTAATTAAGTTGTTCCTGTTGCAGTACTGGTTTTGCTGCTAGAAAATAGCGTATTTTAGATACTCAGTTATCACCTGCAAAATTTTCAAAGGGCATTTCTTGAAAAAAAGTGTCATTTTAGGGCCACTGATAATAATTGCTTGGTATTTTTCATATGCTAAAGATTACCTTTAGTATCAGTGTTTCTTGAATAGAAATTTAGCAAAGCCTTGAATTTGGATTATATAGACAAGCTTCCTGGAATTTAGAAGTTTATCTGAGCAATTAGTACTACCTAAAGTTGTAGTAAACCCTCCATTCTACTGAGACTCCCCTGAACACATAATTATTTTGAAGAGAAACCCAATAACCTGATACATAGCTACAAAAGTACCATGAGGGTTATGGCAGGCTCATTAGCATTGATCTGCCTTCCAGAACCATTTATTTTCTTTTCAAAACATGGTAAATTGAGACCCCTTGGTTTGGGGTTTTACATTTTTCCCCCCCTTTTAGAATGGAGTGATGACATGGGGCTTCTCTGTTTCAAAACCTCTTATTTACTTTTTACTACCTCCTACTATGTCACATTTGACTTTAATTTCTCTTTCATGGGGAGGAGAGCACTATGAGGAAAAACAGGTGCCTTATTTCTCCCCTGTCTGTTTTCCATGGTTGGCTAATGAGACTTCTAATGATGAAATTCAGGGCAAGAGGTCTTACCACGAAATTCAGAGAGTGTGAAGTCCAGCTCCTGTGAACTATTCTGACCTCCTACAAATCACTGGTTGTAGGCCTTTAATCAGTAATTCCCATATCAGTTCAGAAATTGTGCCTCAGGTATACAGAAAAAAAAGGGCAATTAAAGAATTTAGATGATAGAATATTCCTCCTACCCTAGATACATTGTTCCAAATTGTAATGAATCAAATTTTTTTGAAGTACCTAATTAATATTTTTAATTTATCCACCTTCAGCTTTTGGTAATTGGATTTTATACTTTTATCTGGTAGCTAAAGGATCCTCTACTAACAGCTGTTTTCCTTCTATATATATATTTATAACTATGACCAAGACAACTCACTATCTTTTCTATGAAGCTAAATGGGGAGTCTGCATATCAAAAAGGTAGACTGTAAGGAATAAAATGTTCATTCTTCTGTCCAAAATGAAAGAGCCCACCTCACAAAATTGACTACACAGAGGATCACTTTACACCCTTACACAGGGCCATAACCAAGCTAAAACCATTAATAGCTCAAGCTTGTGCTTGTCACTGCTAGCTCAAACTGTCACCATATTCATTATGTTCCAGCAGAGCCCAGCAGGCTCAGTGCAGAGGAAGAGCAAGTTCATATTTATTCCTGCAAAATACAATATAAAACTATCCTATATATGACAAAGGTGGCTTTAGGACTTCTTTGAGATATATGTGCTTACATAAATTTTCACAATTTCATCTGAAAAATAAAGTCTTTTGTAGTTTCGTAAAGATTTGGAATAAAACTGACTTTTGTAACAGGATAACAGGTCACTTTCTTTCCAGTAATTCTTTTGGCCATTTCAATCATTTGTATGGTTCAGTGCAGCACTGGGACAAAACTACCCACAGCTGACAGCACTTCTTTGCCTCAATTCTTTTCTACACTTGCAGCACAAGTCAGGGAGGTGACATTATGAAGATGGAAGACAATTCATCAGATTCATCAGAAAGACAAAACATCAGATCCTATTTCCGCCCAACACAGAAACCTGTACAATGAGATTTTTTAAAAGCAACAAACTGGCCATGATTACAGTTAGCAATATAACCAGGAGAGCCTTTCTGAAAGGAAAGGAAAAAGTGCCAACGAAAAGGAAACAGTATATGTAACTATATGTACACCACATCAGTGGAAACTAGCTAGAAACATAGTGCTTTCCTATAAAACATGAAAACATTGTCAAAACTCTTAAATATATGTGCAAACTGCATTTCAAGCAGAAAAACAGAAGTCTTGCTGGCAGCTTCCCAGCTTTCCAGACTGCTGCTGCTTTAGTAACTGAGTCCTATTGAGCTATTTTTGCAAAATGACAAGCACGTTGCTCCTATACTTAATAATAAAATATAAGTAAGTATATACTGCAAGGATATTTTCGAGACTATTACTGCATGTTGTTTCATACTGGGTAAAAAATACCTGGAGGGTAAACATGAGTTTATAACAGTATATAACACCTTCTTCCACTACCACTGTCATCTGTATCAATCATCTATACAACTGGAAATTTAGAGATGTCAAATGATGCTATATCAATTAATTATAAAAATTAATTATGTAAATTAAGTGTGTAAATAATTATGTAAATAACTATTATCACTGGTTAACCAGATCATTCCACAATAGTTTTAGGGCACTCAGTTTTTCTTTGTATGACCAACATATCTTATCTCTGGCAAGAGACTGTTTGTTTTGACGTAGTTTCATTTGACAGCTCATCAAATGGCTCTTGATCGCTAGACTGTCTCATTTTCCTCTTTCTCTGCCTGGCTGTAGCGGTGGTCTACCAGCAGGTCTAGCTTTGTCCACTGCCAGGTTCAACTGAGTATTCAGACCTGGATTGAGGAGCTAGTCCAGTTTCTGGTAGACACACAAAATGGGTAGCAGAGATAAACCACTGCAGTGTGTGGTTCCATATATATTTCCTGAGATATTTGATTTGGGTGTACTTTCTTCTGTACTTGGAACACACAGATTTCTGCACTGCCAAACAAATACTCATGTGTCAGAGATGCTTAGAGTATGTTATTAATTTTTCATGCTCCTCAATTCAAAGGTACAAGCATGGATATTCTTACAAAACAAGCTTATCTGCTCATTGTGACTTAATGTATTTTTATCAAAAAGTTTTGCAGTGAAAAAGACTCACAGCTGAGGTACCCGTGTAATATGCAACCCTATCTGTATATAGGCTGGTGGTCTCTGGATAATTCAGAATGGCATGGAAGGAGAATGAAGTGAAGAAAAGTAAACAGGTAGGCAACTTTTACAGTTGTTCTCCATTCCAGAGACTGCTACTCTCTGAGATAAATACTGCCTTGGAGTGCCATGATCACTTTACAATTCCAGAGCAAACTGATGATCAAAAGTTGTAGGAAAGTTTTACTATGTAAGTTAAATATACTACAGGACATTAGAGGAAACATATAGAGAGCAAGGCAGGTACTACTTTTTAGACTGAGATCTCCAAGTAGAGTTTTAATGAAACTCCAATTACAAAAACTCTACCAACATATTACAATAAACTCATCCTATAATATAAAATTCAGGCACCAAAAAAGACAGAAACAGAAGTTTTCTTGAACATGCCTTAGGGTGATAATTTCTGCCACTGACTAATGTACCAAATTCTAGGGTATCTATAAAACTATAACTTGACGCAATTCAATAAAATTTAGCTTTTTATTTGGAAGTCACATGGACTCTAGAATCATAGAATCACGGAATCATTTAGGTTGGAAAAGACCTTTAAGATCATCAAGGCCAACCGTTAACCTAGCACTGCCAAGTCCACCACTAAACCATGTCCCTAAGCACTATGTCTACATGTCTTTAAATACCCCCAGGGATGGTGACTCAACCACTTCCCTGGGCAGCCTGTTCCAATGCTTGACAACCCTTTCGGTGAAGAAATTTTTCCTAATATCAAATCTAAACCTCCCCTGGCACAACTTGAGGTCATTTCCTCTTGTCCTATCACTTGTTACTTGGGAAAAGAGACCGACCTCCACCTCGCTACAACCTCTTTTCAGGTAGTTGTAGAGAGAGATAAGGTCTCCTCTCAGCCTCCTTTTCTCCAACAACCCCAGTTCCCTCAGCCGCTCCTCCTAAGACTTGTGCTCTAAACCCTTCACCAGCTTCATTGCCCTTCTTTGGATGTGCTCCAGCACCTCGATGTCTTTCTTGTAGTGAGGGGCCCAAAACTGAACACAGTATTCAAGGTGCGGCCTCACCAGTGCCGAGTACAGGGGGACGATCACTACCCTCGTCCTGCTGGCCACACTATTCCTGATACAAGCCAGGATGCTGTTGGCTGCCTTGGCCACCTGGGCACACTGCTGGCTCATATTCAGCCAGCTGTCAACCAACACCCCCAGGTCCTTCTCTGCTGGGCAGCTTTCCAGCCACTCTTCCCCAAGCCCATAGCATTGCATGGGGCTGTTGTGACCCAACTGCAGGACTACTTTACTTCCTCTGCATTTGAGGCTGTCTCATATCTCTAATACACAAGAAATTAAAGTCTGACCTTAGTTATACACTCCAAGTATCAACTTAAATAAATTTAGTTACTTCAGAGTTTATGGATATAAGCTCCTTAAACATGACTGTACTTCAAAAGTAATCAATCAATACAAAATATGAAGAAAGAAAAAGAACAAACGTTAACTGAAGTCATATATTCCAATAGTTCCTTGACTGTAGGAAAATACACACTTTTTTTTCCTTTTACACATCTTACTATGTATCTAGTTTTTGTTGGTTTTAAAAAAAAAAGCGCAACTACCTTCCACAGACCTTTATAGCAAAATATTTCCCTTGGCTTATATAAGTTTTTTGGTAGTAGAAATTTTCCAATTTTTGTTGATCTACGGATGCTGCAGTAACACAGTTATTTGAAAAGGAAAACTGGACAGCTTTGCATTGTATACAATATTTGCATACCTGAGGTTTTTTAACGGATTCATTCCCGTGAAGAGTAGCTGAAGCAAGGAACTCTGCCTATCTACTTTGAGTTTAGACATCTTTTAGAACGAATGAATTAACACAGAGTGGTGCAGGTACATACACACACAAACACACATGCATATGGCCAGCTGGTGCTAGTCACTTTGTAGGAGACAGACATGCATTCCGAAGTCCAAATTTTTCAAAACAGCTTCTGATGCTGTGTAAGTAAAAATCTTGTAATAGGCTACACACCACACAGGTGTACATAAAATGGCAGGTTTTGCCCCAGTCAGTAGGTAATTTAAGATATCTAAAAGCTAGCATTTGAGCCTACAGTTCAGGTATGATACAAAATTTATGGATTAACTTTAACAACTTTAAAAAGTTATCTATAAACATAGAACATGCTAAATCTATTATTTTTGCCAAATGTCAAATTGTCTTTTCTTTTGGACTATTAAATTACACATGTAATAATGGCCTAATAAATCACCTCCAACTGCATAAGCAACTGTAGAAATGCACAGGAGCTGGCTTTCACAATTAGAGAGTTCTATTTCTCTTCCTGGAAGCACTAAGTTTTTTCTTTAATATGTATCCTCCTGACCCATAGATACTACATAAATAGCTTAAAAATGGCATAATTCTGCAGACTGAGGTTCTTCTGAAAAGGAAGTGCCTTGACTACTGAGCATGTGTGTGTGTGTATGCAGATATATACATACATACATGCACTACAGTATATATACTGTAGAATCCACACTTTGCTACAGTTGTTCTTCCACCAACTTACATGGAGACAGGAGTTCAAGCAGTGTTCTAGCCACCTGTTTTCTTAGACTTCCAGGTTAAATTACTAAAGAAGGGTCCTAGTTCAGAATGCCATGCTCCACTACTGTCTTTACAACCATACAACCTTAAGAAACTGACTTGGAGATGCCACTGTTCAGTCTCTTACCCCTGTCCACAGTTCTTGCTGACATTATAAGTAATTTCATACAATTGCAGCATTGTGTAAGCAATGAACTATCAGAAGCTTGAATGTATAGTGAATAGTTATATTCTGTGGCTGCAGTGTAACTTTGAATGTACATTCAAATGTTATGTACATTCAAAGTTACACTGCAGCCACAGAATATAACTATTAGAGCTGTTACGAAGTGGTAGTTAACAAAAAAATTAAGGACATCTTCCGTGAAGGTACATTTGGGGTTTTTTGCCTTTTTTCTCAATTGTATTGAGAAAGACATCTTAAGATTGTTGGTCTAAAGACAACATAATTATTTAAGATTTTTTTTTTGCTTACTGCCAAAGTTATAAGATAAATAATCTAAATTGGATTTCAGCATGCATTTTACCCTGAAACAGTTTTTTTGATACATTGAAGTGTAGATGCACTTTTCCCCTGAAATAAAGGCATAGAGGGGTTCTATGAATACTGTCCATATTTCAAAGACTTATAAATCCAGTATGTCTATTGTTTACATATAAGATTTTTTCCCAACTATTCACTTCAAGCTTGACTTAGAAACTGAACGTTAAACACTTTTTTTTCATATGAATTAACTAGCAGGGCAGCTTTACGTGCCATCATTTTGTTTGCACTGATGGCACTGACTGTTCTTCTAAATGGAATTCATTTTTGATGCCTTAAGAGCATAATAAAATCCAACTAATGCTCATTCAAAGATGTATCTACACTGGAAGATTACTGCATAATGAGATATGGTAAAAGCCAAATACCCAAGCGCTACTCTGCACAACGGCCCTTCAGGTGATTTTAGTGTATATTTAAGCATGGATTAGCTTCTGCCAGTCCGAGAGGACGCATCCTTGTATTCTATTTGTAGTAAAAGTAACCAAGCCAGCCAGGAGGTATAAACATTTGCCATGATTTAAGTGTTGCTTACCGAAAGGCTTACCAACAGTTGCCTAAGCAGTTGTCTAAGGTGTTGGGATCCAGTTTTGCCAGCTCTCTGGAGCTGGCATTGTGGAACTGTCTTGTTCCACGATGCTTACCAAAGCTTGACAGTGCTTCAGTCACTGATGCACTGAAATCACTATCTATCATACTAGTCAATATTGTCTTGGTTTTTTTAATACTAAACGGTCTACCTTTGTCCAACCTATTTTATACTTGGATTATAGGATCCGTCAGTGAAGAACCATCTTTTTTCTTTTTATTTGTGTAGCCCATTGTACAGCAAATTCCTTGTTCCTGACTAGGGCCCCTATTTATGTCAGTAATAGAAACAAAATAAGAAGAAGAAAGCTTTTCACTGAGTACAGTAGGTAAGGTCCGAAGTATTGACTTCAACTGAGTTCTATGACTGAAGGTCTAAGGGAATCAGGCCTATATTTCTACCGTAAAAGTGTCTGTATATCACCACAAAGATGAAAATATGAATACTTCTGCTTTGCTTGAAATAAACATACTTTCTGGATGAGATTTTTCATTAACATTCCACAAGTCAATGTTGTTTATTACACTGTTATCACACACATGCAGCCATTTGTTATAGAATAAACAAAATGAAAAATCTTTTATGTTTCACTGTGTCAAAAAGAACTGGCAAAGATGTGCTGCAATTCATTACTATGTTACTGGAAATCTAGCTTTCATAAACATGAAGCTTCCTTTCTGGATATATAATCAAATCACATCGAATTTGATGTCAGAGAGCTTATCTAATTAGTTTTCATTGACTTGAATATATGTTTATGTTTCTTAGCTGTTGTTGTAAGTTTTACAACAGTGTCTTTCATTAAAGGTTGGCAAAAATATTTAACTATATCTTAACTGGACTCTTCTGCACAGTTCTGGTTGCTGGGATATTCTGCTAAAACATCTTGATTCTTCAGAACAGTTTTGTGTATGATAAGCCCTAATCCACTATCTTTATGCAGCTGGACACAGGATTGAAAAAAAATCAAGTTACGAAGGCTTGCAGAACTAACAGAATAGTCCTAATTGTGTGCATTCATGTTCTCTATGGATTCACTAAATGAAATGTTGGTGAAAGCTGATGAAACTAACATATTCTATCTTACAGTAAGGATAAGATAAGAATAGGCACATGGACAGAAGAACTTCCATGACCTCCTTCCTCTTGTTTCTGACTCATAACTTCCTCCTCCATCATGGTAATGTAAGTGTCAGCAGGGTTATGTGGTGAACTGTATTGGAATACTGATCCAGTTCTTCACATGATCACACAAACAACCAGCCCAATTAAGAGAGGAATATGGGTGAGACTGGGTGTCCACAGTGAGACTTACTTTAGCCACGAGAGTCAATGAAATAAATGTTTATGTAACCATATCCTAACTTAAAATTACATATCTTAAAGTAACTTGAGGGATTCTGTAAAAGGGATCTGCACTTGTTCAATTAAAACTGAATTCAGTTTTAATTAGAAGTTTATTTAGTTAAAAATACTTTTTAGTGAAAACAAGGCTTACAAATAAAAGATAAATAAAGGATGACTTGGATAAAATTGCACTTTTTACATTGGCAAAGTCAATCAGGGAAGAGTGTTTAAGAGAAAACTGACACACTGTGTTTCTAAAATTAGAAAAAAGTATGTCACACGTTTCCTGATCATATGAGAAGTATAACACACTATAGTGAGCCTGCCATCTGAATGTGTGGCAGAAGAAATACGAAACGCAAAGTTAAAACAAATCCAGTAAAATTGTAAAGTCTTTTGTAGCACTGATTCTACAGATCACATTACATGTTGAGTCCAGAGACAGAATCTTGTAAAGTGATCCTTTTCCAGACAAAATAGGTATCCAAATAAAAGACAGTTGTGCTGTTTGACCACAGTTTTCAAGGGGACTGTTGACTTTGCATGTGTCCAGTTATCTGTGTCTACTTGAGATGTGTTAGGACTTATTTTTAGAACTGTTAAACATCCATAATTGACTGTTGAAGTCATTATAGTTTTTGGTGTTCATTTTAGCTACAAAATTAAACCCCACAGTAATACCCCTTGGTCACCAAAAGTCAGTGTCACTTTGAGAGAAATAATAATTTCATTATTTTATCCTCACTTATTTATCTCCTATCTCTTTGACAACTGTTAAAATGTGTATGTTTAAATTACTATGCTCAAGGCTTCAAGTACAAAAGCTTTTTTTGTGGCAGGCATTATACATATGTTATTAACATCATCTCTGACTCACATAGTTAATATTATCTTGTTAAGAGTATCCAATTTGTCATTATCTTGTTCAGCATTCTTTCTATTTTCTATACCATATTTACAAAGGTATATAAAAATCTTTTCTCTCTTCAACTCATTATCCATGGATAATTTATTTGCTCTGGAGTGGTCTAGCATGGTGTTTTGGAAGTTGTTTGAGACGTGCAATATATGTAGGATGTTCCTGCATCAATATATTCTAGCACCATCATTTTGGAAGGTCCTTCAGTACAAAATCAGTTCTGATTTATACCTAACACCTTTATTCTGTGGCCTCAGAAATTTCTTCCTCCACGCTTCCCCAGTCTCCTGACACCTAGTTTCACAGATCTGGTTGTCTTTCTGTTATTTGCTTTGGATAGTCTCTTTCCACTTCAAGCTCAATATGGAATAAAGTATTTCTCCTTAAACGCTTAGCCTTTCTCTTTTACTGTTGTTACTGTTACTATTGCAAGCTGGCACATTTGGTAGCATTTTAGAACCTTCTCTTTACCTTTCAAGCCATTTCAGAATATCACAATATTTTTGTTCTTATTTTAGAACATTTAGAAAATCAGAACTTCTTTCTTGCATTCAAATGCAAAGCAACAGCACAGAGAACCTAGCTGTACTTTTAAACATGCAGAACACCAAGGCCTGATTAGTATTCTGAAAGAAGTCCTTTAAAAAGGGAAATCTGGGGAACATTTGCTTTTGTGCACTACAGTACAGTGGAGAAATCTTTGGCGTACTGATGACAGAATCTGCAGATTCCCTTTTAGCTCTCTAGGGAGTCCTACGAATTTCAGATGCAGTAGTCCATGGTTCAATTTCTTGCTGGAATGGATTCTTCACAAGTAGGGATAATCCTTCATTTGATGTTTATTCACTTGGATACATTTCTGTATTCCATACTGGCCATATCAGGCTTTGCACTGCTTATTTATTCTTGCCAGAATGCACTCCTGCTTTAGCTGATTTTATTACACTTATATGGTTGAAATAGCCCTTTTATTCTATTATCTTCTTTTCATTAGCTTAGAGTAACTTTTCAAAACAATTACCTCTAGGCCAATACTTTTCATGCTTGTTCTCAGACTAACAGTCACATTTTTACCATTTTTTGTTTGAAGAGAATACATTCAGTAGTTTTTGAGGATCAGGCTTTCAAATATATAGAGATACAGTTGTTTTTATTAAATATTTACCAATTACAATAGTTCCTTATTTCCATTCAAATTTGTTCATTTTTTCCCCTCCTAATTATAAATAAGTAATATATAATAACTACTCAAACACCACTTTCAAAAATTTTTTGTTTTTAAATTCCTTCTGCAGTTTGTCTCCTTTCTGGTTCCGTTAAAGTTATAAGGTACTTAGAGCATCTTTTGACTTGACTCACTATCTGAATTTATTAAATAAAACTAATAATAACCTCAATATCTTTATTATATGAATTATGTATAAGTTAATATACATACTATATGCATGTATTGATATATTACCTACATTACATAATTGTAATTTATATGATCATATATATTGTATTATAATATCTCAAATAAAATGTATCTTAATTACATAAAATAGATGTTAACATTGTAATTTTAAATCTATAAAAGCTATATAACTAGCTAAGTTTTCAAAAGAATATGCTGCTCTCTAGGTAAATACAGCACAGTGTAGCATAATATATAATACAACATTATATGATCTCATGGTCAATGTAACATTTAACAATAATGCAGTTTAAGGAAACAGATTATTGAGCCTGAAAGACAGCAGATGAAGATGGGAGAAATGGAAAAATTAGCTTTATGCAAACCTTATGCTGTACCACCTGCCAGCTTGTGTCATGTACTCTTCAGCCATCACTGAATCTCCTGTGAACGATGGAAGATTCAAAATAAATCCAAATCAGAATAAGCCACAGTTTTTACAGTAAAACATTGCTTAGTCTTCCTTAATTATTATATTTTGGGTTATCCACTATTACTGAACTGACAAATTTAGTATTGGTTAAGAAACTTCTACAAGCATTTCCAACATTTTCTTAGCAGACACTGAATCAGAATTTTCAATTGCTACAGTACCATATAAAAAGTCTATTTAAAATGTATTTCAGTCCAATGCCTGACATAGCAATTTCTCATCTCTCAGCCTCCTAGTACCAGCACTATTCTTCACAGTGCAGAAACAACTCAAATAATACACAAAAAGTCACATCAGCATTCTGTTGAGTCCTACACGTTTCAGCAAGTAAAACAAGGTGATTTGACAATCCCAGATATAGCTTCATCTTTTTGGGTAAATAAAAAGCCAGTAAATTAAAGCATTTCCTTTCATTTTACACAATATTGTAGAATTTATTTTAATAAAATGACCTCCAATATCTAATTGATTGGTTTCCAACAGTAATTTAGAGACAGATTTTCAAAGGCATGAAAGCCTATTAAAAATGCATCTAATTGATTTTCAGAAAGAGTTGAGGACTTGATCCTGCATTCACTGCAGCTAGCAGTGAAATTTTCATTGATTTAAATAAGAACAGGTTCATGCCTGCAGAGACTAGCTGCTATTTATGCCTTTCACATTATCCCTTCCATAGCTAGAGATCTTTTCCCATTTTTTTTTGCACAAATAATCTACACACTTGATGTGAAGTGAAAATGCTAAGAGTATATATTCATGTCAAAACAAAAGAGGAAAAAAATACTGATTTTGTACATACACTCAATATAATCTACCTTATTTTATAAAAAATAACAAGCCACATTTGCAAAGAAAGGTAATGAAAGTTTTGACACTGAAGATGAGTAAACACACTGCAACTGCCATTCAGTTTTATGGTGCCTCTCTTCACTGAAGTCAATGGGATTATTTATGAGTAAAACAAGCAAAATGTTGAATACATAGTTTAATTTCTGGGTATTTAGAAGTAAATAAGTTTACTGAAACAAGTTTGAGTAATTATACATAGAACTATTGCTTTACTGCTGCAAAAGTGAGGAAAATGTTATCAAATATTCAGTTCTATCAAATGATCAAATACATTATCAATAAATGAAACACTGTGGTCTTATTCTGTTTTATTTAGTAAAGAAATGCAACTGAATATTTAAAATTTATTACTACCTAGGGAATAACTGGCTTTTAAGAGAACTGTCACACTGATATATGCAAAGATCAAAAAGTGGCAGTAGCGTTAGCATTCCAAATTCATCTAGATGAAACAATAAGATAATTAGGTGTAAAAAATTCAGTCTTATGTTCAACACAGTAAAGGATCAATTTCATCTAAAGGCAAGTGGAGTGTACACCATATCATCTGATCCAAAGTAGTGACCTTCTTGATTCAAATGCAAAATGCCTATTCCTATTGCAGATGGAATTTACCAGGACAAAATGTTCAATAGAAAGATTACATTTCCAGTGGGGCAGAAAGGTATTTGTCAGTGTCTCATTACAGCTTTGATACAAACATCTTGGATTTCAATTAGCTTTGAGATAGAATGGCAATAATCCAGCACTGAGACTACAGATTTGTTTCTTACACCATTATATGTGGATTTTTGTTTCATTTGCAATAAGATATTGTAAGATTTCCAAAAGAAAAGGAATAGAAGGAAATAACATTCCAGTCATTTTAATGTCAGAGATACCACTTAGTGATGTCTGTCTGATAACTTTGCACTAGAAGGCGAGGGTGACATCATTTACATTTTTTCCAGCATAAATGAAAAGTGATGAATTCCTTGAACCGTAAGTGTCCCATCAGTTTTCCTACCCTCACTGTCCCACCTCCTATTATTAACATACCATATCCACTCTGATGCTTTTGATCCTTTTCTATGAGAAGTAATTTGCCTTCTCAATGGAAATAAATATGAAATTTTCTTTAGTACATTTCAGGAGTTCAAACAATGGCCCACAGAAATTTCCACCCTACAGAGGTCATCTTTTAACTTTATAAATTTAGAATTTGCAGTCATTTAAAATGTTTGCTTCTAAATATTATTTGATATTTCAGAAAACTAGTTTGTTATTCTGAGTTGGTCATGGAACTAGGAGTTGGAAGGGCAATTTTTAACTGTCACTTGAATATCTGTGACTGATTTAGAGTTAACTCCTGTAAAACTCTGGATAATATTTGTCACCCTTACTTTGTGCCTGTGTCATGAGGGGAACTCTGTTAGCTTATGAAATGTGGCAGGAGGAAAAGCTCAGAAATTATGCAGGTACAATTCAGTTGTTGATCTCTTTGTTAGTAAAGAAGTTATGACCTATGCCATGCAGATAGGATTTTAATAACACTCAAAATTATATATGTTGCCTTCCATTCAAGAAGCTTCCTTTCAAATATCAATTCACATAGCTTTAGCTGTAAGAAATATTGTTATTGAAATAAATATGGTTAATTTGACACATTAAGAGACTGAGACTAAGAGAAAATAAAGATACATTTGTAACCTAGGAACCAGTGGCAAAAACTACTGGTGGCAAAACATCACTTTTCCTCCTTTGGTATCAAGGTGAACCTGCCCCCACAATTCCAGAGCAAGGACAAGAGTTGGGAAAATGGTCCCTTTTAAGATGAATTTTCTATGTACTAGCCACAAGCTTCTTTCTCCCAGAGAAAGAAATTCTACAAAATACTTGATTTATCAGTAAACATAAAAATGACAAACATAAAATTATAAAATCTAATGGATCTGTATTTTGTACTTCATCTTGAACTCTAAACGGCTCTTGTAAATGTAATCACAACAGTTGGTTAGTAACTATTTGTGGACATATACAATGAATTAAGCAAGCATCTATAATGGATTTTTTCCTCACTCCTGAATTGCAGCCACCTTTAGGGTAATGAATAGCAAGAAAAGATATAATACTTTATAACTATAGTGAAATGAAAAATAATTTTCCTGATTAATGAGAGTATTGCTTAAATATCACATACTTCCACTGACTTTAAAAACAGCTGTAAGTACATTTTGCTCCTACATACATATCTGTAAATATGTGTTGGAGTTTGCTAGCATTACTAGCATACACAATACTAACAAAAATAATTTTGTTTAATTTTTGTCATATCACTATAAAAAACTAGATTTAACAGGTTAGACTGCTTTGTATAGGTAACAAAAACATAACAAACAAAACCTCCCAAATCATACATTCAGATTTTTTTCAAGAATATCTGAACATATTCTATTTCCTGTAAAATAAATTGACTTCCCCAGCTATAAACATATATTTAATATTTTATTATAATGAAATGAAATTTAAATTTTATAAAAATATTTTTCTGCAAGTAGAATGTAGTTGAAGAATTGAATTTTTTCAAATTGTTTATTTTTTGCAGAGAAGCAGTTTGATTGTAAACTACTACAGCTGCATAAGATTCCAGATTGTTGTTTCACAAGAAGGTGTTGCATGAGAAGAATTAAATCAGTTTTTTTTTCTTCCTGTGCTCACAGCACCATAGGAACACAGACTTGGAAAGGACATCCAGAGATCTAGCCCAACCTGCTTTAGCAAAATGAGCGTACTTTAACATATAATAGCTGTCTAATCTCCTGTAATGAACATCCAGATAGAAGAGATTCCAGTAGCAAATTTAACAAAACAAAACCACAAACTGCTTTCTCTGAGACAAACAGGCTCATATCTTATAAAACTTTTTCTGACGGAAATGACAGGTTTGACTCCACAGAAAACTGAACAGAGAGCCATCAAGACCTGTGGTGATGACACCCATGTTTAAAAGTGTTTATTGGATAAAAATTTGCCAGCAGTAGAGTATCCACTTATACACATACATACCAGCAAAATATACCTTATTTGCAGGAAATTGTATACTTCTCTCAGCCTTTAAAAAACTGAAATTAGCATTTTTTTTTAATTTCTAACATTATATAATGTGTGCATTTCATTGTCTTATGGTTTTCTTGAGTCTTAAAATCATGTGTCATGGAAAAGATGTACACTTACCTAAGTCTATACAAGTTCACACATATATATTCCATTTACAAGCCTTACAGAAGGCCTTTTGCAGTTTTTTCTCTTTTTCTGTCTTAATACAGATGCACTTATGTAATCAAGGGCATTGAATGATGTACTATTCAAACCTAAATAGATTATTTTTGTTCAAAATGTGGTTTTTTTTAAAAAAATAGTTGCACAGATCAGACTATTTCACAATAAAACATAATCCAAAACACTTGTCTAATAGATTAAATAACAGGATGTTAATGTGGTCAAATTTTGTCCAAGCAAAGTAGAAAGATCAAATTTATCCCGATTTAAAAAAAAAAAACCAACAAACTGGTTAAGACAATATGATGTGTTTGCCTAGAAAACCGATCTATAAATAAAACAAAGGAAATCCTGTTTGTTTGGAGTATATAAAATTAAACTGACATTAGCCCTGAAATAGAAAGTAGATGGATTTAGCAATCCAAATCATGTTTACTGACATTATATGTGGTTTGAATTTAAAACTTTTTTCTATTATTTTTTTCATAGGAATGCACACGAATTTTGCAGACTCTCAGTGACTGATTTTAACATTTTTGAAATGCAACAAAAGTCTGAATCAAATTCAAATACAGTTTAGCTGCAACAGTCTCCATCGACAGCCAACCAGATTTTCAAAATAGAAGTTTTCTTGCATAAAAGCTGTTGTAAGATCCACAGGAAATCCCCTTACAACCATTCCAAATTATACAAGGCTTACCTCTGTTAGCACATTACTTCTGTGAACAAGGAGGATGAAGTTCTATCATACTCTGGTAAATATTCAGCCAGAGAAGGGCTACTTCTAGTTTGGACCAAGTCTCTATAGATTTGTCTGGGACATGGAACACATCCCTGTTACCTTGTCCCTTCTCACTGCATTTGCTCTGCCACTCATGATATGTTCCAGCAGGGTGCTTACTATAAACCAGATGGCTGCAGTAATTGTTACAGGAGATTTCTATGCCATCTCCTTTCTGCTCAGGTGTTTTATAAATACAGCCTAGGAGCTTGGGTTCTGCTAGTAATAAATACATTTCCAACTATCCACTGCCTTGCAACTTAAGTTAAAAGTAAAGATTTATTTAAGTTAAAAAGTAGGAGATATCCTGATAAAATTTTTATATTAAAAATTGCTGTTTATGTGTTTGCTCTATAGGTTAATTCAATGTAATTTTTCAGACTTTCTTCCAACACATTAGCAAGTTTCTTATTAAAGACCCAAAAAAGGAACAAACTGTATCTTTACTTACATTGCTGTTAGCAGTAAAATGACTCCATGGCACCAGTCTTTACTGAACAGAACTGATGATGCTGTGAGTTAGCGACTCAACTAATCGTCAAAAGAAAGTGAAAACATGAAAAGTTAACTGGTACAGTTAACAGTTACAGAAGAATAAATATTACTTTGTGGTAAGCATAGAAGACAGGAACCTAGGAATCGTAAATTCTAATCCCTGTGGTCTTGTCACTTTGCCTTTTTAACTCTCTTATTTAATTTGTAAATAATTATGAAGTACTTTATATGGGTAATTATTTAACATTTCTAGAATGAGGTAAATTGATGTCACTGGATGAAAAGTGCATTTTTAGTAAAACTTAGTATTTTAGTCTGCCTTTGTTCATATTAATTCTAGTCTAAAATATACTTTAAGATTATATAAGATACCCCTTTTGCTGACATACAGAAAAATAACTGAATTCTTAATAAAAAGATTTAAAAAGCCCCTGAAAAAAGTGAACACTTTCTCTCTCCTTATTTATCCCATTATCTTTTTGGCTAATAACGCTAACATAATACATACAAAAGGAACTCTGTTATCATCTTAACAAATATTCAACCACATTCTCCCTTTGATGAATACACAAAACTTCCATAAAGGTTAATGGGAGATAGGTGCACAAACTGAGGGTAGAATATAGCCTAGCATACAACATATTTGAAAATAGTTCCTTTTGGCTGATCTCTTGGCAGTTTTCATACTCTCTTTTAAAACCATTAGAACTAGTGCAGGTTTTGGTGCATTACAGGATCCCTTAAGAAGCTCCCATTATCTCCTCTCTTCTTAACCACATAATAGAAAAAAATGAGAGTACCGTACACAGAACACACTGAGGAAGGAGAACTTGCCTTGAAATATTTCAACTGGTAAACCTATTTTCTATAATGCTTAGTAGTGAATCAGTCTTAAGTGCTGGACCATTCACTAGTGTATGTGTTTTGTGCCAAAGGTTACCAGATTGCAAAAGTGTTCTCATCCCAGAAAGGACTCATCATTCACCATCACCTTATTTTGACACAACAGAAAAAAAAGTATGTCCATCTAGCAGGAATAGGAAAGGGGGAGAAACCTGTACTAGCAATGCAGCAAATTTTCTAAGGGAAACGCACAGACTATTAAATGATACTAGAAAAGTTATATCTTTATCTTATGGGATGAGATCTTCCTGATTATTTCAATTCCAGTAAGTCTGTAAGATGGACTTTTAATTTTCCTGAAATATGAGAAAAAAAGAAAATTAAAATGGAACCTTAATGGAGAAAGGTAGGCCAGCTGCCTCTTCCCAGTCTCTCGTACTGCTAGAGAGGACAGCACAGCAGTGGCAGTTACTTGAGGAGGGAACTACCCTCTCCAGCATAGATCTTGGGCTCATGCTTCCAAGCAAATAACTGTTTTCACAGAATCACAGAATCGTATAGGTTGGAAAAGACCTTTAAGATCATCAAAACCTAACACTGCCAAGTCCACCACTATACCACGTCCCTAAGCACCTCATCCAAACGTCTTTTAAATACTTCCAGGGATGGCGACTCAACCACTTCCCTGGGCAGCCTGTTCCAATGCTTGATAACCCTTTTCCAGCAGCACAATGAGGTCACAAAGCAAGGTGAGGGCCCACTTGCCTTTGCTATCTACCCTTCTTCCGATTCAGGCAGCATGGAAGTCTAACGTTCTCCAAAATACAAAAGTAGAGGCTCTTCTGAATCAAATTGTATCTTCTTGTGTTTAGTCTGGGTTCCTGCCCATCTGCAGCAGGGACCTGATACATCTTTATCATTTCTTTACATGTCTCAAAATAACTTCTCAGTAATACACTAATTCTGTTTATGTGGGTACACAATCACTGTTAAAGCTGGTGTTCACGTCTTAACCAAGCCATGTTCATCCTAGACCCAATGCATAGGATGGGTGCATAAAATCCCCTACAAGCTGTTTTCCCAGTCCTAGGTACAGAAAGGGTCCACCTCACAGTATAACTTCTCCACATTCTTAGAGACCATTATAAAATTGGGGTTCACTATACTGATACTGTCACCAGGAAGCTGAGGCTAGAAGAAAACACTGACTTATAAACATCTACAACCAGTATGCTTTCTCAAACTTGTCCTCCCACCATATACCTCATGAGCCTTCCAGCTGATGAAAAATGTATCAGATTATTTAAACTGCTATTACTTGTGAGATCAGTGACTGCTAAAAAATCACAAATGTCTATGTATAGTTAGCATTCTGTCAGTGTTTGTGTCACTGCTAAACTGACACAGATAGAGCTATTTGAAAACTATAGCTATCATTTACAAAGAAAAAGGGAGATGTCAGTGCTGCAAAAATTAGCTATTCTGGTTACTGTGTTCTAAAATGAAAGACTAATGTAAAAAATAATAACATGACCTTCAGCAGATATATGTAGGTTCAGGACCAAGAAATACACTTCAGTGTTGAAGATCAATTACCAAAAATCAATTGGCTAAATTCATTACAAATGTGAAATATCTGGCTCCTACATTCATAACTTTAAATGTAAACTCGAAAAATACTACTGGAAAGCTTCAAATACAAAATTAGTATTTTAAGGCCAAACAAGAAGCATATGTAAAATACAGAAATAAAACACATATTCCTATTCTCAGGTGCACACATTATTGTAAGGGATATTAGAAAATTCTGGCAAATAAATTCAAAGATGACAGCTGTTTGTGGAAGTTCATTACTATCATCTTCATATTTCCACCTGAAGAAAAAGGCAACCCCTTCTCTTGTACATCATACAATTTTCTTTGACAGTTTCACTTACAGTTTTTCTGAATGGTAACACCCATACTCCTACAAAATGCATGGGGGTTATTCAATGATCAGAAGCCATCTAGACAACAGACAGTTTTTCTAATTTTTCTTAAGGTGCAGTATGAACCCTGACTCACATGGAAGACAAGAGAGGAGTAAATAATCAACACCGATTCCGGCAGCAATTGAAGTTCTCCTGGGAGCTATCCCAGCAAAGTACCAACCAACCTGTTCAGTTTATGAAACGTAACAGGACTGCAGCCTGACAGAGCTTGACTGCAAATGGTCTTTCTCCAGTGCTTGTCAGCAGGAGTTCTGAAGATATACTCACCAGACATAAATGTTTGTAGAGCCAGTGATTTTAAATTATTCCAATTTGTAATAGCAGCAAATTTAACCCTATCTAGAGCTGATAGTTATTGCCTCTAAAAACTTCATTTCATAGAGTGTTGCAAACACATGCTCCACTTGAACTATATGAGTTGTCCATATTAATTCTGCTTTGGTAAGCACAGTTTTGGAAGATCAGCAGGCTGAGGAATCAAGCACTTAATTGAGATAGCAGTCAGTAGCACAGCAGTTACAAAAAAAAGGTAGAAAAACTTGATATATGTTTCCACAGGATACAAGTGGCAATATACTTCTTAATTTAGGATGACTGAGGAACAGCAGAGTCACTTGCTACCGGTTGGTACTTGTATCAAAACGAACTGTGTGACTTCATTCTGGCATGACGCTCATTGATGTGGTTTGGGTTTGGCACAGCTTTACCCAATTCAGCACACACAACGAAGCAGCCTGCTAATGTATAATGTCGTATCAACTTGACGACCGAACTCCACTTACTGACATCCACACAAAGCAGATTTAGTGTGGGTAATTTTGCCCCTAGCCTGACACTCGCAGCAAATCAGGCTTTTATATATTTTATCCTCAGGTCACTGAAGTGATTATGACTACCAGCCTGTCTAGCCTACGATTAAAATCATACAGTTGAATCAATGTCCGCATCGGGCCGACTCGTTTCGCTGCTGGCACGGCGCTGGCCAGCGTGGATCCTCACTCCCCGGAAAGCCAAACCCAACGAGAAAGCGAAGCCCCGCACAGACGTCCCGTCTGGCCCTGCTCTCCTCAGGGCCGCCCGCTGCCTTGGGTGCGCGGTGCAGTGAGGGCCCCCCGTAAGGCGACACCGCGAGACCCTGCCACGGCCACTGCCCGCGCGCTCCCGCCGCCGCGCGAGCCGCTGAACCGCCGCCACCAGCTAACCACAGCAGAGCGCGCATGCGCGCACGCTCGCTTCCCGGGCCCCGCGGCCGCCGATGGCTGCTGATTTATCATCCGAAAGACTACAACTCCCATCATGCAACGCGCGCCGGCGCCACACTCACGCCGTAGGGCGCTGACGACGCGGCCCCCCCCCGAGCGGGGCGCGTTGCATCTTGGGCGTCGTTGTTCTCAAAGCAGCTCCACCAGCCTTCCACAGGAGGGGTTTGGTGTTAAGCCTCCGGAAGCACCCCATCCCCGCGTCGCTTCACGCTCGTTCCCCGTGTGAATTCCTTTCAGATCGCTCCCCCGACGGCGCAAACGAGTGGGGCGTTCGTGTCTGAGTGCACCGCGGTCCTGTACAGGCCTCCGTGTGCTTCCGCCGTTCCTGTGAGTTCCTGCGCATCCCGCACCGCTTTCGGAGCTGGTTTGATCCTCGGCGCCCGCCGTAGGCTGCTGCCTGTCAGCTGCCGGCGCCTTTGTGGAGCGGCGGAAGCGGAGCGGGGTGCTGTGGCTGAGGGCCGGTTGGAGCAGAAGGCGGTCCCGCTGCCAGGTGCGCGGGGCTTCCGCGGCGGCCGAGCTGTGCCTGGGGCTGCTGCCCCTCACGGCTCTGCGCCGCTGCCTCCCGGTGGGGACCCTCCTTCTTTCGGCCTTGCCCTGCCGAGTGAGGGGCGCGGCAGCAGGGTGGGGCCGGGGGCGGCCCGCGCCGGGGCTCGGCCCTCAATAAGTGGGAGAGGGGTACGGTCGGGCTCGGGTGGGGGGCGGGTGGGTTGGCAGTGCTGCGTTCTCCCGAGTCTCAGGGTGGGAGTGCGCTGCCAGGCTCCCTGCCCGGTATGGCCTGTGTGGGATTTGGGTCGGTAACTTGCTGCTGGCGGCACCTGGTTCGTACCGCTGTCATCTTAAGGTGGGACGGGGTGGGCGCTTCTCTCCTCAGGGATGGCTCGGTTTGTGCCGCTTTGCTTTCCTGGCTCGGCTTTAGAAGGTCGGGTGGGCGCGGGAATGCACGGTGTGGTGACAACGCGCCTTCCTACTGCTGTTTTAGAGCGACACGGGAATGCCATTTGAAAATGCCGACAGTAGATTTTATTTATTTATTAGCACTTAAATATTTGCAGACAACATGGAGGAATTAATTTACCCCAGTATACATACTACTGAGTATATTGGGGTAGATGTATGAGGCTTGCATAATTTTGCATCCTTTTCTGTGCTTAGATGTGCTATGCAAACACTTGCAGGTATTCCTAATTTTGAATTAGTGAATAGTTATATTACTAATGCTTAATCTGGTATCTTTGTTATCAAGCTTAGTGTAAAAGCATTTATAGATCCCTCGCCTGTTGTAGAACCACTTCTGTGCTTTCTTTACTGACTTAGATTTGCTTAAAAACAGTAAAATTAAGTGTTTATTCACTCAGCCCATTCACACAGTTTTTCATACCTGTGTACTAAATCTTTGTTAAGTTCTGAAGTGGGTATTTTTCACCTTTTGTTTATTGTTGAACTTCTTGTGTGTATTGAATTGAGTTAGCTAGGTAGCAAAACTTTTTGTAGAATTTTTCTCTTTAAAAGATCCACCAATTTCTTAGCAGTGTACAAAAAGCTTGGGGGAAAAAATTGATAATGCACATATTTTACAGGGTTTTTTGACCATCACACTTGTATTTACTGTGCCTTGCAATTTATAGTAATCCTACTAAATCTTTTAATAAATCTGTATTTCGAATCCTACAACTGTGTGTAGAAGGATATATAGCTTGCATACTGCTAAGTTACAGCATGCCAATATTTAAGCTGTTAAAGTGAAAAGTAAAAGATAGATATCCTCTTGGTACTCTCCTTGCTGTTTTCAGTCTCATAGTTGTCTCTGTAGCTGTACAGAATCTTATGGCAAGATCAGATAGCCCCATCTTCAGTGCCTAATGTTTCTTTCAAAGCAATTCCTTCAAACAGCATCAGAATTACCTTAGGAATGGATGCTGTCCTCATATCATAGTTCTGTCTGTTTTAAATCAATCCCTTTAAATCAATCCCTTTAGTACTGAGAATGTGTTAAGTGAAAGAAATGTGGAAATAGGAATGTGGTTTTTTTTTTTTAATTATTATTTTAAGACTTTCCAGTGTTCTAGTTTTGGTAAGCTAGTGTAGTTCCTTTAATGATAACTTCTTTAAAGGAAAGCTGCTATCTTAAAAAAAAAAAAACAACCAACAACAAAAACCAAACACCAAGCCAAAAACAAATAGTGGTATGATTTCTGTTGATCAGTGTTTCAGCCATGTCTGACAAAAGTGAACTGAAGGCAGAGTTGGAGCGCAAGAAGCAACGATTAGCTCAAATCAGAGAGGAGAAGAAAAGAAAGGAGGAAGAAAGAAAGAAAAAAGAAGTAAGAAATAATTTTCTGTTTGAAATTTGACTGTTTGCATATGTAACTTGCCCAGAATTTAAGGGTAGGTTCACTTAATCATTTGCTACATGTTATTCAGGGAGTGTCTATTTAATGGTTGGTTGCTGATGCAAATGTAGCACTTTCGTTTTCTGATAAGAGCAAACACCTACTGTTTTCTTTAGAATTATCCATACGGTAAGTTAGATTTTTTTTTTTTAATCCTACACTTGCATAAAGTTTGGATTTCTAAAACTACCTGTGTGCATGGGATATCATTAACCAAATCACTGTAAAGTATTGCACAAAAGCTCTGCTTAATGAGTTCTGATGGTGTTATTTAGAGAACTCATTTCTGAAGTGCAGTTCCGAGGATGCCCATATGAATTGTGTGACTGTCTGTATTATCATTGTACAGTGTGCTACATTCTTCTGCTCTTTGACTCATCTTTAGCCTGAATTTTATAATTGGAGCAACACTCAGGATGTATATACTACTTGTGTGTTAGACTTGGTTTGTTAACAATCTTCCAGATTTCTCTCTGTTAAAGTATGTGACAATCAGTGATTTATTCCTATGTTTCTCCCGAATGCAGATTATACCTCATAAAAGAAACTTTTGCTGGAATGTTTTGGTGTTTTGGGGTACTTTTTCAAGACTTCTCTGTGTTTTGGTTATGATCTTGTAGGTGTTCTAAATTAGCATATGACTGAAGACTGGGCAGCTGCCAGCTACATGATTCAGGCAAAAAAGAGAGGGAAATATCTCAAATTATGTTCTGATGATCTTGTAACAGTGAATTGCCTGTATCTGAGATTCCACATGTGATGCAATAGCTTAGTAGTTGAGAACTTGCTCTAAAATTTGGGAATTGCTTTTTTAAAAGGAATTGTGCAGTAGATTAGAAGCATAATGTGGAGTCATGTGAGGAGCAATTTGTCTTTAATCATGGTATAGGGATAGAATAGCTTGGTCTAGATTTTGCTGCTTCTATTCAAGGCTTGTATTTGTATCATCAATGTATATTTACAAAAATACTCACTTGCCAGTGACTGAGTTGTGAACCCCTTAAGCTGTGAATTACATTTCTGTAATTGAATGAGCAGTTAAATGAGTGTGGAAAGATATGGAGTGTTCAGCATCTTTTACAGTAGATCTTGTGTTATTTCTAAGTTATAGGATGGGCATGTACTTTTCTTTGCATGAAATCTAGCAGATAATAACACAACTTAAAGAAAACTACTTAAATGCCCTGTAAACTTGAAGTTACTACAAAGTTTTTTAAGACTTTCTATTTTTTTTGTGAAACCTGAGGTTCAAAAGAAAGCTTTTTCACTAAACAGCTTGTCGATGTATTTTAAGCTATTTCTTAAAACAAAAACACACATAGACAAACATCACTTTTACATCTTACAAATATTTTCTTAATTGCTACACACTTTAGTATGTGCTCTATCTAGCCAAGCATCCTAATACTTTCTTGACCAAAGAGAGGTGTTTCTTACTGTCATTCTAACTCTGTAGTGTTTTCTTTGACACAGTTATTGTCACTTCAAAATTGGAACAATATGACTGTGTCTTTAAAACACTTTTACATACAGGTACATAATACATTTTTTTTTTCAGTCTTTGCATTTTACAGTGCTTAGCATTAGTGTAAAAAAGGTATTCTTGATCTTATGAAGTGTCAGTCATTTTGACAAATGAGAAGACACTTTTTGCATGTTATATATGTCTTGTAAAGACAGTACCAAAGCTACACAGATTTGTGATTCCTGTCTGCTGTTTATTTCATCTACAGAAAGGACTGTCAGAATTACTAAAGTCAGGTATCTAACCTCTATGATGATAGGTTTCAGTAGCATTCAAAAAATCCTATGAGGTGTCAAAAAATAAATGAAATAGTTTTTACTACCTGTTAAATGCTACAACTTAATTATTGAATTATTTTTAGACTGATCAGAAGAAAGAAGTTCTTCCTGTACAAGAAGAATCTGACCTTGAAAAGAAGAGAAGAGAAGCTGAAGCGTTACTTCAGAGCATGGGGTTGACACCTGAGTCTCCTGTTGGTAGGAATGTTAATATTAGTTTGAGATAAATGTTTGGAAGTTTTTTGTTTGGTTTTTTGGGGGGTGTGGTTTTAGGGTTTTTTTGGGTTTGTGGTGGTGGTTTTTTTGTTTGTTTGTTAGGATTGTGGTATTTATATAACTAGCATGAAAATTCTCTGGCCACTGTTTTTGGGGGTATACATGTCTGGTTTTTGTACTATTTTGTCCTGCATGATCTCTGTTATTAATGTCAAGTGATGTGCTTCAGTACATATTACTATTACTGTTTTGTAAAAGATATGTTTTACACTTAGTGGATTATTTGGAATCTCTTTGTTAAAATACATAAATATCATGTATTTGTTGTTCTTCCCCCCCCCCCCCCTATTTTCCCTGCCTATTATTCTTCTGTATTTTTTCCTTTCTCTTTTTCATAATGCCAAGTTTTAATTTTGATATTTTTGTGCAGAGTTGGCTTGTTTCCTTTCTGCATCTTTTACACCCTAATTTTCCTTATCTCAAATACCTGACTGACTTTGATGGAATAATAGCAAGGTTAAGTATAAAATTTAACAATCAAGGATGATGATTCATATCTGTGCCACTCTTGGATGGGTTAGCATGTTGGTGGTTGCTTTTTGCCTTTACATAGCCACATCTCTCTGGAAGATGAAGAAGGTGGTAATTCAACTCCACTTTTTGTCTCTAGCTCTGAAATCTGAGGGGTTTAAAACTTCTTTCTCAGTTTGACTCAATGGTGAGGGTCTATTTCAACTGGGTTTGCAAACAAAAAATAATTTGTTATGGATATAGTATATCTGTGACTATATCTTCATGACTGCTTTTGCATAGTCCTCAAGTGTTCAAAAGTGAACGTGGAATAAATACCATTATAGCTGCTCCCATTCCAACAGCCACAGCAGTCATTTTTAGTAGTTTGAACTGTTCTCACAGTTTAGAGGCTACATTTGGGCTATGTTAGCACTAGTGTACAGCGTTTTAACTAATCAGTTCTTACCTACTAGAGATTTTGTTTGGCAGACTAATAGTTGAACACTTTCTTGTGTGAGATTTTGCTAAGGCAGCTGATGAGACTTGCAGAAATGCAAATGGTTGTTATTGTTGGTTTTTTAAATCTGTGAGAGAGAATCTAAAAACCACAGGATAGTCAGTCCTCAAAGCAAGTCATTGCATAGACTTAGAGTAGCTGTTTGTGAAAAGCTCTTTGAGGTGCAGGCATGTAAAACTGGGGCACACCCCTGCGAGTGTTGTGTTTAATTACATTGAGCATCCGTTTAACCATAACCTTCAACATACACAGATTCACAGGGAATTAATTCTGTTCCCTTTCAAGATACCCAGATCTGATCTGGATCCTAAATCAAGCCAGAATGTCCTACTTGCTACCTCTCAGTAGCATGCTGCAGCAGAGGCTCGGTCTGCTGACTGGATGCTGGCAAAGTATGATAGTAGAGTGGCTGTACGCCTCAAAGCTAACTCACAGCTGACCCAGCTTGGTGTGCAGATAGCCTTAGCTTACCTTTGTCGGCATAGGTGGATAGCTTGAGATTAGATTCCTTCATAGAGAAGTGTATAAAAAATTCTGAAGGCAATTCCTGTCCTGTTAATTGCCAGAATGAGGTAGCTCTTTTATGGGAGAAGGGACCTTAACAATGTAAGTATGCTTTTGATATCTACCGTAGTCGTTATATAAGAAGCCATAAGTTAGTGGACCAAAATAACTTTCAATAAGGTGTTATAGCTTCATCCTCTGGGGTGGGTGGAATTTTACTTGGTCTTTTTGTAAGACTGTTGGTCTTTAAATAGGTTTTACCTCACTAATGGGAACTTTCTTGAAAACAGTGTGTCCCACAAGAGGGCACTGCAGCATCAAAACTACGCTGCTGAATTCTTTTGGCCCTGCTTGCTGCTAGGTAGACCTGACTGACTTTGTAAATGCTAACAAGATGTGTTGCTAATGTCACCTCCTCAATTAAGAAAGGGTGACATTAAAATGTCATCGTTTCTGATGACGCTCAAAAATAATGTAGGAATATAAGGGCCTATGGGCATTTCCTTTAGTATAAATTATTCAGTAGATGGCAATGATGAATTGAAGAATATATATGTACTCTTATATATACACATATACACCTATATTATACAGATATATGTATAAAGTGTAAGTGTGTGTATGTATGAAATTATGAAGTATAACTCTAGACCTATATAAAAGTCTCTCCTGTAGGAGGAATGAATTTTTAATAAATTGAAGTATTCACTGTGACTTCGTAAATTTAGGGTAGAATTTTTGTCAGTCGTGTCTCTCTTGGGATGGAATGGAAACATTCTTCAGAATTCACGATATACTTGCGACTTCAGGAAATTCTCTAGAATTGTTGCAGGTCTAAATTCAGAATTTTCCCTTGCCTGACCCCTGACAGAGTGGATACCAGAGTGGATACCAATTTATATACATGACTTGTGTTCAATTGGTTAAAGGTTCTTTTTAAGGGTTGCTAAGGAGTGAATGTGTTCTGTGAATGTTTGACATATTGCTGAAAAATGAAGGATATAAGGACCTTCAACACACACCCTGATTCTTAAGCATAAACATAAGTTTCATTAAATAATGAGTTTCACTATTTCTAAAAACAAAAAACAAAAGTTGAAAGAAATATCGAAATAGCTTTGTGTTTGGATCAGATTGCATGATATCACTCACTATTATGTATCAGTTCCAAAAAACATGTTGCTTTTTAAACAGTAATTGCAATCTTCATCTACATGCTGAAAATGAACTGACTTTTAAGAATGTTAAAGGAGAAGCCACTGCCCGAGCACTCACACACCATTCAGGGAGTCACACACACACCACCCAAGACTTTAACTGCTCGGACCAGAGTCCCTTCGCAGCAGGCAGCTCCACTGAGCTGACGGGTGCCCCTTTTCCACTCCTCGCTCACACACACGCTCACTCTCGGGTGCTTCCTCTCCCCTCTGGCTTGACCGTAGGTTTCCTGAAGCAGAGTCTCCGATACAACATACGCCAGACCAGTTTATTGATAGGTACAGTGGTGAAAACAGTTCGAGCTGAGTGCCTCTGGAGAGGGACCCAGAACAAAGAAATCCCTGGGCAATTATACCCTTACAATTTAAGTTCCCCTCCCTTCACGTGACAGTTTGGACCAATAGTAATATTAGGGTCTGGGGTCTTCCCGTTCTTCACTGGGTCCTTCCGTTGTCTCCAGGCAGGCTGTTTCTTCTCTTATCTCTAGGGTTGCAGCTTCTGCTGATGCTTGTAGCATCCTTACCTTTCTGGTTTGCACTGGTTTTGGGGGCCTTCCTTCATGTAGCTAAGTAAAAGTTCAGTGCATGGTCAGCAAATCTGGGTGAAACTCCACAGCTTGTGGCCTAAGGCTTTAACAAGCCTTGATACTAATGCTGTGTATTGGATTCCGTTTGAGCTAGAGTGACTACTATAACAAAGAAGAGGTTTCAATATAACAGTACTAGACTGTTTGTCAAGTAAAAAGGAAGAAAACATGAAAATCCTGCAAAAACCCAACACTAGAAACTTTATTGTAATACACAGAATTTATGTTGATTTGATTCAAACTAGAACAAAAATAACAGTATGCTGTATGACAAAGCCACTTTTTTGGTCCATGTTTCAGTGATTATATATTTTGAAACAAAATTACCAGTTAAATACATTCAATGTCTAATTTTTAAGAAAAACTGATGTCAAACCTATATTAACAACTATCTTCCTTTCACATTGAAGCAACGTGATTTAGTGGAAATTACCCTTTGAAAATTGATGCCATCATTTGTCAGAAGCTCAGTTTAAAAATATATTTTCAGTTCATTTTCTCTTAAATGTCTTTCCCTCCATGTCCTTTGTATGCACCAGATGCATAAATGCCAAACAATTGCATGAAAGTCCAGCATGAATTGTTAACATTGTCTTTTCCCCTCTCTTTCTACTGTTCATTTTCATCCATGTATTTTTTGTTTGCCATCACTTTTTTTTTAATACTTCATGTTAAATTAATTTGAAAACATCCTAAGCTGTGCAACCTCTGCGAGTAGTAACAGCGGATACCTGTCTGTTTCACTATTTAGTCCCTCCTCCTACCTCTCCGTCTTCCAAATCTGTGAGTACACCAAGTGAGGCTGGAAGCCAGGACTCTGGTGATGGCGCTGTTGGATCTCGGTATGTCACTTTCCTTGTCATATTCCTTTGCTTAGTACTTGTATTCTGAATAATTAAGCTTTAGAAGAAATCAAGGTTAATTACTTGATTATAATATAATAATATGAGGTTACAGTGTTATTGAATCTGTGAACAATGATTGTTTTACAGGAGTACTTTAATATTTGAAATACAGCTGCACTTACTAATTTGAAATTGCCAACATTAATGTAGAGTTGTTTAAACTTGCAAGTTTAAAGTAAAGTGAGTCTGAATGTCTTGTGGTAATGTCGTAAGCATGAATGTCTCAGGACAATAGAAAACTGGAAAAGCCCAACTTCTGGGCTCTTCCCAGCTTTTGCTAAAGGAGGGTGTGTATGGATGGTAGGCTATTTTGTTTTTCCCTCTATTCTAGTTGGTCTAATAAAAGATACTGTCTACAAACTTCGCCTTGCTTCTGATTTTAATTTTTTTTTTCTTACTCAGAACACTATTTCTCGTTATTTCACCTTGCAGCCGTCCCTGTAACACAACTATACCATTCACAATCTCTCTCATTTGGCCAAAACATAGCACCACGTTAGTACGGCCACAGTTTTGTTTGTTTTTTTCAGTTCCAGTACTTGCTACATCTATTTAACCATTTTTTTTGTGCATGACAGTTTGAGGAAATGCTGCTCTAAAGAGAGTCAGATAAATGTTTCTGTTAAACGAGGAATTAAAAGTGGTGATATATGGGTGATAAGATGGGAAACACTACTTCCAAGGGGTATTTCTACAGTTCCCATGCACAGTCCGCAAATAAGAGCAGTATTTGCCTGTTAATATTGATAACTTACATTTTTTCAGCAAATTAAGTTCATGTACTTAAAATTTACTGAGTATGCATTGTGGATGAAGTTTAGTTAAAGCACAGTTACTAAAGCAGTTGTTATCAGTTACTTTTGTGCTTATATGAGTATTTGTTTTGGAGAGAGTGAATACTTACACCGCTTTGAAACATCTTTTAAAACATCTTGTATGTGTGTAGTATGCAGGCATAACTATACACAGTCTTAATCTGAAAATATTCAAGACTTTAACAACCTGAACAAAGGTTACAAGGTGCCTATTTCTAAGTAACAGCCAGTAAGTTAAAACAAAGAATACATCAGGCAGCAGATATGAACCCAAACTCTCTTTTTTTTTTTTAACAGTGCCCAGGTGTGATCTTGTGCAAAGCTTATTCACTATGCAATTGAAGTTCACCTGTCATGTTAATAAAGAACCAATGTAATTGTTCCTTAACTGAGTAACAAGCAAATTTTAAATTATTTAAAATCGGTGATTATTGCTTATTAAATTGTCATTTTATATTTAAATTTGCTGTCTAGAAGAAAACAATAATTATTTGACTTTTTTATTTAAAAACAAGAATTAATTTCCATTCATACATAATTTAAATTCAATATGAAACAATGTGTATAGGCCACATCTGTAATTTAATGCCATTTTGTGTACTGAATTTATCTCCACCTCATAGGTGTACTGTGCTCTCTGATTGTATCTTCCTCAGACATAGTAATGTAATGTTGTATGCATGCATTTTCTTATGAAGCCTTGAGAAAACTCATATCCTAAGCCTCTCTAGTTTCATGCATTTGCAAACTTTAAAATGAAATCTGTCTCTTGACAGTTTCCCAGATATGGAAGCATAAAAAGATTGTGGTCTTGAAGGTGTGGAGGTATGAATGTATAGCTAAACTGAAGGCTATATAAAGTCATTGTTAGAGTCCCCTTATTCTCTGACAACTGGATAACATTCTTCCCCTCCCCCAGGAAACAGATGTCTATATCCTAGTCTATTAGTACAAGTTTGTACAGCATTTCTAATGTACACATACAATTGAACCTGAAAGTTAATGGGAAGAGTTGGACTGTGTGATATCCCTTAGCGTTATACCTGGCACTTCATATCAGTATGAGACATGTTAGAAGGCCCAAGTTGTTCCACTGTGCTTGATAATCTTAAAACAAACCCTTTCATATTAGTGTATTTCAGGGTTGGTTTTTTTTTTTTTGGTCTGTGGCCATTTGTTCTCTGGTCATGATGCAACTATACTTTACAAAGATTATCTCCTTTGTTAGTTTAGTCTTTTCTCGTCTATGATGCTGAATCTTGCCAGTAACTTTACTTACTTAGTAATTAGTAGAGCAGTGTTCAGACTGTGTTCCTGCTGTTACTTCCATCTGTCTTGCTTTATTTTCATCAGTAAAGAGTTTTGGTTCCCGGCTTGATACTGTTCTTTCTCTCTTTCCTCAGTTAAAAGTTTAAATTCAAGACTGGAAATTGAAACAGTTGGTTTACTTTTAGGTTAGGTGGATGCTTCATAGAATTAGTTTAAATGCAGAAAATACTTTTTAGAGATGTAGGAAGCGTTAGGAATATGCGTGGATACAGAGAAGTTTGGGCATATGTGGAAGAATAGAATGTTCTTCTGTTCACTGAAGCTTGTAGATTAAATTCATTTAACTTAAGACATAACAAACATCTGGAAAGCAAAAGGAGCGGTCTTTTACATAATTTTGGTACACATATAATAAGTGAATGTTACCTTTATTTTAAAATAATATCTTCGAGAAAGATTTAACTGTATATCCTGTACTGCTTATTGACTTGAACTATTTTAAAAGGCAGATATCCCTGGTATCACTGAAGCAACTGTTGAAAGTTAAAAGAATGCTTTGAAAGCAGAAAAGCAGCCTCAGTAAGGGCTAGGTCTTAAGCAGGCACGAAAGTTGGGGCCTTTTAAATTTGTAGCCCTTTCCCCAAATTCGTCTCAAGTGGAATTGAAAAAGTTGAGAAAATATTTTGACAAGTGCTATAGTAATGCAGCATTTGGATCTGTAGATAAGTCATCCTTTGCAGAAGCAACATGAAGGTTGTGGTGGTTTGGTTTTACTTTATTTTCTTTTTTTTTTTTTTTAATGCATGATTGAACAACATATGAGCAATATCCAGCTTGAAGTTTCAGGCACCAAATTAAACTCCAAGCTTAAATCTGTTTGGTCAAGAAAAATAGCAGAGACCTAAAGAATAAGTATACTCAAAATAATTAGCTTTATGGTAAAATGGTGTATTTTCTGATGCACAAAAGATATGGAAAGGTTGTGGAGATTTAGGTATTAAGCTATTGCTGTGGATGCAATAGCAGTTATGTAGAATGATTTGCTAAATGTGAAGACAGTGGATTTGTAATTCTTAATTAAACTATAATAAATTATTCTTCTAATGCATACTTTCTACAAGAACAAGGTAGTGCATGAAGCCCATATTTATGAGTTTTTATGGCATTGCTTGTACATTTTTGAGATAATCTTTACCTTTAGGAATTCTGCACCTGGTTTATAGGAATGTTACCATCTATGGGATGGAAATGGAAAATTACCTTTTATTGACTTAGCATAGTAAAATATTACATATTCTTTATTTGTTATAAAACATGATTTAAAAATATAATGACATCTAAGAACTTCAGAAAAACCATGCATGTTTGTCTGTTAAACCCTCTCTTATAAGCTTGTTTTAAAATTCTGCCTAAGCCTGGTAGAAGGCAGTAGACTAAATGAAAATTTGTGGAGGAGGGATGAAGGCTAAAAATGAAGGGAAAGGGAATATTTATTTCCCCCTTCATATTTCTTCTGATACAAAAGTGACTTGAAATGGATCTATTCTGTTCATTATTCCACATGACTTTGAAATGTGTTATTAATATAAAGCCCACTATTTCTAAGAGATTTAAATATCTTAAATGGAGTTGGCTCTAAATCAGATGACACTTATAAGCCCAAGGCAGTGCTTAACCCATAATTACTGCAATGTCACATCTTGGAAACTCTAGCAGTTCTCTATCCCAGTGGAAATGCTTTTTTGCCCCTCTACCAAAAAGCTTATGTGTTGACTCATTTCCTTTACCAATATGACAGTTTCCTCCACATATTTACTGCTCTGGGCAAGATTGCATTACGTTAACAAATCTGTCTTCATATGACATGAACAAATCTGAACAGATTTAAAAAGGAATTTGAAGTTTTTAATGGTTCTTGTCAGCACTTAAAATATTCTTATTTGCCTCTCATAAAGGCTACATTTGTTTGCAGATCTTTAACTTTCAATCTTTAAAATAATTTAATTCTTTTCTAATAGCTCTGAATTCCGTGTTTGCTTTTTAACTTTTGTATTTACTGCATGTATTATTTCACTGAACGGTTGCTGAATTTCCCTTAACTGATGTTACATTGCTTTGTTTCTCGTGAACAATGAAATAACTATAAGCTTACTGTAACTCTAGCATTTCATAGTGTGTATTTGCTTCACTAATCTCTGACCTTTTTTGCTAATGCTGCATGATTGTTCAACCTGGGGTATCAGGACGCTGCATTGGGATACTGATCCATCAGTTCTTCAGCTCCACTCTGATTCCGATCTGGGGTATTGCATAGATTTCTTATATTCCCTCTTTCATGTACTTATGGATAATAAGTATAAGAGTTTATTTTCTCTTTAAGACTTCAAGTTGTTGTTAAGAGACTGTTCTGTGAGTAACAGAAATTCACTATCCCTAGACTTAGTGCAGTTTACTTGCAATGGGAAATTTTTATATTATTTAATATACATAAGATGCTTATTTCTAATAACAAAACTTACTTATTCATGTTTTTCTTTGAGCCTTTCTTTCACAAAATGTAAACTTTAAAAAGTTATTTATTTAAAATAAAAAAGCTTAGAATAACTGTATTTAAAAACAGAGTCACTCCCATCTTTTCTTATAAATAAGTTTATAAAAGCTGTAGGTCATTATAAGGACTTACTAAAACCCATATCGTGCTGTAAGAATTATGATTCTGCCCACCAAACCTTTCAAAAGGGATTACTCTTTTTCTTTCACTTTTATCGTGGGAGGAGGGTGGATAATAAGAAACTAAATTTGGTATAGGTAAATTGTTGTTGGATCATTGCAGTATTACTACAATACATACTGAAACTAGCTTTTCTAGGAAGTTACAATGACTGAATTAATGTTACGTGGTTTTTGGAACCACATTATGCATTGTAGTTTGATACTAGCTATATCTGCATTTGTAGCATCTTCCATAAGCTAAAGTCAGAAAGCTCAGAGGTTTTCAGTATTGTATTCTGGAGTAATGTATTACAGATAAATCACTTGTCAGTGTGTGAGTTTCAGATTAGACTTGCAGTTCTGCATTCTAAACAGTATCTTAGAGGTAGACAAAAAAGGGCAGCAAAGTTAAAAGGACTAGGAAAAGCTTTTTCCTTCAGAATAACTAAGCTGTTTTTTAAGCTTTAAAATCCTAGAACCATTGCTGTACAAACATGACTCGTGAGCAGATCTGTTCCACTGAAAACAGGGATATGTCATATATGTAGCAGTACCCTAGTCAACCACAAAGAGCAAAACTTCAGAATTATATGCTATAATCCAGACACTTTTATATATATATTTGCATACCTTTCTTTTTGTTGCAGATATATAAATAGCTGCTTATTTTAAATAATAATGATAATAAAATATTAGTCATAATCATGTGACTTCTTCAGAGTTAAGTTTCCACTGGATTTAAGTTTGACTAAGCAGTGCTGTGACATGATGACTTGGGTATTATTCTAAGCAAAATGTGAAGTAATTAATAAAGTTAAATAGTTTTTCTGATTTCTCTATTCATTTTATTTAGACGTGGACCTGTTAAACTTGGAATGGCCAAAATTACACAAGTTGACTTTCCTCCTCGAGAAATTGTTACATACACAAAGGAGACACAAACACCTGTTATGACTCAGCCAAAAGAAGGTGAATGGTTAACTTATTACTACCTAAGTTATTTTTCTTTTATTATAATAATGATGACTGAATTGGAACAAGCACTTGTGATCTTGAAACTTAATAAGGTAGAATGAAGGTTGATATGTGAGATAACTGATATAAATTCAATTATTAAATTCATACAGGTCTTGCTTAAGAGTGTTACTGTCATTCTGTGTCTTGTTTAACGTTACTTTCATTACTAATACATGGTAGTTTCTCACTCCTAGTAAATGTTCAGATTAGACACCAAGTTGCTTTATTAGCTGACAACTGATAAATAAAAGTGGGATATATCTTGCATTTATGACATTTAAGAATCCACGAACAACTTACTTGAAAGCTGTGTATCCTTACAACAAACTTAGCAATTAACACCCCCACCCCACCCCCAGTCTTCAAGAATTTGAATTTTTATACCTGGAGCTTATACATTGAGTTTTAAGAGAAGGAAGTAATTTATTAACCCATGCAGTTTCTGTTCTCAGCAATTGAACATATGCTTTCCTTTAATCACAACTTGTTTGCTTTTCAGAAAAGAAATTTTTCCAAAGAAAACATAGTTGGCTAATAAATTTGCTTTTCAGTGTTGAAACACTTGAATCTAGCTGCGAATGAAAATACTAATCTTGACCTAGTTTGTATGTAGTTCTACAACAAAATCTCATAGTTGTTTAATATGACTGACTTTGAGTATGTGTCTTTGCTAGCAATTTTGGGACCTAATTCTACATTCATAATTTTGCATTTTCCTGCTCTTTGGTATGTGAACTTTTGGGTGTTTATACAAGGAGATAAAAACACTTTTTTAAAACATGAAGAGAATACTCAGCTGAAATCTTATGCTGGTGTTTCCAGAAACTGTATAATTTACCTGAAAGCGTAATACAGATGATATAGAGTGTAAAGTGTAATACAAGTGATGCAGAATTGTTGTTGTTGCTCCAGTCTACGTCAATATGCTGCTTTTCTCTGGAGTGTGTCTTGAAGTCACTTTGGCAAGTTTAACTCGATGTAAATGACACTGTGAATGAGATTAAGTGAGGGGCGGGGAAGGGGAGGGAAAAGAAAGGAAGTAAATTGCAACAATACTTTGTGTTGAGAAGTTTCTTCCCTTCTTATCTCTGGGTATCCAGTATAAGGGATCCGTGTGTCTTCAGAACATAAACCAGATCTTTCAAACTTCATTATTCAGTGAGCCAGAATATCAGAGGATATGCTTTTTCTCTAACTGCTTTTCTTTTCCATTCTTCATTTTATCTGTATCCCTGCACAGATAGGCATTTGGGTTTTCCTGCTTTCATTTCTCCCATGCCCTTACCTTTTCCTTTCTCTAATCCCTCAAGTTTTTTTTCCTCCCCTCTGTCAGGTTCATGGAATCTGAAGACTTAGTTCATAGTTTGTGTGCTTGAAGGGTTTTACTTCTGCTGCCTGCTGTCACTGGAAATTGCCTGGGATTGTATGATCTTAGTTTTACACTCACTGGATAGGCTGTAGTTGAAGTTTACTGTAATGGAGCTGGAAAGATGGGTCATCTGTATTTTCTGCATTTACCAGAAGGCGCTCTCAATACAGATGTAGTCTCCTGATCCATTCCACCTTAAAAATAATACTGCATTCTTGAGGGCCATCATCATTATTTTATGTACGTGTACTTCACAAAAGTCACTTACAGATGCTTTTTCATCATTTCAGTGTCAAGGATCTTTTTAAAGTCTCTCTTAAGACTGCCTAAATGCATTCATAATTAAGCTCTATGTTCACAATTTACGCTAACAGCTGAAATAGGGCATGGGGTTTAAAAAAAAAATCATGCTGCCTCCAAAAAAAGAGAGTCACCAGGTGAGAGATTTTGATTATGGGAAGAAAATTTTGAAGTCTTTAAAACAATTCACAAAAGCAATATGCTGAATTTTCAGAGTGCAATTAGATGAATTCCATCTGATTTTAATTTCTCATTGATTTTTGTTTCTTCTCACAATCTGAGGGTTTCTTTCTTTATTTTATTGAGTATACTGTAAAGATAATCTTACAAAGTACACTTGAAAGTTGAGCTTGCAACTGAATTTACATACACAAGTAATCTTCAGTAGCTCCCCTGTACAACAACAAGTTGCATCTCAGCTAGGTTGGCTCCAATGTTCACACTTTCTTATAAAACAAAGTGGACTGGACCTTTCTTAATTATCATATCTTGAGATTTTAAAATCCTGTTGATGCTGTGCTTTTGAACAAAGGAAAACAGAAGCAGGTTTATTAGATATCCTGTGCAGTCATTCTGCAGGTTTAGGTCCACTTGTACTGTAGGTTGAATTGTGCTAACAGGGATTTGAGGGGGGGGAACCCAAAACCAAACAAAACTAAAAAACCAGTTCCACTTGTGTGCCACAATGGGTATGTAGTTATGTTGTAACCTGAACTGGGAAACATTCAAGCTACAACTGATCTGTCTGGTGGGACAGATAGGAAGTAGGGAAAAACTGGTGTTAAACTAAAACAATTCCTAATTGTCATGGAAATATTTATGGCAACACAAAGGAAATGACAGTTACATAGGGGAGATTTCACATCCTCAAAGTTGGCCTTTGGAGATGCCCAGTGTAACAAACAGTTACATTTAAATAATGAGTACCTTTCACCTGAATGGTTCTGGTTTTAAAATGAGAAGGTCTCTCATCTCAGAAGCTGATGGAAAAGACTGCATTTGGTAGTTGAGAAATCCAAAACAGGAAAATTCCATAGTTAGAGAAGGGAGGTAGACTAAGTTTATATGTTCGTGCTTCTGTATAGTGCAGACATGTTGCACCATCCTAGACAATATTCAAATATGAAGTAACTCCCCCCCACTATCTTGCAGATATGAGGCTTCTCAGCTGCAACTGTTTTGAGCCAGTGATCCTCTCCATTTGTAATGAAAGAATGACCAGTTTGCATGCAGCCCTAGATGCTAGAGCTAGAACATGACCTCAGTGCTAGTGACACTATAGCCTCTTTATGCTAAGACATAAAGTAGCACTGCTGGAATTATGACTTTTCCACATTTCTTCACCACCACCCCTTTGAAGTGTTGTATCCAAAATAGTAGATAGCCTTGTCTTTCTCTTATACAATGCCCAGCTCTTAATTTTGCAATGAGACAGCTTCTTTAGGAGGTAGAGGCATTTAGTGTGCTAACAGTTCTCACAACTTCCTTTATTTTATTGCAGTACTAATATGTTGATTTACTATGACCTTGAAGTGTTTGAGAAACTGCGTGTCTTAGGAAGATTGATTCTTTTAATAATATTGTAAAACAATAAAATCGGGATCACTGCTAGAAATCAGTTTCACTCTGTGATTAGAGATTGAGTCATCTTTAGAACGCTAAGTATTTTGCCACAGGAAGTCATTCACTGTATTCTGAACAGTATGGACTATTATATTGCTCCACTAATTGAAGTTAATAAACATGTTTCATAGTCCTTATAGGAAGATGCCCACATCCAAAGTAGACTTAGAAGGTAAATCTGCAATAGTTGTTTTACGGGCTTTTCGTATGATGGGTGGAACCCACAGCTGCTCTTTCTTCAAGGTTCCATGTATGCAACTAAGTGACTAAGGGTATAGAAGAAGAGAAACACAGTAAGAAATGGTGTCAGGGGTGGTGGTCTTGGTGCTCTCAAACTTCCTGCTTCAATGAAAATACTGACACATGTCTGTCTTCAGTACTTCTCCCCCTCCCCTTTTGTTTTTTTTCTCCAGAATTTTCAATAGCCTTAGTCTTATAACCCTACTGTTTCTGTAGCAACTGTATTTATTATGTAAAAGAAATGAAATGAAATCATGAAATGGTTTATTGTTCTGAGGAATATAGCAGAGAAAATATGCCCTTTTTTTTTTTCTCTTGGCACATCCTGTTCCTGGGTTTTGGTTTTTTGTCATTCTGTGATACAGTAATGACAGCCATCTTTTTTGTTTAGGGACCAAATAAATTTATTTTGGCTTGACAAAACTGTTGTGCCATACTCAGTCTGTTCTCCCTTATTTAATAACTAATAAGCCTAAGCATCTATGTCTCTACGCCATTATTACACTTTGACTTGTGTCACCATCATAACATGAACATCCTGTGTTTTAGGCTGCTCCATTCCCCAGCATCCTTGTTCTGCCATCCCCTTTTCTACTCTCTAAATCCATTTCTCACTTCCCATGATGCTGTATATAACACTGCTGCCTGTTTCCCTCGTTGTCCAATTTCGGTGGACATGTTTTTTTAGTTAGTGTGGTCAACTGGTTATTAGGGCTGTTATTTAGCCTCTATTTGGCATGCTCTATCAGGCAGCAGATTTTCAGATCTACTCCCTGAAAATACATTTGAAATTGCGTTCTGTTCATACACTTATTTCTTTCTAGCAGGCAGCAGAAGCAGTTTCAGCAACAGGGATGCAATTCAGATGTGAACTCTGGTATATGTCTTAATGTTCTGCAGGCTCCATGTTGGCCACCATGCAGAGTACTGTAATCATTGGTGCTAAATCTTTTTTCTTATCTGTACTTTGTGCTGCACTGCTCTCTACTATACTGTTTGATCTCTTCCTTTGTGATTTGCTAACATATTGTTCAAATTAACATGGAAAGAAATTTGTTACCAGTACGCCCAATAAAGATGTGTTATGAGTCCTTGAAGTAGTTACTCGGAAGAAAGATAGGCATATAGGGGAATATGATTCTGCTTGGCTGTCACAGTTAAAGCACTTCCTGGGCTAACGGGATACTTGTTATTTAGTGCTGCTCTACAATGTTGTTCATGTGTCTGTCTTCTGTTGTTCATGTGTCAAAAACTGCAGACAGTATTATTGCATTAGCTCCACTCTTTAAGGAATTATTGTCTGGTAAAGTCTCCAAGACACAGACTGAAAATATTAAGCATTTTTGTCCTTTTAATTCTGACTTAAGCAGAGTAATAACAATTTGGTGTATAGGATTGGCTTCTTGGATGCTGTTACAGTGAATGTAGCACTTTTACATTTTAATATTTTAAAAATAAATAATGGACCCTTATACATTCATGTATTATCCTGTACATGCCTTAAATGTACAGTGAAATATAGATGGGAAAACTTGATATGAAGACATTTGGCTTAACAAAAGCCACCCATTTCACAGATGATTTAACTTTGATTAACCTACTCTGCAGCAACAGATTACTCAGACAACGGGAACTTCACTCTACAGTTATTGCTCATTGCAGCCTAATTTACAGCACTACTTTTCTTTCTGTCTTGCCAAAATACATCACAATTTTGATGTTAACTCAAAGTAAAAATTCAGTGGTTCATTAAACCTGTTTTTAGCATTCATTGACAAGAAATTTGTCACTATTAAAGTAGCTGCTATTTTTATGCAATCTTTACTGCTCAGTTTGTAACCTTAGATCCCCTGTTTCCCTGTCAGAAATAACATGGAGTTAATCTTTTAGCATATTGTGATGAATATTCATCAATATGTTGATGTGACATAGAGTCCCATTTCCTGTCTTCATGACCCTACGACTTTTCTACGTCTTAGCAGCCTTTTTTTAAATGTGAAATTGTATTTGCTATATTGACAATTGAAGTGGCATAAGATGCCGGTAGGTACAGTCAATAATGAATGAGGAGGATGAAGTTAGATGGTGCCTTTAAGGTTTCCAAATTTATGTAGCTGACTTGAAATAAATGCAGTACACCACTGTATCATGAGTTCTTGACTTAATAGATGTGGAGCTTTTTCAGAAATAATATGTCCAATCTTTCAGTGTTTGCTGGGTAATATATTATTGTTATGCCAGTTCCTTGCAAATACCAGCACCTGGCCTGTTATTAAATAAATTTAAGATAAAGGAGAGATAGGAGAAGTAATTAAAACAAAAATTTGTTGCCCAACAGCTTTGTGCTGCCTTTTTTGATTGTAAACTTCTGTGAGAAAGCATCCTAGTTTTGGATAATGAGGTCAAGAACTTGTATATGTGGGGGTTCTTGTTTTGTGTTGTTTTTTTTCTCCAGATCCCTTAATGAGAAAGTTTGCATATGACCTTTCTTTAGAGAGAAGGTTTTAGATTTATGTAGTTACAGATAAATCACAGTGAGATGACATGTTCAATTTCAAGTCTGATACTTTGAGAATATTAAAATAAGTGCTGTATCCTGCATTTAAATGCAGTAATATCAGCTGGCTGTATGCAGTGAAAGTACTATGAAGGAATTTAGATCTCTGTATAATATATGCCATTTATGTTTCAAACATTAAAAGGCAGGAGCAATCAACTATATGATCTTTTGAATAAAATATGTAGATTAGAAGGTCACTTAGTGCTAAGGGGTTGACCATCTGCATTTGACAAGAATTTGACTCCTGTCACTGAAAATGGTACTTAGAATCAGTGTAGTATGACTAAAGGGGGATTGGGCTGAAATTTCTAATTTGGGACTTTCAAAGCTAGAATAATGTATCCAGGGTGACCCAAACCCAAATTTCTGAATTTGAAGGCATCATTTAAATCTGCAAGACTGATTGGCAGGGCGAGGGGGAGGGGGATTTTTATCCAAGTGGCTGTAATGTGAATATGTGGTCCTGTATTTGTTGTTCTCAAAATAATGTGTGTTAACTCATATTACATTTTTTAATTAATCAGTGTTCACACCTATAGTGATTTGGCATTAAGAATTCCATTCTTTAGAATTGCCACAAGTCATACAGTTTTCAGATTACTAGTCCGCTGTACATGCGAATCCATCTAAAAAGGAGTAGTGTCTTTCTGTTTCTCTGCGTGATTATTTTGCCCAAAAAAGCTTTCATTTTTTTTAGGTAGCACAAAAGCTGTAATTGGCATGCTTTGTAAGGAAGTGTCAATGTGCAAGAGAGTGGAGATCACTAAGAATTCTTTTACGCGTTCTTTCCCCTTTGCACCACCGCCTCCTCAGCAGGGTCACTGAGATCACTAGCTTTTCTTGAAATGGCCATTTTCACTGGCAGGTGCATTATACCCTGTATTTTCAGATTGTTTTTCCATTCTGAATGTTTGGCAGGTTGATTGCTCTGGCTGCATTGACGGAGAAAGGGCTGACAAATGCGGTTGGGCTGGCTGAAAAGACAGTGATTACTGTTTTCCTTTGTGGCTGATTGAGGCCCTTGAAAGGAAAGATTTTAACCTTCACCATTTGGTTCAAAAGTATGAGCATATATTGAAATCATTCATGCCATTTATCCTAGTTCTGTAAACTTGTCAGAACGTAAAAATCGCTCAATTTCAAGTAATGTAGGATTGGCATACGTCATTATCATTTTGATTAAGTTGGAGTTTGTATTATTGTGTGCATTATACAGTGTCATTTAAAGCTTTCTTTCCTGCAGGTACAGTTATATTTTTATTGCTTATACTATGGAGTTAGAAAGATTTTCAGACCTCTTTAAACCTATCACTATGTGTGTGGTTTGGCAGCTGGTATGGCCTACAAGCTGTATTTTGTTTGCAGGGTAAAGGCTTGTCTGTAGACCTCCTGGAGTGCTGGTAATTGCACAGGCTTGCCATTGGGGAAAGACGTGATTGGAAGCAGTCAGGCAGAAAAATGTTGTGCCATCCCATTGCCACCTCATAGCAGAGAGACAATCCTAGCAGTACCATCTGGTTGTTGCTATCTAGTCAGCTGGCCTGGCTGCTGGGACCATGGCTTGGCAGCTGGTTCCCATCCCTTGACCACCCTTTTTTTTGTGTGTGTGTGCATGTGGATTTTTTTTTTTTTTTACTTTTGTGTGTGTGTGTTAGATAACTTTGAACATGGGTCAGGGAGATGGCTGCAACAAACAAGCCTAGTCCCTGTTGAATACTGTCTCATTACTTGTGATGAGGCATGCAGCAGACTCCTGCTGCCATTCCCTTATAGACAGATGACATAGCTGTTTAACCAATAAGAATAGTCTTTTCAGAAGGTTGTTCTAGAAAGTGGATGAAGAAAAGCCAGGAAATGCATATTCCACAACACTACGTAATTTAAAGTTATTCTCTGGTTTACAGTATTCAAAGAATAAAATGTAGAAATGCAAAAAGTGCTGTAAACCTTGTCAGTATTCCTGAACATTAACATTTTATGTTATTCATTGCAATTAGGGAAAACACATTTTGCTGTAAAGTTCTCATTGCCAAACATGATACAGATAATGAGACATGCATTTAGAATGACAGAAAAAATGTAATCTGCCTGCTATTATCTTTAGCAAAATTTGCCTCTCAGAATAGCAACCTGAAAGCTAATGTAAGCCATCTTCATGCCATGTGAAGACCCATTAGACTCTGATGGTTTCAGATCACAAGTAAGCAGCTGCTCTGTAGACTATTTTAGACATTTGATTTTTCTTTATTCTGCAGCATTAATGTGTCAGTATGTTATACAGAACATGCATCCACCACATGGTTTTCTGTGGAATCATAAATGCTTGTAAGAGAGTTTTCCACTTTGGATTCTTTACAGTTTCTTGTGTCTTATTTCAGTTTATACAACTACATAATTTAGTACAACTAAAATCCAGGTGTAGACAGGGTTCCAATGATCTCTTGGTTTGAGATAATGTTATCCTGGGGACTATATTTTACAAGTATAACCATTTTAAGCTAGATGATACCATTTTACATCAGCTTATTTGAGATTCTTATGGAATGTTACTGTTCCTCTTTAAAAAACATTGACAGTCTCACCATAATGTTTCTCCTTAGATGAGGAAGACGAAGATGATGTGGTTCCACCAAAACCATTAGTTGAACCTGAGGAAGAAAAAACATTAAAAAAGGAGGAGGAGGAGGAAGGTACAGTTCACCTCAAGACTTCTGAGTGTGCTGTAAAGAAAGGCATCAATACATTTTTAACTTTTCTTTCCATTAAGTTGAAATTAATTTGATTTACATTTTAACAATTAGCTAGCAAAATATAAAATGTAAAAATGTATTTAAAATCTATGGATCTTAGGAAAGAAATTTTCCAACATCATGATAAATACTCTGGTTTTCTTTCCTGGAAAGAATTGGTGAAAACGTGCAGTCCAGAGAACATATGTATAATTTTTTTCCAGCTGCCCCTCATGAACTTACAGAAGAGGAAAAACAACAAATTTTGCATTCTGAAGAATTTTTAAGTTTCTTTGACCATTCCACAAGGATTGTTGAAAGAGCTCTTTCTGAGCAAATCAACATTTTCTTTGACTACAGTGGAAGAGACTTAGAAGAGAAAGAAGGGTAATGTGAATGTTGAATACTTTACTGTGAATGTGCAATATTTGTAATTGAAAAAGTTATCTAAGATTAATATCTGCTAATTGCCTTTATAGAGAGATTCAAGCAGGAGCAAAACTGTCCTTAAATAGGCAGTTTTTTGATGAACGTTGGTCAAAGCATCGTGTTGTCAGTTGTTTGGACTGGTCATCTCAGGTAAAAAATAATGCTTACATTAAGCAGTTATCTTTGTAAATTCTTCTAGTTCTATGCACTTGACCCTTCTATGACTACAATTGATACAGGCTGTGTTTTTAGATGTGTTCCTTACATGCTCCATAGTTTGCAAAAAGTAAACAGAGCTGTTAATCTTTTGTGAAAAGTGGCAAAACGTTTGTATTTTGAAGAAAGTCTTTGGCATATTTGTTTCTGGTTTATGGACTACTTTGTAGAGGTAACTGTTAGCTTCACTAAAAAAAGCTCACTTAAAAGTAGTGGTTTTTACATTTAAAAGCAAGTTGTTGTGAAAGACAGAACAAGAGTCTAATGTGTATGTTAATGCTGTTTTATGAGCTAAATTTGAAACAATTACAGTTTTAACTGACAATTTCTCATTTATATGTAATGTAAGGTGGCTTTTGGTTTTTGGTGGTTTTTTTAAGCCTATCTTGGTGAAAGAAAGATTCTAGGATTGTCTGGACCATTAGCTAATCATCTTGCTTACTTTGAGTCTTTTTCACCTATTTTACAGTACCCGGAATTACTTGTAGCCTCTTACAACAACAATGAGGATGCACCTCATGAGCCTGATGGAGTTGCCCTTGTATGGAATATGAAGTACAAGAAAACTACCCCAGAGTATGTCTTTCACTGCCAGGTATGATTCTCTCTCGGGAGGCTAAAGATTTTATGTTGATGAACTTGGACAAGTACCTTCCTTATGCTTGTCAACATAATGATTTCATTGGGCTGGCATTCACTTTAACCATATGTATTTGCAAACAGATGTTGCTAGCTAGAGATTTCAGTTTAGAAATGTTATTCTGTTTCAGAATTTCTGACATAATTCAGAATTCAGTCTTGTTTGAGAACTCATTTACTTCTTTTAATTTATATAAAAACCAAAAAACCTTCTTGTGTAATGGTTGAACCACAAAGAAAGTTTGTACGTAAGGGGATTGGGTGGGATTGTGTGCTACTAGAGCTTAGTTTACTGAATAAAATGAAGATGGCATGAGGAGATGGAGCAAGGATGAAAACTAGAAACATATGTGTCAAGAAAAAGGCAGATGGAGGTTTTCTAGTAGTTTTCTGAAGGATAAAAACATGCAAATCTCTACCATTATGCCAAGCCTGGGATAGCCACTTTATTTTCAAAATGCCATAATTCTGAAAAATTACATAGTTGAATCAAAATTTAATCTCGTGTTGTCAGATTACTGTCAAAACCCAGATTGGAAAAGTAACTTTATTGTATCAAAAAGGATTTGTACGTTGTCTAAGAAAATGACCACAGAATGTGGCAAAACATTATTAAAATCTTGTGCATTACTGGGCCTTCCCTTGCTAACAAACTATGCTAGGAGGAATACAAATGTATACATATGAAAGAGGAGGAAAACCTCATTTTATGAATACAAATTAAAACTGAAAGACTGTTGGGGGTTCACAAAGGGTTTGTGAATCCTTAAGTAATTGGACAGTGAAATAATGTATCGAATAAATCTAAGCAAAGAACTTACTTTCATATTTGGTCCCAGTTTCTTTAGTTTTAGACATAGCGTCATTGAACTATAGTTTTTTGTGTGTTTTGTTGTTTGTGTTTTTTTTTCCTTTCAGTCAGCAGTGATGTCAGCTACATTTGCAAAATTTCATCCCAATCTGGTGGTTGGTGGCACGTACTCAGGCCAAATAGTACTATGGGATAATCGCAGCAATAAGAGAACCCCAGTGCAAAGAACTCCACTTTCAGCTGCTGCTCACACGGTAGGGGGTGAAATATCTTCAAGGACTGTTCCCTGTTGAGATGTATTTAACCTCTAGGAAACTCTGTCCAGTGCACTTGATTGATAATGCTTAAATGTTTATGTCCATATTTTGGCAATGCTATCACTGAAGAACCAGGTCATTCATAAAAATCAGTGTCAGAAAAACAAGTATCAGTTTTATACGGGTGTATTCTTTGTACCGTACTGTGATCAATCTTTTATGCTTTGTTAAATGGTGAAGTTGTATATTTTACTGTATGTTAATTATACCAGAATTGGTTATTACTTGGAAATTCTTTTTTCTGATAGTATTTTACATTCCTTAGCACCCAGTGTACTGTGTAAATGTTGTTGGGACCCAGAATGCTCATAATTTGATTAGTATCTCAACTGATGGGAAAATATGCTCTTGGAGTCTGGACATGCTTTCCCAACCGCAGGTAAGATAACTTTGTATATATATAGTATCTATTCCAGATGAATATATTGTAAAAACTTAATGAATCTAAAAAGCGTTAATCAACATTTTCCCAACACACAGAATTATACTTGAGGTAGCTTGACAAGTATTTGATAAAATATTTCTCCACTCGTTGAATCAAATATTGTCTGTTGATCCTTTTATATATTTTTGTTGCACTTGTGTTTAGTGGTCAACCCAATTTTAACAAGAAAAAACTTTCTTATTCCTGCCCAATTCTGCACAAGTAAAATATTAAAAAACCTCCTACTATTGAAACATCTACAAAGTCGTTTAGATTTTAATATTTCAGGGGTTTTTTTAAGTAAGTTGCTGATATTTTCACTACAGGATAGCATGGAGCTGGCTCACAAACAGTCCAAGGCTGCGGCCGTTACTTGCATGTCCTTCCCTGTTGGAGATGTCAACAACTTTGTTGTTGGCAGTGAAGAAGGCTCAGTGTACACTGCATGCCGTCATGGCAGGTAAATACAAACTTTAATTATTCAAAGGAAATAAAAGTAGTGAAAGGATAAGTCCCTGCATGCTTTACACTCCTAAAATTATTTACAGTGTATGTTTACTCCTTTGTCTTGAAGGACTTCAAAATAGCTCTATATTAATTCCATTGTGCACTTTTTCCTGAGTAAGAGCTTCATTAAAAACAGAAGAAGTTGGAATATTGAATTGGTACTACGCTGCCTTCAGTGACTAGGAGTTGTTTGTGTTGATGAGGGCAGCGTAGGTCACTGCAGTTTTATTCATTTGAATTGTAGCAGAACATTCCAAACTTTGTATCGGTTCTATAGATAACTGTACAGTAACATCACGCACAAATCTTAAATTGGCTAGCTTTTCTCCTGCTGTTCAATCTATTTTGAAATTGTCTGACTGTATCTTATCAATTGCTTTCTTAAATATAATTGAGTGTCCAGGTTTCATCTCAAATACACATCACCCTTGCTGCACAGCTTTTTGGTTCCAAAATACCCAAAATTGTATCACTTTTGTGTAACATCCTTCCCATCTCTTTCCCCCTTTTTCATCGCTTCTGATAGGAGACTATTAGGGATATATTGTTACTGTTTTATGTCTGAACTCTGTGTCTATAAGGTACATGCAACTTCTCTTAAGTCAGTGGGAGTTTTATGCTCATTCCTGAGGACTGGGTTTTGTTCTTTCTATGAATGGAAGTTTTAGCTATTGCTTGGAGAACAGTGTAGTTAAATGTGTGGACTGGTACCTGCTGAATGAGTCTGTTCTCCCTGGGGTATATTTTGGCACTTAAGGTTAGCAGAACATAGATGTTAAAGTTAAGGTCCATATTCAAGCCTGGTCTTCTGTGATCCTGTTGTGATGAAGGCTTTTGCAGTGGGGTAACATCCACACAAACCAGCAAAATCTTCTTGTGGCTATATTTAAATTGCATTTCAGTGCTATCTCTGTCTGCAGATGTATGGTTTCCAGATGAATTAACCTTGGTTATATATTCTAAAACAGCAAAGCTGGAATCAGTGAGATGTTTGAAGGACACCAGGGACCAATCACAGGTATCAACTGCCATGCAGCAGTTGGACCTGTAGACTTCTCACATCTTTTTGTCACCTCTTCTTTTGACTGGACAGTAAAGCTTTGGACAACTAAGGTAACTTAGATAGTTTAGTGGTTTTCTTTGTAGTCCTTGACACAAGGTGGTGCTATAATGTAAGCTACTTAAGAAGAAACTTCCGTAAACTGAAGTCAAATCATGTGAAAATCTCTAGGTTCCTAGCAGCAGTCCTGCAAAGAGGAGACAGCTGATGAACAGTTAATAGTTAATAGTTAATAACATAAAGCTTTGCTTTCAGATTGTACATCATTTGTATACTTCCGATCCATTATGTTCATCCTTTTGCCCTTTGTTATCAACAACAATTACAATGTAATCAAATGTAAATCACGTTGTAAAATCAATTACTTCATATTATGCATAAGGCAAATGTTTTGCTACAACTTTGTGGAGGGCTAAGGGACAGCACCAAAACGGATGTCAGTTAAACTCCATGAGGCTCACAATTGAAATATCTGTCATTCCCATTGCCAGAATTACCTCTTTCTCTTAGTTTGATGCCCTGAGGAATGCGAAGCAGAGTTAGAATCTCCCAGTAACAGTCTGAAGTGCTGTCACTGAATTATCATTGGCTTGCTTTACAAGATTCTTAATGCATTAAATTTACAGTCTCTTACAATATTGGCTTGCTACTGCTTGTTTTATAGTAGCAGCCAGCAAAAAGGCTGCATGCTTTGGAAAGCATCCCTTTAAAAAATGCCTCTGCAAAAAGCAGCCAAAAATCAATGCTATTATTAAAGTAAGTAAAAATGTGCGTCACTTTTTAGTTATTGCTGATAATGCTGTTGAAGTTCTGTATTTTGCTTTGCCCATTAGCTTTATAATTTTGAAGTGCAGAGTTTGGGTATTGCATTGTTATGCTTGCTTTTTTCAGAATAACAAACCTCTCTACTCCTTTGAAGACAACTCAGATTATGTTTATGATGTGATGTGGTCTCCAACTCACCCTGCCTTGTTTGCCTGTGTGGATGGGATGGGCAGGCTTGACCTGTGGAATCTCAACAACGATACTGAGGTGAGGCAGTCAGGTTAACTGTCAAATGTAGCTGGAAAGGTGTTTGTACGCTTCAAAAAAAAAAGTCAGGAGTTTACCATAGCGTTTTGGTTTGGTGTTTTGTTGCTGTTCTTAAATACTCTGTAGTTCCAGTAGTTTCTGCATAATAGATATCATTCTTTGATTACGGGGTTGTAACTCAAATGACTCGTCATATATAACAGCAGTATTTAATAAATTTAATAACAGCAGTAATTAAATTTTTACCTGTAACAAGAGTGCAAAACATCTGTCAGTGTAACACTGATCCATGTTGTGAAAGTGATTATAGACCTCCCCCAATATGGTCTTGGCAGCCTATAGCTTAACAGTGTGAACAAACCGCTTAGCCACACACCACTGTTGTTCCTATTGCCATATTACTATTGCCATAGTAATACTGCAGTGAAATTGTAATTTGTTTCTAAACTTAGAGAATTGAATGTTTTGGTTTTCTGGTGTGAGTTATAAACTTAATTATAGTATAAATCTTTTCCGAGACTTAAACTTGTTGGAGGTAGGTGAGAGGAAAAACCCGACAGATACTCAGTACTTAAATTTCACCTTCTTAAAACTGCATATAGAAGAAAGAGCAGTTCTGTAGGAGCATATGCCAGCCTATGGCTTCAAATTGGAAGTACCCAGTTCTAGCCTTTGGACAGGATCTGGCCTGCTGAAGCAGCTGACTTCATCCCTGCCCTCTGTCATAATCTTTCTTGAGATGCCAGGGCTCCTCCTTGCTCTCTGACTGAATGCATGTCTATGCCTCCTGTCTCATGACAAGAGTGCAGATGTGCCTTTTGGTAGAGGATGTTTGTACTTTGGCCAAGGGACAGAAGATGTGTTGGTCATGTTACTGGTGATAGCTTAAGGCCACTGAAAGTCTTTTGAGATCTACGTACTCTGCCTCAGTTGAAATGTTGGGCACTTCTTTTGATACAACACTGAGGCACTAGGTGTGTTCTGTAGTCTATAGCTTATGGAATCCTTATGCATTTTTAGCAATGTGTTTTAAATGGCTACAGGTGCCAACTGCAAGCATTACTGTGGAGGGAAATCCTGCTCTGAACCGTGTGAGATGGACGCATTCTGGGAGAGAAATTGCTGTAGGTGATTCAGAGGGCCAAATAGTTATATATGACGTGGGAGAGGTATGTATGTGCCATGTGTTGTGCAAAGTACATTACAAAACACTCAAGTTTCTTTGACTTTTGTTTAGCAACTTGCTTTTAACTTTTTTGCCCTATGATTAGAGGAATAAGGTTTAATTTTTATTTTCAAAGTAATGTTTCCTTTTTGTGTCTGTTTCAGGTATTCTAGCATAACTTTTTAGCATACTATCTGGCAGCCAATCAAAAAGTAAAAACACTATTGTAAGGCTGGTGAAATAAGATTAAAGAATCAATGGTTTTGTTTGTAATTTTATCTTCTTTGTAACTGTGGCACATGTGAATTCTGACCATAGCTTGAGAAGTACGGAACAAAAAATTTTGCAGTGAAGCAGTCTTGACTTCATTCCTACAGTGAAGCTGTTGCTATTGCAAGTATGCATACTGCAGTAGTACGTAACTGATTGATTGATTGGATGAGGACATGGCATTAGTATTGCCCCTTGGAGGCAGTCTCTCAGATGGAGACGTATCATGCAAGCTTGTAATAGTATCATTACATACTTAAATACAGGATCTTCAAATTCTGCTTCTTTTATTAGTTAGAGCTTTTGGTGTTCAGGCTATTTTAAAAGTTACACTAAATAAAGATAAGCTTTTCTGTCGGAACCTCTTCTGAACGTTACTTAAGCACTCTGCTGTTCAAAATGAGCTCAGTTTTTACTTATCAGTAGGTTTAAATAACGTTCTCTTTGTCAACAGCAAATTGCTGTTCCTCGCAGTGATGAGTGGACTCGATTTGGTCGAACACTGGCAGAAATAAATGCTAACAGAGCTGACGCAGAAGAGGAAGCTGCAACCCGCATACCGGCGTAAATCTTTAAAAATAGGCAGCAGTGGTAGACTTGTGAATGATTTCATGCAAATCTTAAGTGTAAGCATGTGTCAGTTCAAATAATAGCTTAAGGGAGGAATATATGGATTCAACTATGGACTTTGAAAAGGTATTAAGATCACTGAAAATCAGATCTTGCATTGTCACTTTTTATATATCAATTACAAGCACATTCTTGGATTTGTGTAACTTTTAATACAGTTAACTTTGACTTTGCAAGGAACTTCTTTTGCTGAAACACTAACCTGGTGTAAATTTGCCATTGGGCTTCTGAAATTTCCACTTTGTAACAGCATCTATTTCTGAAAAGTAACAGTTCTCTTTCTAAACTAAACTTTCTATATTACACAGACTAACCTTCATTAGGTAGTAAATCTCTGAAGCATTCTTTAATTTGAACTCTTCAAATTACCCATGGATATGCATGCATATGTTCCAAGTAAGTTTCATTGTTTATATATAGATAAGCCTCAGACTCTGGTAGTGGGTAATATATGTGAATAAAAATTTGTCTGTAGTTACAAACTTACTTGATAATTGGACCTGAATTAATGAAATACATATTTAATACCAAGTTCTTCTGTTTGAATTGTGCATTAAAAGGTGAGACTGATTCATAAATAAATATATGAGCACTTGTCAGATGTCCTGACCCCTAATCTGTGTCCCTTCAGTAGTTTGGGAGTAGAAAGTTCCTGGGAGCTGCTGCTTTCATTTTACTACACACATCATAGAGTTGTTTTCTACCCCCAACCTCCACTTCCTACCATGGCAATCAGCTAAAAGGAAAAAGGCTACTGTTGTCAAATGTTTCTTTTACAAAGGATAAGGAACTAGATTTTGACTTAATTTCTATAGCATGATGATTTGCATTCTGTTAACTACAGACTTGCTACTAATTTTCCGTATTAAGTTAAAGAAATATGTTTTCATTGCTTTTTTTATTGAAACAAAACCTCTCAATGGCTTGAAACAGAATGGTTGGAACTTCTGTTAAAGGTTAAATTTTTTGAGTACATCTTAGGACATTATAAAGTTTCCCATCAAGACTGGTGTGGGGCAGGGGGTGTTGTTTGTTGTGGTTTGTGGTTGTGGGGTGTTTTTAGTAAATATTCTGACCTGTACTAATTGGGCATTAAACCAGTATTGATGCCTTTTAATTTAGGACTCTAGGTTTGTTTCTGGTATTCTTAATCTGCTACAAGCTTATCATTTTGTCAGAAGAGCTGTTTTATATGCTTAAAAGTAGGAAATAGGTTTATATTCCTTAATGAGCTTTATGTCCAGAAGTATTCTTATTGTTTCTTCATCATTTGTGGTTTAAGGTTTTGGGGTTTTCTTCTATTTCTCCTCATCTCAGTTCTGTTACGAGCAGCTTGTAGAGACACAGGCAGCAGTAACAGCAGTTGTGTCTTCAGGAGGTTCTCTTTTTCAGTGGGTTTGAAAGTGAAATGTGTTTAGGCTTCCCTTGGTGTTGGCTTGTCAAAAGTCCCCCCACTTTTTTTCAATGCAAAGTCATGCTGTTCAGTTTAACATTTGCCTTGTATGTTTTCCTTAACCTTACAACAGCAGCTATCTTGAGAAGCATGTGAACTATAAAGAACAGGCACATCATGTGATGATTTTTACCCTTTAGGCACAAGGATTCTTCATGAGCAGAATGTTCTGTTTTCTTGCTGGTTTCTTGGGTTTGTTTTTGTCTTTGTTTTTTTTTACTGAGATTGTTACTTCTCATTTAATAATACATTTTCTTCAGACTTATATTTTCAGAAATCCAGTAGATAAGGCTTTCTTTCAATGGATTGTGGCATAAACATATAGGTCATATGGCATTAGTTTTATGTAATTTCAACCTTTTAATAATTTTCAACAAAACTATTCTGTATTCATTCCTGCTTGTGTTCCTCCCTCACAAAATAGCAAGTACAGGTTAAAAACGTAAAACCAATACCTGCAACATTAAGAGACCAACAGTGATGCTAGATACTGTAAATGATCATCCTGGGAGCCACACTGTCCAGTTTTGGAGCTGTAAGAAATACAAATGCTATCTTGCATCGTAAAGTCTCCTAAGGCCTTGATCAAGTCAGTCAACAAGCTGTGACTAAGATTAAATGCCAGTGGGTACCTACCATTTTTGTATCTATTTAGAAAAGCACAGAGCAAAATACATAGATATGGGAGAGAGTTCCTGGGAAGCCTGGCTCTAGAAAACTGCACAGAACAGGTAATTCTTTAAACAGGGGAAAAGAGGGGCGGGGGGGGGGAGAAGACGGGAAGCCTTCTAATGGGGTTATATATATGCATGTTGCAGAATAGAGATCAAACTCCCACATTCAACATATTGTAACCTGTAGCCCACTAAATATTATTCAGCACCAAAAGATTTTGCATCTTGCTTAGAGGCTAGAACTGAAGGAGGGCTTGTCTGTGTTTGTAGTGTTCAGTTTTTCAGAAGCCATTTCTTCATAAGCTGACTAAAACTCTTCATAGTGCCTAGCTGTCACCTGAGCAAGAAAATAACAGGACCTCAAATCAGTTTATACCACTGGGATACACTGTACTCCAGGATGTTTAACCCTGAAAGAAACATGTAAAACTAAAGATTGGACGTCATCATATTTCAGTAAGCAAGGCTGGAAACCCACCCACCTCTTCTCTGGCTACATGGAAAGGCTAACTGCCTTTCCTCTAGGACTGTAGAAATCTAGACTCCCCTGTTTCCTCTGACATTCTTGCATTTAAAAATTACACGAGATAGACTTTTGGCAGATATTAAGCCAGAAATAGTTCAAGCTTTTCCTTTCTCTTCTCTTTTTACTTAGCATTCCACTCAACTGGAATTCTAAAAAAATCCATTTTGCATATAAAAATAATATAAAAGTTTTGGGGTTTGGTGTCCTGTCCTGTCCCTGTCCGTCGTCCGCGCCCCCCCCCCCCCTCAATAACCTAATCTTTCAGTGATAAAACAATCAAAAATTGAAGGCACTCTTTAGTTACAAAAAGTTTTCCATTCTGGAAAAAAAGCACTCTGAGTAATAAATCCTGTAAAGATTCTTGAGTCTGCTAATAACTGGCAATTATCTCATTGTGTTTTAAATATGCTACCATAGAGGTAAGATCTATCAAACATTTAGTATTACCATGTATTTCAAGGTAATTCCTTGTTACAAAGTAGTGCTGCATAATAAAATATTGCATGTACTCATGTAATTACTGTGTTCTCTTAAACTTACAAGCCAGCACATTGCATTTTAATAGCTTTGCAACTAGCAGTATTCCTTCAGAGGCTGTGTCTTGTACTGTACATTCATTAAATGGATACATCTAATCTTTACATTTTGATCTGTAATCTGGGGAGGGGGGAAAAAAATAAATCACACTGGGCAACTTTCCTATAAACACAAAGAAGTGAATGAACTTAAGTGTTTAACTATTTTATTGTCACATGATTATTAACAAAACGCCTTTAAAACATTCTGTACATTCCAAACTATTTTGAACTGCACTACCCATTATATAAATGTACGTGTATAGATGCCATGATGTCTCTGTACAAAGATGTACAATATGTACAGTAACATTAAATGTGAGCTGTGCAAGGCAAAGCCTAGGCTACAGATTCATGCCACTGGTTAAAACAAGGCATAGAACCACAGCTTCAATCGGTTCCTTGTGTGCAAATAAACAAATAAATGCAGGTATCTATTAATAATTAGAAAGGAGTAATTAGATTTGCAAGCTCAGTTCAGCTAGAACAACATGCAGCTGACTGGAAAAAATATAGTACTACTCTTGTGAACTCTTTCCACTGCATCACGTGGTTAGGTTGAAACATCTCTTCAGGATTCAGCTGCTACTTTTTGGTTGAGTGCTGAGGTGATGCCAGATCGAAACTTCGGAAGATATAAACCAAATTTATTTTCTATACCAGCAAATGTCGCTGTAGCAAGTCTGTATCCACCAATGTGCTCAGGGTTAACAGGAGGAAGATCTGAAATTCGAGTTTTTGGCATAGGTTCTGATCCAGCAGGCTTGCTGTTTGAAGAAAGAAAAAGAAAAAAAGCCTTTCCTTTAAGTGTTTTCTTAATCCTGAATAACTTTACAAAATCTAGACTAAAGACTTAAGACTTTTGTCTGAGTATGGAAGACTGTTAAAGCTGACTTAATTAATTCACTTCTATGGTCAAGTTGTGAGTTCAGACCACTACTTAATGGGAAATCAAGGCCAAGACTGAAGTTACATTTTTACCGACAGCTTTGTAAATTCTTTTAACTTCCAGTGACACGGGGAAGATAGACAAAATATCGTGCTACAATGGACATACGAATTTTATGTAGTGTATTAAAATAAATATGAAATGGTTCTTTATCTCCTCATCTATTTAGAAATAACATGCACATTTCTTTCAATTATATAAGGATGGGGGGGATTTTTTGCATACTGTAATTTTAAGTACAGGTGCTCAAAGTCACCAAGTTTAAGTGGTGCCATACATGGAAAAAAGTAAGATTTTTTTTTTTAATTTGGCAGGTTTTTTGTGCAAGCTAGAAAGCAAGTATTTGACTTACAGGCCTCCAAAATCGACATAAAACCATCTCTGCAGAAGCTCATAAGTGACCAAAGTAACACCAAACTGGGGTGAAGATCTGAACACGCGAGCTGTTAAATAGTACAAATCATAGTGTCAAACAAAGAAAAGTTTCTTGGGAGAGAAGCTAAACATTTTTAACAAAATGTTATGTTTTTTGGAATCAGACATTGTAAATACTGCTCTAATTTGAGTCCTTAACAAAGCAAGTGCTAGTTTGCAGATTCAGGGTCAGCCTTAATATTCAGAGTGCATTTCTCACCTCCAGCTCCCTTCCAAAAAGCCGAAGGGCCCTCTTCCCTTAGAATCTTTCCAAAGCAGTCAATAACTCCACTGTAGGTTGTCTGACCGGCGCGAGCTGCCACTTGCAGTCTTGTCTTGATGACATCAGCAGGGGTTACCAAAGAAGCAGCAGGCACACCTTTTAGAAGAAAACCATATTTAATTTGCACAAAGAATCTTGTAAAAGATGAAATGCTTCTAACTGAAAAATACAACTGCAAACTTCAGTATTTTTTGCAAGAACTGGACATTACTAAAAATGCAAGTTCTTACACTTGATGCTAATAAACTGTTGTCCTTGGTATAATCCTTTTGAGTTTCTTCTAAGTTTAAAGGCTATAACTGATAGTAAAGAAAATAATAATAAACTATCAACAGCAATTCTCTCAACATCTTCTAGTGGTCTGTCATTAACAGTAGTTTCAAACAGATAGAAGAGGCATTTTTAAATTCACACATATGCTATATATGCAATGAAAGATATCCATGACAAAAATTAGTTGTGCAATCTTACTGTATTTGCTAATACTCTACAACGTATTTTGCAAATTACACAGATGATTGATCTCGGAACTTGAATCCTGCACATCCATTTGTTAAAGGTGTTAATAAGAAATCTACTACTTAAAATGCCTGTTCTACAGAAATATGTCTGTACTGCTGTTTGGACTGTTCTGTAGGAGAATAGATGCTGCTTACGTCAATAGGCAAGCCATAAAAAGGCTGAGGACAATGAAGGTGTTTTACAAGCCTGCTTAGTACCAACAGCGTGGTATTAGCCAACAGGGATGGAAGAACAAATCTCCACTTCCAAGGCACCACTCTCAGCTTTCTAGTCAAAGGAAAGGAGAAAGTTTTCAGAAGTGTACTCCACAGTATAGAACTGTGTTAGCTGAGATATTTCTGAATACTTCTGAATACTGTAAAAATTTCAACCTCTTAAAAAGAGGAACCATCTTCTGACTTAGAATTTTGAAATTAATTTTGACTTCTGTTGAACTTCTACTATTGGTTAACATTGAATTAAAAGTTTAACAAGTCACTGATTTGCACAGGTGATCATAAACTCTCAAAAGTGTTGCTGGTCAATTCAGGAGGTTTTAAAAGAAAACAGAAGCAAGGTAGTTAAGCCTACAAGCATACACCAATAGCAACCATATGCAGATTTTCCTTTACAGGCAGATATGTTCAGACTGTATTCTTCTTTGCAGTGCATGCATAACGGGAATAGATCGAGCAATTGGGAATTTGAAATTTGCAATTCAGAAAGGCAGATTCCTGTACACGCTATAAAACTAGGCCTACAAGATTTCCACACATTTTTAATAGGGTTCATCACTTAGTATGAGTGACCCAGAAATGCTAATCAAACAAATGAAGAGAAGCTGTGAAGTTTGCAATCTAAAAACAGTGAGTCTTTATATGAGATGATACAAGTTAAATAATAACATTTATGTGTGCTTCTATGAGTAGAGTAAGCTAAATAATTTTCCATTTCTGGCAGCTCTGCATTACTTGAGAATAAACAGGGCTACAATTCTTTTACTAGTTTCCTAGCTGGTCTCTCCCTTCCCCTCTGGCACGAAGAACATACCAACTGGCAAAGAGCAGGTGCAGCCAAGCTCTGTATCAAGGCCAACTTGGGAAACTGCTCTTTACACACAGACTGCTCATGACTGATGTATATATAGCGATTCCTTACGACTATAACAAGTAACAAAAGGTCTGTGCAGCCCAATGATGTTTCTAAACTGCACAGATTCCAACACTGAATCGTTCACGATTGAGGGGCTGCAGATACCTGTTTTTCATCCTAGTGATCTAATCCTCGGCAGTGCAGAATCTGGCCATCTGTATCCACATTTTTAAATGTCCACCACTACAGTTCCCACATCTAGTATTTTTATACCACTTGCCATTTAGTAAAAACAACTTTTTATCACAGCTGCCTATTCTCTTTATACTAAACATTTTTGAGAAGCCTTAAAATATTGTAAATTTCAGAGTATGATACTTTAACTTCAGCTTCTTTACAAACTAATGCCCCATTTTTAGCAATTACATTTAAACTAAGTTTCTTCTCAGTTATTCAGGAATCCAGAACTAGATAAGTCATTCTCTTCTTCGCTCTTATGATATCTCATTTTATGTTCATCAAAGATTCAAATTAGCCTTCAACTCTGAGAGCACAGTAACAAGTAAAACCCCATTGAGACAGACAGATCAAATTTGACTACAAGTTGCTGAGCTGCATTACGCTGTTTATCCACATTATGCAAATGTAATTAGCTCTCATCAAAATTACATCGCCTCCCACTAAGGATAACAGTGATCAAATTTAGATTAAATCAGATACAATGGTACAGTACCCTTCCTTTATATGGGGCTACTGAATGAATATTAAATATTACTCACTAAAAGAAAAAAAATTACTTCTAGAAAACATTCTGCAAAATTACCTGCAATGGCTCCAGCTGCAAGGAGATTAAGCCCTCCCACATGGCCATTTTCATCAGCAAGCATCAGTTTACTGTGAGCATAAACAGGAAAGTAGATTGCAGAAAAGGGAATGTCTCTGAGGAAACATGCTTTGGCACCCTGTCACACAGAAAACAGACATAATACAAATAAATTTTGTAAATAAGTTAAAATTGATATCCAGCAAGCAGCCTGAGCCCAGGAAGTACCAACTCTTTTGATCTACCAGGTAAATAACACAGAAAATAAAATGTCTCAGGAAACAGAAGACGTAGAGTCGAACTTGACAAAAGAATAAAGCACATCTGAAGTAAGTTTCTAGAATGAGGAAGATTTAAGGTTCGTGTCTAATTTCAGTAAGCAGTACGTGACATCAATCCTGACATCAGTACCTAGGATAAATACCTTTTACATATGATGTGTCCAAATGCAATGAAGAAAGTGACAAAGGTCTGTCCTTACGTCTTGCTGACAACAACCCACAACCACGGAAGCAGCAAGACAAGTCCTTGCGTGCCATTATTTCCACCAAACACAAAAGCTTTTCTAAAATATCAGTGAGGACTGTAAGACCTCATAGTGATCTCCACTGATCGTCATCTGGTTGACTGAAGAAGCTGCACAGGAAGGCTAGCAAAAAGAGGGAAACCATTGCAAAATGGGAGTCCTTTAGTCAAGGGAAGATACAGGGAGACAAAACTAGCGGCCTAAGATAATACTGCAAGGAGTAGGTCCTGGCCACAACCTGGCATTAAAGAGACAGGTTGAGTTAAAGAGAGTTCCTTAACAGAACTTTGCATGCTGTAAAAACAGTGGAATACTCATAATAAAACATACCTAATATTCTTCTTTTAGTAACTTCAGTCTGTTACCAACTGAAATAACTCCTTCTGTACAAAGCTCAAATAAACATTTACATGTCCAAAAACCTCATTTGCATACCCTGAAAGCTTTCAAGTTACAAAACCACCACTCCTGGCCTAAATACCCAACCAGTATATGCCAAGCCAGCAGCCTGCACACAACGGACCCACCTGAGGCCAGTCACCCAGTAGTTATAATAATAGACAGCACACGTTACAAACTCTACGTGGCTTAAGCAGAAGACCTGATAAAGAGAAACTCGTGCCTTCGATAATTTTAAATGCAGATACTTTATGCTCTAAAATGAGTTCTAAAGAACAGCAGAATTTTTAGTGGGCTCAATTGTTTAATTACTGCAAACAGAAATGGTAATTTTGTCCCATGTCCCAACACACCTGTGATCTTTAGGAAATGTAATGGTCATGAATCTGATCCACCAAATTCAAAACAAAAGCTTCAGCTCTAAAAGTAAATTTGCACATTTTTATAGTATTATTGCAGGTCTATGGAAAAATCAGGTAAAACAATGTTTTGTAAGTCACAGGTAATATAACTGCTGAATTTACGTATTGCCCCTTGCACTGACAGAAGATACAGGAAGAAATACTCTTCCTTGTTTAAGAAAACTAATAGCTTCTGCTCCATTACATCTGATCTGTAATGATGGTAGTAAGTGTACCTGCAGGGAAGGAATCTGTTGACAGGCATTCTGCTGAAGTACAGTAGAGCATGGACCTTTTTTTAGTGGAATTCGTTACTGACAAATCCCACCACTTAACTTCTTAAAAATCTGAATCCTACTAAACTCCACTACTGTTTCACTGCCGTCAAATTAGTAAGACAAAGAGAATATCCTGCTGCAAAGATAACAATAGAGATAACAGAGATTCAAAATAAATGTAAGAAAAACACACAGGGAAAGCTAAAGAAACTTTTCACAAAACCCCACCAAATGAAATGATCAGTGCCAGAAGCCAGCAGGTCTGCAATACAGGACTCCCTGGAGCTTGGCATAAAAGGCCAAAGGATAGAATGGGGGAGCATTTTTTTGTATCCCACTGCCATTAATATAGAAGTGGGTTTTCTTCAGTTTTCCACTGTGGGGCTGCCCTGCAGGAAGAAATTGGTTTTAAATTCAAAAGGTTTCTTTGTTTTTAACAGTTTTTGTTTCAACAATGTAAAAGTTTAGCATAAAACATAAAACGATGAAGCCACTCAAAGCAGAAATACATACCTTATAAAGACCAAGAAGGCCTAAATCTTTTATAACAGAGAGGGCACTGACTCTGGGTCCTGTGGTAATTTCTCCTGCTACTTGCAACCGAATCTTTACAATCTCCAGTGGATTAGTGAAGATGACCTGGGAAGCTCCTGCCTGCAAGCCCAAAGAAAAAGGAAGTAAATGGTGTTACTAGAGCACGTGGCGACAGGTTGACTTTTGCACAGTGCTGCATGCCTTCACTTCTCACTGCATTGGCTGATATTCTCATGTAAAAATATATGAGAGATATTTAATAAAGCACCTGTCTGGAAGTTAAAAGTCCCAAATCAGAAATCATGGGTTTGTACAAAATAAATTTTTACATTTATATGTTTATAGTCCACAGAGGTGGATTAATTCAGTTTGTCTCTGCTCTTCTCCTTGACATCACTTTCTTGAAGTCATGGCTGTGTTTAAAAGTCTATCAATCAGATATTACATGAAATACTAAACTAAAATAATCATTAGACTTGTGCTACTAGAGCATCAAACACATATAAAGAAGACCTTATGTTTATTCAATAATAATTCATCACCAATGTGTAGACATGTTATTTGCATTTAGTGGTGATGCTGTTTAAAAGGTAAATTTGCATTTAATGGTGTAATTTTAAATTATTAGAAAAGGTGTTTGGAGTTTTGTTTAGCAGCCTTTAATTGTTCTAAGTGGAAACAAAATATAGAATTTAAATAGGAAGAGTAACATTTCAAAATATGATACTAGATAGAAAGAGGAGTCACATCTTTCTCTGAGCTGAGCATGACAGATTTTACATGCAGGAAATAATCTGTCAGCAGGGCTGAAGGACTATCTTGCATACTTTCTAGCAATAGTGTTGCAGAACTGCTTCAGATTCTGCACTTTAACCAAAGACTTTCAAAGAACTACGTTTCAGATTTGAGAGAGATTCAGTCTGACAGTTCAGCTTCAGAAGCATGTAAACCTATTTAAAATGACATGTTTAGATTTCTCCCTGGTTTGCTGTAGGTACTACCATTCACTTCTGGATAAGTGTGTGGTTCATCACAAAACAGCTGAATTTTACTCAGCTTTCTTTTCCCTCTTCCTAAGCCATCTTTTTTCATTTAAAAATCAAAATCACTTCCTTAAAATTTATGGCATATAACCACTTGAATACAGCCAACTTTAAAAAGCATTTCTTCCACAATCTAAAAGCTCCTCTTAATCTTGATCTATTCCTCCAACCCATCAAATCTTAGTGAAGGAAAAAGATGCAAAACATCTGCAATTAAAGCTTTTTTCCACTTCTAAATTACCCAGGAAATAAACTCTCTTTGTGATGCTGGGGGGGTGTGTGTGCGTGAAGGAAAATCAATAGTCTGCTACAGCACCTCCTGGACAGCATGCATGGTGTTCTTTGCTAATTGATTCAGAACTAATGAACGTTAATCCTTTCTGCCTATAGCACAATCTTCCTCTCTCCAGCAGCAGGCAGAATAAACTTGAGATTAGCCCTGAAGCATGTCTTAGAAGCTGGTAACTTGAATTATTCTAGACTTGAGACAAAAGAGCACTGCAAACCTCAACAGCTCTTACTGAGAATGACCAAACACTCAGGTAGAATCTACGGGATGGGGGGCATGAAGCATCAAAATCTTCACTGACCAAGCACCCCGTACTTCACTGAACCTTTACTGAGCACAGTGCCATCCTTTTATTGCAGGCCCCATTTATTACTTCACTCAATATTGACATTTAAAATCATCATTGTTATGGCTTTACTAAAGCACCTTGACCCCAACAGTGGGAGATCAACCCCTGCTTTTGATTAATTATCTCCACTGTATTAGTTACTGTCTTTAACACTTTCTACTCAAATAATCAGTCTAGGTCGTTAATCTTTGTTTTATTCCCTCACTTCTTCACCCCTCTGAAAGAAAATCAAAGCCTACATTTTTGTGGACATTTATTGCAACCATCAGGAAGATCACTGGCACTCCCAGACCAGCCAAACTGATCCCATCTTCTGTTCCTTGGACTTAATGCATTGTGTTGACTCAGTTACCTGACACCACTCGTGTCCAAAGCCATTCTTCAGACTCTCTTCTCATCTCACCTTTTCCTTCACAGTTCATACACACCTATGCATGCAAGATGAAATGGCTGTCCTGCCAGGCAAAGTTCCAATCTAAATAAAACTTACAAAATTCTCATCTGGCAAGTTCTGTTAAACAATAACCAATTTATTTGTTTGTATTGCATTAAACAGAAAACCAATTTCAAATGTTTATCATTTCCCTACATCATTTTTAAAAATAATTTTGGTAGATAAAACATTAAGCAGAATGCTCTTATTACATAATACAATGCACCACACAAAAAATTCAAATAACTTTAAATTTAGACACTAAGCTAGAAATTCACTCCTTCTAGACAATTACCTGCTACCTGCCTATTAAATATGCATTCTTTGTTTACATATATATGTGAAATTCCATTTTTTCTTTGTGATGTTATAAATTAGCACATCCTGCAGAGCAGCCAAAATAACTCTTCCTATTTGCCTAACACCCACCACAGAAACACAAATAGGCCAATTCATAAACATTTCTATTTTCTACCCTGCATTCAATCTTCCTGCAATTAACATTCTCCTCTCCTAGGTGCACAACTGCCTACCTTTCTGTTAAAATCAGCAACAGCCCTCTTCTGATACAGAAATGAAAAGAGAATATTCTAAACACAACACATTTTAATAATTTAGTAGCAATACCAACTATATATACAATGTTACAAATTGTATATTGTTAATACATAATTATATATTATGACAATATTAATATTAAAATACAAGTTGATGATTGGGTTATTGAGCAAAATAAAATATAAGGAAAACCCTAACATATGCTTATATTATCAGTAGAAAACCATTTGAAAAGCTCTCTAATTACATTAGCAGTTTGAACATTGAGTATTTACAGTGTTGACAAACTTCTCAACAGGCAGCTTTCTCAAAAAGAGCTGTAACTGTCAAGATACCCAGTTAAATACTCCCTATCAGCAATATGTACCTCTATCCAAGTCTTGACTGTTCATACAGTTATACTTGGAGCTCGGAAAACTTTCCTGCACAGTAGTGATTTGATTCACGTGAAGAGGGGCACTGAATTCACTGGAGTTGCATGAATGAGTTAGGTCCTTAGACACATCACAAGTACAGATAAGACAAGCACTGACTTTAATATAGAACATGTAACACAAGAAAACTCAATTTTTCATTGTGGGTTGTTTTTTTTTAAATGAATGCGAGGGTTGTTTTTTGTTTGGTTTTCCTTTTTAAGTAAATGGTTGCTTAACTATCTGATGAAGAACATGTGAGGCAGAGGAGAGTGCTGCCTGGGGAGCAGAGGAAGAGCACTCCCCAGAAGAGGGTGCAGAGGAGAATGACACAAAGGATCTCCAAATCAAAATGAACTGGCAGCGTGCAGGGTTGCAATACAAATCTCCATGCTTCTGTGCAAATCACTGGCAATCATCGTCATTCTTTTTCAAAGTACGTTACTTCAGCTGTCAGCTATGTATGTTAAATACAAGTGCACGTGTATATACACACAGAGGTATACATTGCAGTCTTTGAATTTCTTTTGGAGAAGGTGCACTACATCTAGATTTTCCCCCCATAAAAACCTCCCTTCACACATAAATTACAACAGACACTTTAAAAAAGGTTGACAAATTTGTTTCTGAATGGAGGTTATTCATACACATCAAAAATACCAGTAATAAAAGCTTCTACTTAACCTTAATGTCATGTAAAATAACTCTACAAGGAGCAAATAAAGGAACTAAATCTGACAGCAAAGGTTATGAGAGAAAAGATGTAGTTTGAGATCCCACAGCAAACGCCCCATGACATGCCAAAGGCTGAAGGAAATACACAAATGACCCTGCAACATGAGACCTCTTGCCCTTTCCAATTCCACCCGAGAGGCATATGCTACAAAGGGGGAGAGGCCTATTTCAAGCCCTTCCTTCCTTCCTTTTTGAAACCACCACATCCTGGACCACAACTATGTCCCATACAAGCAGCTAAAATAAGATGTTACTTAAAAAGTCTTTTTTAAAAACATCAAAAGAACTTGCACTTCTTTCTCAAGGCAAAGCTGTCGTTGTTCATGCACCTACAGTAAGCTTACTGTCTCTTTTACTAAACAATAAATTTCTCCCTAACTTTAAATGTCCACAACAGAGATCAAGATAAAGCAGTAAAGTTTAATTCTGCTTCTAACTTTATCCGTTTACAGTATATTAAAAGAAGTAGAGTGTCTTCAAGATTTTGAAGGAAAAGTAGTCTGAAAGCTATAATCCTATATTTTTGTGTTTGTTAAATAAAAACAGTAACATTTTAAATTATTTTTTCAAAAAGAAATATTTGACACATTCTTATTTGCCTGATAAGCCTATATACATGTTTGTGTGTGTATGTGTATATATATATAAATACATATGAAAATTATTTTTACAAGTATACCAAAATATTTAGACTAAATGTTAGATTTAATGTTTAAATATATACAAGTTTTTAAATCAGTGGTAAATTTGGACCTCTATGTGTATGTATGTGCAAACACACACACACCCACCCCCCAACCTCTAATCATCAACAGATGCATTGCCTACACCTCCAAGAAGGGTTCTTAGACCCTTTCTGTCTGGCACCCCACATCCTCCTCCTCCCTGCAGCACAAATCGGAAATGTCTTTCAGATGAAACAGGATTCATCCATTCAAAATGCTAAGCACCATGCACATTGCATTGATGGGAAGAATCCATTTCTTCCTGTGTAACTCATAGCAATTACAGCTTAAAATCACAGCATCTTTGTCTGCTGTACTTATGAATCATTTACATAGCATTAGATGTCTACTTCAACATCACTTCCCAACTGAGGATGAACAGTTGCCCTACAGCACCTTGCCCTTCATGATGTACTCACGAGTCATGCATGTAAGCTCCTTTGAGAAGCACTGTCCATATCAGGTATGCGCTCTCTGCTTCCCCAGCCGCTGTCGGGATACAGGAAAGCATTGCCAAAGTCTCACTCAGCCCCCCTACAACTCAAAGCTAATGGTAGCTGAAAACTCCAAAGGCAGAAATGCAGGCTAATCAATGAATTACAATGAAATGTACTTCAATTAATTACAGTAACAGTAGCAAAAGAAATTGTTTTCTCTGAATATGCGTAAGTACGGATAGTGCTGTTGATGATTAACAAACCAGCCTACTCTTGGGAAGGTAGGAAGATGGGATATCAGTTTCATCCATCAGGGACCAGAGCCCTTTCATTGACAGGTATGACCTGACCGCTGTAACTGAGCTGCCCCACATAGCTGTTCTGCAGATTTCAAATACAGCTACAGCTTGGGAGCAGCTGGGAATATTTGGGCTCTGACAGAGCAGACCCTACACTTCCCAATGACATTTACATTGCCCAGCAGCTAGCTGGTAGGTTTCAAGGAGCACAGGGCACAGGCTGCCTGCGGGAGGTCCCTGCCCTGCAGAAAGGAAGGAAAGACAACAGACAGGCAGCTGACCATATAAACAGGCCACTGCATGGGCGGATGTCTTTGTTAACGGCTATGAGAATGAAGACACTTCCTCTTACTGGGAATGGGAGTTTATTCCATAACCTTACAGGAGCTGAGAATAATTGGAGTCTGAGAAGTAAGATTTTGGCCAAAGAGACCCAGTCTCTTGGAGTTACCATTTCTGGAGGAGGCACATGCCTGCAGGTAGTCCCTTTGCTGGATGATATAGCACTTGTTGCAGACACTCCAGAGCTATACAGCCTACGCAGGTTCTCTTGAATCACTACTGTCTTAATGTCAAATGTTTCACCTGTCCTCATGTGTGGGTCTTAGAAGACTGTAACACCATATGTAGGCTTTGATATGGCACCGCCATCCAGAGAGGAGAATTTGCTAGGTCTGCTGGAGCCCTTCCCAAGCTGCCTCCGCTTCCTTGCAAGAATTTTTTTTGTTCCTGGTTGAGGACTGTGGCATGCACAATGTGCTTTTGTACAGCTCGCAAGAGGGTGGGCCTTCAAAGGTCAGGAAAGCCTCTGCTGTAAACTCCATAAAATGGCTGAAAATATGGCTTGCTCTTCTTGCTCATCCGCTACCAGTGCCATACCAGAAATTATGACAAAGTGCATTATTCCTGTTAATCAGGAGAAGGTTCAACACTAAACACAGGCAAGTGATGGTCAGAGACAGTAATAAGTACATGTCTGAGAACTACGTATGGGTATAATGCTGTTTCTTCTGATGTTATGACAAGGTGAAAAGCATGTTTTGAGTTTAGCCTATATTTATAGTCTACTATTAGCAAAATATTTAAGTGTCAAACAATAAAGAAAAGCCACAAAAAAACAAATTACCCAAATCCAGATGCTGAAAATAATTTTGACATATATAAAACCCAAACAGTCCCACAACAACCCATCGTTTTATATTAACAGAGAAAAAAGGAATAGAATAAAGGAAAAAACAAAGAAGAAAAGTAGCATCACCCAAACAGAAAGTCTTGCGTGCCCCTGCATGTAGAAATGGACTAAGCTTACTTGTGGCACTTCCTTGGATGTAACTGTTGGTTATGTCTCATAATATTTTGTAGAAAAACAGTATACGATGAACACCAGAAGGGCAAAGATCAACACTATTTCCAAGCAAGTCAACATAAAAAAGGGCTGTCACAATGAGGATGAACAGGACTGAGGATGAGAAAGAGAAAGACTAATGGATCAACTTGCTACTGCTTTAGTCAACTGATACTTTCAGACTTTCAGAATAAACTTTATAGACTTCCTAATAAAGGTTCTGGTATTTAGGAAGAAGTGAAATTGCTAAAATGGAACTAAGCAGCAGTACAGACAGAAAATTCATCAACTGGCAAGATATCAGATGATCCAGAGGAGGCTACAAAGAAATGAACATCCCCGAGGTTGCTAAACTGCGGTCAACTCCTCTCCTACAAAGGCCAACTTTGTTTAAAATTCTCCCAGATTGAGTGAGATAACTATTATCTTGAAAAAGGAGATGAAAATATCGGCTAAGACAGTTAGCTAGAAGAAAGGGTTGCATTTGGACAGATTATAAGTCTGCTCAGCTTCACAGAAACGTCCAAATTTCTGAAAGCTTATCTGAAACTCAGATTTCTCCCCAATTTTTGCATGTTCACTACAGTAAGACAATAAAGTTATTTTGAAAAAGGAGTATCTACCAGGAAGTGGAAAAGCCTCTAATGTAGACTGAATTTAATATTATACATTTCAGTACAAAAGGATGTAAAATAATAAAAATGATTATCAGATGTTTGATTTTAATTATCAATTTAACCACAACACAGAGAAAAACACTAATGAATTATATTCCCTTCTGTTATAAATAACCTGTATGTGCTTTCTGTGTTACTGAGCTTTCCAGAAAAAGGTTAGTCTTTTGCTAGCTATACATCACAGCTGCTTTCTCACATTTCTCAGAAAATAAACTTTGTACACTGACAGGTGAAGACTCAAGCATGTACCAGGCTGCCAAATTCAATCAGGCAGAACTATAAGCAGCCTCCCTTCAGGGCTGCTTCTTTGAATTAAAAGTTTGCAGAGGTCAACAACCTTTCTGCCCCAGGTTTTGTTGTAAGCTGAGGAGGTTTTATACCAGCCTGTCAGACTACTCAACTGGAAGTTATTAGTGTTCTCCACTACAAAAGAAACCTAACTCAAGCCTTAAACATTTTATAGGGTTAACAACTGTTGGGGAATCCCACAAATGAAATTAGCCAACGTGCAAAACCAAACAAAAAAATCTATCATCAGTATCAGTTCAAACCACTTACAGATTGCTAATAGATCCACTGAATTACAGCCCTCAATCTCAACAAAAACACAATTTGTTTTTGAACTGTATTTAGATGATGGATGTAGTTAGTGTCTGGAGTAATGTAGCTACATTTTATATGAAGTAATTTAAACAGAAAATTCACTCATACCCGTTATCTGAAAGATAAGGCTACACTGTTCAGTTTTTCCACATTTTCACAAACAGAAAATTTTCACATATAGCAAGTTGAAGAGAGTATTTCTTTTCCTTCTTAAAATCTTCAGCAAGAAATAGGTTTTTGAAACTGTTCTAGCTTCCCCCCCCACATCGCTGAAGGAGACTCAAACATGATCTCTATAATCCATTCTCAAGGACTCCCTGTATCTTTCCAAACTAACCATGAACGCCAACCCAAGCAAAAGTATGGAAAGGGAGAAAAGGCACCCTCTCTTTAGCCTTTTGTGAATAAAACCACTGCTGAAACTGAAAGTTAGAAACTGGGCCAAAAGAAGTTGTTCAAGCACATAATTCCAACGGAACTCAACTCAGAATTATGCAAAGCTTTCCAAACAGAAAAAGTACTTTTTTTAGTTATTGTGACTGGGAGAAAAAAGAACAGTTCTGTTCAAATGGACAAAGCACACCCATTAACTGTCATTCCAACTACACTGCACGTGACCAAGAATCAATTTTTCCTAGGAATACAGGACAGATACTTACACAGCCTCCAGCAAGGATCTCTGCAGGGAGTGGAATGGAACCATCTTTCTTAGTAAATTTGTCTCTGACAAAGTCATTAACCTAATAAAGATATAATACATTACACACAATTTTAAGTTATTTTTCCTCCTTATTAACATATATCAAGTACATCTGTAATCATATATATTAGAGTGCTTGTAAGTGGTCATCTTTCACACATTTTAGGAAATAAAACCTGTGTATATTAACAAACAAAAGGATGCCAGGGGAAAAAAAAAAGAAGATACGTACAGTTAGCTTAATAGCCTTTTCTGGAGCAACACCTATCAGCTGTGGCAACAAGCCTATAGAAACAAAGACATCATAAGGCAATATTATCTTCCTAATACAGAAACTAGTATTCTGTAAGAGCTCTACAGAAATGCCTTTCTGCACATGGGATATCCTTTGAAGTGGATGGCATTTATGTATGTGATGCTAGAGCACTGCATATTCATACCAATATGATTTTATATTAAGATTTTTCTTGAAAATGGTAATGAAAAGGGTGACCAGATCTGCCTTCCACAACCAAGTCAAGCCTGATACTGTTGCTGTACAGAAGGAAAAAAAGGGTAAGGACTGAACATACACCTTGAATATGTCTGCTACATAAGAGTTTGTTTGACTTTTTTAGCCCCTTAGTATCATTTTCCCACAAAGCTTGCAATTATTTTTTTAAATAAGAGGGTAATTGTGAGATATACACATGACTATGATAAATTATCAACTCACTTCTACTTGACTTGCTAACCTGAGTTTTTTGAAGGCTCCAGTCAACTAACGATATAAAGTTGACTTATAGCGTTCGTGCTAGCATGTTCAGTCCAACATGCTAGCACGAACTTCTTTAAACCCTATTACTATTAAGTATTTTTTATCTCACCAAGAGGATGCATTAGTGGACAGAAACCGATTTTGAAAAGGCCCTTGCTCCTGGAAAATAGCTACTATCAAAATGAACTGCCATTTGACAAAAGCACATACACTTCTCTAGGACCTAATAGGTTTAAGAAAAAAATCAGTAGATGGCAGTCTTAACTTCCTAACACACAAGATTATAACAGCATCTGTTATTTTTAAATCCATTTTCTCCACAGTCATTTTGTCATATGTATAAATTATAAAACTTAAAAGGCTTGTTTTTATTAGAAGTGTTCATTTCTTAATGTTATTCCATGGTTAGGGAATATCAGTTTGTCAAAAGTGTTTGCCAGTTAACTAACAAAAAAAATCCCATGCTAATTATATCAAATATCAGATAACAGCAACAAAACTGTATTGATGCAGTTTTCCACTGTCTGTTAAGTGAAAAGAATGATAGCTAAAAATTCACCAAAAATGTTCAAAATTACCAAAAGTACTCAGCCTCCAGAATTTTTATATTACTTCCTTAAAAGGAAGCTCAGAGCAAATGCACCTAAATAGAAAGTGCAGCAGTTAATATATGCAGTGTAGTGTTTTCTTCCAACATAGTACTTCCTGTGTGATTTATAGACTTACTATGCTGAGAAAGGTAGTTATTAAATACAAAGAAAGGTTGACAATAACAAAAAGCAATGCTGCTCTCCCAGCCTGAATCTCTGATCTACCATGAAAAGAAAATCCAGCTCTGCAGTCCCCTACACTTTAAAAACCCAAAACTACCAGACAGAACACCACAAGACAATCCTCCCCATCCCTCCTTTTATGCAGCTGAACTCGTTGGGCACACACATTTGGTGTGCCAGAGAACCTGGGACCCTGCATGGTCTAGTGAGGGACCTTAGAAGATACTTAATTAGTTCTGAAGTTGGATGCCAGGATTCAGAAATGTAATAATTTTCTTGACCAAAAATTGTAAGTCTTTATTTAAAAATATGAACTTTCCAGTATGCATTCAGATCTATCTTTTAAACTGCGGTAAGTGACTACATTGTATCTTTATATTATAATATGATTAGGATAATTCATCTCAGGAATATAAGAATTCAGTAACAGACCCACAGTCAATTCCATAAATGTTTCTGCTGTTTAGTTTAATATACTTCCACAGACCATCTAGTTCTGAGTCCAACACTGCCCATTAACAGTAACATTTTCAAAACAACTACATGAACTTCTTATGCTAAACAATCTTAAAGAAAATTCTTAAACAGACTATTAAGAAGTTTAACAAGCTGACGTTCTTTCAAACAAGTGCATTTTTTCTCAAGTGTAAAGCATTGCTTTTAACTCATCAATGGAATCATCCTTGATTTCAAAGTGTTTGGGAAAGGTTAGAAAACAAAAATAAAAATAACAAATGATCAGTTCTAGAAGCTGCTGTGCAAAACCATATGGTTGGGGAGAGGGGCGGGAAGAGAAACAAAACAGTACTGTAGAACAGCACTGTAGAAATAGTCTCACAAATGTAACTCAAGGAGTATTTGCTTTTGTGAAAGATTTAGCAACAAAAAAGTAAAACAATTTACCAGTAAGACGTCATTTACGGAGATTACAGCTATTTCATTAACATTTTCACTGACATATTCCTCCCTCTACTCACTTGCATAGCAAAATCCTGCAAGATTACAAAAAACTCTTTAGCCAGAATCCACAGACTTTCACATGCAAAAACTTCTCAGATACTGCCCTTAAAGGACACTGTCCAGTGTCTTCATTGACAGAACACATTGCAAAGCAGAAAAAAAGGCTGTGACCATCATGGAAGTGAGTGACTTTGCTCCAACTAAAAAAAAAAAGGTGCCAATTAAGAAATACCTTACTGATCCTTATGAAAATTGTGCACTTCATTAAGTTATGTGAAATGACAATTAAAAATAGAGAGTTCAACTAAATATCAGTTTCAGAGGACTGGCTAGCACGTACCCTCTATGTAAGTCACCTTATTGATGTGATAAAAACCTGTTCAGAATCTTCTCCTAAGCTAAAAGATGATGTAAGATAGCTTTCAGTCTAACTGATAAAAGTGCTAAAAAGTTGCTTTGAATTCTTAACCTGTGTTTTAGAGGTATTTTCTTTTTTTAAATTACAACTTTTATGAGTTCCACTATTGATATTTTAAAGTAAAATAGAGCAACATAATACAATAGCAGGATGCAATTTCTTATTCACAGGACAAAATCATAAAACAAGTCCCACTACCTGCAAAAGTATGAGGCATAAGATCTGGCATCCAGTTTAACAGGTACATTTCAAAATTACTGTCTTTCATCTCTTTTAACAAAAAATATTTGCAGTAAAATGGATCTTTATTCTTCAGATGCTAATCTGCTCCCGATGTTTGCCCCCAGCCAAAAGTTACAGTCCTCAGTTTGTGAGACAACAATCATGTCCACAACACCCACACCCCAGAAATTAGGACTTTGAACAACCTAAGCAGCAAGGAGCAAATTAGTAACAACAAAAATATGCCCAGTTTTTCCCAGCAATTGTGTATGATGAACAGTGCTCAAGGGAACAAAAATATGCAGCTCTATGAAACAGAAGCAAAATTGTATGATATCAAGTTTCCTGGTTTTCCCTGACTCAATATACATATATTTTTTATTCACTTACCTCTGTAAAGACCAAAAAAGCCTTCAAAGCGCAAAACTTTTTTAAAGCAGTCAAAGCTGTTTTTATACATCAACTCTCCTACGACTGAACCAGAGGAGCGCTGATTCTGCATACGAGTTTTCACCAGGTCTATGGGATATACCGCAGTAGCACCAACAGCTGTAAGAAAGGATTTAGAGTATTATTTCTGCTACATCATTATTGGTGTAGTATATAATTATTATGATGGTTTTCTACAACATTTATTTAAACATAAAGAATACATAAGCTGGTAAGATCTCTGATACGTTGGAAGTAAGATAGGACAATACTGAAAGTCTAGAAAAAGTCTCAAGGAGAATGGATTACACTGTTACATAAAATAAGGTGCGTAGAACAAAGAAAACCACTCTGAATTACCTGTAAGGAAATTCGTTACTGGAGTAGAGTTTCAGAGGACTGTGGAGGGATACGAGAACAGAAGCGATAAAGGAAGAAAGGGAATGGCACAACCAAAAGTGGCTCCACCCTCCAATTCTTCACGTGTATAACCAAGAAATACACCTTAGATGAGACCAAGTAGTCTGGCAAAACAGTGTTAAACTAACCCAAGCTTGAAAATAGAAACCAGAAATATTACTCACCTCCAGCAATTGAGCCCAAAGTGAACCTGTAAGCTGACTCAGCTACCTGGAGCCAGATAGGCCTGCCTAACTCTCCAAAAGATTGCTGTGTGAGGAAAAGAAAAAAAAAAAAAGCTTGAAAATCTTCATGGGAAAACAAAAATGCCTGTGAATTGGCTTTTATAATGTTACAGAAAGAATCTGATAAAAATTGGTAGCTTTATGTTAAGGAGGGGAGGAAAAAAAGAAATTACTACGTAACTTCTATTACGCCTAATGAATGAAGCACATTTTTCAAATATTCCTTTCAGAAAATATTCTTCCTTACATATTCCTAGTATAACTGAAACTACTATGGTCAAGAAAAAGTAGACAGAAAGTCAAATCAACTTTGCTACTTTCCATTCTGTTGCCTTTGAATTCGTAAGGCATGGAACTCCCTCTTGGCTCAAATAAAATTCAGTATCTCAAAAGGAATTCAGTATCTCACAGACAGCATTTATCAGCACAGGATATATTTTAAAATTACATATACATTAATACATAGCATAAACATGACACTTCATGTCTTCGAAACAAAAAGTCAATTATTCCCCAAAGTATTCTCCACAAGACTTTTTCAGGCAGTTAGTAATTTACAGACACAATGATGACCTCACTCACTTCAATCACATACAATACTATAAATGTATTAGTGTTTTAAATAAATACAAGTCTGCAGAGAAAATATTTGCAGAGACTCATAATCATATTATTAGATGGCTATTAGAAACAAGGTAACTAGTAAACAAGATGTAAGTGTTCACAGACTTGCTCTATAAAGTATGCAAGATGGGCCAAATTTTCTTCCAAACATAAATAAGGGGATTAGAGAAGAATTTCTATTATGCAGTATAACTTGTCTGGGTTATGTAAGTGGCCAAGATATTAACTGTTAAATTCCATATTAAAGCAGATACTAAAGCCCATGTCCCAAACACAAACCTGTTTTTCTTAAAAGCACCCTGTGCCGTTAGCAGATGCACTCCTGACAGCACAGCTGGAATGTATACAGACCTCAGACTGCTACAGGCAGCTTTGCTCTGATGCACATTATGAATCCTCCACAAAGATTATCACATGCACATTTCACAGCTAACTCACCAAGGCTACTTAACTAAGTTACGTTCAGCTTATTGAAGCTCTGGAAAGTGGAATTTCCACAGAAAGACAGCATGTACCTCAGCATAAGCTACTCTGTTTGGACCGGTATTACATTGGATGTGCAAAAACCTGCCTTTATTGCATATGTTACACTGTATGTACACAATGTAGGACAAAAGCCTATGAGATTAAGATGGGATCATCACCTGTTATAAAACATGAATTATATTTTATGTGGTTTTTTCACAGAAGACAAAGATACAGCCAGCACCATTTCCTTCCACGTTTTCCTCCCCCAACAATACAGCTTAACAGAGAAGAACAGAGAAATTCTGGGCAGCACCAAAATTATAAACTGCACATATGGATCAGCATAATAAAGTATAAATCAAACGTATTGCTTTTACAAGCAAATAGAAGCAATAAATCTGAAGAATGTCCTCACTAGTCTCAAAACACTAAATTTTCCTGATCTTAAAAAAAAAAAAAAAATCACAATAAAACCAAAATAACCACAAAAATAAATTCTAAAATACAGAGATACCTCTTTCGATTCATGTAAATAAAAGACACATGCAATAATACTACCCTAAAAAGGCTTAGAAACAGGACTGGTTCTTCATTCCACAAAAATTTTCTCCTAGTTTAACACACCTGCTTCCCTTTAGCTGTTTTAAGGTTATTCTTTTTCTTCTAAGCTCCACATCAAAATCCAATCATTACATTCAGACATTAATCTTAATGAATATGTTGCTGGATGTTAAAAATCAAATTCTTTGTGAAGGAAATGGCACTTTTATATTATTAAATAAGTGTCCACAAAGTTTGCAGTTTACTTGTGTGTTCAGATGGATATGTAAATGAATGTAATTAATGCTATAGCTTTCAAATCATGAATATTTATAAACAGAAAATTACTGTAGCTGTCATCCTCATAGGATATTCAGCTGCTAGGCTTTAAGAAAATCTTACACAATGAAAAAATTGACAATAAAGTAAACATGGTTGAAAGCAGGCTAATTTCCATTTCCACCAAATCTACAAAGACAGAGTGAGTTTATGTAAAAATGTAGATTCTCCTTTAAGAAGGCATTTTAAAATCACATAAAGATGATTACAGACTTGTTTTCATTTTCCAGGGACAGCTGGACCTCACTAGAATGATATTCTCTCTTCCAGAATGGGATATCTTTCATTTTATCCATACAGTTAAATAAAGTAATATAAGGTTAACTTAGGATAAGGTCTAAATAAGACTGTTCCTTATAAAACAAAGAAAACAAAATTACTTTGCTTTCTGCTGTGCTCTCTTAACACAGAACGTAGAATAAGATGAAAATATAATGTATTACTCCAAGAGTGTGAAAAGAGTGTATTCTGTTTAGTGATGAGTGAAACTATAATCAATGAGCTAATTTTATAACTGCCAAGCTACAAAGGTAATTCTGAAGTGTAAAACAAAATGAGTTAGTATTTTGTCTACTCAGAAAGGTGAGTGCTACAAAGACACCAATTAAAACCAAAGTTGGCAGTTCGGAATGTAATTACAAAACTTCATTAAAAGTATTTCTCATTAGTCTGGATAAACATTGCATACACATTTCTGCGTCAATCCATTCCATCATTCTGGTCTTGAGGAACCCGTAGGAAGGCTGTTACCATTAAGTAGATTTTGGACACTTATTTATTGGCTCAGATATGTCTAATCGACTAAGGACACCAGTGCAGTAACATTAAGAACAGACCAGACACTGCGTTTCAGACCAATTTGTTTGAAAGAGAACTGAATGATCAAATCCACCTGTAATAACAGTATGCAAAATACACTCAAAGTCCCACATATGGAAGACTTGCTATATTCCATATAGGACAATTTTTCAACCATAGCAGTTGAACTAATTCAAGATTTTCCTGTCACTGATACATATCCTAGATTTTGTAGTGGATATAACTGCTTAAAGGAACCTCTTTGCAATACGCATAAAAAGTGAGCTGAGAAATAAAAGGCTGTATAAACGCAAGCTTTCATTTTCAGACCGACTCCTGGGACCCCTCATCCACTGGCAAATACAGGACATTCACGTGGCAAACAAGGCACAGGTGATTTTCTCACTGCACTGCCACTTTATCTCAGACCATCCTGCAGCAGTACTATCTGTCACTGGCATCACCAGGGCAGAGAATCTGCATTTCACTTTATGGGAGACAGTGTAGATTTGAATGGCTGACAAAGGTATTGCTGCCAGCTGCATATCCTCCTGTCCCAACAGCCCAGATGGCTGAGCTACTTCGGAATCAGTTGCTGAATCACTGCAATTCAGGAGCAGCATTTTAACGCAACTCATCACCAGCATCAGATTGCCATAAATGCTGAGCTGCAAGATGTGGCCATTCAGCAGCTGATTCGTAAGAAGTTCAGCTGTCTGTGTACGAAGCGAGGTGTGGGCAGCTGGGAGCAGAACCCAGCCCAAGCCAGGCTATGCCCACTTGGGAATCAGAGCCCTTGGATGTCTTGATAGGCACCCCATAAACTTTTAATACAGACTGAAAGAGAAAGAATTAGAGTTGTTTAGACATTGTAAGAAAATGGGAACCTTCAAGATGAAGAATTATATTTATCTACTGAGTACACAAAGATGTATTTAGTCAGAACTATGGGATATGCTCATACAAGATCTGAAGAATTATATATCCTACTTCCCTTTGTATATTACAGAGGGATGTGGAGACATCCTTAGAGCAAAATGCGCTGGTTCAGATCAACACTATTGTATTTTCTTGTAAAGCTTACTCGAGAATGTACAGCTCTGTGTGGAACTGCCAATTTCTCATGAAGTTCTAACAGTAAAAATAAATAAAAGATTGTGCATCAGAAACTTTTAAGATCCGATCCTATTTTTTTTGTTTTGCATAATAAACACCAATGTGCAACCAGGCTATGTATTTTATGATTATGCAACCATGTAATTCACCATGTATGTACATCTTCCTTTCTGAATCTGCTATGTAACCGTTTCAAGGATTTTCTTGAGTGCATTATTATCTTTATGTTATTAACAGCTGAGTTAATTCCCCCTGAACTACTCTTGTGACAGCAGCCACCTACAAAATGCTCCAGAAAAAGGATTTCTCTAGAATACATCTGGAATGGAATGGAATATTTCTACTAGCAGCACAGGAGATGCCCCATTATGTTGCGAGCTTCAATATCAGCAGTAGTTCAGGTTCAACCTTAGATAAAGGTTAAGGTAAAATCCAATTCAATACTTAACTAGCGTTAGACAGATCTGCTTGCAAAAGAAAACCTCTCAGATTACATGTTGAACCAAAACTATAGCGAAGATAAGCCCCCAAAATCTAGATTTATTTTTAACACAAACTTGCAAACTATACTCCTGAAAGTGAGCAGTATGGTACCCACTAACTGTGGTGTAAAGTCTAAACATAAGCTAAACACCTGCATAACGTTTGGCCCTAAATCTTCAGTTCTTACAGTTGTAAAAAGAGCCATCAAAGTAAGAAACAATTTCTATTCAAAATCCTACTGCACAGTCTGGGACTCTTATGCTGTACTATACATGTATATGTTTAATAAGGAAACTATGATAAAAGCAAAGCTAGTAAACATGAATGTAAAGCTCTGGTGAAATAGAGGTTTAACATTCTACTGCAATATTTTTCATCTTCTAATTCTCCCCTTTTCATCAGTCCCAATAAATTTGAATTCCCCTTCTACTGTCTAGGTCAGATAGCCAACAAGTACAGTAAAACTTGATTATAATTTTAGATAAATGGTTAAGCCAATCATTTAATCCAATTTTTCAAAAAAGAACACATTTATAAGCCTTGCATTTAATACTCATATTTTTTACTATCTAAAAATAATATTATAATTACAGAGTTAGAGTACTTAATGAAGTGAAAGGCCTTTTCAGGAGTGATCAAATGTATTCACAGTAAGGAATCCAAGTATCTATACATGCTCATGTCTAAACAGGCCATCCTTCAACATGACATCTAATATCTTGTTTAGACACATACTCAATAGTCTGCCCCATTTCTATCCTTATAGCAATACACACAGCATGTTGCACTTGTTGGGAATCTGTTTAAAGCTTATTTTTCATATGCAAGTACATGTAAACATTCACTTAACTTCAACAATTTTATTATATGTGTCACTACTACCTACCTGCCTCTGGAGTTCTGCCAAGTTGTAAGGTAATGCACCTTCAGCCAGTGGTGCTATCCTCTCAATATCTGCCAAAGTTAAGCGCCTTTACACAAGGCAGAGAAAAGCAAATTACTGTTAGATAAAACATCAACATTCAATACAGTATTCCTGGCCACACCCCAGAGAATACATCCTGAGTTTAAAAAGAACCACCTGTCATATTTGAATGCACATCTAAGAAGTCTGCTACACTGCAATAAAGAATCCTTGGAGTTAGAAAGGCATTCTCTTCTTGTAGCTCACAAGTGGAGATAAAGGGAGCTTGGATTATTCAGAAGCAAGTTCTTGATTACTAGTAATAAAGGATATAATACACAAATTAAACTATTTCTAGGTGTCCCTATCTAAGATTTCACATGCGTTAAAGACCCAGGCAAAACATCATCAATACTTAAAGTTAATAATACCAGTGTATTGTAGCCTTTTGGGACTACTGTAATGCATTTTGCTATTTTACATGTATACCTATAATATGACAATTAATAATTGTGCTCGATGTACACAATTCACTTACAAAACCCATGCATACACCAAAGTCAGTTTACATTGAATAAATTACTGTAATGAAATACAATGGAACACACAACTTTTAAAATTAAGATGAAAATGAGTAGTTTTCACACAGAAAACAGCAAAATAATGACTGTAAAATGATAAAATTATTATGTTACCCAGTAACATTGTATAAATCTGCAAGTTGGTAGAGAATATCTATTTCCAGTGGTGTAACTTGTCCAAATCGGATTGCAAAGTGGGTAAACTCCTCTGGATTTAAAAGGGAAAGAGAAATAACACAATTGTGTTATTTGTCAAATTTCCTCTTTAAATGCTCACAAATAACTTTAATATCATAAAAATGAAAGCTATCACCAAGAAGCAAAATACATAATGCAAAGGGAAAAGATATCTTTAGGGGAACATCTATCTTGAAACAGGCCTTTTCAACACAGAGCAAGTCTGACTCCACAACTCTGATTTATGGTAAGAATTCATCAAAGTCAACAAAAATCCTCATATTAGCAAGCTTAATAAAACCACACCCACAATTTGTGGTTCTTCTTTCTGAAGTTCTGCAAAACAGAACAGAATAATGGTCCATTATTCACAGCTTTAAGGGCAACTAACTTATCTATTGCCTTTATATCCAGATTTCTTTCTCAGCTAGCTCTGAATGACCCCAAGCTTAGGTATTCATCTAGCCAAATTACATGACATGTTCATGACATAACTAGCAAGCTGCAGTAAACAAGTCTGAGCAGTGAAAACACAGTAGCTTTTCTTCACAACACAAATCCAAGCAAGATGTATTTATGCATCTGCACCAAAAAACATTGCTAGGCCATTTGTTAGCACAATTTGGAGGATGAGGAGAAGCATTTTATGCTTTCCTTTAGGGACAAAGGTATGCAGAGCATATGAACATAAGCCAAACAAAGAAGAAAAAAAAGGAACTTGGCATGCTTTGCTGGTCCCATCCATACAGGTAATAAAATTGGTGATAAAGTCTGTCATTAAATGACTACAAAAGCAATCCACTCATGCCTGCGGCAAGACTGAAATATGGCAACCTTTCATATGCACAGGGATTAGCTATGTCCTAAGTCATAAACTGTATATAAAACCACTCAGGCAAGTAAGCACTAAGTAGTCATAAATTATTACCATTTTTCTAAAAAAGATTTAATTATGGATAAAGTAACTAGAGCTAAACAACATGGAGATTACTGATAATGAATTTTCAAACTTAATCCATTCTATCACATTCCCTAGGAACTTTCTATCTCTAAGCAACCATGCATCCCTTTCAAGGAGTGGTAAAATCCTCCATAATATACTGACTTGCAGTTATCTATTCAAACTAATAAGGCCAACACGGCTCCTGCCAGAATCCCAATTCTTCAATGAGCTAGCTGAAAATCATTACTAACCTGTGAGGATGAAAATCACCCTTTAAACACTTTCACAGTAGCCCTAACCTTGCATACTATTGCAGCTTCTGACTTGCCTTAACCCATATGCAACACCAGATTACAAATTGGACAGAACTAAAAAATGTAGAAAATGTAGTAAAAAATGTAGTAAAATGTAGGAAATATACTTTACCTTTTGTGACTTCAACATCTTTTCTTGTACCTGCTATATTACTGTATATCTTCCTAACAAGATCCATGTTATTCAAAAGGGCATTAAATGCATTGAAGTAGGAGAAGCTGACCTGATGTGAAACAGTTCCACCAGCTACCTTTAAAAATTAAATGAATGCAGTTAAGTGCCTTAAGCCCTTTTACAAGATCTTATTACAAATTACAGAAACATCCATTTGGGCAAATAAGGAAAGAATTAAAGAGATCTTTCTATTCCTGTAACTTTAAGATATTTTTAATAGAAACATGAGGGGAGAATTATTAGACAGGATACTATTTTTTGGTAAAAACTGAACATTGAAACAATCAGGAAATAATCATTTAAGTAGATTATTATTCAATTTATCTGATACACTCACTAAACGTGTCACAGTATTTTTCTAATACTCTCTATTTCTAATAGAGAAATGCATGTAAATGCTACTTTAGATAAAGGCATGAACTGACTTCTTGCATCACATACAGCAGTGACCATTTATTTAGAAGTCTAAACTTTGTAGATACTATAAATTTTATGGAAGACAGTATGCCTTATTAGTTAGGCAAGGCAAGATTTATAGGTAAAATAGTAAGATAAAAGTTATTACAAAATCACAGAATCACAAAATCGTATAGGTTGGAAAAGACCTTTAAGATCATCAAGGCCAACCGTTAACCTAACACTGCCAAGTCCACCACTAAACCATGTCCCTAAGCACCTCATCCAAACGTCTTTTAAATACCTCCAGGGATGGGGACTCAACCACTTCCCTGGGCAGCCTGTTCCAATGCTTGACAACCCTTTCAGTGAAGTAAAATTTCCTAATATCCAGTCTAAATCTCCCCTAGTGCAACTTGAGGCCATTTCCTCTCATCCTATCACTTGTTACTTGGGAGAAGAGGCCGACCTCCACCTCCCTACAACCTCCTTTCAGGTAGTTGTAGAGAGCGATAAGGTCTCCCCTCAGCCTCCTTTTCTGCAGGCTAAACAACCCCAGTTCCCTCAGCCGCTCCTCATCAGACTTGTGCTCCAGACCCTTCCCCAGCTTCGTTGCCCTTCTCTGGACACGCTCCAGCACCTCAATGTCTTTCTTGTAGTGAGGGGCCCAAAACTGAACACAGTATTCGAGGTGTGGCCTCACCAGTGCTGAGTACAGGGGGACGATCACTGCCCTAGTCCTGCTGGCCACACTATTCCTGATACAAGCCAGGATGCTGTTGGCTGCCTTGGCCACCTGAGCACACTGCTGGCTCATATTCAGCCAGCTGTCAACCAACACCCCCAGGTCCTTCTCTGCTGGGCAGCTTTCCAGCCACTCTTATTACTTTATATTTTATATAATTTTCATTCTTACATACTTTTTATACTATATACTTTTAGATTATAACTTTTATGTCATTGCTTTACCTACAGATCTTGCCAGACTATCACAGCTGTAACCATTCTACCTCTAGAATCTACATACTGATTTTCCAAATTCCGATCTGAAAAATAAAAGAATGTAAGAGTATATAAAAGGACAAAATCGTAAGTAGTCTCCACCTTTTGAGATCTGTCATAAATTCAAATGTAAAAATTAGATGGTTTTGTCCTAAATGAATGTTCTTTCTGTGCCAAGTACAGTTTTGCCCTGCTTCAGTGGAAAGTATAGTAGACTAACTCAAACTGTTTCCAATGGCACTTTAAGCACGTAAACCAGACTGCCAAACTTTTCCACTGCTGCAGCCAATGAGTGCTGCCATGTTTCACCCTGCCCGCTCTATTGTGAAGGTGATAATCTCTAGCACCAAGGCAGTGATAAACAGGTAGAAGACGACAAAGTGGGAGAGAAGCAGTAACATCTGAAAACATTACAGCTATTGAACGCTGAATTCAAGGCACTTTTCTTTACACTTACTGAAACTAAATTTTCTTCCACAAATGGAGTTAGCATATGCGAGCGAAGGGTAACCATGATGTCACTGAAGTCCAGCCCAGTTATCATACCACTTTTATTTTTGTCCTTCAATGTGAAGGCTTGTCTTGCATGTTCTGACTGCAGCTCCTAGAATGAATATTCAGAAATAGCACATTAGAAGCAAATTTTGTAACTCGCTGTTCACAAAACTCTCACTAATTTCATATTCTTACAGCATGCCTCAATACATCTGTGCATGTAGACCACAGCACAAATGCAGTTTAAACTTAAAGGCCAGCTCAACTAAAACAAGAAGTCTGCATACTGATTCTATCCACAGATTCATTCCTCTGTCAAAGAAAAGCCTCAATTCAACTGTAAGGAAATATGCACTTTCACTAAATGATCTGAGAAATAAACTTCACATACCCATGTCCAGTCTGCTATCTATTCCTTTATTAAATACTTAACTACTAGAGAAACTTCTGATATTGATCTTAAAGACTTGAAGTAAGCTGATCTCTTACACATCCAAGATGAAATATGACTGGGCTATTATAAACTAACTCATTGAAAAGTACTTGAAAATAAACAGGAGGACAGTGAAAATCATATAATATAGATTTAGATGGCCCGCAACAGCTACCTCCAATAATGTCAGAAATGGTGACTCATTTCAGGCAATTTAAAACTCCTATACAATCTGTAAAAACCTTCATATAAAGCACACTGCAGTAACCTAACCTCAAGATAATAATGATGGTTGTAAATTCTATGTCCAGAAAAAGTTGTTTCCTTCTATTCAAGCAAACAATAAAACACATTCAGCTGTCATTCAGACCTCTAGAAGCAGCTAAAATAATAACTATGTTCTGACAGACAATAAGAAGATGGCAAACTATCTAGCTTATATCACCTTTACAGTAATTTCTCAAGTCTCATAACCTCAAGATCAAGGTTTTCTAGATCAGAGTGCAACAAGCCTGCTCTGATCCAAGTCCCAAACCCCACAAGATGCTGTCAGACCAAAGAGGAAAACCAACCTGATCTAAAAGGAGGGACAGCAATATCCAACTTGTGTACATATTGAAATTACCGCAGCCCATACTACCCTTCCCTACACTAATGGTTTTTATTATATGATGACAGTAAGAGGTTACTGTATCTTACATGACAGTATCTTGGAACAATAAACATAAAAATAGAACAGGCAGTTATCACTTTGCTCTGGGTTCCCAACAAAAAGATTCTTCTCACTAGCAATCTGGGTTTTTTCTGCACTAGTGTCCTGAATTTGTGCCTGGGATCTCTTAAAATATGTAGTATCAAATGCAGGACACAGTTTATTCCTTGAAAGTAACATCAAGTTATACCGCAGCCTTGAAAGACTGTGCCAAACTCCCGTATCTCAATTTACAATATAGACTTCAGATCCTATCTAGTTAGACATGTTTTCCTGGAATCTGCTCTAGATCTAGATACAGCTCAGTACAGGAAGGACATGGACCTGTTGGAGCAGATCCAGAAGGGGCCACAAAAACAATCAGAGGGATGGAACACCTCTCCTATGAGGAAAGGCTGAGAGTTGGGGTTGTTCAGCCTGGAGAAGAGAAGGCTCCAGGGAGACTTTCTTGTGGCCTTTCAATACTTAAAGGGGGCTTATAAGAAAGATGGGGACAGACATTTTAGTAGGGCCTGTTGCAATAGGACAAGGGGGAATGGTTTTAATGCAATAGGAGAAGGGGTAAGGGTTTTTAACTAAAAGAGGGTAGATTCAGATTAGGTACAAGGAAGAAATTTTTTACGATGAGGGTGGTGAAACACTGGAACAGGTTGCCCAGAGAGGTGGTAGATGCCCCATCCCTGGAAACATTCAAGGTCAGGTTGGATGGGGCTCTGAGCAACCTGATCTAGTTGAAGATGTCCTTGCTCACTGCAGGGGGGTTGGACTAGATGACCTTTAAAGGTCCCTTCCAATCCAAACTATTCTATGATTCTATGATCTATTTTTATCCTGGACAATAATCACAGATTATATCAAAGCACATCTATCACTCCCTACTTTTAAGACATTATGTCGGAACTATTTTGTACCAAAGGTCAGCTCTGGAAGTGCATAATCTATTTTTCTTCAGGTCTACTAGACAAAAAACTTTAAGTTTTCATCATGAGGTGATCACTGCATGAGATCATGTTTTATCATGAGGTGATCACTGCATATTAATTTATGGAATTCAGTGCCATTACCTACAATTCTGTGAACTCCTTTCTCATGAATTATAAAATGTACATTTCTCCTACTTTCCTCCTTCTCCATCCTTTATAACTGATGTCTTCCTTTACTTCCTTCTAGTATAATGTTAAATTCATAATATGTTTTTACTGTAACTTTTTGGTTTAGCACAAAGTCCATTCCTAGGAGTGAGATCCTTTAAAGCCTGATTCCTAGAGGGTGCTTCAGCAACATCTCAGGAAAGCAGATTTGCCTCCTGCGAAGTTGGCTGTATTTAAGACCAAATTCCCAATATATGTGTGGTAGCATGCATGCCAGTGAGAGAAAAAAAAGGGTAAGTATTAGGATAATGTTTATAAAACTAAAAGAAATGTTAAAGAAGCTAAAACCTTTATATGGGAGGTTATATGGTTAATAACAACTGCTTATATTAAGCACGCAATCTTTCTCTGGTAGAGGTTAGTTTTGCTATTAAATTCCTCTGACAGAAAAAGTAGACCCTCAATCCAGTTTAACAACAATCAGTAAAATGCTTAATTTCAAAAGCAGCATATTTAGTCCAATTTTTTAATAGGATGGTATTCGAGTTAAAGCACAACCAGTACACACTGTTTACAGAACTGGTATGGAGAAATAACAGTTCATCATAACTGTCAGGATTAGTATCAGATAATGATTATCACTGCCAGAATAAGCTCAAAATTTATAATGGTATTAGTGTATTATTAGAAGTGAAAATGAATTTCAGTTCTACTTTGGAAGAAGGTTAATAACTGACCTGAAGAAACTGAGTGAACTCTGAATAGTTAAGATGCTTCTTCCTGTTATGTCCAAAATGCAGTCGAATGAACTCACAGTCCCAGTTGAAGGGGATTTGAAGATGAATAATACTTTGTTCAAATATTTCTTTGACATTTGCTTTGGGGGAGGGAAAAACAACAAGTCAGCTTTGGGGTACAGTAAATCTCAAACATTCCAGGAAGGATACAAACAAATGATGTTTTAAACAGCTGTTTAAGAAGTGTTTTAGTTTGTTAAGAATAATTGCTAACCAAACCTTTACAGACCTGTACAAGAACACATTTGCGACACAACATGATACTTCTTGTATTACTGCATAAAACCTTGGAGTGAGTGTTTTATTTAGTTTTAATTAAGAAGCAATTTCCCTCATACATGACAAATAAGAGCTATTTTGCATTCTGATATAAAAATCAATAGTGGTTCTCTGTCTCTGCTAGGAGTCAAATTAAGCCCTTTATCAAGAGCACGAATACCTGCACTACAATCTCACGTGATATTTGTCATACTAAGTATGGTTTGATTGAAACTTGATTATTACAATCACACTGTCTGACTATGTCTATTGAAGATAGGTATAAGAAATGCCATCTAAAACATATCATTAACTCAGCAGAAAGCACCTTATTAAAAGCTTTTGATAAAGCCTTAGCACAAAAATCAAATCCTATAAAACATAATTGGTAGTCTCAGTTATTAAAATGTTTTAAGATAAGTGAAGATAGAGATGTCCTCTTTTAAATGAAGTAAAGAAAAAAACTGTCATTTCAGAATATGGAATTCTCCATATGTATGCTGTACAACTGAAATCTCAATGCCAAATGTATTATCTGAATTCAGTCAAAAACCTCATCTGAAAAAAAAGCATGCATTATTCATACACAGCATTGCCATACTGCAAAAGAAGCCTGCTTTTTGTGCAGATTGTCTAACCACATAAACAGTATAACTGGACGTCTATCCACACCACATGAACACTTTTCAAAATCTACTTCAAAGTACCTGAATTGATTTGTTTTTATCAACTAACCTAGAACCTCCTAACAACCAAAATAAAATGTGGCACGTAGCTTAAATTTAAAACAAAGCACAAAATATTTTAGCGGAAAACACACCTCTTCTACGTTTAGAGTAAACAGTTCTGCTAAAAGACAAAATGCAATGAAAAGCACTTTAATATCATTTGATAATTCCATCAAGAGCTATTTACTTGGAGTAAATGTGTTGCTTTCTCTATGCTAAAGGACTACTTGATTCATTCATTCTTTCAATTCTATAGCCATTCTACTAGTTCTAGATTAAATCTAGGCAAATCACTATATGGTTTTATCTTTTCAGTGGGGAAAGGAAAGGGAATGTTCAGAACAAATCTGTCTCAGAACGGGGACATACAAAGTAGGATTCCCTGGCTAGATCACCTGCTTCACAGTTAGTTTGAGATTACATATTCAAAGGGCAGATTATGGCTAGTAAGCGATTTAACTGTAATTTAGCCCTTACTTAAAGGTCAAATACAGACTATAGTAAAAAAAATGCAATTTAAACCATAGTTTCCACTGCAAGGTAGGCTAAAGGAGTTGTTTGGATAAACAGGAAACTTAAAAAACTACCCTGACTACTTGTAACTGTCCACTCATATCTATTCACTGGTATCAATATGCAAAGTGAGGGTTAAGAAAATGAGAGATAAAGCACCCAATACATAGTACTAAACTATTTTATTTTGCCATACTTCCATTGAAAGTTTTGTCTGTAGTAGATTTATTCATCATTGCTAGAGATCAAGGAACCAGGAGAGGTAAATTTAAATTCCCCACCTACCACTGATTTACTGCAGCTTCTGACCAAACTACCTAGAGCCTTCATGTACTACAAACACAAACAGATCAGTGCAGCTCACTATTGAGCTTGCAAAATGGCACTGAACTGTGAACAGAACAGAAGACAGGCCTGCTTAATTGGGTCTATTGGCTTGGCTACTAACATACAAACAGGGTGCCAACTAATGACTACTTACACATCTGTAAAACTGACTTCTAATATACACCAAGTTCTCCTAATGAAAACTTAGGAAAGAACATGCTGAAGCAGCCAGAAAATTTAAATTGTATTTCAATTGTTTCCAATGATTGCTTCTTTTAACCTTAGAGAAAGGTTAAAAAAAAAAAAGTCTTACTTTTTTCCTCTAAGAAATTATTCATACGTGCTCATATAGACAAATCTTTCAATTATTTTTAATTAGACTTAAGCCCCTGGTCTTTTCATAATTCTCATTCAAGCATTTAATTGTACACTACTTAAACAACCAAGAATCAGTTTCCTATGCTATTGATTTTTCCTTCTTAAAAACATTTACAACTAGTCTTCAACGCATCACAAGTCAAGATTCTTCAGCATATAAAGATAAGACTGGTAAATGAATTAATAAATTTATATTCGTTAGTTGAGTGTATTGGTACTTGAAGAATCCCAGTAGTGGCTAACTAGCTTTAAAAAATGGTATCCAAATTAGCCTGTTGCTTCTCTGAAAACTGAGGTGTCCCATTCATTTTTCTTCTACAGGCAATCACTCACAATCACTAATGTATACTGCATGTATTACAGTAGTCTGGGTTTAAGGATATGCTGTTGTATCTAATGCTTAATTAATTCCATGTTGGCTTTGTTTATGAAACATTTGGGGTACAGGAGCTAAATCATGTACCTGTTGTGAATAACTGACACAGTTAAAACCATTGAAACTCTAAATACAATTTTCCAAAGCCATTTGGGATTCTCAAACATTTCTAGATAAGCACTAAAATTTAGTACTTCTACCCAAGAGTAGCGATGCTTTCTTCAAAATATATCAAGAATACCTTCTTAATCCAATTTTGTTGGCTATTCTCTTATATTAAAGGAAATAGCTATCACCACAACTAACAACTCATGTGATGAGAAGCAGCAAATGGACAATCACATTTCAGAAATTATACATAATGTGATCATCACCTACACTTTCACCACTTTGAATTATGATCAAATGTCTTATTTTTAATTTATTTTTTTCACAGCAGAAGCAAAGCACTAACAAAGAAAACAAGTAACATTAAGGTACAGATGCTGGGGTTTTTTGCTCTTTTTTATCTCCCTCAGTCAAAACCCAGTAATGCTTCTAAATTAAGATAAACTACAAGTACTTCAAATTTCCAACAGAGCTATTCTGCAGGGGGCAAACAGCAAATTATTTTTAAACCCTTTCATTTTAGTATGACATTTTACAGAATGCATTCATTGTCCCTGTCAATACATGTTGCTCATTTACTAATGTCTTCTCCTACTCTTTGCTCACCTTTCCACAGTGGAATTCTTTCCTACTGAGCTGATAACTTTCTTTCCAGGCTTATAGCAATGCATTTTCTTCTCAGATAGGCATACAAGTCAGCAGCCTGATGACATACTCAACTTACCATCAGCCCCAGGAACAATAAACCTACTACTCTAGTGCACTAGTACATTACCTCCAAGGCAACACGCATTCTCTCAAGATTGCTTCAGAATTTCCCCACCCAATCATTTTAAACAAATTATAGATGCCTGGAGCAGCTATCTGCAGGCAGCGTACACATGACTGGCTCAACCTCCATCAAACACCGTTACCCATCGGGCTCAGAAAAATGATATAAGATAAACAAAGTTTTTAGGCAATACTGAATTTCACAGAAGGAGGAAGAATACTTTAAGTTATAAACACTATGATGTCTTATGGATGGCCCATGGTGGGGATGAGCTCAATAGCCCAAGTAAGCCTTGAGGTAGTACTTGTTATTTATTTTGACTTATCAGCTCCCCAAGAAGCAGAGTGGAAACCTCACACAATTCCAGTGCTATCAACCTGTTAACAGAGTTTGCCATTCCCTCTCACCAGTGACAGAACATCAATCGTGCTTGTTAGAGACACAAAAACATAAATGTGATAGTTTTAAGTACTAGTGTAAGTATGCTAAAGGTTTGTTGTTTAATAGTTTGGGGTTTTTTTAAATGTCTACTCAGTCATCTACAGCCCCATTTGTACATATTTCAGCCTTCATGTACATAATGCATTTTAACGTATTCTATGTTGCTATTTTTCACTATTTCTGCTAACAGCAAATTTTACATATTTTCACTTTCAAGCATAAAATAAAAAAATCACAGTTAAAGGCAAAAAGGCTTTTTTTGTAGCACCTGATGCAACAGAAGTACATTAAGAGTGATCCAAATGTAGATAATACAATAATTATTTTGATGTGAGAACAAAATGACAAGTGGCAGGAAAAGTGAGAAAGCTAAACTAGAAATTGTTACATTGTATTTCTACTCTTATTTTTAAAAGATTAGTAATTCTGCTTAAGGTTAAGATTAGTGACAGCCTTAACAACAAATTGTCAATCGGTATAATTTTAACGTGTTCTCCTTTTCCGTTCCCTCTGAACAGAACGGAACCATTGCTGAACTATGGTTTTGAACTTAATACTATATTATTATTATAAAAAATAGGGAAGGGCTCCCATCCTGCACTGTTCACAAGTGTTTAAAACTGTGGTTTAAACTGGAAAGAATCATACAACAGGAAATAAACAAAAAAACAACCAAAAAAAAGAGGACAAAAGAAAGTCATAACATACAGTGATGTTTCCTACATTATCTGCATGTGTTAAGCAAAAGACATCTTGGAAACAGGCAGCTAAGTAATGGCTACCAGGAAGCCAAGAAAAATAGCAGTTCTAGTTTACAGTGCACTTGATAAAAACACGGTGTTTTTCTTATATCCTCAGATTTGTAGCCATGTGATTATGAGATGTTCTCCCATTTACATTTTAGAAGGTTTCCAGCCTTTATGGTTGCAAAGGATATTTTATAAAGCAGAACTCTTAAGATTAAATCCAAATCCTAGCATTTTCAATCCAATTGCTCTTTTGGGAATGGTGGAGGAGCAAGTACTAGCAGTGATCTGTGTTTCGTGAAAAATAATACTCAAAAGCAAAGAACTATAACAACATATATTCAACTCCTTTCTCTTGTTCTTCTCACTCACCTTCTTCCAGTGTCCTCAAACTCTATGTCCTGATTAAGGGAAATCTGAACTTTCTCTTCCAGATTAAAATTTAAGAAAATAGATGGACAAGATTTCAGTATCACCATATACCCAACTTCTGAAACTATTACACTGATGTTTATTATTTAAGTTCACCAATATCATGGTAATTTTCACATAGTTGCATTACTAGGTATCCAATTCCCTTACTCCGCGCAGTGCCTTTAAAGAAGAAGCCATTATACTCTGCAAAATATTTTTAATTAGATTTTGAGCTGCAGGATGTTTTTAAAAGCCTTATATTCAGTTACATAAATGTTTTCCAATTATCTCCAAAATAACGTAAAAATTCTGAATACAGAAGAATCACGAACATGAAGGCAGTAAAATTGTTTCAAAATCTCATTATTTTAGTTCTATCTTTCTATCCATACTAGCATGGGTATTTAACTAAAAGAGTGTCTCTGAAATTCTCCAGTTTATCAGAGAATGGGTTTCTTTGTGATGACTCTAGAAGGAAGAGCAGCTGGAAAAAGCCTTGAAATTGTACATTCCACTTAAAAGTGATACAGTTCAGATCATTGTATGGTTTGCTGAAGGAATAAATTACAAAGAAACCTTTTACTTCCAGCTAGACAACCTATTTTTGAGAGAAGTTTCAGTGATAGTCACAGACTTCACCTTTTAACCACAATAAGGATTATCTGCTTCAACATTGAAGCTTGTGCAGATTTAATATTCAGGTTTGCTTTAACGTGAATTTGGGTCAAAAGAGCTGCACAGGATAGCAATAAAAAGAAGCTTCCTTAGTACAACAGCATTAATTTTATGCAGTGTTTTTAAATATCTCACTCATGTTAAGTAGCTTAGTCAGTTACATCCCATGATCAAAAAAGCAAAGTGGTTGTCAGTCTTCTCTGGCTACAGATAGTAACCCATAACAAGAAAGACAATGCATGAAAAAAAAAAAAACAAAACCACTTTTCTTTATCAGCTGTAGCTGTTACCTTTTAAATATTTTATGGTTAAAGCAATATTGTAAGGGCTCACCAGCAACACATTTCCCATAAAACATTCACCTGGGAATCATTTATGAAGACGTACAAGCATTTAATCGGGAAAAGAAATGCTTTTTTTCTATTTCTCCATGATTAAAAAGTAATTTAAACTACACTGTCACTTGTATCAATGCGTTATTAAAATAGTCATTTTATTGCTTTTTATTCACCAAGCTGACAGCAAGTCCAGTGCAGCTGAAACATGTAAAGAGTACTGAGCATGCTGTACAGTTTGCTCATCCAAAGTAGGTCCAATTTCATGTTCTTGCAATGGACCCACTATACAAATATTGCAGCACACCATCTGTACATTTATGGCAGTCATTCATACAGGATTTCTGGATGTCCAAAACTCCTGGAAAAATGTCCCAAAGCAATAAAAAGTAGATGACATTAAAGTGACAGGCAGCTTCCTGTTTCAACAATCCCAATTAACATATGATATTGCACAGACAAAGACAAAGACATTGATTAGCATAGCATAGCTGACAAGTATTTCTACCAAATAGTTTCTAAGGAATCATGAACTCTTTGTCCTCTTCCATTTCTCAACTGATAAGACAGAGGTTCTTCTGTAATACAATTTAATTAATAGTTTCCTCATTGGAGAGTTGGAAGCTAAACTTTTGAAGAGACAAGTGGCAGATTGAGGCTAAAGAGGACTGCAAGAAGCTGAAGTGCTCAAGTATGGTCCGAGTCCATGACTGTAAATAAATCCTAAAAAGGAGATGTGAACCTGACTGGAGCAACTTGCTTTCAAATACAGAGACACCTCTAAAAATCAATGAGTACACTTAACTTCCTCCAAATAACTGAAAATTTGAGCAGATAAGGACATTTTTTGAAAATGCCATTCAGTCATACCCGAATGATTTTGAGACACTATCTCACATCCAGCAAAGCCAGTGTTGGGTTCAAGTTACTGGCCTAACAGACCCAAGTTGATTCTGTGTTCCACTTCCCAGCACCTCCACCCCTTGTTCCAGATGCACAGTGCAGAAAAACCTCAGTAAATCCATGTCACTTCTGGCAAGACTTACTGGCTTGAGTTAGCTTTGGAATCAATGCAATCACATCCACATAGCATTGCATCTGAGTTAGGAAAATCTTGACTCATGCTTGCTCCCATAACCAATATGGTTTATCTGCAGACTGGATACATTACACACTCATAAAAGAGAGCTGACTTGTCTGATAGCAATTCTCACACCGATTGGCTAAACTTACTCCATTTCAGTATATTTCTAATAATTTATTACAACTTTTCACTTTAAGACCTGATTTTATATATTCTCCTGTTTTTACATGAAACTAAACTCTGTGCCTTTTTGTTTATGTGGTGTGAAAATGAAAGAGTGCAGGACTCATTTATAGAACAGCCTCTATAGGCCACAAGACTGACTTGGAAATTGACTGCAGTTACCAAATTCGGAACATGACATATATCATCATTCATGTTTTTCCCACATGCATTAATTTGTATGGTAGGCCTATGAAGCAAAAATAAGTAGCCCATGTTACAAATAACAACAACAAAAAGCAAAAAAGCAGCAATAAATGTGGGAACTGTAGCACAAAAATATGCACCACTGATATGTTACAACATACCATTAAATACAGTGATAATTGCAATATAATTAATTTTGTAAAAACAAGAAACCAATAGTAAATTTTAAATTCCCTAAAGAGTTTCCTATTTATGATTTATCAGCCTTATAAAAAAAATTCAGCAAGAAAGATATGGAAAAAATTGTGCCATTTTCTGTTTTACAGTTTCTCTTGTTTGTGTTGTTCTTTTAGCCTTTAATATAATGATGTGCTCATAAAAATAACAATCCTCAGTCTGACTGAGGAATCTGTATACAATCTGAAATTACTTTTTGTTCATTTTCGGAACCAGCTATTTCAGGTGTGTTCATGAGAGCTACAAAGTGCATATCCCCATTTTGTGATTATTAAATATACCATCATTAACATGGTCACACTGATTGTAGTAGTTTGTCTACTTCCTAATGACTGCATTTACTGACTTCACCTTCACTTAAGTTCTAAAAGATTTTCTTTTCAAGATGTCGTGTATCCAAATTGTTTAGTATTTGACCCTTCAGTTAACCATGTAATTTAACAGACATCATAAGTCAAGCAGTTTGTTTCAATAAAAAGACCCTTGCTTTTTTTTTTTTCCAACAAGTTGCAACAATTTTCGTAAGAATCAGATAGTACAAACAGCAAGTGGTTACAAATCCAAGCATAGTTTATATTTTCTTTATTGAGAGCTTTATTCTTTTGGATAGAAATAACATTTAATTCTCATTCCATTTTATTGAAATTCTTAGCATTGATTTATGTAATTTTCATAAACATAAGTTTTAAAAATAAAACCTAGTCCTCCTTAAACTGCAATGTCAATAACAGTTATTTAGCAACATCATAAAGCAGTATAGTTAGCCCAAATAATTTTGTCCAATTACTAATTTATATGATTAGGAAGAAAAAAGTAACAAAACTTAAAGACCATATTTTCTTCCTAATTTTTCAAACATATGATCTAGTTGGAAGTTACACTCATAACATTAAAGTAGGATTTGCTCCTCAAGAAAAGGAACACTAAACTAGGAATTCAAAAGATTAGACTTCCTTCATTTCTATATTGAGCTCTTACTGTATCTAATGACAATTCTTCAAAGATATGTGGAGATCCAGAACATATTTTTAAAAATCCCTCATCACTGAAGAAGTTCAAAGTCCATGACATAAAATTTTACTTAGGATGACACTGAACAAAACAGCATTGTATTAACTACTGAACATGAAAAAATCTTGATTCAAGAAGACAGAGCAAAATAGATTTTGTTTCTATGTATTTCTTAAGCTTGTATCACTTGAAAGAAAAAAGATGTTTTACTCATGCAAACTGTTAGGAAATCAGTACAGTACTGCACAATATGCATTTCTATGCACCAATGGTGATGACCCATTATTACAATTTATACTATTATAATCACTTTAAACTGTTTTTCTTTAGATATTCTTACCAAATGTTACTTCTCCATTGCCACTCTTGTCAAATAACTGAAAAGCAACAATGAATATTGCATCTGGAGTACACAAAACAGATTCAAATGCCAAAAATTCTTGATAGGAAATCAACCTACAAAGGAAAATACAGAAGTTACAAAGATTTCAAAAAATTGTTCACAATACCAATGATATTTTGTGTTTGATGCTCTAGGAAACTGTATGATCCAATTATCAAAATAAAAATCTAATATAAAAAAGTTAAGACCCTACACTAGAAACTGAAAAAGTATTTGCTACATTTAAGTAGTTACTTAACCTTTATGCAACTCAGTTTCTTCCTCTATAAAACGACTGAATTATTCATATCTATCAACAACAAAATATAATAAATTCTCAGTGAACACCTACAATTTATTACCTTGTAAGTATAAACATACAGACAGCATTTAAAAATTAAGACATAAAAACCCCACCAAAATTCTACCACCATGAAATTTGCAGGGCAGTCATTATATTACTAATTTATATTTTTACTTCTTCTGAGAAAGAAAAGATAGTTTAATGGAAGTATAGGAATATACTATACCATATATGTATTTTCTTAAAACAACGTATAACATTCATAAAAAACAAACAGGTTCAGAAAAAGTTATACTTTACTATGTATATAGAATAAATATTACACTTCAAATATAACATGAACCACAAAGTCATGTACTTGAGGACAAGAAATAGAGAAAGAAACTATAAGAACTTTTGGACATAAGGACAGTTAGACATGACCAAGGCAGGGAAGGATTTGAGTCTAACACCAGATCACAAGATTCTGAGCTGTGTATGCAAGACAGTCACCATATAGAAAAATGCAACTCAGGATGCATTGGAAAAGCTGTTTCTGTGCAAGATAAGGAAGCAGTGGTATCCCCAGATAGGGTTTTCACAACATCTCTGGAATGTTGCATAGAAATCCAAGTCCTTGTGTTCAATACATATAAACTCAGACTTGAAGGTATGCACAGGTAACTTATTAGGATAATCATAACTTTTCTAGAGGAACTCAGCTTATTCTGACTAAACAGAAAAAATATTTAAAAGGGATCCTAATGCTGTATGTAAGAAAAGCTGCAGAAAGATAAGCCCTAAGCCAGGAGAAGATAAAGGATAATGTTGGCCCAGGAACAAAATCACATTGCCATAAAGATATTTAGAGCAGACATATACTGTGGCCTTTCCAGAACTGCAAGCAAAACCTTAGGTTTTAACAGCAAACTTGGTTATTAAAACTACTGTGTGTTTTCATCCTTGTAAAAATAGGGGACTTAGCTTGATGACTTAGAATATTCCATCCAGTTGCAAGTTCCTGAGCTCAGTTTATAGAAATAAATGATGGGATATCTATTTTAGCATCAAATAAATTATCAGTGGGAATAATAATTTTAATTACATTTTTAAAATTAAACAAAAACATCACTATTTCAGCAGATGCTGTTAAAACACAGAATACCACTCTAGATGGTGTATTTTCCTAGAAAATGCATATAATTGATCTGAAGTTAGTACTCTGCATAGGAGATCATTAGCTCATAGTGATTACTTCACACATATACTGCTTACTGCTAAAGAGACAAGTATAAATTCTGTTCCCTACAGAAAAAAAAAGAAAAAAAAAATCAAGCCACACTATTCATTAGTTTATCTAGTCTTTCTCTGTCAAAGTACACATAAAGCAGAATTGAGATACTTCAAACAAGATTACATATGTTAACATTCTTGCATATATGCATTATACAGAAAATGCAGAAAAAAAGTAGTAATTTTGGAAGGAATTAAGATATGGCAAATACAGAATTATGATATTAATTTGTCACACTTTAGCCACAAAAATCAAAGATGTGAGAATGGTTCTTCAGATGCAAAGTCAATTTCATCCAAAGGATCATCTTGATAAATAAGGGTTTAGTATCAGAGAAACAGAATAATATTTAAAATAATTGTAAATACTATCATTTCAAAATATACCTCACATACAAGCATAAACCTGACATACAAATTAATTCCTAACCAGGAAGCTTTATAACTGACAGAATCAAGTGACGATCTCTGTAGAACACATTTGTAGAAGCCTGAACCTGAAAGAAGCCGTCTTCAGAGGTCTCACTTTAACAGTGCCTACAGCAAAAGGAGATAGACACATTCAATTTCCTTTCCATATATTCAATTTGCAATGCCTAAGAGCAGGGATATCCCCTGTGATCCTCCATTATCCATTAGGGTGGAGATAACAGGAGCTGGATTAAACAGAGTGATGGAGCTTCCCACCCAATCGCTACTCAAGTATCATTCAGTGAACCTGCTGCATTAGAGTCCGTAACAATATCAAATCACTCACCTTTCATTTTATCTGTAACATTTCTAAAAATTTCCTTTCCTCTTATTTCTTCTGTACCGTTACTCTTCAAAGGCACACACAGTAAGCCATGTGTTTACAATTCTTCCCTACCTTTCCTTTTTTCCTACTACAACTCTTTGCTCTTTTTTCCCCACACAACATAGCTTTTAGACATTATGTATAGCTCTGTTGTGACTCTCCATTATGTGAAACATCAACTCTTTCTTCAGGACTTAGCTTAAGAAGAACAGATTTCCAAATTTTAAGAACGATATGCTGATAAGCAGAGTAGCCAGAAACAAGCAATTAAAATTAAGAATTTTGAATGACTATTGAGAAATTTTGAAGGTTTGAAGGGAGAAGAAAATCTTTCATTTTAAAACTGCAATACCTACTAATGTTAATTGACTTATGTAATTAGGAAGCTGGTTTTCGCACACATATATAAGTCCATTATTCAGAGAGGATATGTAACCTAATTTCAAAAGTAGTGCCTGCAGTCTGATTACACAGGAATGCTTACCTACAGCATCAGTGAAATCCCATCATATTAAACAGATAGCAGACAAGGCAGTTTAGGCTAAATTCTAGTTTAGACCTCATCACATTAGCTTCTCAGAACATGCATTTGTAACAATGAGGAAGTGTCGTGGTTTAGCTTCAGTCGGCAACTAAGCACCACACAGCTGCTCACTCACCCTTCCCCCCCCCGTGGGACTGGGGAGAATCGGAAGAGCAAAAGTAAGAAAACTTGTGGGTTGAGATAAGAACAGTTCAATAATTGGGAAAAAGAAAAAAAATGTATATAATAATAAATTGTAATGAAAAGGAAAACAACAAGAGAGAGAGAGAGAGAGGAACAAAACCCAGGAAAAAAAAACAAGTGATGCAACTGCTCACCACACGTCGACCGATGCCCAGCCAGTCCCCAAGCAGCGATCGCTGCCCCCCAGCCAACTCCCCCAGTTTATATACTAAGCGTGACGCCATATGGTATGGAATAGCCCTTTGGACAGTTTGGATCAACTATCTTGGCTGTGCCCCCTCCCAGCTTCTTGTGCACCTGGCAGAGCATGGGAAGCTGAGAAGTCCTTGACTAGTGTAAGCACTACTTAGCAACAACTAAAACATCAGTGTGTTATCAACATTATTCTCATACTAAATCCAAAACACAGCACTATATTAGCTACTACGAAGAAAATTAACCCTATCCCAGCCAAAACCAGGACAGGAAGAAACACTTTCAAAGTGAAAAGTCATCAGTTTTAAGGACTACCTTACGGAGTTCCGCTAAAGCAAACCAGTCTTGTACTGTAGGAATAGGAGAAGGCAATAGTACTCTGAAACAGTTAAGTAAGTATCAAGTTACCACAAGGAAAAAGTAAAAATACTTTTTTTTTAAACATATGCCTACAGACAGCCAGTTCCAAAATGTGCTTTTTTTCTAAAGTTAAAACTAAATGAAATAAAAAATTATTAACAAAGAAAAGTTACCAAAAACACTTTGCGTATTTATTTGAAGAGCAAGCAAGGCTAAGAGAATATCATAGCAGATACAGGAATGAAATTTCATAACAGAACCCAAAGATTCTCAATGACTTGCTGTTTGACTTTGGGCTGTCATTTAATATACAAATGTCTGCCTGGAATAGCACTACTGGTACTTCCTCAGACTTCATAAAGTAACTTTAAGTCCTTGGAAAGATGTAATATATTCCAGAATTCAGTTGAAGATTACAATAATTAACCTCTCTGTGCAGATAATATAGTTATTAGAGACTGGATTTTGATATATTACAGCTCACTACAAAAGGAAGAATGTGAATGTAAAAATAAATACATAATCTAATGATTATGATGGGGTTCTAACAAATTCTTCACATGAAATACAGGTTAGAGATAAACATAGATTCAAACATTTAGGAAAATAAGTTTCAGACAAGTATCAACAGGTATTCAGACACAGAAACATTTTGTATTGCAGACCATATGCTAATAATTCCCATTCCCACTGTTCCCATACAGAAGCAGATAAAGCACACTTACCCATACTTGATTACCTCACTTCAAACATTACCCAGATTGAAAACAAAAAACAAAACAAACTTATATTCACAGAGAAAGCAATAAAAAAATGATGTCTTAATGTAAACTTTTATGGTAGCAATAAAACAAACTATTGATTTCTTAATGTAAGAAACATCCTTGTATAAAACATTTTCCGAAGAAATGCACACCGTAGAAGATAACCAACAGCTTTCAGAGAAACAAGATACTCAACATGTTGGTTTACTAGTCATCAGTTAGACTATTATTTCAACAGATAAATACAACATAGCATTTTCAATCCATAACAATGCAACAAACTGCAGCCATGTATTGCAGAGACAGGTTATTTGGATTTATAAAACATATGTATATATCAAATGTATTACCAAAATGCTGCAGCTTTATAAAAAAAAAAAATCATGTAACATTACATCAAACAGGCGATTCTACATTTGTTGTTTAGTGTAAAATGTATATAGCATATACAATTTTATTTGTAAAGCATAGATACTGTGCAAGCTGCTCAGGATACTATGCAAACCAATGAAATATTCTAAAGCAGAACACAGGAAAATAAAAACATTTAAGTGATGTCAAAGGTCAGATTTAGACTCACAAATCCAAGGAAGTTAAGGGGCTTTCAAATTTAAAATAAGTTACGCCTATATATTTACAAATGTATTGTATAGCATTTTAACAGCAACTTTCTCTCTTCTCTACAAAATACCCACTCCCTTCTGCATTCTTGACCTCTTCTCTGATCCATCTTAATCTTTTCACTTTACTTTAACAATGTCCATGCTTCCTACTACAATCCAAGGCCAAAGCTAGAAGCCTACATAAAGCAAGAGAAAAGGCTCATTTGAAGACGAGTGGGTTAGAGGGTACTACCTCAGTGGAGTGGACATTTTGTAATTTGCTTCAAAGAACTGTCTAAAAGCAAGTAATATCATCTGTAAGCAGAGCTGGAAAAGCTTTATGTGGTGTGAACTTATCCTGATTAGGCAAACACCTTCTTCCTTCATAGAGTCATTAGTGTCTCTCTTTCCTAATAGCCAGCACTTTAAAAAACTCCTCAATGGTTTGATTTGAATTACAGAATTCACTGACTGAACTACAGAAATAAGAAAGTTTTTCCATACTTCCATGTTTAATTACAGGTACTAAAGGATCTACGTAATATCTAATCATGGATGTGAGTACACAGAAAATAACTTTTCCAAGTTAATCCCACTATGTTAAACTTGCTTGCAGTTCAACTTCCTCTGCATTTGTAGCAATTGTCAAAAGTCCATTAAAACAAATGTTAATTTAAAAAATGCGTTGAACTCTTCACTGTTAAACACTGCATTTTTTCCCAATTTCCACAAATTTATAGTCTATTGTACTTGAGAAAAACTTATCATCTAAATAAATTTGAAGTGTAATAAAATCAATAATGTATTTTAGAAGATTAAATTATCAAACTCATTCACTCACACATTTACCAATGCATTACAAGCTTCTAATGGAAAGCAAAATTCTCACCCATCCTTTGTTTGATCTGCCACTCCAGCCAACAGCTGCACTGTTTTAGGATTGTAACGCGGATCTGTATAAAGTCCTAGGTATTTCTGCACAAAATCTTCTGGGGTCATGTAATGCTCACCATCTTTCTCGACACTGGCATACTAGGGTGAAAATAAAAAACAAAACCACACAAACAAAAATGAATCCATTTAGATGCTAATTATCAGTGATTACTAAACTAGTATCTTTACTGAATATCACTTAAAATGGTGCACAACTGCCTGAACGTAACTGCTCTGAAATTAAAGGGCTTCATTAAACTAATAGCGTCACTGCACTAGTTGCGTACCACAACAATCAGATTATCCCTGTAGAATAATGGGTTCACATAAGGACCAGTACTTTCTAATAAAAAGACAATTACTTATTTTCAGAAACTGTCAGGTAATTGCATAAATTTATAAAAATTACAGCCATGCTGTAGCTTTCCATTTGCAGCTACATTGTGAAAACACAGCACATAAATTTTCTTACAATTTCTAGTACCAGATATCTTCTGAATAATTGTTCCTGATCATTCCTATAGTTAGCTTGGAAAATACGTATCATTTTTCTCATTTTGTGAAAGATAACTTTTCATATTAGTTTTTATCCTGAAACTAATGGGTTTGGAATTTTTCATTTAAGTAAAAATTGACACACAGACAAAAAGGATTTGGGTCAACTGAAATGTTTTACTTTTCAGTAAAACATTAAAACTCAGTAAAACTCAAAAACATTGACTCTTAATTTTATTAACAATAAATTTTCAAATAAAAATCACAGGCAAATTTTAGACTTTCATAATTTAAATATTAATAAAACTAACTAAAAATAAAATAACCAAGTACATCTTTATTACTTGTACACCAAGACAACTGTCACATGTCTGTATCAGAATTCTTACTGATTACTTTTCTGTTTCAAATCATTAATCACTGGTTCTTATCTATAGGTCAACTTTAAATTAAAAGTGAACTTTTTAGCATAAAGTAAATTCCATGCCCTCAGCTGTCCAGTTATGCTGGGTAATACCAATCTTGAACTAAAAACATGAAGAGGCAGGAGTAGAAAGCATCACAAGTGATGCATAAAAGGGAAATGTATTATGGAAGTTCACACCCCTCAGATCTTGTTTCAAGATGGAAGTATAGGTGCAGGAAAAATTTCTTGTAGTTTATTTATGATATGACAGTAATCTTAGAAATAAAACCTAAGTTTTCAGATTGCAAAGTTAAACGATGTTTGCATCCTGGAACACAGGAAAGTAGCTCACAAAAGATTTCTAGTTCTCTAAACTACTATGACCCAATCCAGTTTGATGACTAAGCTTGTTTCTCAGCATTTTTGCTCACAAAACCTGTAAGAAAGCTTATTTAATAGTTTAAAATCCATCTCTTCTGTTCACTCTCTACTGCACAGTCTACTTGTATACACAATGACTTAGATGCAGACCTTCAAACATACATAGTGTTTGTTCTGAGAAAGTGAAGTTACAAAACTACACAGCTGTTTCATTAGAATTTTGATTTGCAATAAAAGTAGTGATTTTTAATTCATTTGTAAAAATGTAATTTGCCTTTCTAGGTTCTAGTCATTAAAAGATGACTACATAAGTGTTCTCTGCAGAAAAAGAAATGGCAATGCCCCCCAAGGCCTATAGTGCAACATCTATGCTAGTGAATTCAAACTTCAATTAATGGCCTTATCTGTAATTTGTAACTTTTCCACTATATACTGCACTATCTCAATTCAGTTGACACAGCTTTATGTGAAAGAGTAATGAAATAGGATCTTACTCTGCCAGGGACCCAAAGGAATTAGAATATCAACAATAACACCTACACACAATACCTGTTAAGGTGTAACACTCCATCACAATAAAGAGGATCATTCACATGTCTCACGCCTGTTTCAGCTGTATGCAACCCAACCAGTTCAGTCAGGACAGTACTTCAGTGTAAAGGAGCTTGCATCAGCATCAATGACTGCTTAAGCATCTCCCGTACCTCTTCCACAATACCAGCCCCTCACATCACCTCATCACCTCTCCCTCTTCCACCCTACAGCTGTAATGACAGCCGTTTGCAAGAATGCACTGTAAACCAGATTACTGAACTAATCCAAAATTAAAATAGATTATTTCCACAAAAATAGGAACACAAAGCAGTGGACAGGAATGCTTTAATTCAGCACTGCTGCCGACATGACAGTATAATGAAACTGTGGCTTCACTGAATCAACTCAGAAAGGTTCTCCTCTCAGTCATATACACAGATGACTAAAAAATGCATTATGAAGTACAATTCTGCTGCAAGACATGCAATCCAAAGAAAGTTTCATGTATGAAGGACCATCAAACATGCAGAGTATTGAGCGTATCTTCAAGAATAACAGAATTCAACTGTATGACAGTAGAGTGCATGTCAAAAAGAGTAAAAATCTAAACATCATCTTTTTTTCTTCAGACACCAATTTATCTGAGTTTATTACAAAGAGTGAATCATTTTACAATAAAAACTCTGTGTGGGAAGTTTTGTTAAAAATTTTTTGAGACAAAAATAATTAACTGACAGATACATTTTGCTCCATATGAGAAGGTCATGGTATTTTGAAAGAGCTTTGCAGCGAGCCAATAAATTAAGGCCTGACAAAGTAGATAGCCTATTCCCTCTCAGCACACATTTACATTTGTCCTCAAGTTACCTTTTCACCATACAGCCTAAGTCAAGAATCTTTTAGCACAAAATAAGCAATTGTAAATTGTATCTTAATTTGCATATAAAACATAACATGTCAATTTAATCTATATTTTCCTCAGTCTTGAATTATATTACTTTATAACACAAAATTCTTACTATACCTTTATAGACTGTCTCAGGTAAGCACTTGATGAATTTGCATGAGACTTTTTTTTTTAAACATCATCAGATAACATGAACACACAAAAACCCTACTCTATTTGTACAATATAGTGCTAGATATCACCACACTTTCAGAAACAATGCTTTCTTTGAAAAATTGGTTAGTTTTCAATTTAAAGGAGTTTTCTATCCCAATTATTTTATCTGGGCAGAGAAGTAAGTTCCAAAACAAAAGAGACCTGTGGGTACTCTTAACATATATTTTTTTTAATTAAGCTAAGCTATGAGCAAGAGATTCCGGACATTTTTAAGGGGGCAGGAGAAGTTTCCTGTATTAAAATTGGAAATTAGTTTTTGTTCCTTTCTCCACCCTGCTGGAACAGGTTCCACTTGCATTCAGCAGGCAGAGAATAATAATTCAACTATATTCCCTGAGGGCTGACTGTGTCTTGCCCAAGAAAAAAAAATGAAGTCTCACTAAGAAATCTGACAACTGTTGTTCTACATAACTCTTTTATCCTTCAGCGATGGTTGTTACTGGAGTCAGTGGTTTGCACACACCTGAGAGGCAACTTATTTGATGGTGTACAAACATGAAATTTCAATGCCTGCATTTCATAGTTACAGGATTACATAGAAATAATAGCACATCTTTTTAATACAAGTCAAACTTAAGATTTTTAACAGTTTAAAATAATAAAAAGAAATATACAGCAAGCTTCAGAAATTCTAAGAGAAAGTTATATATCAAGCATCCATTAAGATACAACTTAAACTGGATGGACAGAGGACACGTATCACATTAGAGAATACACATGAACAGAAGGAAATTTAAGTACACTCTCTATGAATAAGGTGGATGACGAAGAGGCCTAGAGTTCACATCTTGCGCCCTTGTGCCCCTTTCCAAGGGAAGCCAAATTTAGGAAGGAATGCACGCCCTTTAGCTGGAGCTCACAGAACAGGCCAGCACCCTCAGCAAAGAGTACAACATATCTGACCCCTGATGTGTGCAACACTAGCAGTATTTCATAACAAGACTCTCTACAACTTAAGTCTTGGAAAGAGTGGGTTCTCTTTGGATATTTTTAAAGTTTGCAACTAAGTTTGCTTGCTATCTGTCAAAACAAAAAACACAATTTAAATCTCAATTAGAATAAACAGAATGCAAAAGAAATATAAACTCTCTTTCTGTGCCAGAGGTGTCTGTGTTGTCTTTTTTCACTGCAAATCTCTGATACTCAAGAGAAGATGGGAGAGCTTTTGTATTTTTCATTCCTCAGAGCACAAAACAATCCACAACTTCATTTGCATGTTTCTTTGAAGATTATAAGATAGACATGGAGCAGACCAAAAAGCTGTTTTAAAACCCATAGACTGTCTGCTTTTTAGGTCAATAAAACATGTATTGTCACAGAGACAATTTTAAGAACCAGTCGTACAATGTTCTTCCTCTCCACTTTTCCCTGTATGACCAAAATCAAGGACTTCAAACAATTTACTTATTTCCAGAAGCAAGCATTTCTACTGACTGGAAGTCAAGAATCATAAAAAGTCCACATTTCCAAGTTGAATAGAGTATTCTGACACCACATTTCACTTTTCTGCAATCAAATATGCAAAAGTGTCTTGCAAAAAAGTTGGAAGAGCTGTGTGATGTTCTAGAACCACACATTTTTATATTGTATTAATACATATTTTAAAAGTCATATTTTCATGTTTCTTATTTTATTAACATACTCTACTGTATTCCTTATCTACAAAAGCTAAATGTCATGTCAACAATAAATGAACCTGTGATGGATGATTTTTTACCAGAAACTAAATGCTGGGCTTTCACAGTTTGATTCCCACATTCTAAGTTTTAGCACTCAAGCAACGTTACCAGTGCAATCCTGTATGCAACAGCAAAAATCTGCCAAAATTATGGTTGAGATATAACTTCTCCCTCTCAGGCAAAAAGGTATCTCTGTCCACTTATCATATGTGGAAACTGTTAGATAATATGGTAGGACCAAAAGATACATTTCCAAGATGAAATAAGAGATTTTATTATTTACAGTATTGGCTCTAATACTTAATTTTATATTCTTTCTTTTTTCATAGAGTAAAGCTTCTGGAATATAATGTATAATATTCAACATAAAGGGAAAGAAAAAAGGTATTTTAGTGATTTTGGAAATATCAGGGGTCCAACTATGGACCTAAAACATGGCTATTCTTCGTATTCCATCTGCCTGATTCAAACCTTATCAGAGTTTTAGGACTGACCGGATTTTCCTTTTAGATCATGCTTCACCGCAACTACAGGGAATGGGGAAAGCTTCATGCTGTTATTTATATATGTTAATTCTTACAATGCCCTGCAAGAGATAACATTATGAAATACATCAATCTTAAGAAATCAATTTTAACTTCTAAAAACTTTGCCAGTCGTCCATCCATTTGTAAGACGAACACATATAAACCCCAAGGACAAAACATACAGCCATGGAAGAATAATTTTTTAGAATCTTGCAAAAGTGTATTTAGAAAAATAACAGTACCTAGTTATGGTTGTAATTATTTGCTTTACAGAAAGTTAGAAAATTCCTCATAAAATTATTTAAGATTATAATTTGGAAATGGTTAAGCACAATTTGTGTCAGGAGCAGTTTGTCCTCAATGCCTGAAGGCACTTTCAATACACTGTGCCTGCAAAGTGAACTTCTAAGCGTCCCACAAGCACGACACGTGTATGATGCCATGGCAAACTGCTGAAAGGGCAAAAAATAAAAGTCTGTCAATCAAACAACATTAGACACATCTTTTTACCTGCAAAAAAATATTTCTTAGTTCAGCAGGATCCGCTCTTTTGGTTGATTGCACCTGTAAACACAAGCAAGTTAATGCTTCGCTAGCCGGGCTACTGACAGAGTGCAGATAAAAACGGCCGTGTGCGCTGATAAGGGCAGCAATACCAGGTCCCTTATCTAACCGGCAGGGCCAACCTCAGACATGACCCCTTTGTGCTTGCTGCGGAACTCCGCAGCACTCCAGTGCCGGTGACAGCTGTCAAACTCCGGGCTGCCTGGAAGAGGCGCGGCGCCCCGGCCCCACGGGACGCCAGGCGTTACTGCCCGGCGGGCCCAGCCGTTACCGCCCGCGCGCGCCGGATAACGGCCCTCTGCCCGCGCCCGCCGGGCCCCGCCCGCCCCGGGACGCCCCGCGCCCTCGGCCCCGCAGCCTCGCCGCTTCACCTCAGGAGGCGGAGGCAGGGCAGGCTGCGCTGCCCCTTCCCCGGGGCCGCCCCACCATCACCGCCCGCTCCGGCGGCTTCCCCTGGCCCCCCGCGAGGCTCCCGCAGCAGCGGCTGCCTCCTCCCGCCGCCCGCCTGCCCCCCGGCCGCGCCGCGCGGGCAGGCGAGTGATTCCGCCCGTCTCCTCCTGCGACAACCGACGGAGGAGAAGAGTCACCTTGACCGCCATGCTTGCGCCCGGCGAGAAGGAGGAGGAGCCGCCCGCCGCTACCCACCCGCCGCGCCGCCGCAACAGCCGCCGCCTCAGCGCAACGCTGTGGTAATGAGCGCCCTGCCCTGCCCCGCCCGGCGCGGCCCGCTCCCCTCGGCGGGCTCCCCTCAGCGGCCGCAGCGCCCGCTGCAGGTGTCCGGGGACGAGGGCAGCGGAGCGGAGACCACCGGCACCGCCGCGGCCCCAGCCCGGGCTCGCCGCCCCCTCACGCCCGCGGCCCCTGATCCGTGACCCCGGCGGGCCACAAGCCAGCCGTGGCCGTACCTCCTGCCCCGCCTGCTCTCGGCCGGGCACCTCGGCGGGCGCCCAGGGCAGAAGCGGTGTCGCTACCCCCTCGGCCCCCGCGTTAGCCGCCACACGGACCCACCGCGGGCGATGTTGGTTACCCCCATTAGCGCGGTTTGGACGGTGTGTCCGCCGCCCCACCAAAGGCACCAGGAGCAGGCACCGGGTTATGGGGCCTTGCTGCGGGGCTGCTGGTAGCACCTCCATAGTGCAAAACTGAACTCTTAATAATGCTGCTGAAACTCATGTCTGGCTTAACAGATGCAGCCGTTCCCTTAAGGGTCAGCAAAGCTATACCTGTTGATACCACGTGCTGAAAGTGGTTATGGACGGATATTCGGGCAGCGTGGCTGCAAAGTGGTATAGCCCCATATTTCTGACAAAGAAACAGAGGTACAAAGTAACCAATTCTGGCTGGAATTCAGCAGCTTCCCACAAGACTCTGGTAATACTTTAGCAGTAGAGCATGCTGACTTGCTTTATACCTTAAACTGAAAAATGTGCAGGCCACAGCCTCAAGAAAGGAGAAATTTATACTTTGTTTGGACAGTTCAATCACAGTAAGTGCTTATAAAACCTGACTTAATAAGGTATGTTTTGTCTTGCTGTACTATTTCAAGGGCCCAACAAGATCTCTTTTATTCCAGGTTACAGGAAAACACAAAAAGGATGGCTTCTGTTATACCTCAGACAAGAGTGAGATACAAAACTACAATATAGTAGTTGGGAGTTTATAATGGTAGTTATGAAACAATGACTCACCTCTGTAAGTTTAAAACAACTGGTTTTCTCTAGAAAGCAGAAAATTTTTTGGCTACGGGTCAACAAAAACTTCCTGAAGATAACTTGGAGTTCACATACTATGCATGTGCCTACCTGACAGCTGACAACATAAATAGTTTTGCTGGAAATCTGCCTATTTGGTAAGTATTTGACCACTAAACTGTCTTGTTCAGCAAGTCCATGTATACGCTAGTTGAAGAGTAACAGTGTGCATCTGAAAACAGACCCTTAAAAGAAAATTGCAAACATCTCCATGGTCCTTCCCGCAGTGGCTGTAACAAGGCGTTCAGCATATGGCTTTCTTTTTACTAATGATAAAGCTCTATTTTTTTCCTCAGTTGAACAGTGGCACTGAGCGATGAGGTCTGTAGGTGCAGAACGAGTCGAAGTAGAAGAGGTTGCTCTGCCCGCTCCAAAGCGGGATGGGAAGATGCGGTATTTTACGCCTCTTCACAAAGGGCTACCCTTCGATGTAGCCCACGGGTTGGGGCAGGGTTAAACCGCCCCTGTCCAAAGCGCTCAGCCGTCGCGGAGAAGGCACTCCTACCCCTGAAAGAGAAGCGGCAGTGGGACCCGCGGGCCCAGCCCGCCGCTCTGCCCGCCGCGGCCCGCTGCCGCCGCACGGGCCCGCGGGGCCGGGGCAGGTGCGAGGCTGCGGCAGGGAGCACTGCGCATGTGCGTCGGATAGGCCGAGTCAGCCGGGGCTCCTGCCGGCGGCTCCCTAGGGGCGGGGCTATGCAAACGAGCAATCGCGCGGATGCGCTTCTGAAAGGCTCCCGCCGGGACGGCTCGGGGCAGCGCCGGGCATGCGCACGGGCTACGCGCCTCGCATAGGGCAGCTATTGGCGGCCCGCTGCCCCGTTTCGGCGGGCGGAAGCGGAAGTGTATGTCTCTGCGCTCATTTCCGGTGAGTGGGTGCGCGGGTTGATTCGTTCTGCCCGGGTGACTGGGCCGCCGCCGCTCTTCGGAAATGGCGGGTGAGACCCCGGGCCTGGTCTGCCCTGCGCCGCCCGCCTGCGCTCCAAGGGCTGACAAGGCCCCCGCCCTGCCACCCTGACCGCCGAGGGGGGCGGTGGCTTGGCCGCTTTGGGGGAACAGGTCTGGGCGCTGCCGGCGCCTCTCCGTGAGGGGGAGTGGAGCCCCGGGGGCGGTCGACACTGTTCCCCTCGGCCGGGCTTATGCGGCCCGCGAGTGGCAGCCCTGTGGCCGGGACATGGGGCAAGGAAGTGGAGCGTGAGCTCGGGGCGGCCGTGGCGGGACCAGCGGGCGGGGGTGCCGGTGAGGGCTCATCGCGGTGAGCTCGGACGACCGGGGAATCGGGTGTCTGGGTGGGGAGCGCGGCTAACTTTCCGCCCCCCTGTTGTTACGGACATGCTGCTGCTGGGCAGGCAGGCGTCCTCGGGCTCACGGTCCCCACGCTTAGTAGTGGTAAGCCAGAGTGTACCTCCATGTCATTTAGTTTACTGGGGAACCAAAAACCCAAACCTGTTTTTACTGTTTAAAGTTAGAGGAAGAACTTTCTGATGAGACTTCTGGAATGAAGGGAGGCTGGATTTGTAAAGCATTAAAAAATACCATGATAAGTGACATATGTCTTCTGTGCTGGATTATGCTTTGAAAAACTGACCAGATGCAATTTGTTTGTTATTTCCTTCCGCATTCACTCTGGAAGAGGAGTGGTAACTAGATAATTGCTGGTGGTGTACATGCCTGTGTAGTTCATGAACACCTGTTTATGTAAATGAGTTAATGCAAACACTTGAAATGCCCTGAAACATGTTACTTAACATATTCTTTAAAAGAAACATCTGTTAGACTGAATTCTTAATTTCTACTTACAGCTTTCAAATATGTCTTATTGGTAATAACTTAGAACATTTAAATATTTTTATTGTAGTGCCCTTCATTCTCAGAAACTAAAAACAGAGGTACTTGTGGTCTGTGTTCTAGTTCTTAGTTCTAGTTCCAGAAAAGTGTTTGAGAGAGATCTCTATATTCCTTTTACACATTGTAGCGTATTGTAGCCTTTTTTTACCTACTTGTTCAGTATTTTTGGTGGGTTTGTGTTGTGTTTTTTCTGGTTTTGAGAACCTTTTTCTAAGTATGTTCCTTGAGTCGTAGTGACACATAGATTGCACACCTCAACTCTTTTAAAAAAAATTTTTTCTTCAGGACTTACTGCTATGGAGAAGAAGCTGGCTGAATACAAGTGTAATACAAATGAAGCAATTCAGCTGAAACTAGGTAATGTCACTTTTTAAATATTGTGCATTTGATACTGGAATATTTTGGTACCTTCTTAAGAAACTTCCTTATACTTAAATCCACCAAGGTTTTAATATGTACTTATTTAAATATACAAACACAAGAATAGGAATACATAGTCTAGTTTTGCTGAGACTACTATGATTAAAGTACAGCTATAGAAATTTAGTCCTGTTTCTGTGTAATAATGTCATCAGCAATTTATTAGCATGTTACCACAGTGCATTGGAATTATATCTTGTCTTATTTTATTGAAGTATTCATTATGTTCTTTTAGTTTCCCTTTTCTTCTCTAATCCTTACGCTATAGTGCAGTCTTAATTATGTGTCTTTTCTTCATGGGGACCATAGCAACAGAACTCACTTCTTTAGGGTTACAAGTATCTAGTTATATATTTTTTAACATCTTTCCCTTTCTTCTTTCTCTGAGGGGAAAAAAATAAAAGCAAGAAAGAAGACTGAAAAGTGTTGTTGGGTTGGTTTTTTTGCTGCCCTTCCTCCCCCCCCAATCTGGATTACACAAGACATTTTTTATGAAAATTGTTTAGAAGCTGAAGAGAAAAAATCTCACTCTTTTGAGAACTGTTTATTGCTCTCTATAGCTAATTTGCTTACTGGGACACCCAGAATACAGACTGAATTACTGAACTCTTGGTGGACTTGCTTATATCTCAAACTTATGTGCAGCAGTAATAACTTGAAGAATAAGGCATACCTGTTTAATTTTTAATCTTTCCAGCCCTTCAGCAATTTGTTCCCTTGAGCAGTACAAATACCATAATTTATTAAGAAAATTAAAGTAATGAACCTGTTTAAGCACTTTTCAGAACTACTACTAGCAGTCTGTTCTGTATAGTTTAGTAGCATTTTTAATACACAATCACCTTTGGCTTGTGAGCCAAAATGTCATTATAACCAAAATACTTAAGTCTTTAAGCCACTGTAATTGTGAAGTATTTCTCTTCCTCTTAAACATTATTTCAAATAATGGTTTTACGACTAGATGTAACATTTTATTTTTCTCCTCCACCTTTCTAAAACCAAAGAAAAGAATGAGAGAGAATGGTATCTGAGTGAATTTTGTCTAGAAATCTGAGGAGCTACTATGTCAGGTTTCAGGGAGACTGCTAGAGGGTTTTTAATCAAGGTAGCCATTGCCCATCTCAGCTAATATTTTTAGCTTCCTCTTTTATTTCAGAGAGTGTAGATATTCCACATACAAATTAAATTAAAAGAAATTATGAGAAGCTACAAAGTGGTACCATTAAAAAAAAAGGCATGTATTTCCCACGTGCATATAAAAGCAGTCATACACTAGCCTCTTCAGGGTCCTAATCTCTTCCATGGTGACAATTCAGAATTGCTCTTTGCACTCTGAATTAAACCTGAGAAGACAAGAGCAACCATTCTCTTTTGCTTTTGAGAGGGCCAAACTTTCATCTTGTCACTAGAACACTCCTCATTTGCATTTTTCTCTTTGAATAATTCCTTTTTAATATCATCAGAAAAAACTTTTATTGGAGTAAAGCAGCAATGAAGCTGTAGTTCAATATTCCACATGCTGTAAAAAAAAAAAGCTTTAACAGCAATATTAACTCCTACAACATTGGAAGTTCATGCTAATGCAGTATTGACTCATTCAACATTAAAAATGTGTGACTGTTGTCTTGAGCTACCTGTGCCTCGTTAATGTGGCTGAACTATCACTTTAATGCCTAAATTAAGAGTTATATCCCTTACAACTTTAGGTATTTTTTTAACTGCAAATACACAGAGGATGTTTGGGAATCTAGTATCTCAGTCATCTAAATTTTTTCCTAGAAAATCCTTCTTTAATCTCTAATTTCATCTACTAATCATAAATCATATATTTTATGATGAAAGAACTCCTGTCACAATTACTGTGGAGCAACTGCTGTAACTCCATAAGCATGAATAAAATGCTTGTTCAGTAAGTTACTGAGTTTGAGTAGATGCCATTATAGTGAATATTTTTACACTACCAGAAAATATCTTGTTTAATACTAGACTTTGAGGAAAAGTAAACAGAAAAAAAAATCACTAATTATTTTGGTAATATTGGTAAAAGTACCAGTATAGTATTGGTGCAGCTGTTTTGTATGTATCCATGCTGATTCTCCAAGACTTTGACATGAACATAAATGCACATAAACATTTATTTCCATTCATCACTCCATGAAAACCCCCTACAGTGAAGTGTTCTCACCTGCATGTAGGAGAAGAATGGCAGAATGAGAAGGCAACATTGATTACATGATCTGTCTGGCTTACTGTGGGAATATCCAGCTGGGCAGTGTCCTCAGTGTTCAACATGAAGTTAAAGGCAGTAATGTTCAGGAGATACATGTATGAAATATATACATGTATACATCTGTGTCAATTTCTCACATTTATTCTGCTTAATGATTTGATCTTCTCGGATCAAATAACATGCTTCTAAATTGCACAGGATGTCTTTATTTCATTTGTATGCTAGCCTAACGTAGATAGGTTCATGACTGAAGTTGCCTGACTCTAGTGGAAGAATGCATGAACATCTGGCATGGTATCTGTGGATAAACAAACTGAAGCTGATGACTTGGTCATGCTCTTTTTTTCTGTTTTTTTTTTTTTTTCCCCCCTCAGTTCGCTTTCCTGAGGATTTGGAGGATGACAACACAACATTTAATCCAGAGTATAGCCATCAAGTGTTTGGAGACGAGTAAGTTAAAGTACCAAGAGTCAAATTAATAGGTTTGGAAGGGGGAAGTTGCTTCCAAATTGTTAGAAAACAAGAAATCCTGCTATACCAAGCTATTTTAAATGACACAGCAATACTTCAGTTTTATGACTGCATAGTTAAACAGTGGCCTTGGTGCCTAGCTCATAGAGTTTGAGCCTGTAGTCATTTTATATGCTGTTTTTGAGGTAGATTAGCAGAGAGTGAAATACCTGATTTTTCAGTCAGAATTACTTGTTTAAGTGGGTATTGTGTTCATGGCATTTTTCTAAGATTAGGAAAGAATTATCAATTCTTGCTAATAACTTTCACAGTAATATGTACCAAAAAACAGTATCTAGCAATAGTATATCAATTTATTTTTTACTACTCCATGGGATTTTTAGTGAATAAAACACAGAAGTCAAGTATTAACTTAAACTCACATTGATGGCTGTTCTAGATCATTGAATGTTAACTGTGCAGAATTCAGGGGTTTATTTTCTCTAATATGTACGCTTGTAACTAGTTAGATGTGCAGGGGATACAGAAACTATAGAAAAGTATTGTTTCTTCTTTTTTTTTTAAGTATGCTGACTTTCATGAATATTGTAGGGAAGTTAGCACTAGGGACATAGTGGCTAAAGTGTCATTTAATATTTTCAGAAGAGTGATGTTCAACAATCTGGCCATAGTTTTAAAAAAAAAAAAAAAAAAAAAAACCAGCAACAAAAGAACCCCACTGCTAAGGAAAATCCATGTGCACGTGTCTGTGGACTTCTTGAAATATTTAAGTTTCTTAATTTCCTTTAGAAAGCATTCTACGTACTCCGAGTAAGATGAACTACCTATATTAATTGTAATAAAATTAGTTACACTATTAGTCACCTACTGCAGCTATCATTGACAATAATTATACTTTTAGTAGTGGGAGAACTCTCCAATCTGTCAGTGTAACTAGCAAGCAAATTCTTGTTCTGGCACTTACACTTCAAATTTTAAATTATAAGTGTGCTACCATAAAAGAAAAATCTCGGTAAAAAAAGTTAACTATGCATTAAAATAACAAAAAAAAGGAACCTGTTTCTTTGTGAACATTACCATTTTCTGCAGTTCAGTTTTTTGCCTGAAAAGGAATTCTCTGTACTTCACAACAGTATAGTGTTTATGTTCAGGCAACTCATATTTTCAAACTGTAAAAAAGGCTTTTGTATTCCGTACCTTTTTTAGCATTTACTTGGTTCTAGTTAGGTTGGATAAGTGTACACAAACTGTCCACCAAAAACATGCTTATTGCTGTGGCTGTTTATCTGTTTTATACAGTATAAATTGCAGTAGTGTATTCCAAAATATTATACTACACTGCAAAGTAAGTTTTAATAAATGTTATTGATCAATTAATATAAACTTTAATGAGTTTAAGATACTGAGAAACATAATTGGAGTATTAGCTATTTCAGATATTCTTTCTTGAGCTGCCACAGTAAGTGCACAGACACTGCCTTACTGAGTTCAGGAACATGTTCTATTTCTCCACTAGAGGAGCAAAATAACTAGTAGAAATAGTGTAAAGGCTGTACCTCTGTCTAGATAGTGCACATCCAGTTTGATTCCCTTTTCCTATTAGGAAGCTTAGTATACCTCACTGGGAAAGATGATGTGAACTTCAAAGCTTACGAAATGAAAGCTCTGTGATGTGAATGTTTTGCTGTGAAACTTATATAGAGTTCCTGATTGCTCTTTTCTCCTTCCTCAGTGAAGTTGCCTTTGGCTACAAGGGACTGAAGATCCTCTTGTACTATATCGCTGGTAACCTGTCCACACTCTTCCGCATCGAATATACATCTAAAGTTAATGAAAAGTTTGACTGTGTGGAGGTAAAGACAGAACAAGACCTGCACTTAAAATATTACTGAGAAGGTTTAGTTGGGATATCGACAAGAATGCTAGGTTTAGTAATTGCCCACCCAAACATGATTTACATTAAAAGCAAACAAACAAAGCTTCCCTTAATTGCTAAGCTGAAAAAAAGCTTTGAACTTCATCTGTACGTTTTCCCGTTGTTGCTCCTTTGACTGCAGTACCATCAAAATTGTGTCAAACAGTACAGTCAAACATGAGGTGCCAGTACCAAGGCGGGTTCCACAAAAAAACACAGCAACTTAGCAAGTCTGTATTTTCATGTTAACTGTCTCCAGGAGGAGGACTAGCATTGGTGGGGTTTTTTATGTTGAAGAGAATTCAGTAAGAAGGAAAAGGAAGTTTCTGTAAGCACTGCATGAGGTAGGATGCTTGACTGTATCTCTTTAAATGGCAAATGTGGAGAAAAAGTAAGGCAGAAACGAGATTAGAAACTTCTGGCTGGGTATCATGTGTGCTTTACATCTTTAAGGAATACAATAATACAATTACTTGCAGGATGTTTTGTTTGGTTTGGGGGTTTTGGGTGTTTTTACTTTTTTTTTGGTCTTTTTGCCTACAGGTTTTCCAAGCTCATAGAACACTTGTAGAAAAGCTTTTTTTTAATCCTTCTGTCTATATGCTCTCAGAATATTTGAGATAACCACACAAAAGCTAAGCTAATCAGTCTTTCAGCCAACTGAAGAAAGGTATATGGAACTTACAAATAGGAATAAAATATCTTCTTAACAATGTTTTTAACTGTTAAATACTTGTATAAGTATCCGTACAGTTATTTAGAAAAACTCAATTTTAACATCATCTGAGTTTTACTTAGTTATAAGAAGAAAAAGTTGAGTTGATTTCTTTCCAAAAGCACTATTGATATGGTTATTGATGAGTCTTTGTAATACTCTGTAGTGTGAAATGGCTATATGTTTGCACTGACTTCAAATTACTCTGCCTGAGGAAAGCTTTTTTTAAAAAAAGTAAACATCTTTATGACTTAAGCTGTATTTTAAGTTCCTAATTTCATATTCATTGGAGTTTATTTAAATATTTGCAAGGAAAGGCCTATTCTAAACAAAAGTACTGGAATGACTTTGTTAAATGAATTTTAAAGATTTGCCCTTCCTTGTTCTGAAGTTGTATTAGAATATACTTAGTTCAACAGGCTAAGTGCCTGGACATGTCTGAAATACTTTTGAGGCTAGGGCAACATTTCTTAGGAGTGAAAGGTCATGCTCTGCAATCTTTGGAAGGCTTTTAGAAATAAGGAAAAAATGAAAGCCTGTTGGCAAAGTAGAAATCATTAAAAACAGTCCAACCTTTCACCAATATAATTTCAAAATCCTGTCACAACAGGAATCCACACCATAGCACCTTTTTACTCACAGTCTATTTTTTTGTACAAATAACAAAGCCACTTCACTTTTCTGGAGGTATGAGCAAGGTAAACAAGGCCTGTCTTGCTCTGAGCGCACTCTTGTGACTTTTTTGATTGCTCAGAATCCTTGCTTCTTTGAAGCCCTGCTTCCTCTACTGAATTATTCCTCCAATTGCTTAAGGGTTTGAGGTGGGGACAAAAAAGATGATCTTTTTGAGCGAGGCTTCTGTATACTCTCCAGAGTATTCACAAGCTTTGACTGATTTGGAAGAATGTGGTAGCTTACCCTGGGCTTCCCTTGGTATTGTTAATACTGTGCATCCAAATAGGCTGCTCGTAATGGCTATATGTAAATCTTAGTAGGACAAAAGATGATGGTCATCAATCTTGTTCTGCATTTCTATTTGCCATTAGTTTAACCACCTTAAGATATGAATGCATTTGCAGAGATTAAAACATAAGCTGTCATTACAGCAGGGTGTTAATTTAAATGCATATTAACATTTACTCTTCTAAGTTAACTGGTTGCTGATCTCAGCTCCTTCAAGATAACCATACTAAGACACGGACTGTCTGCCATACATGACGGGTAATCTTTGTGTTGTGAATAGATGGTGTTTAGGAAAGGACAGCAGTCTTTGCCTTTGACATAACTGGTTGTAAGTGAGAAGTTAGTTTTAATGCTCTGTAAAGGTATTCACAGCTTAGGATTTTGTACCTAAATACCCACACGAGCCCGTTCAACAGCAAGTGGTTTTATTCTATTATACTAAGTTTGGTTCCATTATTGCTAAAGCAGCTGCTACAATCTCTGCTAGGGACTGACAGAAATATTCCTCCCAATACCACTGTTTTTTTTCTCTAAGGTCTTTTCAAACATGAGGAAAAAGATCCTGAAATGTCAAGAGCCAGTCATATTTATGCATTTTAATATCATCTCCCTAAAGATGGATCTAAACCACATTAGTGGGGAAGGCTCAGCAAAGTATGATCATGTTTTGAACAGAAGTTGGCAATTCATTTAGTGAAAATGAATAGAATTTATCCCTTGGGTGGAATTGATTCTTTCAAATATCTGAAGAGAGGCTGCTTTCTTCTAGTGTAAATATTAATAGCATTGACCTCCGAATTGGTTGCTGCTTTGAGATTTGCAGCTGTTCAAGTATCCTCCTTTTCATCTTGATTTTATGGTGGGGTGAGGGAAAGTATTTCACTAACCTCTGAAACAGTCTTTAAATGCATTTCTCTTGCTTTGCAGCTGGTCTAATACATTTGGTTTACACACAAGTTAATGAAAAAGTGTAATTTTAATATCGGACATCCTTGTTTTCAGTAATACTACTGATCACTCCATTGCTGCCCAGTGGAATGAATACATATAATTGTTAGAGAAATTGAGCTTTCAGATATGTTTCTATAATTATTTTAAATGAAGCCACTTTGAAACAGCATCTACATGGTATACAAATGTCATAACTGTCTGTTAGTACAAGAATAATCTCTATAGTAAAATTATCCAGAGTCAAATGCAATGTACAAAGAGACACTGCCCACTTAAATAGTCCAACTACAAATCAAGTTTAGTTACACGCCTATACCAGATTCCCCATCATCACCTCACATGATTCTGATTATGAAGGTAATACATTACAGGCAGTACTTCTGTGAACCGTAAGCTCAACAACTCTTGGCTGGCTTCATTCAGGTTTTTGAACACTTCATTGTAAGTGGCTTTGCCTGTGTTTAACACTGCTGCAGCAGTCAACTGGATTATTTTTCTGAACAGAAACTTGTGCATCATTGTATACATCCATGCCAATTGGTAAGATGAGTGCCTTGCTCTGATAAAAGAAATTGACCTTTTGCCAATATCAAAGAAATAGGAAGGGAAAGGCAGTAAACAAATTTTTGGTAACTCCTTGGATTATGAGCACCTCAGAGAGCAGTGTTTGGAAAGTGCCTACTACGTAATGAATGTTTCTATTAAAAAGTACAAGTATTAACAAAACAGATTATTTGTATGCTGTTGATATTTCTAGATTCCAGTATTCCAGGACTTACTAACTGAAAATTGGATCACTTAAACTTATGCCACCACTCAGACTGAGGATTCTGGGATTTCCTCTGTCAGAAAGGGAGATCTTGTTAACCCTAAAAGTAACTGAAGACTATAGCTTATTTTCTTAAATTATGTCAGACCCCATTTCAAAGGGAGAGAACTTTTAGGAGGCAGTAGGTGAAAAATATGTTGTGGTCATATAGAACTAAGAAGGATTATCTACTGCTTTATCTGCTAAGCCTCTGTTCTCATGATTTAATTCTTTCTATTTTATGGAAAACAAGATTTTTCTGTGGTGGCAGTCAGTGATGGATGTATTATCTTACATGCTTTCAGCAGGTGAAAGTTTGTCTTCCTTATCACTAATGAAGAAACTTAAAAACATGAGGAGAGCAAAATTGCTTAAACATTTATTTATATAATACTTACTACTGCATATTCACCCTTTTTAGATATCTTCTACATAGTCTGAGTTATTGAACTGACGCTTGGAAGTCTTGTTTTAATTATAGATTGTTTTTACATGCCTTTTTCAGATACATAAAATGAAAGTCGCTACAGATTCATAGTTGCGGTTTCCTACAGCTTTGTCAGCAGTGCAGACTTAAGATTTGTGTAAACAATGCATTTGCACAATTTAAAAAAAAGCATTTCTAAAATGTGTTCCATACAAATACTTTTTCTTTACATAATTCATTGATTCTGAAAAAAATGTCTGATTTTGTGTAATGCAGCTAAATCAGTAAGTGTGAAGAAAATACATTTAACTAATATTGCTTTGAGAATAGCAAAGGTTCCAATAAAAGCATCTCCTTTGTTTTGAGAATGAAATGGATGTAAAGGTTGTACGCATTTTAACTGGGTTCTTACACTAAGTATTGTAGAGCTATATTTTAACTGCTTAATAGCTCTCTCTACAAATATAAATATAAATGTTGGTAGTACCAAACCATTAAGAATAAAACTTGTTTGTGCTGAACTACATCCATCTTTCTCTATCCTAAAAATGTAACTGAATGATAAAGTGCTATTCATTTGCAGGTGCATTGGTTCTACTTAAGGGACTATGGTTGAAAGGACAGGAATTAGTAGCATGTTGTATTAGCCTTTTGTAGTGTATTTTGTTCTAAGCATCTTAATTTCCCTGTTTTGAATGCTAAGTAGCAAGGGTCTTGGTTTTGAACTAATACCCATCATGCATGTAAATGGTGTGAAAGAGCTGCTTAGTAAGTTAACACAAAGTGTTCTTGTGTCAGTCCTTGTGGAAATAGATACAATACAAACATTACAGCTGAACTCACGGCAAACTCCATTAAGTAAAAACCTGGATTCATTGTCCAGAGGGAAGTTTGAATTGAATGTAAGCTCATTTTGTTGAATGTAATGTCAGGCTTTTAGGGGTTGTATTGAGGAGTACGGTTTTGTTAAGTTGAGACCAATTCATTAAGTTTTATTGCCTGGTGAGAAGCAGTAATACGTTATTGTTAAACTTCATCAAATATTCATGGTTAAAAAGGAGTAGTAAATGTATTCAATCAAGTGGTCTTTTTGGGATCTGAAAAGGATTATGAAGTCTGCTCAGCTGATAGTCTCTAACTTTCACTTCGGTTATCTGAAAAGAGTAATTTTAATCTCTGAATTTAATTTTGGTGTCAGAATATTTCTTCCCCAGTATGTTAGACTACAGGTCAGATTTGCTGACAGTATCCTTAAATTATATTTTTATTATTTTATGTCAAATTTTGTTTTCAAAATGTTATTTGATTTGAATGCAGGATGTTGTCTTCTGAGTTTGTAATGTGTTTTGCAGCTGATTCTATAGGCAGGCATTTCAAGCAGGGAGATGTAAGAAAGCAAGAGTGTGCTAGCTGTCACTTTCCTGTTTGGGAGCTACCATTTTTGGTTTTTGTCCCTTTTCCTCCGCTTAGTTCTGCACCACCTAATATGTCTTGTAAGCTGCTTGTTTGGGAACCTGAGTTCTGCAAGACTGTGTAGCATAGTCTTGGAGAATTGCTGGCTGGAAAGTCTTAGCTTCTGAATATGCTGCACTTTCAGAATAGCTATCAACACTCTTAGGTTTTACTTGGACAAATGTAACAATCTTCAAACACACAAACATTCATGAACTTATGCTGTAACTATGAGCTTTTTGATAGTTACAGTGGCTGGATTGTGACCTTTCTGGATCTCGTCAGTGCAGTTCCTTTACTTGCTGGAAGGTCACTACTGAACAACAGGAATGCTTTCTTTTTCTTTTTTTTTTTAATTACTGTTAGGCCATAGCACCTCTTTTATATTCATTTCTTACAGCACAATAGTGACATCAATGCTGTCTTTTTCTAATCTTCCACTGGTCCTGCCTCCTCTTATAATCTCCAGGCAGACGATGTTGAAAGTAAAATTAGAGAAATCATTCCTCCTGGTTTTTGCACAAACACAGATGACTTTGTGTCTCTGCTGGAGAAGGAGGTCAACTTCAAGCCCTTTGGAATGCTGCTACACACATATTCTGTCCATAACGAGGAAGCTGGTGAAGATATAACATATCAAATATACAAGGTATGAAAAATAAGTGAAACTTCTGCTTTTGAGCAACCAAATTAAACTTTATTTTGCAGTGACGCACCTTCAGTAATGTTTCAACTATAGTATATAAATACTACATTTTACCAGTTTATTAATAATTATAAATGTGCTTTTTTGTATTGGAGAATTTAATTAGGTTTTGCCTTTTTTTTTTTTCCTCCTACATCTGTGATAGGTTTCACCTGACTTCTCCTGGCTTTTTCCCTAGGCCGACATGACATGTCCAGGCTTTCGAGAATATCATGAAAGGCTTCAGACGTTCTTGATGTGGTTTATTGAAACTGCTAGCTTTATTGATGTAGATGATGAAAGATGGAACTACTTTCTAGTGTAAGTACAGTTCTAAAGCAACAGTGGACCTTATTACCTCCACAAAGCCTGCATTTTAATTGTGGCTGGCCAATTATTGGAGCAGTATAATGATATTTTTCCCAGGAAAGAAAAACCATTGTTTATGAGGCTTGAGTTTTCCTCCATTATGCTTTGGGAAACCTTGAGAATAGAGCTGAATTAAATGCTGTTGTCCGTTAGAGCCCTGAATGTAGGCTTAAACAGTAAAATGAGCTTTGCCTGTGTTTTCTTTTACTTGCCACCTATTCATCTTTATAATAGGCAAGTGCACTGAAGTGCTGTAAAGAGGCCTGATTTATCCAAGTTGCTGCACACCAATTAAGTGAATTGTACATTCAGAACATAGCAGGTGTACCCATTGGGCCCTCACAGAGTAGCTTGCTGACACTGAAAATTCAGTTGGAGAATGGAAAAGAAAATGGACACTGCATGGGAGCGCGACTGTAATTGACCTGCTTGGCTTTCTGTTTTATCTGCAGATTTGAGAAGTATAATAAGGATGGAGCTACGCTCTTTGCGACCGTAGGCTACATGACAGTCTATAATTACTATGTGTACCCAGACAAAACCCGGCCACGTGTAAGGTAATTGGCGGCGTAACTCGTGCCTTGCCTTTTATTTCAGAAGAGGGAACTGCTGAAGTTCCCAATACTTGTTTATAATGGTGTTGATTTGTTTAAAAAAATCCCCATTATTAGCTGGCTATGCACTGATTTATTTCATTGTTCCCTTCTTGAAGTGGAGGGAATCTCAAACAAGTTTTGAATATTTAGCAATTTTAAGACTCTGTTAAAAGTTACATTTTAACATGGAGATTGCTACATGCACTTTAATCTAAGATGAAATACTGTTTCATTTTTAAGCCTTTACATTATAATGTTTGCAAATGCATGCATTTGAACTGAAAATACATTCCTTTGTCTGTAGCCAGATGCTGATCTTGCCACCATTCCAAGGAGAAGGCCACGGTGCTCAGCTTCTTGAAACAGTTCATAGATACTACATGTCTTCTCCTACAGTACTTGATATAACAGGTTTGTGTTCAATTTTTAACTCGGTTCACCTGTTTAATAAGCAACTTATAGCATTCACAGGTTGTTAGCCCGCAAACTAACTTTCATGTTCATTTGTCAGAATTAAATGGCCTTTTGAAGATTTAGCTTCAGCTCAGTTCAGGGTTAATAGTACCCTGGTTTATAGAAGAACTGTATATAATGTAGCTCCTTAAATCCTTTACTTAGAGAACAGCACACCAGGAAAATCCAATCCCTAGCATGAACGGATTACCAGCTAATTAGCCATTTTATTGTGAGATACACAGCTGAGTTTGCCAAGAGATCAAGCTTTGTCAAATTCCTTGTTCAACTTACTCCTATTAGCCAAAACTCAAAAATGGGGGGGACACACCAAACTAAAATAGCATATTAATGTTAGCGTACAAGCCAAAATTTTACAGACAGTGAAAATCTGTGGAGAATTTGTGCTCCAAGAGCATGTATTGCTGGCTGAAGGCACCCATGATATTAGAGGTGTGTGCACAAATACCTAAAAATAAAAAATTATTGAGGAAATGGCAGAGGGGAAAAAGGGTGTATGTGCATAAAAAATATAACGTAAAAAATTACTACAAACATGACATCTGTCTTGTGGTTTCAAGTTCAATATAGGAAGAAATGCAGTTCAAACAGATGACTTGACCATTCAGTTCTAGGTGCTATCTCAGACCTCATCTTAGCTAGGAATAACTCCCCCATTTGAATTAAAACACAGTAGGACACTTGCTTTCATAATGCATTGCTGCAGGATAATCCTAAAGTAAAGTAATCCACCTCATAGTTTTAATCCAGTTCATAGGAACCTAAGAAAGTATAACTTCATTTATGCAACAGGAAATCATGTGCATCATGCATTTACCTTTTTTCTTTTTCCTTTTAATAGTACAAAGCTTTACATAGCTTTTATAGCTGAGGATAAAGTCTTAACATGGTACTGCATAAATCATGTGACATGTTCACGGTTCAGTGCCTTAAATGCAGGGTTGTAGCAAACAGTAAATGTGCACTAAAATAGGTTTTAATTTCTTTATGGAATGAAGCAGGAGAGAGCTTGCAGTATTTTACATGGCACTCAAGTTATGGAACTTAAGGCTTTTACAAAATTATTTATTGTTGGTTTTGAGGGGAAAAATCAGGCTGGACAATCTTGATATGGCCAGGATATTTGGTTATGTAGCACCTAAAATTGTGAAGTAAAGCCTTTAACCTTTCTGAAAAGAGGAAATGAAAATCTCCTTAACTTCTTTCAAAGAGCTAATGCTTTTTTTAAAAAAAAATTACTTTGGAGTTTCACATTTATGACAAATATTTTGTTCTGCTTGTAACTTGTGATCCTAACTGACAAAGGAAAATGTATGCTGATAGTGCTTACTGTACAGCACCTGCCTCATCTTTCTTTTAACTAATCTGAGCAAAAAGGAATTGAATCAATTTTAGTACAGCTTCTCCAATCTCTTTGCAGAATAAGTGCTATAAGACTTTCCATGCAAGATTAGGCCACTTATGCACAAAACATTTTAACTGATTCAATCATCATGAGCGTTCTCCAACCCCCCGAAAAATTGCCAGTTGTGCAGTGCTGCATATACACAGCAAAAACTTCTATCCCAGTCCTTCTTCTTGGTAACTTACTAGCTTTTGATCATCCTTAAACTGCAAATTTCAACTATTTACAGTGATCCTCAAAACTAAGGAAAAACACAGCTGGGATATAAGCTGTATAGCAATAAATTAAACAATGCTAGTCCACAGGAGAATGAGCGTTGGGGGCAACATGACCCTGCTACTTATTTGTAGTAAACCTGTCTAAACAATTAAGTAAGGAAGAAAGAAATCTATTCACAACATTGAAAGCATTTTCTTTCTGCATAGTTCTTAAGTGGGAACAAAGTTGCATATGGGACCATGTTGATGTTCACCAAAGCTAGTTCTAAACGTTGGTGTTTTTTCTAAAGCAACAGTTTTGATAGTTATGCTGCCACTTTAAGCAAAATGGAAGTAACTTCAAATTGAGATCAGCTTTTGCTTAGGTCCTTCCAGCCTTTTAATTTTGGATAAGCTTGTACTTTTGTACTTTTCCCTGTCTTCCTTGCTATCGAAGACTATAACTTGTGGTCAATACATGTCTTTGGCTAGTTTAGTTGTTTACAATAGGATAGTTTCACCAGTCTTTTTCCACATAATTAGTTTGTGTTCTAGTAGTTCTACCACTCTGTCAAATATAGAATAGATGGAACATACAAGAAAAAGGGTTTATACATTGAGTAATTTTCTTTTCCCAAAGAGTTAAATTGGATTAAACATGTATATTGTCAGTCTCTTAGAAATGCATGCATAATACTGTATGGTACTGCATACACAAAATATTAGAAGTTTTTCTTTCTGCAATCTTCTTAATATCTACTGTCAAACATCTAAAAATTTGATAGCAGTTAAGCACAGTTGTTTATATACTGATGAATACTGGATCTGCTTTTGTTTTCCATAGTTATTTGTAATTACATACCAGAGATGAGGAAACAAATAATGCTGATATTAACTATGTGCTTTTCTTTTTAATTTTTTCTAGCTGAAGATCCATCTGAAAACTATGTGAAGCTAAGAGACTTTGTTCTTGCAAAGCTCTGTCAAGATTTGCTTTGCTTTTCCCCAGGAAAGTTAATGCAAGGTTTCAGTCAAGAAATGGTGATGGAAGCTCAACAAAAACTGAAAATAAATAAGGTATTAAATCAGAACAGTTGTAGTTGGACATATTGTTATCAGACTAGTAGAATAACAATTTAAACATAGAGGTGGAGACTTGGAATTTACACACTCTGGCTTATTTCAATAGATTTTTAGGACATATCTGGAAGGGAGATACCTAGCTCACAGTTTTAGATAAATGCCCTTTTTTTTTTTAAACCTACTAATTCTGTTGATGTAATAGAATTTGGCATGGTTTCCATTTCTTTCAAGTATATTTATACAAATAACAAGTGTTGTTTTGGGAATGCAGAATGCTAAAGTAGCAAACAACTGCTACCAAAGCAGCTCTAAACAGTTAGAGAACTAAACAGTTAAATTGAACAATTAAATTTGTTGGTGATCTCCTCTGTGAATTATTAAACTCATTAGTGAGTATGGTAGTGAAAAAGCAGAGTTGCTTAATTAAAAAATGTATTTGAATGTGGTTTAATGAAAACTTTGAGGGATGAGGGGTGTAAAGCCATATTCAAATGTGTTCATGAAAATGGTATAGCTTGCATAAGGAAACTATGTCTGCAGCCTTTTGTGTCTTGATATCTTAAACCGGAAAGGATAAATTGTTTTGGTTTTTTTAACAGTATCTGAACATGTGTTAGTGGAGCAAACAAACAATCTGATTTTTGTTCTGTTGCTCAGCAAAAGAATACTTGGTCTTAAATTCTATTTTCATATAGATGAAACAGTTAATAGTAATATAGTAGCAATATGATTTTTTTTTCTTCCCAGATGTGATACTAGCTGATCCTGGTTCCAAAAGCACTTCAGTTTTTCAGTTTACTAATTCTTTCATGTTTTTCCCTAGTAAACAGAAAACTTCAAATATTGTTGTTTCGTTCTCATATTTAGAAATTCCAGGAGGCCTTGTGAAGGGCGGTAGGTGTATGGAGATTATTAAAATTAGCAAAGTAGATACTGTTTGGTAAAATATTGCTTAATGTCACTCCAGTTCCACGCCTTCAGTTCTTTGAAGTATTTTTGGACTCTGGCTAAGGTGTATATGACTCTCTGCTCCTTGTATACAGCAGGTCCTTGAAGCACCTTTACAGCTGGTGCAACGCTTTGAGAGATCAGATACTGGCTGCATGGAAGGGAATGGTTTTGAAGGAAAAACAAGAATGTTTATTCATTTAACCCACCAGATAGAAGAATAGGTTTGACAGAGGGTTTGTCCATGCCTCTGACTATCTTCCAATAAGCTGAGGAACTACTTTAATATTTCAATATTTCTCCACTTTGAGTTCTACTGAGTGACTTCTTTATTCAGACATGGTTTTTATTCTCCTTTCTGTTCGTTAGCAACACACAAGACGAGTTTATGAAATTCTCCGATTGCGTGCAACAGATATGGGTGATGCAGAACAGTCCAGAAGCTATCGGTTGGACATTAAAAGAAGATTGATTGGCCCCTATAAGGTGTATATGACTTAAGTATCATTTAATACTTTTTTCAAGACTAATTATACTTGATTTTACTTTCATTTCCATAAGTGTAGTTGATGCCAATTATGTTGCCAATCAACTACTATTAGTTATGCAGTGTTCAACTGACACGTATACAGATGCAGAGAACATTCATACATAGCAGTGCTGAAGATCCTGTGTTTAGCTCCTGACTGTTTCCTGCCCAATTTCAGCAAGAAGTTACTACTAAGCTTACATTATCTAGCTACAAGTGGCATTATGCCCAGGTAGGCTTAAGGGGGAAAAAATGTCAATTTCTTGAAAAGGTTAAAAGTATCTTAGACAAGCCAAAAATTTGAAGAGAGGTAAATGCTGTAATAAGTTTACACTGCAGACTAGATATAGTTTAGATTCCTGTTCTGCTTGTTAGCTACGTCTTTACAAAACAGCTTGCTAGAAGTAATCTAGCCATGTCAACATGAACTCCATGCAGATGGAATATAAAATAATTTCAGCAATAAAATTTAAGCAAGTATAACCTTAGTGTAACTTTGTTAGTTCCTACTAAGTATGCTTCTCAGGATCTTCAATATAGTTGGTCTGTGTTGCATAAACTGACCTTTTGAGATGCAGATTAAAAAAAAAAATCCTAGTTGCTAATGGCATCAGTCTTTGTATTAAGAATCAAAAGACCACAAATAAATCTAGGTTTATTGCTATAACTAGCATGTTAGCTACTCTCTTCAATTAAGTACTCGCTAAGCCAACGAAAACCCTGTTGGAAGAGCTTCATGAAGTATGAGAAGTACCTCGATTAGCTTGCAAGCCTTCCTAAAGCAGCACTTACGCTGTTATGCCAAAATAGCAAAACTTTGATTGTACTCATGTTGGACTTACGGAGGCTATTGGCAGAAATGAGAACCCACCACTGTATTAAATACTTGCCTGATCTGGAGATAATACCACATCATGCTGAGTGGCAGGACCTTAATCAAAACACTTTCTGTTCTCTTTCATGAGCGTCTTGTCTCATTTGCTAAATTTCACGCAGTGTCCACTACGAATCAGGCTGTGATTTTTTCAGCTAACAGGACTGTTAACATGGTTTCAATTCATTCACTCAGCACTGAAGTCCTATGGGGGAAATCCAAATTTCATAAGCAGCTTCAATTCTAGTGCTTCTAGCAATTGTTTCCACTTCAGTCTTTGCATGCAATAAATGCATTAATAATGAACGGATTTTGTATTGCTAGATATGCAATATTGCTACTTCAGAATACTGCATTTTTAATTTTTCAGTTATTTCAATGAAGATTCAAAAGAATCCTTAAAGCAGCCAAAACCCTTTCCTTGATTTTATGTTTCATGTTCTGAAATACAGCTGTCTTGTTTACTAGGTAGAACTACCATAAACAGCTTACTCATGCACTCATTTCAAACAATGTTTCCAATGAATTTTAGTCATGGTGCTGTTTTCAAAAACTTTTCAAAACTGCAATTAAACTAACTTTTAATAAATATAGTAATGTGGAGGGGGGGGAAGCAAATTTTAATAGAGAATTGGGAATATTACTGCATACTCTAATGCTGCTATCATTTTTTTATATAAAGCACTTAATAGCTTCATTTGAACAGTGCTCTACAGATGTAGAATAATTCTAAATTGCCACTACCTTAATTTAGTAAAAATGGTATTGCATCTTACAGCTATTTCCTGGCTAACAGTAGCAGAAATAAAGCTGTATGCAGAAACCCCAGATGAAAAAACCTGTAATACATCTATTCCCCTTGAAGTTTTCACATTAGCAAGGAGGCTGTTGCTAAAAATACTGAGATTTTAATGTATATGGCACCACTAGATTGGAATGACAGATACAGCCAACTATGTTGCTCTCTCTATAAGTACTACTAACACAGGAGATGAAAGATTTGGTATCTTAGTGAACAGGGCATCACTCTAAGGTAGTTCAGAGGGTGAGCAGCTTGTGAAATTTCAGTTTCACCATGGCTTCTCCATTTCTGAAGAGCTCTGCTTTTTATGCTCGTTAGTGGGCTGTGCTGCTAGACATGTCTCCTTGATCATGTCTTTGTTCTTCATGTCATCCCGTTTGGAAGTTAACGCCACTGCTGTGCTGCTTTTATTAATCATAATACTTTGTTTGGGTTTGCTACTTAAACAAAATATCCTTTTCTGCCCAGCCCAATAACTTGCTGTCAAAGAATCCTATTGAAACTGCCCAGGTAAAATGTCACTGATTGCAGTTTCAGAATCTTGTCTGGATATGCTGGTAGTGTATTTGGAGGGAAATGGATATTGAAATAACTGGTTATCTGAAACATGCAGAGGGATTTAGCTTTTTAGCTGGAATCTGGACTTTAGAGATGACTTAAAGCTACAGTATGAGACTTAATGGGCATTTAGAAGCTGACACTTTTTTTCAGAGTTAATATTTATAATCTTTACAGATATTCCTGTTAATTAAGCAGACTTTGAATTAATTCTAGAATAAGGAGGTTTTAGGCTTTCTACTGACAGAAGCTTGCTCAAATACATTCATCTCTATTTTTGTTTGGGAAACTCATTGCATGTTTTGAGTATCTTACTCATTTTGACTAGATAGAGCTAACATGAATCTAAAATTTGAACAGCTATGCTGCTTTTGACATCCTTTCTACAAGGAAATGTTTCTTGATTATTGGGCAGAAATGTGCCTGGAGGCCTCATCAGGACTCTGATACAGAACCTCCTTTTCTGCACTGAACTTTGCATATCTGTGGGAGATTATCAAAGTTTTTGTGATCTTACTCATTTACAGTTTACTGTGGTCTCCAGTGCCTCCTTCTGACCCTCAGCATCACTCATAGAAAGAAAACATATTTTCCTTTGAGAAATAAGTGTAAAATTAAACAGAGTACAGAAGGGCTTTGATTTTGAGACTGACGGTAGAAGTAGAATTGTTTGGGAAAATGTTGTTGTTTTAACAAACCCAATGATTCCACAGGCGTTGCAAAGACATTGATAAGATGCCAGGCATGCATAATGCATATATTTCTTTTTTTAATGAAATGTTGAATGACATTCTGCTTTTACAAAGTGAGTCAAGACTGAAGAATAGAAAGTAACTAAGGAACTGAGCAGTTCAGAAATAGATATCAGCTGTATAAAAAATATGTCTGGGGAAAGGAAAAACATCAAAATAATCTTTTGTATTTAAGAAACAGGTAAAAATGTCATATGTTACACAGCAAGGGGAACTCCTCATCTTCTTGCTGTACAAATATGTTTATGCTTGTAAATAATCTTACTGCATTTCAATGCTGTTACTGCTAATCCCTGGTAACTTTTGAATAATTTGTAACAATTCCTGAAATGTTTTCTGTGTTCAGGAGGCTTAAAATTAATTTTTGATAGTCAGTTATGGGGAAATTAGATGACTGAACAGCCACATAATGGGACACCGGTGTGACTAATGTCAGCATAGAACTAAATATCCTGGTAAATTTTCTACAGTCTAATTTTTCATGCCATACATCTTCAGTAGTAGAAGTACCTCATCTGTTTGGTTAAGGAAAAACTTTGAAACCATTTTTTCACTTCACTGGTTCATTGGTAATACAGAAACTATGCGGCTTTAACAGAAATGATGTCCTAATCAAACACTGTCACTGTTTTTCTTAGCATTAGGGACATCTTAAAGAACTAGATACTGAGATTGAATAAATTTAATGAAATATCATATTCTTGATGATTATTGGTTGTGTTCAAACTATTATTTGTTTGATTGCTTAGAAAAAGCAGAGAGAACTTGCCAAGATGAGAAGGTGTCTAAGACCAGAGGAGCTGACGAATCAGTTGAACCAAATAGACCTAAACATGCAACATGAACAGTTAGAAGAGAGCTTCCAACAACTTGTTTCAGATTACCGAAGAGTCCTAGAACGACTTGCGCAAGCATGAGGATCCTACCTATACAGGAAACTTGCAAATTTCTATACAGTGTTGTAAAGCACATCCTTAATTGCCACGTAACTGCAAAAAAATCTCATGTGACGTTTTAATCACATTAAAGGTGACTTGTGTTTCTGTGCATTTTGAATATTTTCTATTTTTGTGTTGTAGATTTTTAAATGTTGTACTTCAGGTTTGGGGGCACTTATTGCTGAAATAAACAACGTAGATTCTCAGATACAGTATCACTTCAATTGTATGAATTTTCTTTTACCCTTCTGTTTTGCCTCAAGACTTAATAGATGCCTGAATAGCAAGTTAATACATAAATCTAAGCAATATAAATATTGCATCTCTCAAATTTCTCCTAACTTGATCCTCCTCAGGCTGTTCTACTTGGATCCTATTGTACTGTGTAAAGGCCTGTGCGCTCTTTGGCTTAATGTCATAGGAGCAGGTTACAAAACTGGTTCTGTGGCCTGGCTGGCATGATTCCTGAGTACAGGCTCTTACCCTTCCTTAGAAGTGGATCCTGCTCCCATAAGCAATCAGACCCATTCTACTTAAGCCTCTGAAGGGCCTTGAGCATAGTCTTTTTCAGACCCCCAAGTTTGCAGGCTCACAATTTCAGGAAAATACCTCACAGCTGGGGAAACAGCCAAGACTTTGTAAGGACTCCAAAAGCATTTCTACTTCAGCTAGTGTAAGAAACATACAAATCTGTAGGAAGCAAGTGCCTTTATATAGTTCCTTGACTATTCTGCTATCCATTACTTCTCAGGCTTGAGTCCTCCTGTCTCTCCTCCCTCACAGGAATAAATTATGATATCTTTTCTTGTAGTTCAGACTTCAGAACTGATTTGTCTTGGCCTGTTATCAAGAGGACTCAATCTGAATAAGGATCACTGAAATTTATTAACCATGTTTCGTGGTCCTAATAGGATTCAGGTCCAGCTTTCAAAACTGGAGTTTGTAGATTGACAGCTCTCTACTACCATCTGATATGATGTGGAGAAAAAGTGTAATGCTTTCCAAATGTTTAAAACCTCCTGTGGATTTTTTTGTATTTTCTAATAAATTCTTTTTTGAAATTTTAATTCCTCTGGCTAGGATATCTTGTCTATATGATATTATGTCATTCATCTACTGTAGTATCCAAATCTTTTATACTCATTAATAATAACAATTTTAAAAAGACCTCTCCTGATTGTAGTAGTAAGCCTGCAGGTAAGTTGTGGGATTTGGGGGGCTGAGGTGGGTTTTTTTGGTTGGCTGTTTTGGTTTTTTACTGAACATGTTCAGGTGTTGGTGATAAGCTGGAAGAGGGAAAGCTGAACTGAAGAACTGTGCTTTAATTTGGTTTCTGCATAGAGGTCCAGGATACTTCTTGTGCTTCTGGGGAAGCCTACAATAACACTGCCTGAGCAACTGTTGCCTTACTAAGGCTGAAGCCACTTGCGAAGAAGCTTAAGCCTTTTAAGAAACTGTAGGACTAACAAGAAAAAACACTGCCTGATGGGCTGTTTGCCCCCTTAGAGAGGTTGAACATTGCTTCCCTCTTCATAAGTTACTTGGGGCGGGGGGGGGACACACATAAAAAGGCAGAGGAGTCTGGCATATCTGTTCCTTTCATCGTTCTAGTGCCTGATGTGGGAAGGGAAAGGAGATTTGTCTGCCATCACCCTCGGGTTATATGGATGTCCCAAAAGGGCTGAGAAATGTCATGAAATGCAGGCTTGATGCTAGAGGTAGTGGAGGTTGCCATATTCAGTTGATGGTGCAGGATGGATACAAAAGAAACTACTGAGCCGAAAGGACAAAATCGCTTTCCTTAGCCGAATAGTGAAACTTCTCTCACACAGTGATTAGGGCAGATTAATCTCGTAATCTATTGGAATATTTTTTTGCTGTTTACGTTGACACTGTTGAAAGAGGTGAACTAGTGCCTCCAGTCCCCTTAGTGGTGAAGGTGCAGTCTTGGGCTGAGCATGGTTTCTCATTCCAGTACGGGCTGGAAACATTCCAAGCTGTTGGGAAGTGCCTGTGGACAGCAAAACTTATGACCTGGTTTACAGGAACTGTCTTGTCAGTAATTCTTGGCACCAAAGATATGAATAAACAGCCTCTTAGACATCTAGAAACTTTGAATCCTGCCATCCTGCAGCAGATTACAGCTTCTGCAGCACTGCTGCCAGGAAAGACCATGTGAGTGCTCCCTAATCCATTACAGTTAATGAAGCCAATTATCTGAAACAACCTTCATCAGCAAATTAAACTAGCTGACTTTGCCTGAAGTCGTCTACGAAGTGTCTGGACTATCCATTCCCTTGGCAGTCTAGGCCAAGAGGCAATAATCTCTTGTACAACAGCTAGAGAACAGTGATAGTTCCACTGACACCACTGCTTGGGGAGCGTATGCCGGTTTAGTTTGTCAGGCTTGTGGGGTGAGTCTGTTCGAACTAACGTTTTAGAGACCGAGCATTAATGGTAAAGTTGACTAAACACTCAGGTTTCAGTGGATGCTATGAGACAAACTCCCAGCTTTCTGCCTTGCCAGTCCGGATATTTTGTTCCTTGGTTTTCAACAGGATAACAAATTTCACCTACAAGTGAGCTACAGGATTCTTGTCTCTGAAGTACACACAGCAGCAACTCCAGCTATTCAGCAAGCCATCTTTATGAAATAAAAAAGTTTAATACTGTTTACAAAAGTTTAGTAAGTTTTGTCAAAAGTTTAGTAAGTTTTGTCGAAAGTTTAGTAAGTTTTGTGTAACTCCTGTTTATATTTCTGTATTAACATAATTATGAACAGGGACCTCCTACTATATTTAAACAAATACCAGCGTAGTATAGAAAATAGCATAGCTATCACTAGTATTGTCTGACTTCTGCATGCTGAGAGAGGACCTGTGAACTAATAACAGCTGTCTGTATAGAATTGCATTTAGATACTGGGGGGATCCCATTTTGTGGATTTGTGAGCTAAAAAATGAACACTGAGGCTTAGTAGCAACTTTTCGACTCTAAATGTGAGGAGTGTAGGAACTGGATAGCTGATGCTGAGTGCTATTAGAGCCCTTTCCTATTCTGGGCGCAATATGATACTAAAGTAATCCTGGCTAAAAATTATTTTTGTTCAAACATATAATCTGTTATCCTAGGTTTCTTATCTTAAGCTGCTATTGTTCTTTTGAGTTATTGCGTGCTAACAGGAACTTAAACACTAATAATAGGTTTATGTGATTTAATTTATGACTTTTTTCTGCATTTTTATTAAATCCAGATTCTTCAGTCATTTCCCTCAAACATCAAGTGAAACTTTGCACAACATACTGATACAACATTTGAAAGAGTTTTGTGCGTCTGAATATTCTTTTCAGAATGTACATAAGATCTGTGAGTATATTTAAAGTTTTTCATTGTAGATGCTGCTGGCATCGGCCTGCTAGTTTGCCCTTCCATGACTTACAAATCCAGTCACAGCAACAGTGAATCTACTTTAAGAAAATTCAGTGGAGTATCTAAAATGGTGAATTTAGTTCAACTGGTAGAGATAAATTTTCTTTCCATGCAAAGTTGTTGTCAATGATGCTAATCCAAGATTTTGTCCTAAAAGGTAAATCAAACTCTGAAAAATGTTTATGTTTAGAAACCTGGGTCAAACTGTTCCCTTTCATGTGTTTTGAAACATAAAAGTTACCTACTGCAGCTACTAGGAAACAACTTCTAGCTCAGCAACTAATAACCTGAAGAAATACAACAGAAAACCTATAGTTTCAGAACTGAGAAAGCAAGCTACCTGAAGCTGCAGGATTTGAAGGCCATTTTAGCTGCTGTAGTAGGGAGAATAAAGGTCTATGTAGCTGAAGCAGTATCTTGGACAGTAAATGTCCGTGCCTCCTATGAACAAACACACAAAGCTGCTATGTGGCAATTCAAGACTGACCTATTGTCTGTCTCTGCAATGTCAGCAGGAGGGTAAGCAGCCCATAATGTCTATATGAAGGATTTACGTCTGCTTATATAGATCATTTTTTCAATTCTGTTTTGTCTCTCACTGAGACTTTGTTGCTCTTTATGCTTTTCCTTTATCATATTGTATGACTGTCAGACACTAGAAGGCTTGAAAATCTTATGTTGCATATTTTGCCATTTTACCTTTTCTCCCAGTGTCAGTTCTGACCTAATTTCATCAGTATCAAACTGTTAGAGCTCGAAATACCTGTTATATTCGTAAGCCTATCACCTAAAAGCTTGGAATCTCAGCTTTCAGTTTAAAAATATTATTCTCTAATGCTACTGCTTTGTGAAACATTGCTTGCTAGGATAATTTGGACTTGAAGTTGACAAAAAGACAGCATGCTAAAATATTAAAATCTGTATCTCATAAGCAAGTATCTGTTGCAGATATTTCAGTTTTCTCAGAAAAATTAACTTAAAGTCATGGGAACATTTTTTCCCCATGCCATCAGTATTTCCAGTCATTTTACACTGCTAGTTCTTTCTCCAATGACCAGAAAGATTTCAGTCAAATCCTGACTTCTCTCTATTAAAATGTTTCATTTGCAAAAGGCTATTAACCACACCCATGGCAGTGTTTGGAATCATGAGGGTAAAAATTTAGTGCAACCAGTAAAAATGGAAGGCTATTACACAAAGCAATACAAATAGATGCAAGCTCTGCTCAGGCAGGGCATGCTATTTGCCATCATACTGGCTTATATCTGTGGAGGGAAAATTGTAGGAATGGGCTTGCCTCCCTATCACTCAAATCTTTTTTACAATGTAAAAAGAAAAATAATGCAAATACCAGTTTCTACTCAAAACCACTCATTCAAATACGTGCTTACTAGGTTCTTTGTTCCTTGCACTAAAGCCTTCAGTAACAGGCATTGCAAGAAACGAGACTACAGACTCTGTACCTGAGCTTCTTTTTAGACCTATAATGGTACAAGCAAGTGTAAAAAGGATCATTAATCTAACAATTTCCAGATCTCCATGTTCAAAATATTTTTAATTCTCCAGACTAGAGAAGCAAAGAGAAAAGGGGGAAAAAAAAAAAGTCCTCCTTCTGCTTTTCAAAGCTCATTTCAGATATAAGGCTCCCACCCAAATTGAAGGAATCTCAGGTAATGACATGATGAAGACAAAGCCTTGGCAAGAGCGTTTCAGAATCCCCTCTTTGCCATTGCAAAAAATCTATATAGCAGGAGCAGTACTGTGTGCTTTTTTTCCCCGAGAGTAGCACTAGCTTCTTTCTTTAGGAAATAAAGAACATGTAATGCTGTAAACATTCCTCATATAGGAGGTATGTGCTCCATTTACGGTTGTTGCACAGTTTGAGCTGAAGAGATAAAACGTAAAGGAAATCTAGATCAATGGGAAGAGCTTGACATCCCCTTTTTGTTTCTAAATAGTACAGCAATAAGGGAGGTGTTCCATGTTCAATAGCTGCTATTTTTAGATGCTTGTCAGTCTTCCAGTTAAGCCTTCCTCAGAGTGGTATGGGATGTTCATGTTTTTAAAACTTTCATAGTTTCATGGAAAAGATAAAATCTTTGCCTGGAATGAGTTCAATATGATAGGGACCATTAATATGTCATTTTGCTTTCCCTAGAGCTGTGATGTAACAGTTTGGTGTAGCTTTGTCTGATTATACATATTCTGTTTCACTGTTGTAGGAGGGTTTTGATTTTTTGCAAGTTCACGACTCCAAACTATCTTACCATGGATCAGATGAACACCATTGCTGAAAAAAGGACACCTATCTATGATTAGAGCAGGACCCAAACAGCACCAGCCTCATCAGCAAAAACTGCTGTGGAACTAAATCATCTTTTAAGATAATCTTAGATAGGAAAGTCTAAGCAGTCTAAGCCTAAACCCAGAAGTATCCAGCTGCTATACTTAAACAAGAAGCATATTTCTATGTTGCTCTACATAACAGTTCATGTATACATAAGGCATAACTATTGTTTTATAGACTGTTACAGACTGCTTTCAAACTTGCATTTAAAAGGCTAGTGCTCTGTCTTCCTTACCACATCTTTTGCTTATTTTAATATCAGCCTGCACAATACCTTGGGAGGAAATAAATTTGGGATTCTACATTTAGAACATGCTGACTCCAACAGCACAGAGCCAACCTAAGTGAGATGGGATGTGCAAGACTCTCCTTGAAGAACATAACACACAGATGTGTTAAAAAAAAAAAAAGTGATTTCTCCAAAGCTGCCTTCCAGCCTGAAGCTCAGGACAGCTTGAGACATCACTGTCCATCTTAAACATTTCAGAGTATTTGCCAAATGTGAACAAAAGACAATTATATACATGAGGGAAAAGTGATGTATTTTCTTTTGGTGACGGAACTTGAACATGGCAGAGTATGATTTTTCAGGTTTGCTGTTAGGATACAGTGTATCTCTCCTTTTCTGAGATACTCATCCTCATTTTACTGGTATAAAGCTCCTAACAAACCTATATCTGTTATCCATATTTCTTAGTAAAGGGAAAAAACCTGCATCTAAGCATAAATTAGAGACTACTGAATAATGACTGTTGTTAGGCTTACGATTCATCGAGAGACTGCAAAAATTACACAGTTGTTCTCTTGGAATGTAATCGATCGTAATTCGATCGATCCCCTCTTGGTTTCTGATATGCAAAAGGAATTGGTCCAGTCTAACCGCTAGCAGATACCTACAAGTATTTGTGAAATAATCTGACACTTAAGGACAAGGTAATTACAAAGGTGGTAGCAGCATAACTAGTATCTTCTCCAATTCCTGCATTTTGTTATGCCATCAAGCAGTTTTCAGGCTGTTACAATGTGGAATTTTGGTCTTATGGCTGCAGACAAAAGCCAGAGGTTCACTTTATTTTCTCTAACAGTGGCCTCTCATTCCACTGAGTAGGAAATACTTATTGACTTACATAACAAAGGTGCGACTAGGCTACCTTAGAGCACTTTGTTTCTCTCCTTTAGGGACAGTTCGGGAAAAGATGGTGAATTACTCATCATACATGGCTACTTTTATGTGAAGTGTGCTGTCCTCTTTAGGCACACACAAGCACACCCACTCCAGCATACATGGAGTTACTTACGCTGAGCATCAATAATGTGTGATTGCTTTACACTGTACATTGCTGTCATGGAACCAACGGTTGGGTGTCTGCATTCCTAAAGCCTTGCCAGGATAGAAAATAAGATAAAATTATGCCTGATGAGATTCAAACTCCTGAAAGACCATACTATGTTGTAGAATTAGGAACGAGGTGAAAACATGTGCATTTCTGTCCTGCAAATGAAATGTATGCATGCCTCTCACCAGTGAGCAGTGGGTAATGATGCTCACGAGGTGTAACTGGGCAGCTTAGCCATGCTATTTCTTCATTTATTTCTAGCTCTATTTTTCTGCTGTTCAAATCCTATCATTCTCCCCTCACTGAATAATGATGATGAAACATGTCAGTTGGTGCAGAATGTGGCCGTAAGAAGTGGATTGTTCTATTTTTTGGAGGCAGCGCAATGTATTGTATTGATCTTCAAACTACTATGTGGTCTGGATATAAGCTATATGATAGGCTGCCTATCGCGCCGTGGCAGCTGATTAAGTGATGCACTTTTGCTAGCCATGTCTGTGTAGGACCGCTGAGAGGATCACAGCAACAGTGTTTTGATCAGAGAACTCTTCGAATTTGCTCCTAGAAGGCAGAAATACTTACAGTGTAACTTTTAAGTTCATACATTTTCTGGGCTTTTTCCAGAGCACAGGGAACATCAGCATTCCCATCTGCCTTGGGCTTTGAGTCTCTTCTTGTTAACTAAATTATAAAATTTGAAGATGTGAAGTTAAAAACCACTAACAGCTATACCAGGAGATAAATAAGTCTGGAGATAAACAGTCAGCCTCTGTTCTTATTTGAAAATTTGCTTACTTATCCCACAGGTTAGCCGTGTGTGTACACGTGCACGTGTGTAAGGATACAAAGATCATTACATGTGTGTATTACTTCCACATTTTGGTTTCTTCCCTCTACTCTTGCAACCACTACCCTAATGCATTCTAGTCATTTCTTCATTTGGTGATTGGATTCCTTTAGGTTTAGTATTTGCCTGCCAGCTGTTGGATTTACGTCCTGTAACAGTGTTTCTCAAACTCTGACTAGCCATAAGAACGTAATTTCAAAACAACTGCAAAATGTGTTTAAAAAAAAAAAGAGTTCATACAGGCAAGCCAAATGCAGGCAATGAAACAAAAGGGTAGAAAATAAAAATGATAAATGGACATTAGAAGTTTAGTTTGATAATTATTTGACTGCAAACGAAACCTACCACACCAACACTGTGCAAGATGGTGATATTTCTTTAAAGTAAGGTGATACCTGTACCACAGAAGGTTGGAAAGATGCTGCTCTACTGAAAAGTCTGCTCTTTTAGATCTTTTCTAAATGCATGAAGTTTGGCTGTGCAGAGGAAATAATGCATTTAGCTAGAAAAATACTTGAGTTTTAGGGTTCAAGCTTTATCCTTCAGACTCTGCATAGGCTTTAAAACAAATATAACAGCAAAAACTTAGTTCATAGGGAGTGGTTCATCTTTTTATTCACAAAAGTACGAAAAAGTTTAAAAAACAAGGAAAAAGAAACGATGAGGTAGCTCCAGCACTCACGGAACAGTATGGTTGCAGCTCTTCCGAGACTGAGTCCCACTTTGGGAAGTGCTGTCTCTCCGCCACGTCTCTGGTGGAAAGGGTACAGACTCCAAGCCTGCTAGGCACGTCATAAACCCGAGCGGGATGGAAACGATACAGAAGGGCACTTCAGGGGAACCACAGCCTGAAGGCCGCCCAGCGTCCCACCGCAGGACAGGCCCGGGCTGCCACGAAGGGCAGCGCGGATCAGCGCTGACATTTGAAGGCTGTCACCTGCAGACCCCGCTCCCGCGCGGCCGGCGGCAGAGCCCGCCATGCCCCGTGCCGCCCGCCCCACCGCCTGGCTCAAACCCCCGCAGCTCCCCGCCGTGGAAGGCCGGGAAGGGGGCGCTCCCGCCCCGCCGCCACAACCACGGCCACAGCCGAGGAGCAGCCGGGCCCCGCGCCCGCCGGCTGACGAGCTGCGCCGTGCGAGGGCTACGGGGCAGCGGGGGAGGGCTGCGCGGAGGCGACGGCCGCCGGCTGCGGGAGGCCGCCCGGCTCGGGCACGGCGCCGGCTGCCCTGAGGGGACGGGCTTGTCACGCACCTGCCCGACACCCGCGGGCGGGGCGGGGCGGGGCGGCGCTTACCTGCCGGCACCCGCCTCCGCCTCAGGCGGCGCGCGCACACCGGCCCCGGCCCACCCGCTGCCCCCAGCAACCGCCGGGGCGGCCGCCGCGCGCGAGGCAGCCCCGCGCCCCCACGTCCCGCGCGCGCCCGGCGCGAGGCAGTCGGGGCTCCCCCGCTCCCGCCCGGCTTGCCTCCCGCGGCCACGTGACCCCGCCTCACGTGGGCAAGATGGCGGCGTCCAGAGCTGTCAACGTGCTGCGGAGCGGAGGTGAGTGCGCGCCGCCGCCGCCGCGGGGCGGGGAGGCGCGGGCCCGGCGCGGCGCTTTGCCCTCCTTCCGCCCTTCCCGCCGGCCGCCGCGGCGCCGCTGTCGATGTGGGGCGTGCTTGGAAATCGAGGAGCGAAAGCACCCGCCGCCGCCCTAGCGGAGAGACCGCCGCGCCGTCAGCCGGAGCGCCCGGGGCGGGGGAAGGCGTGCCGGGGCGGGGGAAGGCGCGCCGGGGCGGGGGAAGGCGCGCCGGGGCGGGAGCGGTGCGTGTCGGCGGGGCCTGGGGAGCCGCAGCGGGGTCCCGCAGGCGGGGCCGCGCAGAAGTTGGAGGTCCCACGCACGTACGGCAGAGAAGCGCGGGGCAAGCGGTGTACTCCCGCCCTGCCGCCGCCCCGGGCGCGCAGGCTGCGGTGGGGCTCCGGTGGGGTAGAGCCCGCCCGCCTTCCCCGGGAGACGGGCGGTGACCTGAGGTTGTGCGCCTTCCGAAGGGGAAAAAAAAGGGTCCCGTGCTGGGCTCCGGCCCTGTCCCATGGCAGCTGTCAAGCCTGTACTTTCATTACTGCGTGTGCCCTGGCGCGCTGCTAGGAACGGAGGCAGAGCTGGCCCTCTGCCCTGGCTGCACCGGTCAGCGCAGGACAGCGCCTGCCGTCTCGGTAGGGATGTACAGTACAGGCATGCCACGGGAGTATTTTGCCCTAGTTTTGCTGTGATAATTTTTGCTGTTACAATTGAAGCGTTTGACAGAAAAAGTAATCTGGCAGAAGTATACATGGTTCTTCTACCAACCCATTCAACTGCAGAACTTTTTACAGTTGGCATGCCAGTGTGTAATGGCTTTTCAGGTCCCACCATCCCTCATACTCCGGGGCCCTCCTGCAAGCACCGTTGCTACCACATAGCCGGCTACTACATACCACTACTACATACCAGCTACTACATACCACTGCCACCGTTGCTACCACTCACAAGTGAGTCACTCCTGTGTGTCTTACTGACTTATTAACACATACAAACGATTGTACAAGATGCTGTACTTTGCTGAAAAATGCGTTATCTTATTGGGGTAACGTTATTTACCTCTCATTCCTTCCCCTCAGTGTTTTATTGTCTCATGTTAAATAAGGTTAGAAGCTCTCGGGGCGTACCATTCTGTGAGTGTTTCTTTTTAGCACCCATTGTAAAATCTTAAATGTGTGAACAGAAGAAATACCTCACAATGATCTTGATGAAAAACTTGTATGATTAATTTTTTTTAAGACTGTTAAATGCTTAGTGTAGTAATAGGGGATAGAGTGATCCCAGATTAATTTTAACTTAAGCATTAAACTGGATGCTCTGTGCTTTCAGCTAAAGCATAATACTGCAATGCTTTACACCTGGCATAACAAAATTTCAGTCCCTTTTCTCATGTTATTGATCCTGATCTTCTACTGTACTTTTATTTTTCATTCTATCCAACAGCCTTGAAAACCATTGGAAAATGTAAAGGCCTTTTATTGTTAATCCTGAATTTTGCAGGGCAGAAGTGCCACATCTTTTTTTTTTTTCAGTGGTGAAGGCTCATACCCATAAGGAAATTTCAGTTCTACTGGACTCTTGGAATCTGAGCATCAGCTGAACTCTGGGGAGAGCTGGAACATTTGGCCTTCAGAGTCTCCTATTTGTTTTATTTCTAACAGCTGTCAAACCCTTCACTCTTTCACGTGTGTGGAAGCATGCGGAATGGAATCACACCTTTTAGTGTACAACACCATACAAGCAATGTGGTTTTTTGTTTGAATCTCAAATGAATTGAAATTTAGTGTGCAGCTTCATACTGTTCTTCATTATTTGCTGCAGCAGTTCTGTGTCTGCAGTCCTTTGTTCTGGATATTGTTTTGATCATGTGTCCATGCCCTACCACTGCCTCCAGCCACCTCCACACCTAGAAACCTGATGTCTGTCATCCAGTTAAAAGAGCCAAACCGTTTAAATTTTTTAAGCCTTCATACCTTCCCTTCAGGCATCAAACCTTGTTCAGCTCCCCTAGTGGATATGCATTTCCAGAAGTTGAAAAAGCAAAACTGTCATAGTTCAGACAAGACTGATTAAACTAAATCCAATTTTCTCTGAATTGGACAGTTCAGTATAATTTAATTTGCAAATACTGAAAGACGGAAGTAATTTAAATGAGATTTCTGTTCACCTAAGGGAATCTATTCTACCTAAATTGAACAAAAATTACCTTTTTATAGCCTCTTTTGTGATATTTTTTCATATTTCTGATGTTATGTTTTTATAAATGATTAAAGCAAAATTTTCTTTATTATGGAACTGTTTCTAGATAAGTGCATTTGAACAGCAGAGATCTTGGAAGTTTGTATTCTGGTTAAATACTTCCTCCACATATCAGAAGGACTTCAGCTAGCCTAAAAAATCTTTATTATGTTTGAAAAAAAGAGAATAAATTGAATGAAAGATTGTAGGAAGTTAAAAAGACAGTTTGTGCCTTTTTAGTAGGCATATCGGGGAATTTATTTGAATAGTCTCTGCCTTGCTAGTGTGAGAATTGCAACAGTGTCAACCCAAGGAGAAGGTACACAACTTTGTAAGAGTGTGAGTGGCTTGCACAAACCTTTGTGAAATTCTGTGTGCTCAAACACTGCATTTCAGAGTGGCCTTGCAGTGGGTTGAACTGCATTTTAGCTGCCACCCTTTCTTGCAGAGTATTTGAAAAGAATTTTACAGGCAATGCATAGAAGTGTGAATTGCATTTATCATTTTGTGAAAGAAAACTAAGAAACATCCAGAACATAGACACATCAAATCGGTGTGTCATGGCATGGTTTGTACTTAGAAATAGTACAGATTATATGGTGATTCATTGGCTTGTAAATGGTCTAATTACATATTATGACAGTTTCAGGTATTACAATAATTGCATCTGTGATACTTCATTGGTAATAAAATGAAGTAGAAGACATCAAAGAACTGCATGTCTACAAATACAGCTTAGATGGTTTAAGGCATAGTAGTCTCTTATTGCTTTATTCATTTTAGGCAAGTAAATTACTGTAGAGTAGAAGCCCCTAATTTCTTATAATGAAGTTTCAGGACTTTGAGCCACAGGAAAATAATTGATGAGAGGACATCCCTTGTAAAATGAGTTACTTACTGTGTTAAATACTGATATAACTGATCTCTGATCTTGCTTCCCTATCTCTAACTATGAATAAGTATTCTGTAATAATCTATGTGGTGTATTGTTGGCCAGACTTTTAAAGTAAAGTCCCTGTAGACTGACGGTGGGTGGTACATTTCTTAGATATGTAGTCTGTGTTCCCAGGCTGTCCGTTTGCTTGTACACCGCCTTGTTAAGCCCCTCGCGGAACTGGGAATTCGTATGCGGGCTCCTAAATGGGTACCGATAAATCTGGAAAACCTGTAGCTGTCTCCAACACAACGGTATGTGAGATGTTGTGAGATACTTTTCTCCTGCGGATGCAGGGCCTTTTCAGATTTTTTCTGAGAATGTTACTCTTTTCCCTTCTGTTAGTAAAAGGAAGAGGAGATACATAAATATGTTTTTAAACCTTTTTAAAAAAAAGGCAGGGGGGCATAGCTGGAGTTTGATTTTGTTGCAATACAGCTTCAAAGCCTTGCACTTCCAAGTTTGCCTAGAGGTGGTGAGTCTCATTAGAAATCAGATTTTTTTTTTCAATTTTTTTTTTTATTACAGAGCATTCTTACTTGGGCCATGTAGATCACAAGTTTGGTTCAGGGGTCTTGTCAGTAATGCATGGTTGAGTATTGTCTACAATTCATAGTTAGTCTAGGCAAAATTGAGTATTTCAAAGGAATAATAAACTCTTCTCCAGCAGGTTATTTATATGAAAATCATCAAACTATTCTGAAGCATTACAGAAGTTAAAAATATTAGTTCAGACCCTGCAGAGAGTGGACTAATAGAAGAAGGTGTAGCAAGTGACTGAGGCAATATGAAATTATTTGGTTTACATCCTTTAGATAGAGTGCATATATATAATTTTATGTAGTGTTTTTCTTTGTGGTCAGACATGGCTTTGCCATTTAGAATGGTAAAACTGATAGTCAACTTCTAAATTACCCTTATATGTTGAACTCTGCATGTCAGTGTACAGAAGCATGCTATGGAGTCTCCAGCTGGGAGGTGGTTAAATGAATACATAAAGTGCCTGCTGTAAATCTCTTCAAATCTCCTTTTCCATGGCTTTTTGATTTCCCGAAACATGGTCAGATCAAATTGGTTACCTTGCTGAGTAATATCTATCCAAAACTATTGCAGGTTCCACCACCTGCAAGGGGAGAGGACTGTCTTCACACTCTGGGAATCTTTTTTGCAGCAGTTTCTGTTACCCTACTGCCGTCACTAACCCACGTCTTCCGTAGACGGGAACCTGGACATGCCAACATGTCACCTCCTCACCCACACAGCCTGCTACAGAGAATCTAGCATCCTCCTGAATAGTTAGCAGAATCAGCATCTGAACTGAGTTGAGGCATCCTTCCCCTAGTGTGCTTAATTTCCTTTCCTTTTATATTTCTTTTACTTTTATTCATGAAATATTTATTCATTATCCAGAATTCATCAAACACCTGTGGTCAGCTTTGTTTCATGAGCGCAGCTGAGGGTGCCTGCTGGTCCTTGGGGAAGCAGGGGACACCCCTGTGAAAAATAAGGTACTGAACTGTATTTTAGGGACATGTAATTTCCATTACCTTAACCTTAATTTGGAGTTGATCTTTATCATTATCGATATTTAGCCATTTTGTGCATTCTGTCCAAATGGGAACCTTTTTTTTTCACTCCTGCATTGGAATTGGACTTGACATAAAACATTCGACCAAACTTAAGGAATTGAGTGAATTTGGGTTAGAAGATGGACCATTAATGACTGTCTAATACAAGAGTCCTGTCTCTTGAGTTGTCCATAAAAACTTTACTGAATCTTTTACTAAGCAGTATTTCTGATACACACGGTCCATATCGTGCATTTTGTTAGTCTGCAGCCCTTGATAAAGCTCATGGTCTCATGAAATGCAAACTTTCAATATTTTTAAGAGGAAATGAAAGGAGGGCTCAAAATAAGGTAATTTTCTTTTTTGCTGAAATCAAAGCATGCATGCCAGATCCTTTAACTGCCATATGCTACTGAATCAATCTGTTTCCATCTTCTTGATGATGCATTTTGAAATAGGCGTTACATTTCTTTAAAAAAAATTGTTGTAGCTTGCCCTTTGATAAGCGTATTTAACCATAAACGTCAATATATATGAGATTATTCTCATGTTACGAATGAATCATAAAAATGTTCTTAGCGCTATTAATATTCAAATGCTAAAAGTATCTCTTCATCCATATCTTCATCACCATTAAAAAGAAACTTAGAAATGTGCAACTCAAAAAAATTAATCCTCACCTATTGTAACTTTCAATACTTTTAAGCTAATGCGTTTTAAAAAATTAACTGTAGCATATACAGATAACAGTTTTGGGGAGTCTTGACTAAACGTTTCCTGGTATTCCAGACTGATAATGAAATATGTCCTGTAATTCTGAAGTTTTTTTGGCAGATGAGAAAAACTGATTGAAAACTTTCACTAGAGAGTTTTCAAGATCAAATGATGCTTGGCTGCACTGTGCAATATATGAGCTGGGCAATTAGCTGGAAGAAAATATTAATTCACATTTTCCATTAATTTGTAGACAGACTCATGTCTCCAGAATTTAACATTAGCATTATCAGCTGCAAATGATGCACAGTGGAAGTTCAAACCATTTGATTGTAGTACACTTTTAACATTTTTCAAATGATCCTAAGGTAGTTTCATCCCTGTCTTGAAAATAATCAGGCAGACGAGGAATTATTCCCATTTCAACAGTGCAGCAATGAGTAACTCTGGGGGAGACATGCACTTTCATGGTTTGAGGCACGAGAGAAAAAATATTCCCCTTTCAATAAAGTGTTTAATTGTTCTCTTCTTTCAGTTGAGAGGTAATGTATTGTTGGCAGCACACAGCCCCTTTGTTCTGACAAGACCTATCACTTCTGGCTGTGGATGGATTTGTAGGGTGTGGTTTCTCCATGAGCTTAGGTTTCTCAATCAGACAGCATTAGCTAAAATTGCCTTTAAATGAAGGAAAGTAATTCGCAGATGTCCAGCCATGGCGTGAGTTGGATCAACTTGTTGATCTACCTGAAAACCAGCCGCCGTGGTGGAGGCTGTGTTTGGGTCGGCAGCTCCCGGGTCTGGTTTGATGCAGGAGGGAGGGTGGCATCCCTGCTCCTGGCAGCAGCCTACAGCCAGGCTGGCACAGCTGCCGGCTTATAAAGCAGCAGTGTTTTCATGTGCAGTGTTTAAGTGATCTGTATAAGTGATGTTAGGCATTACCTGAGTGTTTTCAGTTGGTGGCTAGCTGCTGAAACTCAACATTTTCTGCCACGTTGACAGCTTTGCTGACCCATGCCTACTCATGTAGCCATTCATTCCTGTAAATAGAGTGTCTTTTCTTCTTTGTAGGAAGGTGCCCATTGACCTGGTGCTGGAGCATCACCGTTACGGTTATAATTAAAATCCACATAGAGACAAAATTCATGACAAGTTCCTGAAGAGTACTTAGTTTCAGCCTTTTGTGAATGCTTTCTCTGGTCTGCATGCCTTGTATCTTGGGTGGCCAGGTCCCAGGCAGTGTCCTATATCTGCCAGTACTTAGCCTGTGATAAATATATTGGACAGGTACCTTTTTAGATACCAGAAGTTAACTGAGTTAAGCCTAGCTGTAATCCTTCAGGCAAAATTGAACTGGTTTGGAAGTGTATTTTACATGTATCATTTTCCACTTTGCAGAGTTTTCCTTAAAGCTCACCTGGATCTTTCCCTAAGCAGAAAGGAGCTGCTTTCTCTTTCCATTCCCGTCGCAGAGCTCTGAAACTTTTTCCATCATCTGCAGCAGCTCACCGTCCTGGTGCAGCAATTCCATGTAAGGGCTGGTGTCCAGCTGCATGCGTAGGCTACTAACCCTGAAGGGAAACACCAGAAGGCTCTGGGAAAGCCTCTACCAAGAAACTGGGATGCCCCATCACAGGGACTTGGCTTGCTGCCGTGTTTCCAAAATAGGTTTTACAGTGCTCTCTGTCTTCAGAGTTAGGCGTGGGGATGCCCATGAGCGAGGAGCACTCCCTGTTCGCATGCACAACTTCTGTGTTGCCTGCCAAAGGCTGTTGTTCTTGTCTGGCTTTTCCTTACCTAGCTTCAGGTATAGAAGCAAAGGCTCACCATAATACCGTGTAGTAGGGTGGAAAGTCTGAAATGGAAAGTCATGTCTGTGATTTTAATTCCAGGTGTGCAGTTCACTGCTGGCTTTGGGCAGCACAAAAGGCAAACTTTGTCTCTTACTGAAGGGGTAGGTCTCTTCAGGCTCACAAACACGGTGTTAACCAACACGCAGATCTCAGTGTGGCTCTGCAAAGAACCAAATGACTGATTTAACCTTCCCTATACTTATACAGCAAATCAATGAAATAAGGGATACCACTTCACAATTTCTAGGGATTAAATTAAAAGGAGATACAGGTTCCTAAAATCTACACCAGAAAATGACCCTGCCGAGCCTATGTACAGGATCGAACTGCACATGAAGTCTCTGGCTTCTTGGTTCTTGCATGTTCTGTTACTTAAAACATCATGAATAGTGGTATAGTATATCATAGGTCTGTGGTGGTCTTTAAGCTTGTTTACTGTAATACGTTGCATTTGAATAGAAAGGATGAAGGACTCATTCCTAAAGAAATTCTGGACCTCAAATTGTGAATTATATTGTATTTTAGAGCAGATAGCTCCTCTAACCAAAATCACAGTATCAAATGCCATATGAGCATATAGCATAACATTTTTTTGCCTCCGAGAGCTAGCAGTGCAGGTAGCTAGGGCAGACAAAAGGGACTGAAATTGTGAGCACTAGTTGACAGATGGAGAAACTGTAGCACCGAGGGAGTAATTTGTGGAGGGTCTTGTGGCAGTGTGGCATCGGCAGAATGAAACGGGGCCTGAGGCTGCCCTAAAGCCTGCTGCTTCTAAGGTACCAGGCTAACACGCAGTTTAACTGTGGACATATGTGAAGTGGCTTTCGACATTTAGATAACATATTCCTTTTACTCAAGTTTTTGCACTGAATTACCCTACCTAGACCAGAAGCTGGATTTAAGGCATACATAAAAACAACGTACCACATGTCTGTAAAGTCTGGGAATTGTGTGTTGTTGGTATTCTCTAGCTGTGCAGGGGAAACCCAACTGAGCTGGTCTGGCACGCTTCCCTTCATTTCTTGTGTGGTTTTCTACGTTTAGCTAGAGTTGGAGTGTAAGGTTGAGGCTACCAAAAAAATATTTCTATAGTGTCATAATATTTTCTTTTTTTATTCTGAAGAGACCTGGGTTTCTGTGGAAGTCACATTGAAGACAGGCTACTTCTGGTTTTGAACCTGTTCTGGTGCTAAAGCTGCAGCAGAGGTCTGTGTCATGAAATCTAAGCTGGTTTTCCTTTCCACAATATTCAGACATACTAGACATGATGTTCTGGTTATGACAGTTGTGAATCATGAGGAAATTTAAGCGAAAGCTTAGGAGTTTTTGAGCACTCTCCAGTGACAGTTCTGCTGGTCCACTGCAAACTGCTTTCAAAGGAGTGCTTGATCGTGTAGGCAGTCTGTAAAAGGCCTTTTCCATGCTAAAACCACCTGTAGGATCCCTAGTTACAATTATCTTCTCAATTCGGGATTGTATAATTTTCTTTCCTTTTTTTTTTTTTTCATTCCTCCTTCTCCCCTGCTTCCAAGCAAGCACATTCCTATAGCACTTGGAAATGCACCTCTGGCAAGACAGAGTTGCTGTCTCTTCTCTTTGACAGTTTGACATGGTGATGTGCCAACCCTGGATGGCTTGCAGTGCTTCTAGACACCACATCCCAGTGCTGTTGATCTAGCAATATTTATTAGCATTAAAATTTAGTTTGAAAATATATTGAAGTAATGAAGTGGGAGGGGGAATGGGTTACAGGGCAGTTGCTTTTTTTTTTTTTTTTGCCTTTTTTTGATGTTGTGCCTCTTCAAGCTGTGTGCATTTGTCACAGTGGTTTCTTTCCTACGTATTTCTATTTAAATCAGTGTTTGTTAAAATATACTTGTGTGCCTGGTCTAACTTTCATGTTACTATGTGAAAAAGTGAGAGTACAAGGAGCAGTCTGTATGTTGTACGCTCTCTGCCTTACAGTTACTGCATCCTGTAGAAGGAGGCTGTTTGGCTACAGCAGTGTTTTAATTTCATTTTTTAGTTTTTAGTTACACATTTCTGGAGTCTCCCTGACCACTACTGTTACCTGATGGCGCCTCTATTTCATCAAGTTTAGACAAACAGTCTACCTGGACTTAGGCCCAGAGGAGCTGCTGTAACTGATGAACATGATCCCCTCTGCCCCGGAATCCAAGCCCTGTAGTACCACGGTTCCCAAGGGAATTGAAAGAAAACTGTTCAAGCCTTGCCTCCTGCTTTTTTAAATTTTCTTTGGTGTTTTTATGTAGTATCGCCTTATACTGATGGGTAGCGTACCTCACCACCAGTAAAATCTGGTATTAGTTCGTTGATAATTAGGAGAAAAGATTCTTTTTAACCTAGCCTGAAAACAGAAGCAAGGAAGAGCACAGGCAGCGACAGAAGTTACTCTGACATCTCTTGATTACTGCTTGCAAATAAAGTGACAAGTTATTAAACAAAATAACAAAAAGTGTTGCAGCACTACTGTTATAATGTTGGGGGTTTTTTTACTACATTGTCATTTTTATGCTTCCAGAGTTTAGTGGATACAATTGCATATTTTAATTTTCTCTTTAATCTGTTTCTTGTTAATATGTTTCATTCTGTTAGAAAAGCTGCATTATATAAACATTGTATATTATGTTAGCTGCAGAATATTATCATGGTGGATTTTTTTATTTAGAAAATGTTTTTAGAATTTTTTTATGATTGCAGAGTGAGTGTTAGTGTTCAATCTAATGAAATTTAATTGCATTTCCTGTGTGTTTTATTTTTAGTTTGCTCTTATATGCCTTTATTTTCATCAGGAGTTGTAAATTTGACATACTTCTTTTTAAAAGCATGATGTTGGCAGTCAGACACAAGCCCCCTTTAAAGCAATGCAATAATTATCTTAAAATTCTTCTGAGTGTGGGGAACATGTTGTTTCTGCTCAATGATCAAGAGCTGTTTCTTCATGTTGTTCTGGATTGTGTGACCCTGTTGGTTTTTTCTGTTGTAAGTTTAGAAAATTAGGATGGGGAAGTGTAACTAAAACCTGCTTCTTTCTTCCTATTCTAGCTTTTATGTCCAGGTCAACTGGACAGGCAGGCAGAACATGTGAATTACTCTTTTAGCTACATACATTTTTGTCATTGTTCATTTATCTTTTACTGCTTATCTTAACTAACATGTTATACCATTGCTTGTAGAGAGATCTTTTCCCCTGGTATCTTAAGAAAAAGTGTGGAAAAATTTGCCTTCATCTATTTCTTGGTTTTCTGTTATTGTAAGAGTTTGTCTGACATTTATTTTTCTAAACATGAGCTGTTTACCCTGGGAGGATCTACAGTGGCTGGAGAACTTGTAAGCTCTGGGATCGCGAATGTGAAGACTGAACAGATAAGGATTCTCAGATTTACGTATTTAAATCTAGTGACTAACAAACATCTGAAATAAAGATGTCATTACTAAAAAATCATTATTCTTTTCCTCTGGGTAAGGGAATATAAGTTCTGCTGTAGCACAGTACACATATTGTGTTACAGTTCACATCTCCCAAGCTTCTTGTCTGCTCCAGGTTTGACATTCCTGGTGTTGCTGACGTTTAAAAAAAAAAACTTGGGAAAAAAAATCTTATCAGATCTTTTTAAACCTCAAAAAGGTAAAAGTATAATCATGTGGTATAATCACATTAAGAATTTTTCTCCAGTCACCAGCAAGGGAGAGAGTTACTGTTCTTGCTAGGCAAAGTTCATTCTAAGTTTTTGATGGTTAGAGAATGCCTGAGGAGTGAAGCTGAAGTAGTTTTCTTGCATTGTGGCTGTACTTGGAGGCCTTGGGCTTCAGGTTTCTGTGGTCTGAATTGTAGGAGTCTCCTGCCCCGGAGACTGTGCAGCAGTTTGCAAAATAAATAAGGGAGAGAGGCAGAGTCTTTTGCCAACACAGAGGCTTTCTCAGCTCACTGCTCGGTGGCAAATCAGTTTGAGAACCTACATCGTGAGTCTCACCTTGGTGTCTTGTGAACTTCCCACTTCCTTGGGTTGGTGGTCCTGGTGGGAGCTAGCGGTCCTTGGGAGCTCGCCTGCTTCGGAAATGGGAGGCTCTCCTGCTAGTCTGCCGGCACCCTTCTTGCAGTAAGACAAGTTCTCCTACAGCTGCGTGGCTGAAGAGAAGGCATGATCTCAACACAGGATGGGGCTCAGGTCCTTCATGGGACTAGGAGCCAGGGATTTTGGGGCTGGTGGTGTGCATGGCCTTGAATAAGCCATTGAACTTTCTGTGTCTTTCTACACCTACAATGCAGGTATTTATCTACCTTGCAGGTGCATTGGTTGAGATTAATGAGTTGTTTGTAAAGCACTTTGAAGATGAAAAGCACTATAAAAATGCTAAGTATTATTATGTATGAGCTCTTGAGTGCATAATGGCTGTTTGCCTGCCAGTATTTAAAGCAATTTGTTACACACTAAGTATGAAAGGCACCGTATGAAGTCAAGTTCTAGTTTCCATCTAAGAAAAGTCACTCGTTTTTTGTGTTCAGCAGTTCACGTCACACCATTGGTCTTCGGCATTATCTAGAGTGAAAATAGACTCTAGATTTTTTGAGAGGAACCGTTTCAAAACTTTAAAAACCAGGTTATTATATAACAAGGGTTTCTTCTCAGTTGGTCATTTCTTACCCTCTCTATATGTCTTGGGTTTTGTTTGCCAAATTCCCAGATCTTCTACCTTCTCCCATTTTGCCAGATGCTTCTTCTGTCCCTTCTTACGCTCTGTCTGAACTGCCGTAACTTTTCTCTCCCTGACCTTTCCATCCGTCTCCACAGTTGTCACCAAAGCTCCTGTTCTTTGCGCCGCTTCTGCTCGGCGGCTCTTGCCACATTGCACAGGTTTCCTCAGCCCTTTGTCTACCCGCCCTTTGCTTTGATCATTCCTGCACCCAGGCTTCCCCTACGCTCCTGCCCCGAGGAGTCTCCTGCCCCGGGTGCTCGCTGCCGGCCAGTGCTGTATGGTATAGTGCTCTTCTTCAGGATGCTTCTCTGATAAATGTCAGAGTGAACTGCCTGTTGGACAGGCAAAAACATCCACAAAAGGGGCAATGTTGTTCTGTGTTTGAGAGCAGACCTGCCTGTCTGTGACCTGTTGGTTCAGTGATCTTCAAGCTTTTTGAGTATGGGTTTTTCTAAGCATCCTCTAGTGGCAATATGGATTCCCATGTAGGGAGCTGAAACAAATCGATAATGAACTTGCTTTCTAAAAAAATGTCTTTCATGGTCTTTGGATGTGGCCATCAAATTCCCAGGGTTCCTCAAAGCACAAGTTGAAAACAATTGCATCTTGTTTATTATGTATCAGCATCCTATATTCTGTCCAGCTTGGATAATAAAATACTCGCTTTGGCCCCAGTCTTGATTTACTGCATTGGGTTAGAGATGTGAAAGAAACAAATGCCTCATCTTAAAAACATTCACACTCATATATAATTACTTAAGTGCAGTCCTCTTCATGTTATAAGGTGTGTCACATAACCAGAGTAGTGCATGTTTTAATTGTAGGAGTAAAATGTGAGAGAGTAAGCATGAAAATTCATATACCACAGAGTAAGGTCTGGTAGTTTATTAGATGCAATTCAGTCAGGAAAATATAGTACATGGCTGTGTTTAGTATGATAAGAAGTGTCAGAATTCTCTGTTTTGTCTTAGTTATTGCATTATCTTGCTATGTTTTTAAAAGGATCTAGGAGAAATCATTTAAGGTAATATTTACAAGCTGAACTACTCATTGGTAAGGGGCTTTATCCGTATGATAACTGGCTGTTCCTCGGAGGTAGTTACTACGGATGTTCCTGGACAGGGGAAGTTTGCATTATTATTTTTTTAAAATTCCTTTAAGATAGTTTGTATTACAAACATTATTTGAGTGGAAAACTATCTGGAAATGTTTTATGACATAGAAACAAAGTATGGAAAGTTTGTTTGTTTATTTTGTTAAATGACCAATTCCCTGGGGAGTTCTTTTAGAGCCGTTGTCCCTTCCAAATCAGTAGATGTCTTTCCCTTTACTTCTTAATTTCTGAACAAAGAGGAAAATGTCGGAAACCAAGTGTTCAACAAACTGCCCTGCTGCATGGAAGCCTTAGAAAAGGGGAATAAAGGGCTCTTCAGAGCTCCTCAGAGGCCTTTTGGCAGGCGTACTCTGTAGCGTGCAGCCTGAGAAAACTTTCATGAGTGTTTTTGAGAGTCGCACTGTTCTCTTTCGAGTTTAGATGATAAATAACCAGCCACTCTAACCAGCTGTATAAAGTCTCCAACTTTCACATTTTAAAGCTGTTTACTTTCAGGTATTTATGGTTAAAATACCTGTTTAAAGCTATGTTTCAGTTTTAGATCAAGCTCATTTTGAACCATGAAGGACTATTGCAGTAATGAACACAATCTAAATTTATACATTAATACTTAAGGCATATCAGATGTTCTCTAAAGGAACGTGTACACTTCTCAGATTATCTGTTTCATGTTTAGTTGCACATAAACTTAAATTAGGTCCTGCCTTATGTATTTTTTAAATTATGAAAGTCAATAGACATGGCATAACATTGAAAGAAAATGGCAAAGAAATTGTTTCTCACAAATTCCGGCTGTTCAGTCTCAGATTTTCTGATAGACACAGGTGAAGATGGAGTTGGAAAACAGCAACAGTGAGCTCCTAACCTCCTTCCACAAGTCGTAAAAATGAGGTGCTTTATGTCATAGGTGATGTGGTCACTGCAGATCTGCTTGTATGCTGCTTGGGTTCGTAGAGCTTGAATGTGCTTGTAAACTCATCTAGAGTTGTTGAGCTGAGGTCTTTCTCCACTGGACAAAGTAGATAGTCGTCTTGCAAAGACGTCCTGGTTTGACATCGAGATGAGGTGTTGCCCACAGTGGTTTGTGCAGGTCTGAGAATCAAGTCACACTCTTGCATCATGGATGAAATGGTAGGGGGTGATGAGGCTTAATTTCATTGCCATGTGTTTTCTGAACGAACACCTGTGAGGTGACTAGGCAGGTCTCACCTCTCAGGGCTATTCCTAGTTGTTCTGCACTGATTATTATTAACATACTTCTTACGGCTCGTGACAGAGACTTAAAGGAAATGAGTGTTCTTTAAAGAAATAAATAAAGTAGTAGGACTTGTCTGGGTTTATAAAGATTTGTTCATGCTCTGGCAGACCCTACTAATTCAGCAGAAGGTCAGCTCATGAGAAGAGTTCTCCTCTGGGAAAGCTTAAATCAATTCCTCTAAAAGATCAAATTGTACCAGCAAGAATTATTTTGCTGGTATAGCTCTGTCCCAGCAGTTTTCTTAGTGGTGTCATTACATTGTCTAAGAGTTTTGGGTTGTAGAGTACTTTCCTTAACTAATACATGTTTTCTGGCAAAACTTTAATTGCAGAGCAACCCAAAGACTGCAGGAGAAGTGGGTGTTTCTAAAACCTGCTTGGTAAAGACAATCCTACTTTTGTTCATTTGGGATCTGTTTTGTCCAAATAACTCTTTTGTAAAAACTGTTTTGCAAAATCAGGTATAGAATAAGCTACTGGTAGACAAACTTTGGCAGCTCTTGCTGCAACAGTATCCCCAGCTGTAGGACCCAGCTGGAGATTGCAAACAGGTTGGTGGGAGGTTGCCAGCTGGAAGTTCAGCCAGCTGAAAATAACCTGCTGGGGTGGCTGGGGTGAAGGTGCTCTCCTGTCTCCTCTGGTGCGACAAGTGGTGATGATGGGCTACCAACCACCGCACCGTGAGCAGGCACAGCGGAGGCACAGGCACGTCGCTTCTGCTGACTGTGTCGTTGCAGCGGCAGCAGCCAAGTCAGAGTCAACTTTGCTGTAGCTTTTTGCTCAGTGAATGCGAATCGGGAGCCCTGATGTTTATAAAGTTGTGGCCAAGGCCATAAAATTCGAATTCACAATCACATCACTTTGCCATAGGCCATGCAGGTGGATTGAAATGGACTTCACATTTTCCATGATTAAAATATGCAGCAGGATTCTTAGCGCTTAATTGACTGAATTTGCTGATTTGGGGATGACTTCAGAGTCAAAAGGAGTTGAGACCTCCTCCTGTACATGTCTCAGCTATGATTTTGTCAATACACATAACTTCTGTTACTACATCTTTCATATATTTCAGTGCCAAAGCTTCTCACTCAGAATTTGTCCAGGTGTTGGCCCAAAGTCTTCCAAGAGACAGACCAAAGATAAGAAGTTGGACACAGAAGGTGCCTGGTTCTGTGGCTGGGCTTCTGCAGAAAGCTGTGGGAGTGCCACCAGCGCTCACTCCAGAGTTGGGGCTTTTATACTCTCTCTGGCCAGCTCTATTTTATAATCCTCAGAATAATTTATAGTGTGTCATGAATCACATCTGGATAGAGGTTTAATGAACAACTTCACTGACCTGATTTTTAAATTGGAAAAATAGTGTCTTTGCAGCTGAAATCACCAGTAAAATTGAGACATCAATGTTTGCCCATGCAGATCTGCAGGTTTAGAAAGCACTGTCAAGATGGGTCTGCACTATAATTGGATTTACCAGGAGCTGCCAGGATCACTGTCCTTTCTTCATAGCACCAATGTGTACTTCTTGCCACATGCATAGCTTTACTACTAGCCCATTTTTAATTTGTTTTTTCAGTCCTCCCCATGAGGAATGCAATATGTGCCTGTGTCTTGCATGACACACAGACAGCTATGCAGCCTTCTCTTCCAGTCATGTTAAATTTTACTTAGAAGTAAGAATGCCCTTTTTTGTATCAAATTGAATGGGAAGCCTTTGCAAAATTTTTCCTTCTTATGCAATTAATATCCTTACAAATTTTGTCTCTTGTGTCAGTTCTGCCTCCAGAGCTCTATCTAACCAAAGCTCCAAATAAATAAATACGTGAGCTGTGTTCTGGTTGAAACTTTATCTCACTTGCAAGCAACTGGCTCCTGTCAGAGCAACTGGGAGATCCAGCTGTGAGCTCAGGTTGCTGCCCACAACGGTCTGTCTCTCCAGTGGGCAATACTATTGCAAATCTGTATATTTAAACCACAAATTTGTAACAACAACAACAGCAAAAGAGAGTTGAGGTGGATGTTTGACAAATTATGTGAGCCAATCTAAAAGTTCTGAGTTGAGTTTGCAAATTCGCAATTGGTTGAGTGGGATGTCCCCACGGAGAATTTCATGGATTGCTGCCCAGCCTTGCAGACAAGGTAGCTAAGCCTGCTCTGAAGAAATGCCTGTCATATTTATCTGGCAAGTTAGATTATCTTCATCTTGTGGAAAGAAAAACATTTATTGCTTCTTATAGATTTACTACCTGTGCAGAGAAGAGCTGTGTAAAGCCTTTCCAGTCTAGAAAAAGGGGTTGGAGACCTAATTTCTTGCAAAGACCCTTTGCTTCCTCTGTCTATCATAGAAAATCAGACAGTGGCGTAGTCCAATAAACTGTACAAAGTGAGTGAATAGCCTGGTGAAGATGGTTTAGAAATGAATTTTAAGTCTGCCTGTGTGGGGAGTGGCTGTCATGGGCCTTGCCGTACCCGTCCTTGGAGCACTGTATGCAGTAGGGAGGTGTTATGTGGGTGGCTGACACCTGTAAGGTGTGCATCGGGAGACGTGACTGAGAGCGAGGTCAAGATTTGGAGGTGAGAGGCACTGCCTAAAGTGCAACTGGACTGCATGATCCACTCTCTAGGGATTAAGCAGCTGCTGTAATTTGTGGTTTATTGTCTTTGTTTCAACAAGACAAGTGCTGCTTGCAGTTCCTCCAGGAAATCTCTCATAGCAGTAGCAGTAGCTGGGGTGTTGACCGTGGGGTATGGGGCAGTGGAGAAACCCAGAGGTCCTTCCTCTGGGCTCCCAGCTAGCTCTTCGGATCCAAATGTGATGTTTTCTCACTGTAAAGCAAGGGACCAGATGGGCGGGGCTGGAGCCAGTCCCAAAGTCGTGCTTTAGAAACTCACAGATGTTGAATGTCAGTTGTACTAACTCCTCCTGATGTGCCTTATGTGGGACAGGGCGCAGGGGAAATGAGTGTGCCAGATACTGACCTGCACATGTGTTGTCACACCATGAAGTGTGCTGATCTCTCCTCCATGCTCCCAACACCTAGAAAAGGTCATGGTAAAGACTGAACCTCAGTCCTCGTAGTGGTGGTTATTGTTTAATTTACTGTAAGTCAGCCACCAGGTCAGTGCCCATGGATGCCTTAGCTCTTTGCACTGAACAGTTACTGCATCCAAGTAAGGTGCCTGCTGTACCCAGCTGTTTATTAGGTACTGGTGAAACACTTGTCCAGGGCATGAGTGTTGCAAATGAAGTCTTGTGAGGTCTGAATAGTTGGAAACCTCCTACTTTGCCGTATGTCGATTAGTTTACTTTAAAAGCTGAAGCTCAGTTCCTACTCCCCTTCGTTTACATCTGTGGATTGGAAAAGGAAGCATGGTGAAGGCTGTCAGAGAAAGCCGGTTGCCAGTGCCCAAGCCATATTATTGGTTTACGTATCTCAAAATCAGAAATTTGGATTGTGGTAGCAAGTGAGTGGCCAGTATAGTTTCTGGAGAAGACGTGCTGTGTGCTCGTCACTGACACCTATTTAGCAAATAGCAGCTACTTTGAATGGAAGCCAAAGACAAAGTTTTAAGGTTCTAAATTTGTTACTAGAAAATACACGGAAATACCAATGGCTGTGCTGATATCAGGGTGTCTAAATAAGGATGGATGTGGAGAGTGGTCGCTGGTAAAGCCACAGCAATAAGGAGGAGGTAAGGAGTCCCACCGCCACTTGCCTGCGGCATCGCAGCCCGTGCATCCCATCTCCGAGAAGCTCGGACCTCCCCTGTGCTGTCCAGCAGGATCTGCCCTATGGTATGAACAGCGTGGCGTTTCCCAGGCAAGCTCTGCCAGCCCTGTTACACTGCAATAGAATCAAATGTGTCACCTCTGCCTTTATAGAGATTTTGTGCCACGGCAGTACTTTAATGTTTTGAGGGAATCCTGGTCACTTTCTTTTTTTTTTTTATCCTAATTTTATATTCATTGAATAAATGAGTCTGAATGTTTGGCACCTGATCTTCCTGTTACTTTCTGCCTGTTCTGTACTTATGTTCTTTGCCTTTGGCATTTATTAGAGCAGCTTTCCTTTCCACAGAAGTGTTGTTATTTATAAATTACCATTTTATTTGCAATATGCTATATGTGAAATGGGCCACAGATGATGGTTACACGGCTTGAGAATAGAGCCCTTAATTTTTGATGTGTTTTATAAATAATTGGCCTGATCCTGTGTCCTTTGACCTTAGAGGGAGTTTTCCAACAAGTGTATTTACGGAAGAACAGCCCGGCTGCCAGCGCAGCGTCAGCGGGCAGCACGCCTTTGCATTCAGCGCAGTTGCATGTCCCCGTGCCAAGAATGAATTTTGCCGATTCAGATTTGCTCAGTTTGTCAACACACAGCTCCCATTGAACTTCGCGGGACGAGAATCATTCTTGGCACGGGGCTGCGGGCAGCCCGGGGAGCACTGCCCGCTGCCAGCACCGGCTGCAGCAGGAGCTGTGCACCAGCGAGAGGAGCAGCGCCCAGCCTTGGCTCCCCGGTTTGCGAGGCTCCCGTCTCCTGTAGCATGTTTGCTGTTGTTTGACTAGTGGGAAGAGTCGGTGATAAAAAGAGATTTCCTAGGTTAGTTTTTTCAAGGCTTTTTTTTTTTTTTTGTGGCTGTCTGGATGATTAATGTGAATAGGAAAATACTGTTGACCCATTTAAATCATGTTAGACGACATCCATTGCTCATCTGCATAATGAAATACACACTGAACATTACAGCCTAAGTATAAGAGCCAGTGAACTACAAAAATAATATTTTACTCATTTAGATTATGAAGTAAAATATAGGACATTAGTACTAATCATAGTATTAAATTTTAAGCCATGCAAATTGTAATTGTCAGTGAAAAAGAACTATAAGTTGAAAAGGCTATTAGCATTTCAGCTTTAACAGTTAATTTGAGTAATTTTTTTTTTTTGCTAGTGTGCAGCTTAGAAAAGTCCATATGCAAAACATTTAATAGTAAGTGCAGGAGTGTTTGTTTTGTATCATTATTTAATTTCAATCATTAAAGAAATGTTAGAAATATTAATTTGCAGTATTAAAATGTATTAACATTTTATATTACAAAGAGTAAACTGTAATCTTTACTTGGATAAAATCAAACCTAAAAGTAACCAAGAGATGAAATAATTTTAAGCCTTTATTTAAGTACCAAAGCACAAACTGAAGCCTTTAAAAATATGGATTTTGTCAAATAGAAACATCATTTGCGGCATTTTAGACTAAATACAAATTTTAAAGTACTGAATTTAGGCTGTCAGGTTTCTATGGTTACCTACCTTTCCAGCAGTTTGGTGAGATGTGTAAATGGGCCTATGAGTCACTTGTAATTATTTGGGTTTTGTTTGTTATAGTTGTAATTCTGTGTTCAGTTTGAATCTAATATAGTTCACACCACATGCTTTGGTTTATGTATATTTTAGTGCGTATGATTGACAGTGATTGAGAATTTCTTATGGAGTGCTTGTTTTTTTTGTCATAAGTGATGTATGTTGGTACTTCTGAAAATGTAAACAACTTCTTCCTATATCACTGTTTGATAAACAGGGACTTTTATGATAAAAAAGAGGTCTTTGTAAATGTTAAGCAAGGAGATAAGTGAAAGGTATTTAAAAAAAAAAATTAAAACAGCTCCCAAACACTGTACCATACTCTTCCAAATTCAATCCATAATCCTATCATTATAATTCATTCAGTGACCCAAATGTCACATATTTATGAATAAGCTTCCAAGTTATGCATTAATAGCACATACTAATGACTGACAGGTTTAAAAATAAATGTTTTGATAAGGATGCTACAAGTTATCTGCAGCAAGCTCTTGATTGGAACATCTTCCTCGTGCAGAGCATCTTCTTGAAAAAAAAATAAGAGCTTGTTTCTACCACCACTGCAATAGTTTAGCAGAAACACCTGTAAACTCTCACACCTCTCTGCTCATATATTTTGAAGTCCGGCTTATAGGATGTAATTCCCCAACCTTACACTCTTCACTCTAGCGAAGAACACGTACCTGTTTTCTCAGTAAAAGACTCACTGTCCTAATGTTAACTTGTGTTTTCATGTGAAAACAGGACAATGCAAGTAATTAACAACATTTAATACAAGGCAAGAAACACTGCTAGTTGTAATTTTTACCAAATAAGTAGTTATGTAATCTTATTTTATTAAGGTATTCATCCCCAAATTGCTAGCAGTGTATACTTTTTTTTAAATTTTGAGATAAGACTGGCTTACGATTCAGGAATCATCTTGTAATCTTAGAGATTTGGCTGTAGGTGTATTGAAAATTATTATCGCAATGGGTCTTATATTTTGTGCGGGGAAAAGGCTTCCGACTGCCCATTCTCTTCCTGTGTCTCGAGCTATGCAGAAAATCCTGATACGATGTTCAGGAGCACTCCTAAATTTTCTGTGCAAAGATTACTCTTAGTTCAGCAGCCTTGCTCACCCACTGCAAAGGGTTTCTGTGGGAAACGTTTTTTGTGGTGATTCAGACATTTTTTCCATTTCAGGTGGAAATTTAAGAGGTTAAAGTAGGATTTATTTTTATCATTTAATACTGTATCAGGCGTGTATATAGGACATAACCATGCCAGTTGAAAAACAGTTGTTTCACAGAGCACCTGAAAAGATTTTATCCCAGTAGGATTCAATGAATGTTAAAGCTGTGGGTGGGTGCATATTAACAACAAGATTCGGTATTGTGTGTGTGTGTGTGTGTAAGGACTATTTGAATAGGTTATTATTTTAATCTGAAACAACTGCTATTTTTAAAACCGAGTAACTTGTTCCAACAGTTGTTACGTCCCTACAAAATCAAAATAATGAATACAATAACCAGTCTTTCAAGCGAAAGTAATTCCTCTGATCTTTTAAAAAAACTAAAGATGTAGAAAGTGATTGAAAGATGTATTTAAATATGCAAAACTGAGCAGATATGTTTCTCATTCTAATTTATTCACTTTATGATAAATTAATTTACTTAATACAGGAATGCAGTAACGTAAGAGGAATGTTTCTCCTGCTAGTCACAAAAGTTGAAACTTGCCAGATGCTGTGATCTGGAGCCTAAATTCCCCTGATACTAACTGTGTGTGAAACTCTTAATATTGCTTTGTCCAGCTTTTGTACCTGACTTCTTTCCTTTTGCTGTGACACTGCTTTAGGCAATACTTTCTTTTTATTTTATACTTGTGTTATTCTATCGGAGAGAGAAAACGTAGTAGAAATAGCACTAGGATGGAAGGCTCTATTGGAGAGCTACAATGCCCTGTTCCCAAAGTTAAGCCTGTACAGCCCAGTCTCATTTTCTGTAATAGACAATTAATTTCCTTTGGTATATGAATGAATATCATTCAGATATAGTTAGTTGTACTCTATATTTTTAAATCCTATAATAAAATGGGAAAGTGCTGTTTCATGATACCAGAATTTTACTCAGTCAGTGAATTTATTTCTCATACTGGCTTGATGTGACTCTGTGTGTATGTATATATGTACAACTGCTCGACTGGTCGAAGGGTTTTTTAAGGATACAAAATTAATTTTTCCTTTTCTTCTTGTTTGTTAAAGTTGCACTGTCGGTTGCTGCTGATAAAAGGTGGCACGGAGCCAGCTTCCTGAAGGAGCTATGGGGAGGGTCATGGCTTGTCATGACCTGGGCACCATTACTTGAATGTTGTTATTATTGGGATGAAGTACCCTTAGGCTGTCATCCTTCCTTTAAATAGAAGAGGTTCTGAATCTCTGTGGTTTCCCAGTTTACCAACTTGTAGAACAGCTATTTTGTTGGCCCTAAGTTTGACTGAATAATGAATTAAAAGAACGGCACTCTTCCAGAAGGCACTGATTCATCATTTTAGTGTGCTGGTCTAGACTAAGTCATAATAAGTAAAGCCAAACAAGAATGTATTTCTGTATAGTTTATAAATTTACACCCAATTAAAAACCTCATTTATATTAGCATACAGCAAACAAATTGCCTAGCTCCACTCTCCGTGAAGTAAGGGCAAAATTTTAATTAGCAGGGAGCATAACTGGTCCTGAGGGCCAAACTTGGTTTTTTTCAGTGTCACTGAGGAGTCCCAGTGGTGTTGGCAGAGGAGCTGACTCTGGTCCCTTGGAGTCGGTCGGCGTTTGGCCATTGCCTTGCCTTATTGGCTCTTGTGAGAGTAACGAGAACAGCAATTCCGTTAATGCCTTTATTAACTAAACAACTTCTGTCATTAATTTCCAGTTAATTTCAACAATTAAATAAAACAATGCCAATTAGAATATGATGTTTGCAAGATACTGGTCTGTGTTTCAGTTTATCAGGGTACAGTCATAAGCATGCTGAGGTTTTCACCGATGTGTTGCTGTTGTAACTAAAGTCACATCTATCCTGATGAATATTTCATTTCCCCAATCATGCTATTAAAACCAGAGTGTTTTTACCCTTTCATTTCCGTTTTCTCTTTTCCAGTACCATCATGACAGCTGTGGCTGCGTCCTGTTTACAAATTGCTGCTAGTCACATTTTCAGTAGTCCTTGTGGGTTTTGCTTTCCCTTAATATGTGCAATTAGGAGGAAATATTTCTCACGAGCACGGACTTGCTCTTCTCCTTGTAATGACATAGTCCTGCAATCCAGGAAACAGTGCTGCATGGTGTCCATGTCCATGATTTCCTGATGTGGGAAAAAAGTGTGGAAAGCATCTGGAGAGGAGGAGACCCCCTTTACCAGCTTGTTTCCTGTAAGCGAAATTGGAAGACCTTGTCTGTGCAAATAGATTTCAAAATAGAGTCTGCCCTTTGACTGTCTCCATAATTACACAGCGCTCTCTGTATTTTATTTGGCTGCCAGAGCAGTTAACCCCTGGAAGTAAGGGGCTGATCATGGCGTGACCAGCACGGGTATGCAGACATGACCATGTGAATACGCTCTTGTTTGGAGAAGCCTGTCGTTAAGACCTCGTTACAATATACTTTTACCAAATTTCAAAATTACTATGTGTTGGGTTATGTTGATTAAGATATGTTATATCCTTAATGTACAGAAAACGTGGAGGTATTAGTTGCAAAAAAGGAAAAAAAGAAACAGAAAAAAAGTTATTTCGTGGCTTTGATGTAATCAACATCTGTCACCAGAATGAATTTGCTTTTGTTACATTTCAAGGGCCCTTGTCCTTCTACTTTGCCCAATCAGTTTCAACTTCTGCCTCAGGCATTTCCCTATGTTGGTTTTTTTTTTTCTTTTTTTTTTTTTAAAGCAAATGCACAGGTTATTGCTTGTGAAATGTGAGCTCCTCTTCTGCTACGCAGGTTACACAGAGTTGGAGAGAACCTTTAATCTTTCCCATCCTATTTTTGAAGCTTGGATGTACCTTTGCAACACGGGGATTACAAAGTCAGTGTTTTATTAAGACCGTTACAATTACAATTACAAGTAAAGATCTAGCAAACCACAGACATTATTTTGGGTTGAAACACGGGAACATTTGGTAATTAACAGTAAAAAGCTATATATTCGTACCTAGTTGCATTGGTTGGATTCCACATATTATTGCCCATAGACATTTTTAATACCTCACTTTAAACTTTATTCCTCTGAAGTTTCAGCAAAATGAATATTTGCACAAGAAGAAAAATTATGATATAATATTAAAATGACCTGACAAGCCAAATTAAAGATTTCTAGTGTTTTACCCTCAAATGCATATATACTAAGAAAATCTGCATGGTCATTCTTTTTTTAAGTTTAAAATATATAGATAGATAGATAGATAGATATTAAATCACATATTTAAAAATGAGTTATCTGAATAATGCTTTTGATGTTGTTTATTGTTCATATATATTAAGTAAGATTTACTTTATCAAAAGCAAGTTGATTTTATTTCTTAAATCAGTTGGATGTTAATTCTTGTAATCCTAAATAATTTTGGTACTATGCTTCTGTTGATACTATGACTAAATTTTTCTAAAATATGTTACATTTATTTCTTGTCCCTTTTAAGATGTACCCTTGTATTTATCATAGCTTAGAACTGTCGCGAAGTGTATCCTTTGGTAACATTTTCGCTAATTGCTGCAAAATTTGAAGTCTTTCATAAATAAATACCAAAAAAAAATGGTTGCTAACAGTCACATTTGATGAATCATGTAGATGAGCAGTTTTTTGCATGGCTACCCCACACCTCATTCATTGGAAACATAGCTGATAAATTGCTGTAACTGTTAAACAAGAAGCATTAGAAAAGGGCCTATGTGAGAGTTCATTTCCAACAACTCCCTTTAAAAATACTTCTTGACCAGAGGAAAATCACATTTAAATGACTAAAATCAACTTAATTAAGGGTCATTAATAGAGATACACATAAAAAACTCTCTGCTCTGTGAGTGAAATAGGAGCATTTCATTATATAGTGTAGCACGCATGAACAGATAACAATTAAAATAGACCTAGAGTAAAAGGCTAATAAATATAGGGCACATTGTGCTGCAAAATCAGTCACTTAAAATGCTCCCACCCATCATCATACTTGAATTCTATATTCAGCCCCTTTAGCTGACTCGTGTAAAAGAAAAAGAAAATGTAATTTCCACACAAGATAAATTCATCTGGTAATTCACAAAAGCTCACAGTGCATATTTATATTATTAATACAAATTAAGGTCTGGAAGGTATGCGGAGGAATCCAGGGGCTCCGGCAGGACATGCGTGCATACAGATTGCACAGTGTGATTCACAGTCGAGTCAGAGGAGCAGTTGTCTGTAATTTTCCGTGCTCGGTACATCGTATCTGCTGATGTGATTCAGTAACACTGGTAATAATTCTCCTTATTGCAGCTGATAGTAAATATTCTGTTACTCGTGGCAAGTGACGTAGCCTTGCTGTTGGAGAAGAGAAGAAACGCGTAAAGGGTCAACTTTGCATCTGGGCTGTGCTGGCGTGTTACCAGGCTACCTGGCTTCAGACGCTGGGCTCGCTGCAGTTTCCACCGGCAGCTGCACAAATTCTGCGTTTATGAACTATCTTACAGTAATTAATATACACAGAAAGCTTAACAAAAAGGATGTGCTTGAGCACCAGTGTTGCAGAAGTAAATAAGGCACTGAGAAAAGCTTTGATAGGTGTAAGGGATGGGGAGGAGGGAATATCTGAGCCAGACTTGGAGAATACAGCCAGTTGTTCCTGTCTCCAGTGATTGATGATGTTGCTATATCGAATTAGCTGTGAATATGGGAGCTTAAAAAATAAAAGCAGCTGTGGAGACATTAGGAAGGCCTTAAGGAAGGAAGTGTGTGGATGGAGTCCAGATTTTCATTATAAAACAGTAACTTCATTATATTTTAATGCCATTTTATTTCATTTTATTTTTACTTTGTAGGAGAATGTTTCTGTTATAATTCTTTACATTTCCAACAAAGGTTTAGTTGTCCTGCATTTATAATTCTTGTGATGTATTTTAGGAGTTGTATTATATTATGGTGATATTTACTTGGTTGTTGCATTTCACCTGTTCAAGTAGTATATATTTTTGTATGCGTCTGCTTTATAATGACTAGTTAGTAGAGTAACAACAGACTACAGTACCTTATTATCCTGTTATCTTGTGACAACACTTACAGTGTATCTTTGGGAGAACAGAGGTAAAAATTTTATTCCAAATAAAAAGGTATCCCTTCTGAATGTGGAATAGTCGATAGGCATGCACCCATTAATATAAACTGGTTTAATGTATTTAAGAATGTGTATTTGGGACATTTGGAGTTTTATTGTTGAATAATTGACAAGCACACTTGCACCTTTTCTTCCCCAATTAAACTTTTACACGGTAGACTAGGTGCCCAGGCAGCATGCTGTGCGTCAAGGAGAGCATTTGAAATACACATTCACATATTGATGTCCACGTGGACTTTAACTGACCACATCAGTGAGTGTGGGTTTTCAACGTATGTTTAATACCTTCAGCTGCAGTAAAAGCAAGGTACTTCCGCTGCACTCTGTAAAAGAGCTACCTGAGCTTACGCTGGCAGACCGATTGCTACTTCTGATGGCCCAAAAGTTGCTGCTGCAGCAGATTCTGTGCTTCCGACTTCCAGAAACAGGTGAAAACCGGCCAGGGAGTTTGTAGGATGCTTTGGGCTCTTTGGATGCGCTTATACATTGTGCAGGTTAGATGGCCCAGATTTTTTTTTTTAATTGGACAATGATTTTTTTCTTGTGAAGGAGACTCTAGGAAAGCAGTAGATAATGAGGCTGTCGATTAAATGATTATTAAAACACCACCAAACCAATCCACCCTCTGTTAACTGGGCACCTCCGCTTCCATGGAGACACTTGAAGCAGGCAACTTCCATTGGGGTACCTAGGTTATACTGAGAGCTTGATCTGAGCCTCACTGTCCAACTCTGCCTTATTACTTATAAACCATTTAAAAAAAAACAGTAAAAATTTGCTTGCATTGAGTAAAAGTCTCTACAACCTTTCAGGTGTTATACAAATTCACATATTGGTAACTAAAAGTAGCACTGATCAGTGAGCAAAGAGACAGTCGGGAACATGTCTAAAGCAAACCCCATACAACTATGTCAGTCATTCTGGGTTTTGAGGCTCAAAAAAAGGTGCGTAACTCGAATCTCCTGTATATCATGGAATGCTGTAAAAGGGCTCTCTATGAAGCCAAGTGTGCATGTGGAAGGATAATTTCTGCATCTGGACATGACAAATGCATCCAAAGGAAGGGAAGGAAGATACAATTAAAACCTACAAGATATGGAAGAAACTCTTTTTCGGGGAAAAAAAAAAAAATTTACATAGTCACAAAATATGCAGTAGATTAATTTCTTAATTTTTGTGATATAAAAATATTTAGTTACTTCTGTTTAAACTAAAACACTTTCTTTTTACTAAAGAGTAATTATTCGTATAGGTTACTTGCCACAAGTACATATGACATTTTTTAGAAGCAGATTAACTATTATGTGAAACTTATGTTTCAAAAAACCCCTCTGTTTAGATTGTAGAATGTTTGAATAATGGAAATATGCACTATGTGTAATTGTTGTTTAATTGGGCAGTGTCAATAGTCTGTTTGAATTTAGTATCTTTCCTGGTTTTGATGCTAGCATCGTCATTTGTGATGCATTATTTTGGTTTTGATGTCTCTGACAACTGTTGGGCCTCAATGCCCTTTTTTTCCCTTTTTTCTTTTTTTTTTTTTTGTTTTCTTTTTTGAGGGGGGCAAAATGTGTCATCGCACAACAATTAAGTTTGAGCAATGAATACTCTGATGAACTGTCATCCCGAATTCCCATGTGAATTAAATGGAAATCTGATTTGAATATTCCAAGTCAATTACAAATTTTAATCCCTTCAATTGCCTTTGGCCAAGATTAAAAATGTCTCTCTAAGTTTGTTCTGTTGCCCTGCTAGGCAGGACGAATTGAACCCTGTTCTTTGTGTCTTGGCACAAATGACGAGAGCAGCATTAACTTTGTTACGCTCAAATCTGTGACCAGTTCTGCAAAAATACAGGTGAAAATATTGTCTGAAATCAACATTAAATCATTTTTGCTCTCCTCCTTTCTTGCTACTGTTCTTTATTTGCTGTTTCCCCAAGCCTTGAACAGTGCAGCTTCTAGCCGTGCAAATGGCTACAAGAAGGGGCCAGTTGGAGCGTCACTCCTGGCTGTAAGGTTTGGGGAATTTACCCACGCTACTTTTTAATGCATCGAATCAAAATAGATGCGGTATTTCATAAAGCTTCAAAGTATTGTTTGGGGAGGTTTTTGTTCTCATTGCTTCTCGGTGTTAATGCTCTTTCTGTAATGGTACAAGATTAGAACAATTTGAACCACCCTTGGCTACTACATGAGTTTTGTGGTTTGTTTTACTTGTATACAAGTTTTTGCATACTTTCCATTTTGTAATGTGGTATTAGAAAAAATGTTAACCATTTTTAAATTATCTCTTAACAGGTTCTGTGACTGGCTGCCATGTAATCTTTTCTTCGTGCAATCCTATCTACCTGCACAGGCAGTCAAGCAATCAACAGCGAAGATGCTTCTTTTTTCAGGGACAAAGAAATACTGTTTATAGCATAGTTTGGCCAGCCACAGTTTCTCCAGCTCACCCAGTTCCTAAGGTACGGCAATTTTTATTACCTCATCTGTTCTTCAGTCAGTATAGAGTTCGACTGCAGGCGTGATCACGTGTATTCAATGTCCGACAGCTGGGGATTTGGATCACCATCCTGTTGCTTGGTCTCGTATTTGAAGCAGGAGCGCTGGTGAGAGAAGTTTTCAGCTGCCTACCATGTTGAACACAGTGGCGTATCTAGTTATTAGGGAGTTTAAATCTGGGATTTGTTCAGTTATGGTAGTATAAATGTGGAATATTATAATCATCTGTCAACACTTAACACTTCTGAGTCCAGATTCTCATTTTGAACAATTATAGCTGGTCCTACCAGAAGTCAGTAGGAATCATTCATGATCGTCTGAGTCCTTTTCTGTATAAATCTCAAGCAAGCTAGTTATAACAATGTTTATATTTTGCTGAAGGTTTTGTTAATTGGTTATGTCAGATTTAGGAAGAGAATGTACAATACCTGCTGGTAGCTGCCTTACAACCACACTGCACATTCTAAACTTGTCTTTACTGTTCCCGAGTGGTTTTTTTTTTCTTGCAACATAAACTTTTATTTTTATTTACTTTAGAGCCAAAAGGAACTTTTTCATGCAATTTTAACACATATTCCACTTCTGGTTTCCTTTTTTTTTTCCTTCTTTTTTTTCTTTTTTTTCCATTTAATTACAGCATATAGATTAATTGCTTAGTATATTTAGAGAAAAGAAAACCAAAGTACCCTTTCTAAACAGTGCTTTTCAGAATGTGTATTAGTACTTTTTTAAATTTTACTTCTCATTTTATTATAGATTTCTTTATGCAAAATTTAGAGTATTTCCATGGGCCAGAAATACTAAAAAAATTGTTAGATAGGAAAGCAGATAAGGATTCTGGATGTAGGGCTCTTACACCTAAGAGGCTGTGGAAGCTCTGTGTGCAGGGACACCATAGGGTTACATGCTTTATATATTTTCAAAGGTTTAAAAACTGTAGAACTTACAAACTTTTTTTTCTGTATTTAGATGCTTCTTTTAGGATAAAGAGAAATATATTGTCATACTGAAAAGTTGTCTTCACAGATCAGAGTTTTCAGACTGTCTAAAAATCAGTCCAGTTCTTCAACTCTGAAAGCTTGAGGGCAAAGTTATTACTTTATACAGACTATGCCAGAAATCACATTGAAGTAACATGGATTTTTTTCAAGATGTTGGTGTGAAACTGTATACATAGACATTTATATGTATGCTGCTTTGGGTGTCTCCATTAACAGATCTTACAGGTCAGCAGGGTCAGGTCTCAGCAGTTATTAGGTAAGTGCCCTCCAAGGGGAAAGCAAGGGTGCTGCTGTGTATGGAGTTGCTAATCCAGCAAAGGGTGGGGTTTTTTTCTAAATGAAGTCCCAAACTACTGCAATAAGATGTTGTTAGGGTTGATATGCCATTAATTTGAATGAAATGTAAATCTGAAACTCTGTTGATGTAAGTCCACTAAAGATAGTTTCACTTTTTATCACAGTAGAAATGAAATACCCGTAGGAGTAACAGTAGTCTTCCTATTTAAAGTCCTGCTAGAGCTAATTGGTTGCCCCACTCTTTACTCCTGCACCCTGCTGCTGTATGGTCTTCTTGTGTACAGCCCAAGTGCCCACTTTGTTTTTATGCCTGCCCGCTTGGTTCTGTATTTCGTGAAGTCAGTGCAAAACTCGCCCTGTGGCCAGCGTGGCAGAGAATCAGCCTGGCTGTGGGAGGCGAAGGGACTCTGCTCCAGCCACTGAAACAGCCCATGACCCTCTGAGAGAAAGTGCATTTCCCATCTCTGTGCAAGATGTTACCGTTATTATTAGTTTGTTGTGTTTATACATGTGTCATGAAATTGTTGTGGATTTAAAAAAATCAGAAATTAAATTTCACCTCTGTATGAGGGTTGAGAATTTTATGTGTGCAAAAAATGAAGTTTATTACACTTTCCTTGACACAGCGAATTGGGATACCCTTGTGTAGTGTTGTGGATGGACAAATTTGGGCACAACATATGAACTAGATTACTAAGTAAAACCCTCTAAATTAAAATAAGTTAAATCCTAAAGTTCTTAGTCAAAAAGAAATCTCATGGAAGTTAATAGAGGTTTTGTCTGAACAAGAAACTAAGGTTTTGATCAGTTTTGTTTTTGAGCCTAATTCTGTATGTTTGTCCCATCGGTTCCAGTGTTTAGATGCCTTTTGTAGAAAATGTGCCTCTTTGCAAAAGAAAATAAAGAGTTTTTAAATCTCTTTCTCACAGTTTTAAAACTTGCGACTGTCTGTGCTGGAAGTCGGCTGCAGTATCTGGGGTTTCAGCCCTGGAAGGTTAACAGACTGTGTAAGTCAGTAGTAACAGGCAATGTTAAGTTCAAAAGGGCAGTGGAAGAAATACTGAGGCAGCCTTGAGGGTTTGCCCTGATGGCTTAGGAAGGTCGATACTACGACAGAAAGGGCAAGCTGCCATGAAGCAGGAGGCAGTATCTGAGAAAATGATCCCATTGTCATGCTCAGTTTTCTGATCTTCATTTTCAATCCTTTTTCTTCAAGCACATAAAGAAGCCAGACTATGTGACGACAGGCATTGTACCAGACTGGGGAGACGACATAGAAATTAAGAATGAAGATCAGATTCAAGGGCTTCGTCAAGCTTGTCAGTTGGCCCGTCATGTCCTGCTTCTGGCTGGAAAGGGCTTAAAGGTAACAATTCAGAAGTCCCATAATAGTTTGGATGTCTTTTATTCGTTCTCTTATTTGGGGGTTTTTTTCTACCTTTTTTTTTTTTTTACTTTCCCTTAATGTGCATCCAGCTTTAACTTAGATACTGAAAAAAGAAGGATTTATTAGCTTTGTATTCAGTCCATTATATATCTGTTTAATTATTTCTGTATTTTGGACCGATGTAGTACTTAGAGTGAGTTGCTGGCTCAGGTGTAATATTTCTCTGTCTGTAATCTCCCTCTGTTCAGATTGTGCCAAATCACATGAGTTTCTCATAAGACCCACGCTACATTTTTTCCTTTCATTTCATGGCCCATCTTCCTTGTACGTCGTGCTTTCCAGCTCTGCATGTGTGCAAGTCCAAAGGGCTGGGCTGCCTCCTCCATTCCTGTCCATCCTTCAGCCCCTTGCTGTCCCCCAGGGTCTGGCGTGACTCGTAGAGCTGCTGTTGGAAAAAAACAGCTGCCAAATTCTACACAATTTTCCAGAGTGCACTGAGAATAAAGCTTCATGGTTTCCAGTAATGTTTCTACAGCATGCTTTTTGGGATGCCTCCCAAGTTAAAATGTACTGGGAGGAGCCTACTACCAGGTTTTGCAGATGAAGGAGTGCTTTTTTAGCCTTGTCTTGGTATTTCATGTAATAGCATACTGGATAGGGTAAAATGGGTTGAGTAGCTATGAGATGCAGAGATAGATGGGGACTGTAGGTCAATGCCATTGACTTAAAATGGCAAAAAATTATCAGTTTACTGTCCATTTTTCTTTCAGCTATCATCACACTTTCCCAGAGGTTTAATTCTGGAGCTGGGGTGGCCAATAACAAAACTGCCTGAAGCTTTAATCTTACATATGCTCGTGCATGTTTAACTTATTTATGTGCAAGTATTTCCCAGTCCAGTAAAACTTACTCATGTAAAGTTGAGGGCATGTACATGTTTCTGAAGGATCAGGGTGCAATGTGGGTTTTGAATTAGAGCAGTTTTTCACTAATACTCTTTGGTTGTTACCATGTGTAAAATACATATGTATGCAGCACGGTGTAGCTTATGATGTAGTTCATACTATGTGCCAAATCATACATAATAGCAAAATAATACAAGTAATGAATGTTTTGGAGCAAGAAGGTGGATAAGGTAAGAATTACGTGACCAGGAGCTGTGGACTGGGAGGGAGGTGGCGCTTGGAGTTGCGGTACCGAGACCGCTGCCCATGTCAGCCACAGGGAGGTGGTGAGCTCCATTTTACACCAGTAAGTGTTTGGCCAAGACTCCCCTGACTGGGAGGATGCTCCAAAACCCTCCCTCATCAACAGGAAGCATCTTCCGCTCTCCAGCCTGATGCTGCGCATGGCCAGTTTATATCCATTTGTTCTTGTGCCAACACCGCTTCTTAATTTAAACAGCTTCCTGCCTTTCCTTGAGTCTGTCCCTTCACACAGTAATAGAGCTATTACAGCTTTCAGTGCGCCAGACTAAACAAACGGAGCTCTTTTAGGCTATTCTCATAAGGTAAACTCTGCATTCCTATTTTATCTGAAGAGCCCCATCCCTCCACCTGTTCCTGTTGTCTTGCTGAACCCGCCTTGCACACAGCCCTCCAAACCAGCTCTTGCCTGTGCTTTAGCTAATGGCAGTAACATCTCCCAGTATAACAAAGGTGCATTATAATGCATGGATGCAGAGAGACAAAGTTTGGGCTGAGCATGGTTTTGATATTACCATTTACTGCCTGTGGGACTGAAAAATACAATATGGTATTATATATGATAGCATTTCCTGGGTTTGAGTTAAAGATTTGGGAATAAAGCAGCAAATTCTATGACATGGAAGTATTTTGTTAGCTACCGTCAGATTGCCCCATCCCAAATAAGGGATGAGGTGTGCAGTAGGTGCCTCCCCAACATTGCCCAGCTAGCAAAAGCTCCTATAAAAGTAAAGCAGGTACTGTTAAAAGCAGAACTTTTCACAGTGTGTAAGCCTGCCATGGAGAGAGCACAGATCTGTCTGCTGAGTATCCAAAAGCAACATCGAATTCCTTGAGCAGAGCAGGGGCAGACAGCACCCAGTCTGGTACGTAGCGGTTCAGTTTGTCTATGTGCTGAAGATGATAGATGAGTGAGCGAAGGCAGGAGCAACAAACCTGTATTTATCCAGAAGCAATGGCTGCAGTGTCCAGTATAGATAACGCACCGGGGCTGCGGCTGCCATCCCAGTGCAGAGGCTGCAATGGCTACTGCAAAGCAGGAGGGTTGCACAGTAACCCAAAATCCTGGTCTTGAGTGAGTTCATCGCTCCTCATCTGCCCAACCATGTTTTCGTGCTGAACAAGATGCAAGCTGAGCAAATAGACCTGGTTTTATCCTCAGCACAGTACACAAGTGCACTCCGCTGTATTCACTGTGCGTGATCATGGAATATTTCAATATATGGATAAGTATGCCTCCTGCGCCACAGCCTACCTATATTCCACGTGTTACTAAAAAGTCCTCCAAAATCACAGCCACTGTAGTGTATGTGTACGAAGTATGATTTTCAAAGGCTCAAAACTCATTCAAATCAAAACCAATTTGCAGAGGAACCCTCAAAGGCACTTCTTCTCAATGAGGGAGGTTTCCCTACCACATTTCAAATTTCAGCTCTAACCATTCCAGAGACAGAGTCGATCCAAAAGAAAAGCAAGAAGAATGTTATTTTAAGCGTGTGCGTTTTCCACTCCATGGATACTCAGAAAATGGCTGAATGATTTATGAGAGGGTTTTTTTAATATGTAAAATTGTGAGAAAAAGGTGAATCTAGAAAACGTCAAGCATAAAAATGAAGATTTCTAAAAATGATGCATAAGTGCTTGTAGATTCACTGTGATCACCCAGGCTATGGCAACTTCAAGTAAAATACCTTCAAGATATGAAGCCAAATGTTTAAATCTTTTATAAAATTAAAGAATACTTGGAAAATGATTTCATAAAATGCACAAGTACATTATGATAAATGTACTGGGCAGTTACAAGAATTAAGATCCTTTCTTTTACAAATAAAAAGGGAAAGTAATGTTGTGTTTTAAAGGAATGAAAGCATTGAAACCAGACATTTCTACAGCAGCTACTGAAACAAGATGCCATGGAAAATTGGTGTCTTTGAGAAAGCAAATGTGGAAAAAAGAACGGAAGGGAAGTAGACAGTATTTTAGGTTTTCTAGGAACCTTTAGTGGTCGTTTCTACTGCATGCTTTATTTAAAATCTTTTTCTCTTTAAAAAAAAAGTCCAATATATCAGTAAAGTATATGAGACAGTTTAGTGTTTTGTATCAAAGCAGCGTATTTGAAACATCCAAGATTTCATTGGAACGCTTGGCTGCAATCACATTCAGTAAATATGAGAAACTGTCTTTGCTTTTTTAACAGGATGTTATGTTTGATATTTTAGGTTGGCATGACAACTGAAGAAATAGATTCCATTGTTCATCATGAAATAATCAGACAGAATGCCTATCCGTCACCTCTGGGCTATGGAGGTTTTCCAAAATCTGTTTGTACTTCTGTAAACAACGTGGTATGTCATGGTATTCCTGACAGGTATTTCCCCAATAATATACATTTTACCACCGGGAATGAAAATGTTAAACTGAAATTAATAAATTGTGTTTAATATTGAACATACTTCAGCTTAACTAAATGTCATATGTAAACCTATTGCAGATGCATATCATGTCACCACATGATGCTGATAGATGTTATAGAAATGTATGTGAAATAGGAAAAAAAAAAATTACCCTGTTTGTCCAGACACTTCAAAAAAAAAAAGCATAATGCCTTTATAATTTAGTGTGTGGAAAAAAAAAACAGTACAGTCTGATTTTTTTTTTTTTTTTCCCCTCCAGCAAAATAAGTATAGGGTAAGGAATAAATATATTTGATTTTTTTTTTTTTTTTTTTTTTTGGCAATACATTCAGCTACTCACAAAGTAAAATATGAACCCTAGTGAGAGAAAAAGAATAAATATGATGGTAGATTTTTCAGGTGTTGATATGTTTTTCTGGTAGTTGTTTTTCATTACTTTATATTCAGCTACACTTGTTCTCTAAGTAGTGAGAGTTGAACATTAAAAATGGTTCTTCTGTTTGCCTCTGCCTGCCTCTATCACAAAATATCTACCCCCTGATTTTTTATGTATGTGTCATTAGGTTTTTATTCTTATATTCCCTTTGTTGGGAACTGCCTGTCACCATTACTATTTTTTTTTTCTGTTTATGTTTCAGTCGACCTCTTCAGGATGGAGATATTATCAACATTGATGTCACGGTGAGTAATTCATATAAAAAATAGTCTTTGATCAACTTTAGAATCACTAGTAGCAACAGGAAGAATAGTGGATTGGAGATGGGGGATGCACAGATGGATGTGCTGTTTACTTCTGAGCCAAGGCACAAGCAGCTGGTTTCCTTTTTTGTTTTTAACTGTGTGTTTACTCCAGCTAGACCCAGGCCTGACTTGAATTTAGGACTGGAATCAGATGCACTGAGATCAATGTTGGCCTAAGTGAAATGTCAACCCAATCCTGCTATGTGTCATGTTTTTGAGAAGGTGTAATTGTTATTGATCCACTGTGTAGTTAATGCAGAGCACCACAGTACTGGGCAGCAGCTGAAGATAGATATGTATGAGATGAGCTAACATGAAGAAAGCCAGCATTTTTCCTTCACTCTGCCAAGATTGATCTTCCTCTTCCTGCTGATTTTGAGTGGGGCCTGTCATTATCTTACTCTGTCATTAGAGGCTACATTGGCCTGTGTATGTCAGTCTATTTGGACAGCAACTCTTTTGCTAGCAGTGTTCCCTACATTTATTAAAATCCCCAAAGGTAGTGTTGTGTTCCATTTCTGGTATAAAAGCCCTGAACCTTTTGCGCAGAAACAGAAATAGTGTGATATAACGGTGACTTAATATTTCCAGAGAATGGTCAATTATAGCTATTTAAATAAACACTGGCTGGATTTTCTTAGGAGCAAGAAAGTACGGAAACTGGAAACCTAATTCTCGTTTCATTTATGAAAAAAAATTATTCGTCTCTTGCAGAAGCTTTTTTTCTTTTTACTGTGCATGTTTTTATTTTCCCAAAATGCCATTTATTTCTAATAAGAACACAGACATCTTTTGAATCCCACTGTTATTTTGCAATAATATGTCACATACAAGGGAGTAACATCTCATAAAAACAAGCTTTTTTAATCATTAAAGAAACTCTTGGTAACTTGATCCTATTTTCCGTGGGCCCAAATTTCATACTGGCAGAAGTGAAGAAATCAGCAGACCTACCTCTGAGCACGAGAGTCAAGCTTTCTAAAATATTTTTTTTATTAAAATTAGGGTCAGTGACCTTTCTCCTATGGTATACTCATGTGTGATCCAGAACTGGGTTTGGTTTGGTTTTTTAGTCTTTCTAAATTCTTCCCCATATCCATACTTTCTAATTGTAGAATTCTGACTATCAGGTTTACACAGTGTGATCTATCATTTTTAAAGTACATTTTTGGCCTACATTTTTACTTTGGTGAACTGGTGTAGCTTTACCCATTTTATTAGACTAAATGAGTTTGCAACAGCTAAGGATTTAACATCGATTTCTTTGTATCTCATTAAGGTTCATTTTATTTTTTTGTTTTATCTGTCAGGATAATAATGACACCTTAGATTAAAAAAACCTGTAGATTCATATCACAGATACTTAAAATGTTTAATTTAGTTTATCATGTATATATTAACGTGGTGTGCATATTTTGTCCACTCTGCTTTAAAAATAATGTCTCACTAAATGTTACTGGTCTTCTTGAAGACATATTTTTATTTGTTTTCTGTTTACCCTCATAAAATAAAATAAATCTTGATGTTTCTGTGAATGTGAAGATTCCTGCAAGGATGGGAATTGCTGATTATCTTTGTAAGATTTTTTTATCATTTAAAACTGAACTGTGCTGTGTTTGATAATTGCTCAGTTCCAGAACAGCTGAGGAAAAAATATTACTTTTCAGCGTTGCTAACTGATCTTTTAGCTTATTTTTAATGAGCAAAACAGGGACGTTTGTAAAGTAAATCAAAGTAAATATTGCACAACAAATTGTTTATAATTATGTACAGGTTCTATAAAATGATTAAATAATATTCTGGTTATTAAGTGTAAACAATTCACGCTATGTACAAATTATTTGAAGAAAAAATCCATTTTTGCACAATTAAGATGGTAGAATTTCATAGATGAAACACAGATTTTATTGGCTTGAATCACATAGCCTTTAAAATGTATTTTACTGTAGAAACAATAGCATTATCCATCACTGAATCCTCAGCATAGTGCAATTTTCAGCCTGCCATTACCAGGTTAATGTTTCTTACAACTTGGTTCTTTCATTGACTTTTAAGGAATTAATGTGTTACAGTTGCTGTGGTTGTAGCTTATTAACGTCAAAAATATGTAATTGCAGTTGATGGGCTGCAGTAAATATTATTATTATTATTATTTTTAAGCTCTCCTATGTTTTAAAACTGTATTTGCTTTTCCAGGATGATGATGTTTAATGCTGGGGGTTTGTGTGTTGTACTTGCTAGAGCTAAAAATGAACTAGTTCAGTTTAAATATGACCTAGCTAGATTAAAACCTGCCCAATGGGCATTACATTAAAAAAAAAAAAAAGGATTCAGTGGCAGTCTGGACTGGCAGAGGAAGGTGTAGAGCAGGGGATCGCAGCTGCTCTCCACCGGAGCGGTGGCAACATGGTTGGGCCCGTGCTGGTGCTCACCTTTCTTTAAAACACCCCTCGCTCCTAACTGCCTGCATTTTCTTCACATCTCAGCCTGTACACAAACCTGTCTGTAGCCAATTTTTTTTTATTATTTTTTTTTTTCAGTTTGGAATCAACCAAAAGGAATGTGAGTCTGTCTTTCACAAATAGCTCGCCAAGTGGCAAAAGTTCAGTGCTTCGAGTTTTGTGAGTTATTAGTCCTAGAAGGATAGTTGCCCACTGTTTGGGAGGAAAAAAATGGTTTATAAGATCAAAACTGTGCACCCTTACAGTTTATCTTTCTGTAGGGAAATTTGGCTTGGTCTTACAGTTATGTGCCTGCCTGCCATACTGCAGAGCTCCAAACCCCATTTTAATGGGGCGTTGCAGAGCTGCATAGTGCAGATCCAGGGTTTGCTGTGCCCGACAGAGAACTTCTGGAGAGCTGAGGTTTAAAACCTATGAAATGTCAAAAAAAAACAAAAAAAAAGACAGTACATAATTAATTCAACAGGGTGCTACGTTTTCAGCACGTGAAACTTTGCGGTGCCAGAACGGTACATTTATTCTCTTTCAAAATTCATCTCTGGAAATCAGAAGTAAAATCCAATGTTAATGCCACATTGTAGTTTAAAAGTGAGATTAAAGAAAAACGTGCAACGGCGGGCGTTGGATTTGGCCCATGCTTTCCGTGGGGCTCCCTCTGGATGTTGGCAGCAGCACGTGCCTCTCACCCAGCTGCTCACAGCATCACCTCGAAGCCCCACCGGGGATGCTGGCTGCAGAGGGACGGGTCTCCCTGCCTGCTGCCGATGGGTCTCCCAGCACCCATGGCCAGCACTGGGGCTCGATGCCCTACCCCTGTGGGGTGCAAGCAGGTCGCTGGCCCCAAGAGCTGGGGCAGGTGGGCACCCGAGGGCCCCCAGGGCCCCCGTCAGTCCATGCACGGCCCCCACCCGTCTTCTCGCGTACAGCCCAGTTAGCCTCATGTCTTGTGGTTGAGCAATGTCATCGTCTGACGCACTGCTGGACAGAGATGCGCAACTTTTGCATTTCTTGAATTTTTAATTGTCAACCCTTGCGCACCTTGAAATCTTTCACACCCTTTGTTTTTTTTTCTCTGCAATGTTTTTCTTTTCTGGTCTCATTCTCACAAATACAGCTTACCCATGGTCCATCTGTTGCAATAGATGGCTTGATCTTAGAAAGGATGGATTTAATTAAGGAGATGATCTGTTTCTGGATGCAAAACGAGAAAATGTCTTTACATTTCTGCATATGTTTAGGTGTATTACAATGGCTACCATGGTGACACTTCTGAAACCTTTTTGGTGGGCACTGTCGATAAATCTGGTCAAAAGTTAGTGGAGGTTGCCAGGAAATGTAGAGATGAAGCAATTGCAGCTTGCAGACCAGGGGCTCCCTTCTCTGTAATTGGAAACACAATCAGGTAAGCCTTATATTGACAAGTAAAGGGAGGGCTGGCAAGCGGGACAAAGGTTATTGGTGGTTTGGTATAAAGCTGATGACATGTTTTATGATTCAAAACCATCATTTCAGTCTGATATCAGTATGTGAACTGCCAAGCTATAATGTTGTTCCTTGGGTAAGAGAAATTTTTTTTTTTAAAGTGAATTACACTAGGGTCAGCAAAGATAACTGTAGAAAGAGTCAAAGATATTCATAACGTAGATTTAAATTAACAGATGTAATTTGCAGTGGGTTTTTGTTTAATTTTTATTTGTGTGTGAAACTACACCACATCTGTCTAAGGATATAAGAAGGTTAGAAACCATTGTTTTCATTGTATAGCAATAACGAATGTTACAAAGGAATTAGTCAACATAAATAAGTCTGTTTAAAAAGTACAAAAATATTTAACTTGAGAGCTTCTGATCTTACAAAGAGCAGTGCATGCTAACGTCACAGGGAAAAAAGAGCTCACATTCAGAGATTTTTCCCTATTTTGCATTTCTTCTAGCCTTCACATAAATGCAGTCATGACTCTTCTTCTGCTGGCGGTTTTGAATAAAAATACGGCTTAGTTTTTTGAAGGTACCTATGGATTATTTTAAAATGTTTGCCAAAAAAAATAGACACATATCATATACATTTCATTAAGCAATACTTCACTGGACTATTAATGGTCCCAACATGCTATTGAATACATTCTGATTACTTAAAAGCTGCAAGGCTTAGTCACCTTGAAAGGATGCTGCCTTTTTTTCTTTGTAAATCTTCAAATACTTTAAGGAAAAAAGAGAACGGCAAAATATCAGTTAGATGTATTTATAGCTTTAAAAATATTGTAACAGAGGCTGAATCAAACTTTAGTAAAACCTCTTTGGGTTATATCTGAGAAGCTTTTATTGAAGACTTTGTATAAAATTGTGTTTTTGACAGTTTTAAATTATAGGCTAACTAGCCTGGAGAAAAAGGATAGTGTCTTTCTGTTCTTTCATAGGAAATGTTGAATCAGACCCCTACTGGGAAAAGAAATTTAATGCATATCTCACTATCTTACTGTCCATGAATATAATAGAAGTGAATTCAAAATGTAGTTTTATTTTTGCAAATGGGATGAGTCGATAGATGCACCTCATATTTTTGAACACCTAGGGTTCAACAAATTTACTGGTGGTGCTCTTGCATTTTAACAAAATTTATTCTTGAGTAGAAGGGGGCACAGAACACTGGATTCTTATTCAAGCATTCTATCGAGCTCTGCATTCATGGCTGTGTCTAAAGGGCATGTCAGCCTTTGATTCTCTCTGAGAGGTAATTATCCTTTTCCTGTCACGGAACAACAAATGATAGCTAACTACAGAGGCACATTTGCAGTAGTCACATTCATCAACTGCAGAAAAAAAATTCAATTTAATTGTGCAACACAGCTGCACATAGGCTTTTTGAGCATTTCTGTTGTTCTCCCTGTCTTGCTATTCCTCCCTCCAGATCTATTTTTTAAACTTTTTTTCTGGTTATTTTTTTCCCCCTTTTTGTCTCTTCTTCCATTTTTACTCTCTGTACTTTCTTGTTAAAGTAATTTTCCTTTGTGGCTCTCATTCTTTTTTCCCCATTGAAGGCTATGAATGTAGAAAATTATCACAATTACTCATATAATTGAGCCTCTTTGTAGCAAGTGCAACTCCAGTAGCCTTTCTCCATCATGAAAATGGTTTCATTATAGGGTTTTTCATATTCTCTGACACCATCTACACAGAGGAACAGGCGTGCAGATGAGATGTACTAGGAACAGGGTAGATCAGTAAGGTCACAGTAGGAATAATTAGCTCTGCTATGGAAAGAGCATCTAGGCCTTTTACTGCTACATAAATGTACTGTCCGTGGCTTTTAGTCACAAAAAAACTTACTAACAAATGGAGCTCCCGCCTACTACTTTGAAAAAAAGATTTGTATCAACACTACAATTTTCCATCATTAAGACTAATAACACAGAGCCTAGTATACATCAAGGGGAATAAAAAGAAAAATCTCACATTCAAGTGGCGGCTGGGTGCTGACCTTTGTTCCCTTTTTTTGTGTTCAACTTAACTCTTTACAAAAAAGAGCCACACGCCACACCAACATGCAGGTGAACTCCAGCTAGTGCTAGCAAAGCATGGCATTCAGTTGGAAAATCTGATAAATCTCCATGCAGGATAATGCATTTCGTTACAGATTCACTACATTAATTCTAGCTGTATTAAAAAAAAAAAAAAGAAGAAGAAAAAGAACAGAATTGAATGTGACATTGGATTTTTGCTGTGTTGGTACAGAGGTCAGTTTACTTGCAAAGTGTAAATATATAGTCAGCGCCCCCTTTGAAAAGCAGATTAATCAAAGCTAGTAGGTGTTCAAAACTACATATGAAATAGCAGGTCATTAACTTTATTTCTCCAGATTTTATCGTGTAGATGATTTGAATGTGCTGATTTGTTTAGAACTACTTTAACACTGCCTCTGCTGAAAGATCGCCTTGGTTTGGTGAAGCTGTGTGTTTCTGGTTATTTGTCATTGGACATCTGCATGCAGACAGACATACGTACCTAATACATATACCAAAACCTTAAGTTTCAGGAGAGTTAGAGATCACAAATATCTGAGAACAAGCGCCTACAAGCTGAAAACATTTAGGCCCATCAGGATGGAAATGTGTCTAGGTTTCTGTCACCAATATTTTCTATAAAGGTGCTCAAGCGATAGCAGAGTGTATCTTAGGCACAAATAATCAGAATATTTCCTTTCTACAGTAGGTTTGGGAATAATTATATCGCAGAGGTAAGTTTGCATTCAGTATTCTAACATAGTCTTTGTTATGGAAGCTCAATGGCTGACACTGAGTATTTCTTGGATAGCAGTTCCTTCTCCCATCAGCTACAAGTTGCAAATAAAAGATTGCATGGATTCATGAGTTACTTTGCTTAGAAAAATTTGAGTCTTTGCTAACCTGTCCTTACTGAAGGTGGTAGCAAAACTGTTGGTCGGCACCAGCTGAAACAGAATTGGGCCCTATGTTCCATTTTCTTCTACTGTTTCTGACATTTCTCTTTCAGACAGAAACAAATCTAGTTTGAAATCTACTTTTTAGACAGTGAGTTTAGGTATGTGGAAGTGTTGTGAGTGTAGAGAGCTAAAAAACATAAATGTGATACTGTTAAATAAACCAATTTCCAACTCCTAGGAAAAAATAGTAGTGATGAAAGTATTAATAAATGGTTTAAAATGTTTAACTCATAAGTATATGTTTTGATATTCATTTAGAACAATATAAAGCAGATTTTTAAAAAAATCTGTTTCTATCAGATTATGCACATTTAAACAATAAGTGGCTCAGGCAAAATAAGTCATTTTAATGTCATCTGTGATAGATTTTCCTTGACAGCTACTGTAAATTACAATTACACTGCTTCTCTCTGCACTTGAAAGTAAGCATTGCAATAAATTATCTTTTATTTCAGTCCATCATGTCTGCTTTCAGAAACAGAGAACCTCAAATAAAAGTTCAGCACTATTGTAAGAAAAATACAGTAATTTGTGTTCCGGTTTGAAACTAAAATGTACCTTTCTTTCAAAAAACAATTGTTGGCTTTCAAAAATATTACTAATTATACCTCAACATTTATTGTCATTATAGGGAATCCCTGAACTTGTGCATTCCCTCAGTCTAGGTTTACTATTTAAGAGAAAAATACTTTAATGTTTTCCCAGTATAATTTTGTAATTTCTCAAATTTGATAATATGGTACCATTCAAAATTAATATTTTTATCACGAACAAATCTAGTTTAGGCTGATGCTGTTTTCAAGAATTAAAAAAAAAAAGCAAATATGCCATTCACTGGTCATTTTGCTAATAATGTATCTAAGAAAAACGTGATTACTTCTAATGTAAAAAAAAAAAAAAATAATTCATATGGATCCCTAAGTAGGAAAACAATTATCATAGGTCTGTTACTGCTTTCAGGTGTTTCCCAAGCGTGTTCACTGCCCAGAAGTGCAAGACAGGTTTGTTTAGCAACTTCAGCCATTCATGTCATGCTGTTCTGCAAGACTGTTGTTGCTGAAGTTGCATCCCTGGGGAGAGAAGCTGGCACTGCAGGGGAAGCCTCCCTCGCTGGGAATCAGCTCACCGGGATGTTCAGCTTGGGTAGCAAAGCAGTCTGTGCCATCTTGTCTTCCCTTGTGCCACCAAGAGCCTGGAGAGGCAGTTGCTATCAATGCTGAAATGGGATATGTTTCACTTTGTTTCTTTGGCGAGGGCTTAGAATACTGGGCCAGACTTGCCTTGAGGGAAAAGTGACAACATTTGGTAAAAAGAAAATAAAATGCAGGTTTTGGGGTGGGTTCTCCCCCCCCCCCCCAAAAAAAAAAATAAAAGGAGTTCCAGTCCCAAGACTGAATGGATGTTTTTTCCTCTGGAGCTAGGATGCCTGTTATCCCGTAGACGATCCTAGAGGCTCTCTGCACAGGGCCAGCCCCCTAAGGAAATTTTTTCAACCTACTTTTCTGCTTCTTAGCAGGAGAGATTTGTCCCATTCACCCAAGAACTCCTTTCAGGGGAGGCTGCAGAGTATCGAGAGATATTTGTAGAGAGTTGGTCCTGCCTGTTGCTGCTCTGTGGCATGTACCCTGTTGGGCTGCTGGCAGGACGGCAATGCATGTCTCCACACTTATCCCTCCTTTCAGAGAATTCGCTGCTGTCTGGCAACATGGGAAGAGGATGCTCAGGAGGGAACTGACACCCAACTCTCCTGTCCCTGTCCGCTCTCAGAAGCATGATACCACCATACCAGAGGCTCTGCCTATGGGTTTAGGTGGACAGCCTGGCCCTCTGTGATGTTCTTTTACCAGCTGGGCCGCTGCTGGTCCATATTGATGCCAGACACTTTGCCTGGCTTTGCCATCAGCAAAAGAGGAGCAGCACTGCAGGTACTCTTGACTCTGCAGCCACTGGGCTGTAACACATGGCAGCAAAACATAAAATCAAGTACTGGGCTCATTAAATGATTATGCTTTTAATCCTGCCCAATTCACCTCTGCCCAAGCACGCAACATGGCTCAAATAATAAAATGTGTGGTGATAAATGTTGTCAATGGATATTTTTAACAATTATTATTCTGAAGAATCTTTTTTTTCTTTCTTGATGCTGTCAGTGCAGCGTGGGTCTGCTGCCCCGGCCTTTGCTCTGGAAGTGATTCGACTAGGGGAAGCCTCGTGGCCCAGGGGAACTGGCAGACTGGCACATCCACCCAGGGGTGCAGCGCGCTTTTCCCACGGCAGATGCCAGGCAGCCCAGCTCAGCTGTGCCGACTCCTGCCTCCCGCTTTCACTGCTTTCCCACTTGCAATCCTCTGGCTGCCTGATCTTAGGCTGCCTGTCTGCAAGGAGCAGCGCATGGAGCTGGGGCTGCAATCTTGTAAGGTTGCCTTCCAGGGAAGGCTGGAAAGAAAGGCCACCACTGACAGATCCTGAGCTGGGCAATGAGACAGCAAGACCAAAATCTTGAGCTGTTGTCAGCAGCAAATGGCAAACTTGGGCAAAAATGCTCCACTCCATGACATCCCAATTTTTTTAACCAGATTCCACAGCCTGGGAGTCCTGGAGGCCAGAGAGGCTGACCAAGATCAACAGTTCAATTCACTCTTCTCAGAGCTGTTTCAAAGTCCTCCCTGCCAGCATTTACAGCCAACGTGTACATGTGCATTTACAGGATTGCCTTTGCAAGTTGTAGCTGGGGCTAGTAGCTTTGGTTTTTTATGAAAGCTGTGTGTTTTACTATAACTTCACAAGGATGTAAGAGCTCACTAGGGTTTTTTAAAATACTCCAAAGTAAAGCTAGTCGTTGTGGAGTGAAATTCCCCATAAAGTGCTTCTGAAGCGCATGCAAATACTAAAACTAGATTGAACGTGGCTGAGTTTCATACCTGCAGCTTATTTTCTCCACAGGTTTTCTCTGTGTCATTTCAGGTTCATTGGCCACATTACATTTTATGTAAAGAATACCCAAGCTCTGTATGTAGACACTATTAAGTGGTTAGGAGGGGGGGCATGGGCGTCTGTCAGTGCAGATGTCAAAGCCCTGTGAGCTCCAAGATCCCCTATTTTGATCACAGACAGTAACCACTGAGGTACTGATGCCAACAGAGTTGTTTTCAAGCTGTTTGGCAAGAAAGTGGCAGAATTCACCATTGAAATGCACAAGAACCACTTCTTTCACCACGTGAGAACGGGATACTGTCTTAACACTGCCTTCTGTGTGCGCTGGCTCTCATGCCCAGCACGCAGCTGCTGCTGCCACTGCCACCCTCCTCGGCACCGGCTGAGTGCTGGGGCAAGAGCTTCCCTGCCCACAGGAGAGTATGTGGCCGTGGTGCTCGGAAGAATAGCTTTCTGTCTTGCTACAGAAAATGGATTTTTTTGGGGTGAAAATCCTGTAATAATACAAAACATTTCAAAAAATGACTGTGCTCTTTCAGTGGGCAGGGATACCGTGTAAGGACATCAGCAAAGCCGAATAGTTGGTGGGATTGTTCAGGCTTTTGCAAAAAGACTTGCAGAAGTAGGTGAAAGAAAAGCTTATCACATGTTGCATGGACGGCTTCTCCCATGTCTCTTCAGAGAATTGCTTCACCCATATGGGAGTCATTTTCTGCATTACTCTGGGCTTGGTCACCAGAGATCTTTGTTTCATTTTGTGTATGTTTGAGTAATCTGGCTTTCTAACTTCCCACCATTCCCCATGCTTCTTCCTTGGCCTTCAGCATCATCATAGCCAGTGGGCCAAGTCTCTGACCCAGACATGGATGATGTGATAGAAAAGCATGGGAGAAAGTATTTTCCATTGCTAGTAGGACTTTTCGCTGCATAAACCTTCATGATTTTTTTTCCACATAAATGATGTATAAGGTAAAAACCTGCACTTTGAATACAAGCCACTGAAGCCCAACTTATAGCCCTATCGGTAACCTTCTTTGCCAGTACTTAGGAGTTTGGGGGCAGCTAAACTTGAAATTTCCATTCTTCTCCAGAGTTAATGAAAGAAATGTGATGAGTCTTTGTATCAGGGTGATGGGTGGGTAAAAGCTAATACACAAATCCTGTTAAAATGTGCTCTTAAGGTCTGAGCACTGCAGCATTATTAACCATTAACCCAGCTCTCTCATTGCCGTTTCACTGTGGTAGAGCACCGTGTCCCTCAATTGCAGTGGCATTAAATTGTGGGACAGTGACCTACGGGCACTGGAGCCAGCACTGCAGGGTCTGTGGAGCCTGGTGTGCAAAGGGATTACTGCATACAGGAAGCTGAGGCCACTTTGCACCTGAATAAGAGCCTCTCTATGGGGTTTAACATGCTTTAATTTCTCTGAGAGCTTACACCTTTATTTGAGTTTCTTAACTTTTCCGCTTTTCCACCTGTAGTCAAACTCTGAGAAAGCATTTGTTAGGGTGTAAATACAGGCAAACCCGAAGTTTTTAAGTGCCTACCTTGATTTAAACAAATGAAGCTTTTAATGTTGTCGGCAAAATCCTTTCAGACTGAGTGCCCTCCTGTCTTGCTCCTGTTTGCTTTTAGAAATAGCATGGGGATGATATGCAGGGACAGGGGTAGCTTCCTTGTCACTTCAAATCCACCTCCAGGTCCCCCCAGATCTCCACACATTTCTGTTTCAGATGTGGGCAGCCTTCCTGGCTGAGCTGCCTCAAGTCACCCCCTCCACCACTGCCTCCACCACTGCTTGAGTGAGGGCAGAGCCTGAGAGTGAAGCCTGCAGGCATGGCGTGGCCCAGCAGCCAGAGAACAGCCTGCAGTTCTCCAGGTCCTCCAGTTTTTAGGGATCGGGATAGGACTTTGCTTTCCCAGCATGGGTAGGGATCGGTGCTGGGACGTGTTCCTGCAGGCAGCTCTCGGAGATGCTCCTCCCTGAGGCAGGCCATGAAGGACAGGACAGATCTCCCAGGCAGAACTGAAATGCCGTAATTGTTATGATTTGCTTTTGCTACGGTGGTGATGGGTTCATCAGAAATACGTTGTTAATTAGCATGAAGAGATTTGCTGGAGTTGCGATGCATTTTGGTACTGAACGTTTGCAGTATTCCGAAAGGGAAGTGGTAGAGCTCTTAACTCTCCTTGCTGGCAGCACAACCCTCTTCTGCAGAAAACCTGGTGCAGGCAGTGGGTATGCGGCCCAGCATGGGCTCTTGGACGTGGGGAGGACTCAACGGAGCCTGCGGTTTGGTGGTGTGCCAGGGCCTCAGCTGCGCGACTTGGCTGCCATTTAGCTGTCCCACGTTAAAATGAGCTCCCAGTGAGCTCATGGAAAAGACTACCCTCCATCAGACAGGGAGATGACACTGTCATCTTGCTCAGACAGCAGGGCTGGCACAGGAGCGACCAGCCTCCGCTGGCAGGTGTGTTGACTCTGAAACCTAACAATGGCTCACTGGTGCTAGCTCTGATGACTGCTGTCTTTCGGAGCGGGCACAAAATGGTGACCCGGCACTGGGGTGGGAGTGGGAGCTTGCAGGAGCCGGGTGATGCTGCTGCCGGTACCAGTGCGGTGGCAGGGGCCAGGGCCGGGGCCGGCTAGCGGAGGTGGTGGTCGGGGCGTGCTCCCTCACGATGTCTTCTTTGCCCCCGCAGCTCCGTGGCGCGGCGCGGCGGCTTCCAAGTCTGCCCCTCCTTCGTCGGCCACGGCATCGGGTCGTACTTCCACGGGCACCCCGAGGTGTGGCACCACGGTAAGCGGCCCCCGCCGGCCGGACCTGCCTCCCCCCGCCGCCGGCGACGAAGTGGCTCCGGGGGCAGGGGGTACAACGAGCAGAGCCCCCCGCACGCTGCCGGTCCCGGGAGGGATGCTCGGGGGGGGCTTTCCGCGCTGGAGAGCCTGCGGGCAGCCCCGGCCTCGCTCTCTGAGAGCCGCCGGCGTCGCTCTCGGATTTGTCTCGGGACAAATCCCTGGTTTAGCGGAGCCGTCGGGGCAGCGGGGCCCCGCGGGCCGCCTCCCCCGCCCCGCCCCGCCCCGCCCCGGGCGGCAGCCGCCGTGTGCCGCGTCCCCGCAGCCCCGTGTCCCGCCCGCGCCCGAACCGCGCCGGCAAAGTTTGTCGCGGGGCAAGGAAAAATCTCCGCTGAAACGCTGAAGGCCCCGGAGCCGGCCTGGAAGGAGCCGCCGTCGGGGCGGCCCCGCTGCGGCCGGGGTGGGATGGCTTTCGGCGGGTGCTCCGGTTCATAGCGGGGACGGGCGTGCACGGTCCCTGCGAGCCAAAAAGGGGTTCAAGCCAAGTGCTGGTTGCGCTTACTAAAAAAAAAAAGCCAAAAAAAAAAGCCCCAACAGCCATAAACGCGTTTTTATTTTCTTTTGTAGCCAATGACAGTGATTTGTTAATGGAAGAGGGAATGGCGTTCACAATAGGTTAGTAACCCTCTGCTATGGTTTTCTTTAAAAAAGCGCACACAGAGCAGCCCAGATCCCTGCCATTTATTTACTGGGGGATAGAAATATCCATGCAGATACGGGATGTCGGCGACACTGACCCCTTAGGAAGCAAATTAAAATATCCTTTAAAAGAAACGCACGAAGGAACCGATTGGGTGAAATAGCTTCCAAACGATACGATTTAGAAAACGAAATGTTTATTATAAATCTTAGTAAATGACATATTTGACACATATTGTTGGCAAGGCGGAGACTCGGCCGGCACCCTTGCGCTGTGGAGGATGAGAAGGATGCGACTGTGTCCCCGAAGCCGTGGCTTACCAGCGAGCTGTCTGGTGGCTCTCATGTCATTTGCTGCCTGCCAGAGCTGCTGTTTGGGTTTGGGGACCGCAGCGCCGAGAACCAGCCAGAGCCTCGCCCCGCAGCCTGAACGCGCTAAATACCAATCATGGCGAGCTGGTGGGGGAAAAGCCCTCTTTCTCACTGTGTGGCTAAATGGCGCGGCAATTAGCAGGAAATAAGAAAATTGTTGTTTTGCTGATTTAATGAACATTTTAAGCCTGTTTAAAAAATTCAAATATTTAAAACTATCTGCTGTTTGTAAGTGTGGTTGGTGCGTTGGTTATTATCCACGGGGTCTTAATTAAAGCTTGATTAAAATTCCCCGCTTTTACAAAAGAGGAATGGGCAACTTCCTACCTTGGTATTTCGTCTTCCTCTTTAGTTCACGTTTTAGCGTTGCGAGAGAGTGCTGGCCCAGGGAGGACAGGGTCTGTGCGGGACGGGAGCTACCTGCTGGGACACCCCCCCCTTTCTTGATTGCTTCACAGTCCGCACGGGAGTGCAACTAACTTGAGAATACATTTTGTTTTTCTTGTTGCAGAGCCGATAATCATGGAAGGATCCCCCGAATTTAAGATTCTGAAGGATAAATGGACTGCAATTTCTGTAGACAATAAAAGGTGCCTGATTTTATTTCTTGATCTTTCCTAAGCCGTGGAACTGATCACTGACAGCTGGAAAAAAAAAACCACGGGTGAGTTTTACAGGCGTGGTGGACGCGTTTGCCCCCTAATAACTCCTAAATGTGCATTTCAGATCAGCGCAGTTTGAACATACCATTGTGATTACCTCAGAGGGAGCAGAAATCCTCTCTAAACTGGTGGAAGAAGCCTAAAGATGGAGCAAGGAGTGGAGGGACTCGCTGTGCTTCTGGGATTTCCAGTTTCACTCGGGACAGAGAGGAGGTTTCTGTAATTTCTGTGGGGAATGGGTGCTGCGTAAGCCTCTCTAGGGGACAGAAAAAGCAGCTTGAGAGGTTGGCTCTGGACATAGTCTTTTCTGTGTGTTACCTGGTGAGTATTTAATAAAAGTCCCCTGGCTTGTTTGTGACCCTGGAAGCAGCCATGCACAGCCTGCAAGTGCAAAGGGTTTGGGTTATTTGGGGTGAGGGGCAGAGAGTGGGTCCCCTCTCTTCCAAATCCTATACGGGACAAACACGTATCAGATGACACGGTCTCAGTGCAGCTGAGAGGACAGAGGAACGTAGTATTTTCCCTTTATAGCTGAGCTATGGAGTCAATTTGTCTTCACTGGCATTAGCACAGTGCTGTTTCCCAGGCTGTAACTTCTACTAGGATGGAAAAAAGTTTCCCGAGGGTGGCAGGCAAAGGCAGCAGCCTCTTCCCCCACAGCCATCCCAGCAGCTCTCCCCCTTCCTGCCTCAGCTAATTTCTCCTTGCACAGCACAAAAAGTGATTAAAAATGAGATGCGAAGCACACTTCTCTGAAGATCAATAATTGCCCTGCTTGAAGAATTAGCTGGTTTGGGGTAATCACTGCTCTGCGGTGCCCACATTAGTTATGGGAGAGGCACTCTGCAATTTAAGTGTTTAACAGAAATGGAGGAGTTTGTGGTCTGGAGGATGAGCCCCAGCTCCTGCCCGGAGTCTGGAGTTGATGGTCCTCATGAGTTGCGGGTCCTGATCGGCCCCGTGCTCGCTGCAGTCCTGTCCCGGGCCTGCCGGGGCTGGAGGCTGTGATTTGCAATTAGCCACTTGCTGACTGCCCCGTCGGGCCGGATGCGCCTGGCCTTGGTACTTAGAGGCTACCAGAGCAGGGCCCACTCCTGTGAAATGCAGGGTAGCCTTGGAGATAAACAAGTGACATGCAGAAGTACCCCAGACCCGCGGCAGCAGCGGTGCGGTTTTGGTACAAAAAACTTGCCCTTAATTGTAGGCAGATGCGGTCCTGCACCGAGGGCTGGCCGGTTGTGCGTGCAGGCAACCGGCACTGCTCAGCACCGGCTCCCTCAGTGGTTCAGGGCAGAAGTAAGCTGCTTTCTTACAGCTTTACTCTGCTGTTTGTTTTCACTCGAGTACAGCGAGCTGTCAGCTCTAATAGTTTCTAACAGCATCTTCTCAAAAAGCAGGACCCCCCCAGAACACGGCTAACACCGCGGGGCAGCCGCTCAGCTCCATCCTCCCCCAGAGGAGCTTGGAAGGCCTTAAAACCTGAAAAAACAAACGATGCAGCCAACAAGTTTACAAACGCACAGAGGTTAAACAGCGCGCTGCAGCCGCGGGAAGGCGAGGGACACCCCGCACTGCCCGGGAGGGATATATTTTGTTTCCCACCGCCCAGCCGCGCTGCCCCCTCCGAGGGGCGCTGGGGCAGCTGGGGGTCCCGGAGCACACCAGGGGCGCGTCCCGGGGGCTTTGGCCGCGCCGGGAGGGAGCCCCTGGATGTCACCGCAGGTGCTGAGCTTCTCCCCGTCCCCTGCCCCTCCGCCGGGCCGCCTCCGCCTCCCGTCCCGCGCTTACCGCGGCGTGGGCTGAAGCGGGAACGGGGCAGCCGGGAGCAGGGAACCCCCCCGCAGCCCGGCGTAAGGGGGCTGCTGGCAGCTCCTGTTAGTCGCTGTTTGCTCGGAAGCCCCTCCGGTAACTCTGACGGGACTGCGGGTTTTACCGGCCGCCGCGGAGCGGTGGGGGCCAGGCGCGGGCTCTGATGGCGCACGTTTGCAATCCTAATTCTGAACGGGACTAAAGAGATGCCTCGGCTGTGAGGGGACAGCCGGCGCCTCGCACAAGCCTTTCACGCAGGAGGTCTTGCCGGGCAAGCGCGATGGCAGCCCCGACGGGGCGATCGCCCCCGCAGGGTCGGGGCGGCCGCGGCCCCTCCGCGCCCGCCGAAGCCGCACTGCCCGGGGCGGGCGTTGCACGGAGGGGCGGCGGCGGCCCTGCTCCGGAGGACGGGCGTGAGCAGAGCCGCGCCGTGCGGTCCGCGGGGTTCTGGCTAACGCGAGGGGAGAGCTCCGGGCGGGCTGCGGGCCCGACGGCCGGCGGGACTGGGGTTCGCCCCGGGACTGCCTGCGCCTTGCCGCCCGGAGGAGGTGGCGGCAGACCCGGCGAGCGCGGAGCAGCCTTGCCTTCCCTTCCCTTCCCTTCCCTCCCCTCCCCTTCCCGCAGCCGCCGGGCTGGAGGCCGGCAAAGGTGCCGGAGCTGCCGGGGCGCCCCGTCCCCTCCTCGGACAAGCGCGCAGACCCGCCTCGGGTGGCCACTTACATCGCCGTGGGGGCAGAGCCGGCTGCCGGAGGAGTCCGTGTGGGACACGCCGCCACTGCCCCTTCCCGCGCCAAGCTGCGGCGATGTTGTGAAAATGAACTTTGCGCATCGCGAGCAAAACAAAAAAAAAAAAAAGGAGGGGGAGGAAGTAGAAGAGGCGTTAGGAAACGGGCAATTAAAACCGACAGAGCCACTAATGAAAAAAAGAAAAAAAGGACCGGGAGCAGAGGCGCTCGGTCTTGCCAGCTGCGCGCTGTCATGAGCGGGTCGCTTCAAGGACCGTCGCTGCCCGACGGGGCCTGAGCTCTATGCGGGCGCTGCCGGGGTGCCCCAGCCCCGCTTCCCCCGGCGGCGGCGGCGGCGGCGGCGGCGGCGGCGGGGAAAGGCAGGTCGGCGCTAGCACCGGTAACGACATCAGCGCTGCGATTTGTTTTGAGTGTTCGCTTTTATTGGTGTTCTCCCTTTGCCAAAATGTGCTTGATTACATAGATGTGGTGCGGTGATAACTGCGCACCCTAGACAGCCTAGGTGTAACCGGGAAAGTTCAGCCCAGGCCAGATCAAATCCCAGGCTGTTTAATGCTGAAAGGCTGCATGTTGCTATTAGTGTTAAATATATGGCTAATTATGCGTATGAAAATTAAACATCAGTGTTATGCTAATGGGGCCGCCTTCAGCTGTGGATCAGAGCACTTGAGACTAGCATTTAATCAAATGAATCAGTAAGTAATACATCTGCACGTGTGAACTTTCACAAGATCATTTTCCTGTTACAGTCACACCGCTGAATTATGAAAGAAATAATTACCAACACTTTCTAATTATCTAACAAAGTAATTTGGGATTCATCGTGGGCTTTCTGGGGAGGATCTCCCAAGTCCCACCTCATTTACCGCTCACGCACGCGGAAGTTTACATTTTCAGCTCAAATGCGCCGTTTGGCCCACTCAAGGCGATTTTTGTTTCGTTGGATTTGGGGTTTTTTTCCCTCGTGAGAACAGGAACGGCGATAACCGAGCGGCGCGTTCCGGAGGTGCGGGCGGCACTGGGACCCGCAGGCCGGAGCGGAGAGCCGCTGCGCGCCCGCGCAGGAGGCCGCGGGCGGGGGCCGCCGCTTTGTCCGCGGGTCCCGCCGCCGTCTGCCGGAGCGGGGCCGGCGCGGCGGGCCGGCACCCCCGCAGCCCACGCGGGCCGGCGGACGCGGCTGCCGTCCCCGCCGCGGCGAGGGGCGGAGGAGAGGAGCGGAGGGAGGTGCGCTGCCTCCTGCCGTGCCCCGGCTCGGCGCCCGCCGTCGCCGGCGGCGGGAGAGGGCGGCCCGCGATGGGAGCGGGGGGCCGGGCGGCTCCTCGGCCGGGGCCGGCCGGGAGCGGTGCCGGGGAGCCGGCGGAGCGGGGCGGAGGCCGCCGAGCGGTGCCGCCGGTGCCGTCGGGGCGTGCGGCCGGCGCTCGGGGACGCGCGGCGCTGCCAGCCCGGCTCTCCGCGCTCACCGGGGTCCGGGCGAGCCCCGAGCGCCTCGGACCAATCCAAAGCGATTATGCAAGACGGCGGACCAATCAGCTCCGCCAGCTCATGAATATTCATAGACTTGGCTGAGTCAAAGCTTTTAGGCGAGTTTGTGTAGATCTACAGCATCATGCTTAGACTTTTCAAAGAGACAAACTCCATTTTCTTATGAATGGAAAGTGAAAAACCCTGTTCCGCTTAAATTGGGTTCTTTCCTGTCCTGAGAAACACAACAGACCCCAAAAAGGCAAGCTGAAGAGAGAGCACACACACAGACCCAGCGGCAAGAAATGACCATGACTACCATGCCAGAGAGTCTAAATAGCCCCGTCTCAGGGAAGGCTGTCTTTATGGAGTTTGGGCCGCCCAGCCAGCAAATGTCTCCTTCTCCCATGTCCCACGGACACTATTCCATGCACTGTTTACACTCCGCGGGCCACTCTCAGCCTGACAGCTCGTACAGCACAGCTTCGTCCTTCTCCCGACCGCTGGGCTACCCCTATGTCAACTCGGTCAGCAGCCACTCGACCAACCCCTACATCAGTTCAGTGCAGTCCTACCCCAACAGCTCCAGCCTGACTCAGACCCGGTTAGAGGAGACAGGTAGGTGCACTCGGCTTTGGGGAGGGGGGGAGAGGGGGGAGGGAAGGCAAGGAGGGAGGGAGTGTGCTTGTATCAAAAAAAAATCTATCGGGGGGGGGAAAAATTAAATTAAATTACAAAATATTAGTCAGGAGAGGCTGAGGATCACAGGGGAGCAGTACACAGAGCACACAATGCCCGGCTGGAAAATAAATCAACCCAGATGTGCAAGTATTAGTCTTCGTAATTATTTATTGCGTAGCGCTATAAACAATGTATGCAATTAAGGGTAATTAAACCTAAACTGCAGCCTGTAAAAATAGCAAACTTTCTCTGGGAAGAAGCCTGGGCTGCCATAATCGCCCGGAGCCTTTGTTAGCGTTACTCGAGCTTCACTTTTCTTCCTCCTCATTACTGTTATTGTTGATGTCGCTGCTGTTATTGTCACTATTGCCGCTGCTGTTGCTGTTACTGCTATTATTACTATTGCTGCTATTATTATTATTTATTCTGCATCGTTTGTGGTTTGTAGGGGCCGAATCGGAGAAAAGCACTGTGGTAGAAGGAGGGGAAGTTCGCTTTAATGGGAAAGGGAAAAAAATCCGCAAACCCAGGACTATTTATTCCAGTTTGCAGCTGCAGGCTTTGAACAGGAGGTTCCAGCAAACTCAGTACCTGGCTCTCCCCGAAAGAGCCGAGCTCGCAGCATCTCTGGGACTCACCCAGACCCAGGTACAGCTCCGAAGGAGCCGGCCCCGCTCCCGTGTCCTCTCCTTGTCCCCACCGCCAGCGTGGGAGACCCCACGTGTGATACAGACGGGTCACAACCGCGGGCAACGGGGCCCGGCGCGACGCCCGCCCCGCCGCGGAGGCGCAGCCGGTGCCGCGGAGGCCCCCGTGGGGGCCTCCGCGGCACCGGCTGCGCCTCCGCGGCGGGGCGGGCGGGGGGGTCTTACCGGGTGGCTTGGCATCACGAAATGGCAACGGGCACAGCAGCCACGGTGGGGGGAAGGGAGAGAAGCTGGGGGGCCGCCGGGCGCGGGGGGTCCGTCGGACCCCCGGGAGGGAGGGGGAGGGGGGATGCTGGACCGTAGCGAGGGATGCTGAGCCCTGTCCCGTTCCCGTTTGCAGGTGAAGATTTGGTTTCAGAACAAGCGCTCCAAATTCAAGAAGCTGATGAAGCAAGGAGGGGCCGCCCTGGAAAGCAGCGCCTTGACCAACGGCAGGGCTCTCTCGGGCAGCTCGCCACCGGTGCCCCCGGTGTGGAACACCACCTCCGCCTCCGGTAAGGCCTCGTCGGGGACCCCGGGCACCTACATCCCCAGCTACACGTCGTGGTATCCTTCGGCTCACCAAGAAGCTATGCAGCAGCCGCAGCTGATGTGATTATAAACCCGTTTTCCCCTGCCGCAAGCACTATCGGTCCCGAAAAGAATTAAAATTATTACGAGAGAAAAAAAAAATAAGCAAAATAAAAGGAAAGGGGAAAAAAGAAACAAAAAAAAGAGGGGGGAAGAGAGAGGGAGAGGAAAAACACAAAAGAAACCCAAGCAAACGAACAAACAGGAGGCCTCTTGCCCATCCAGCCGTTAGGACGCCGCACTGTAGCTCGGTGCCGCGGAGCACAGATGCGATGCGGGCCGGTTCCCACCGCCGACAGCTGACGGAGCGGCCCCGAGCACCGCACAACAGCCTGGGAGCAGAGCGAGCGCCGGCCGCGGCTTTGTGGGACGATCAGCAAAAGATGTTTGTGGGGGGGAAGCCCTCTCCTCTGTCCTGTCTGTCTGTCTGTGTCTGTTGAAATGTAGGTCATTTATTTACTACCCCGGTCTGACGGTCTCTTCAACTGCAAGGGGGAAGGAAGCCGTACGATTTCCAGAGCTTCTTTCCCTCGACATTTTCTGTACCTTTAACTATCCATCCGTGTATTTTTTGTTGTTGTTAAAAGCGGAAGACAGGGGGTTTATTTATTGATTTAAATTACCACTACGAGAGTGCTAGAAACAAACGGACAACCCGGCTTGCTGCGGGCACTGCTCGGACGCACAGTTTACTTTAAACAAAACCACACGCGGTCCCCCGGCCCCGGCCCCGGCCCCCCCCAAAATCACCCCAAGAGAAGGATGCGATTTTTAACTTTTACAATAACTTTTATACTTCGCTGGTGTGGAGAGGCCTGGTCCCAGTGATTTGCATTTCTCGCGTATTTAACAAAGGAAATAAATGCACATTGTTCGGTACTCTGAAGTGGAATCGCCGCAGCTGCCGAGCGCTTTGCTGAGGTGAAGCAAGGCGCGGAGGACGGAACGAGAGCCCCGAGGGCGGCGGCGGCGGGGGGGACCCGCCGGGCGGGCGGGCGGGCGGAGCCGCGTAGCTCCGCGCAGCTCCGCGCAGCCCCGGCGAGGCTTCCCCGCGGAAAGCCGGCCCGAAGTCGAAATGCACAAACCGACGTGCAGGAGCTACTCGCTGTACATATTTTATTCTTAATTATTATTATTATTATTATTGTTCTGTAAACATGTTGCACAAATTTAGCCCCTTTTTTAATTATTATTATTATTTCCGTTCTGTTTCGTGTGGCTGTAAAACATGATGCTTTGTGTACTGAGATCTTGACATTTTACTTGTGAAACTCGGAAGATGTGATAAACTGAGCTCGGCTGTGTTTAGTGTTCTATATGTCAAAGTTTAGTTTTATATTGAGAATGTTAACTTATTGCTTTGTATCTGGGGAAGGAAAGGAAAAAAACCACACAAATCTTTGTACATAAGTTATAAAGTTTCTTTGAGACAGTAAAATTATGGTTTGGAAAAAGAGACACGCGTGCTCCCTGTCTCCTAGCGCGGCCGGGCGCGGGGCCCGGGCCCGGATCCGCGCTCCGCCGCGGGACGGCGGTGGCCGTAACCGGGAGGCGCGGCGGGGGCAGGGGGCGGCGCGGCCCGGGCCGGGCAGCCTGTCCCCGGGTGTGCCCGGCCGGGCCCGGCCAGGCGGCGGCGGACGTGGCGATGGGCCGCGGGGCGCTCCGCGGCGGGGCGGCTCGGGGCCGGGGGCTCCCGGGAGCAGCCTCTGGGCCGGGAGGGGGATGCGGGCGGGCCGGGACAGCCCCGGCCCCCGCCCCGACAGCCGGGCCGGCTGCCCGAGCCGCGCATCCTTGCGGCGGCGGAGCCGTCCCGCCGCCCGGTGCCGCCGCGGCTAGCCCAGCGCCGGGCTCAGCCGTCCCGCTCCCCGGGGCGGCCCGGCGCCGGGCACAGCCCGCGGCCACCGCGGGGGGTGAGGGGCTGCGGAGCGGAGAGCGGCTGGGCTCGGCCGGCTGGCCGTGCGCGGCAATGCGCGCAGGTTCCGCGGGGGAGCGGGTGTGCAGCCCCGCGGGGGCAACGCTCACCCGCCCCGCCATGCGCCGCCGCACGCACCCGCTGCCCCGTGCGCGGGGCGGGCGCGCAGCCGGTGCGCGGCAGCGCAGTGTGCGCCCAGGCGCGCACACGCGGCGCGGCGGCCCGCGGCGGCGCGCCCAGGGCGGCCCGCGGGGGTGCTGGATCCGGCCCGGAAAATACTTCCCAGCCCCGTCTGTCCCGCGGTGCCGCGGCCCGGGGCCGGTGCCGGGCAGCCCGAAGCCCTGGGCGGAGCGGGAGCGCCCCGGGGCCCGCGCAGCTGCCGCGGCGGCTGCGGCCAGAGCCCGAACGCCTTTGACCGGAGAGGAACGGGGTGGTCAAGCAAGCTCGGCGCGCTTTGAAGATATATCAGCTTCTCCTAATTCAATAACGTCTTGCTAACAGTTCAAATAGAGAAATTATTAGTTTTCTCTCAGCGAGGCGGTCTTGAGTTAGAGCCTATTATAATTGTACATTTGAAAACGTTAATCTCAATACAGGCCTAATTAATTCTGCCTTGTTGCTGACAAGTAGTTCATCAAATATCTGATTCGAAGATTTTCATAATGAGGATATTAATTAAACTATGAATAATCCAAAGGTGCTTATATTGAAACAATACCTCATTACAATGATTAAGTCCTGATTTCGAATATTATACCTTTAACAATTGTCACCCCGCAAACACAACCTTATGGATGAGCCCGTAAATGGCAAAATGTAATTTTGGGATATATTTTTTCCTTGTTGGGAAAAAAAAAGTGCCCCTCATTTTCAAACACTTCTGAAATAGGTTACACACAGCTTAATGATGATCAAAATGACTCTTTTCTGCAAAAAAAGACCCCAAAGTGCGCGTACAGCTGCAAACCCAAGAGGGTCAGCATCATTTCACTGTATTCTCTTCTTGATTACAAGCCGAGCCCATCAAACACAACATAATTACAGTAATTTCAGGTTTATTTATTCTAATGCAGTTTCCCCATCTCTCTGGTAATTATGAGCAATTTTTTCGCCCAGGGAATCTTTTTGCATTAACAAAAGAGATAACGCACTGAAAGCCAAATTTGCTGTGCATTGAGAAAAGCGAAGAAAAAAAAATAAAATAGGTGCGAGCTGCCATCTCTGCAATTCTCCTATATTGGAGCTCTGCAAATTGCTTGCAGGTGTATGGAGCAGAGCTGTCAATAGGAAGGGGCTTCCAAATTAGCAAATGCACAATGTTGAAGTAATGAAGACAGACTTAGCAAAATTGCCAAACAACAGATACCTCTTTAATATCTTCCACCCAAAAAGAATAAGGGAAAAAAAAATCCCTTTGGAGTGTCCCTGCGAACCCCCTCGAATGGCTGGGGATGTTGTACATGTGTCAATCTAATTGCAGAGCACAGAGCGGCCCCTGAAACTAGAAAAAAATCAAGTATCAGAGCCCAAGCCCGTTCGCATTCGGAATTTGCTCCCTTCGTTTGACAGGGGGGATAAGAAATCCCCGCCGCCGCCCGCTCCGCGCTCCCCGCCGCCGGCCGCCTGCCCCGCTCCCGCCACCGCCGCCGCTCTCACGCCGGGGAAAAAGCGCGATGTTCCCCCCCCGCGCCGCTGCCCTCCCCTCCCGCCGCCCGGCTCCCGGCCGGCGACCGGGCACAACGCGCCCCTTCGCGAGGAACCGACAAACGCACGCCGCGAGGCCACCGCCGAAAACGAGCGCGCCCCGCCGCCGGCAGCCCCCGGCCCCCGCGCAGCCCCGGGCGGCGAGTGCCCCCGCTCCGCCCCGGCGCCGCTCTGCCCGCGCAGCGCTCCGCGGCTCGGCGCGGCGCGGCGCGGCGCGGCTCGGCTCGGCTCGGCTCGGCCCGCGGGGTGCCCCGGCGCGGCCGGGCGCGGCTGTGCGCGGCATCCCCGCCGCCCGGCCCCGCGCCCCGCTCCCTGCCCTCGCCCTGGCGCCGCCGGCGGGGAGTTCTGCGGGGAGACGGGGCCGGCGGAGCCGCTGCCGGTGCTCCCCCGCCGCGGCCCGCGCGGGGCACCCGTCCACGTCGCGCCCCGTGCACTCACCTACCCCCGCGAGAAAGGAGCCTGTGCCGCCACCCTTACCTTCCGCCTCAGTCCCTGAGGCGCTGGACACAAGTCTTTGCTTTACAACACACCAAAGGACCGAGCGCGGCTTTTTGCTACGAAAGTTACAGGAGCGAGAGAGTGTGAGAGACAGGGAGAGGATCGGGGAGGGAGAAAGAAAGGGGGGGGGGAAAGAAGCCGAGCACAATAATAATATCCTGAGAGTGCAAATGTGGATTGAGATCCCCCAGAGATGCACATGCCTCTGAGCGCAGCAGCCTTTTTGCAGCTCTGCTCTTGCAGAATATGACTGAAATTTTCTGCTATATAGCCTCTGTCTTTATAGCTGATGAAAAAAATTGCAGATTATTAGCATAAATGTTTACTCTTCATTACGCTGATGACATTGTGCACTCGAGATCTTGGTAATCTTTGGGAAAATTATGAGTAATTTTTAAAAATTTTAAAGCAGCAGCAGTTACCATGCAATTCAGGCTAATTCTGCGTAGGCTCCGAACGGATATAATTATCGAGGAGTCAAGATGTTATGCTAAAAACTATGCATTGATATTCCCATTTATTATGTACATACAACTTTGACAATGTTGATGCTTGAAATAGCAGGAAATTGTCTTGCGCAAAAATTACAGTCCATATTAGGACATGTGAAATTGCGAAGAATTATATAGTAATTGCAGGCTTTCAGATGGGAGAGCCAGAATGCTCAAACTAGTGCAAATGTGGATAAAATTACAGATCAGAGCAAAAATTAGGGAAAAAAGGGGTCTGGGATTTTTCAAGTTGGCTATAGGATTCCGGAAGTGTCTAATGCCACATGATTGCTGCAGCTTTAGGGGAGACATTCATGCCTCAAATAACTCCTTTTGCCAGAGCCGCTTTAATTGAATTTCTCGTGCTTTTTCTTTTCACCGGGGCAAATGAGTAAATTGCCTACCCACGGCACAAGCCCGGCCGGCCCCGCCCGTGCGCCGCGGAGGCGGACGGTGCTCCTGGCCCGGGCGGCTGCCGGGCCGGCCCCCCCGGACCGGGCTGGCCGCGGAGCCCTCACTTTCCCCGGCCGCCCCCCCGGGGCCGGCCCCGTTCGGCCGCCTCCGCCCGGGGCCGGGCCCGACGGGGGGGGGGGGGGGGCCGCCGGCGCCGGGACGCAGGGCGGAATCGGCCCAGCCCGCGCCCCCCAGCCCTTCCCGGAGTGCTGGGGAGGCAGGGGCAGCTCTCGCCCCTCGGCTGCCCTGCTCCCCGCCGCTCTTCGCGGCCGCGGGCGGCCGAGCCCCGCGTAGCTGCCGCCTTGTGCGGGGCACAAGGTTCACCGCGGCGCCTGCCCCGTCCTATCGGGCAGGAAAAGAGCGTGAGAAAACAGATTACCGGCACACACGTATCTGTACGTATGCACCTACGGTGCGCGCGGAGGTGCAGCGCGCCTATGCCTCCGCTTGCCTTCGCCGTCCCCGGCAGGGCGTGAGCCGCGTCCCGAGGCCGTGCGAGCAGCGGGCGAAACGCAGAGCCTGGAAGGGCTCCGGGAGCTGCGGGGATGCTGCGGGGTGAAGCGCGAACACCCCCACGCGCACACCAGGTGCGGGCACCCAGGGAGAGCTGCTGCTAGCAGGCAGCAACTAAATACTAATAAATAAATGTTAAAATAATAAATAACTACATAGGAGAAGGAACGCGCGGAGGGCAACAGGGGCAGCTCGCGGTCTCCCCTGTCCCGGCTGGAGTCGCTGGGCGAGGAGGGGCGGCGGGGAGGGGACGGGGGGGGCAGGTGTTTGGGGGGATCTTTGTATAACAGCGAGAAGTGCCTGTAAAGGCGATGGAGGAGGGGGCTGTCCCCGTCCCGGCCATGCCCTGCACCCACGGTTTCCTCTTGCATCCCGAACCAGCGGTTTAGCAAAACTTGTCACCTGGCAGAGGGGTGTCCCAGCCCCCTACCCCCCCCCACCCCCGGCGGGGCCCGCGGAGGCACCGCGCGCTGCCGGGAGCACAGCCCCTGCCAGACGGGGGGGGCGGGGGGCTCCGCGGTGCTGCTCGCCACGCGTGCCCCCGCCACGCGTGCCCCCGCCTGTCTCTGGAGGCGGCCCCGCTGCCTTCCCCCCGCCCCGCTCCGTGCCCGCCGCCCCAGCGCTTCACCGCCCGCCAGCGAGGAAACTCCTTGCCCCCGGCCCGAGCGGGCGACCCAGGCCGCTGCCGCCGGGTCTCCCCACGGCCGGCGGGGGGGGATGACGCGGGGGAGAGGTGCGGGACGTGCCGGCCCCGCTGTTTCCCGGGGCGGCTCGGGCTCTCCTCCCCGTCTGCGCCGCCGGGGCAGCGCCGGGGCCGGCGGGCAGCTGCCGCTTCCCCCTTTGTCTGCCCCGCTCCCTCCTCTCGCCTCCTTTGCAGGCGCCTCTCTCGTCCTCCAACACCCCCCCCCCCCTCCTTTTTCTCTTTTCCTCACGTCTCCTTCGCCCCTCTGCCCCCCCCCACGCCGCCTCCAAGCTTTCCCCAAGCTCTCAGGAGCAATCCGCCCACCCGGGCCCCCCACTCACGCGTGTCCTCTGTGGGACCGGCCCCCCCCTCTCCCCGCGCCTTCCCGGGCCCCGCCCGGGCTCCTCATGCCAAGGCCTGTCGGGAGAAGCCGGGCCGGGCAGCACATTCCCTGCCGCGGGCGAGCTGGCCTGGGGCTCTTCATCATCTTGTCTGCAGCGGGATGCTCCGCACCCGTCCCTCTCCCCCCGCACCCTCCCAGGCTGGCGGGGCCCTCGGGGCGACAAGGGGCAGAGACCACCCTCTCACCTCCCTTTACTTCTTCTAGCTGCCAGGACCTCGAGGGACGCATCCAGGGGTACCTCCAGGGGTACATTCCTCAGGGTTACAGCTTGGAGGAGCACAGCCGGGAGGGGTACGTCCCGAGGGGGGCAGCCCGGAGGGGTGCAACTTAGAAGGGGGTTCAGCTCGGAGGGGTGCAGGGAGGGGTACGGAGCCTCCCAGAGGGCTACATCCTGGAGGCATCCAGCCCTCGAGGGTTACATCCCAGAGAGGTGCAACTTGGAGGGGGTGCAGCCTGGAAGGGGGTTCAGCCTGGAGGGATCCAGCCCTCGTGGGGTACATCCCACGGGGGTACATCCTGAGGGGTCCAGCCCTCCAGGGGCATATCCCGGAGAGGTCCAGCCGGTGCCTCCAGCCCTCGAAGGGCCACCTCTGAAAGCCACCAGCTCCGGCCCAAGCAAAGCTCCCACGCAGGCTACCAGCCTGGGTGCCACCGATGGGGAGGAGGCGAAATTTCTCCGGGGCAGGGCTGCGCCCGGGGACGAGCTGCAGGCGTACTCCGGTCCCCGGACACGGCCCTGCCCCAAACACCTCTGGCCTGTCTGGGAGACGGCAGGAGCCAGTCCCGGGCGAAATGTCGCTGGCGCCAGCAGGCGGGGGGGGGGTGGGGGGCGGCTCTGGGCTGCTGCAGGCAGCGCTGAGTGATTCATGGCCTCGCCGCGGAGACTGGCAGGGACGAGATTTTATTGTAGACGGGAAAGCAGAGGGGGGGAAGAAGGGGGGAGGTTGCCGGCTTGCGGCAACAGTTGCAATGGGGAGGGGATGGAGGGGACGCAGCTCTCCCCGCCAGCGAGCGCCGGGGTCCGGATCGACACCCCCAACCTCCCCCATCCCCAAAGAAACTCAGCGCGGGCACCATGGAAACAATAATTTATTTAAATAATCTCTGCTTATTGTAAAAGAAACATTAAAGAGTGTTTAAGTTTTCCATAATAAATAACCAAAAATACCCTGGTTTTTTTTTTTTTCCACGACTCGACATCAAACGGCGCAGGGGCAGGACCAGTGCCTGGGTTGGCGGCGGGGGGGGGACGGAGGGGAGGGCTCGCCGCCGCTCGGCGCCCGCCCCGGGGAGGCCCCGTCGGGGCGCGAAACCCGCCCGGAGGCACCGCGCGGGCGGGAGCCCCCCCGCTGGAGGGGCAGAGCCGAGCCGGCACCGCCGCCTGCCACCGGGCCCCCGCGACCGGCCCCCGTCGCCGGACGGTTTCGTTCACGGCTAAAAAGGGTAACTTCAACACGGGAGGCTCTTGTTTTAAATCTACATATAAAAATTATTTATCTCTTTTTTTTAACATTTTATTTTTTTAATCCCCAACATCAAAGTGAGGTCATCCGCAAAGGCACCTATCAACTTTAAAAAAATAAAAAATAAATTTAACTAAAGTTCTGCACCGGTGGTTTGATGAAAAAGCCGGGGAGGAGGAAGAGGGACGGAGGGAGGGGAGGTGGGTGCTTGTTCCGCAGCGTGGTTATTTTGGCGGCGGGAGGGCGGACCCCGCAGGGCCGAGCGCACACGGGGCCCGCCGCCGGCGGCGCGACGGGACGGGACGGGGCGCGGAGTGGAGCGGCTCCCCTCCGCCGGGACGGCCGGAGCCGGGCTTCACCAAAACACCAGTGCTGCACCTCGGTGCGCCGCGGCTGCCGGGCGCGGCCCCGCGGGCTCAAGTCTCTGCGGCGCCTAGAAGATGCCGCCGCCGCCGTGGTGGTGCGGGGGCTGCGCCGGCTGCGGGAGGGGGGCGGCCGCCGGCAGGTGCGCCGGGCCGCCGGGCGCCGGCGGGTACCACGAGTAGCTACCGAGGAAGGCGGCGGCGGGGCTGGGGCTGGCGGTGCCGGCGGCGCCCGCCGTGCGCGGGTGCGGAGCGAAGTCCCAGGCGGGGGGCGAGGCGGGGGGCGGCGAGGCGCTGCGGCGGGGGGGCGGCTCCGCGGGGATCTCGCCGCTCTTCCACATCTTCTTGAACTTGGAGCGGCGGTTCTGAAACCAGATCTTCACCTGGGGGGGAGAGGGGCGTCAGGCGGCCGCAGCCTCCGCGGGGCCGCACCGGCGCCCGGGCCGCCCGCGGCGGGGCAGGGCCGAGCAGCTTTCGCAGCCCCCAGCGGTCCCGGCGCTGCCTCGGCGGCGCGGCCGCTTCCCCCGCACTCCCACCCCCGCGCCGTCGAGGCGCCGCGGGCCGGCCCCCCCTCCCACGCCCGCACCCGACCCCGCGGAGGGCGAGAGGCCCCGGCGGGGCGGGACGTGCCCGGGGCCCGGCGGCGGGAGAGCCCTACCTGTGTCTGGGTGAGGCCGAGGGAGGCCGCCAGCTCCGCTCTCTCGGGCAGGGCGAGGTACTGGGTTTTCTGGAAGCGCCGCTGCAGAGCCGCCAGCTGGAAGCTGGAGTAGATGGTCCGGGGCTTCCGCACTTTCTTCGGCTTCCCGTTCACGATCCTGATCTCCGGCTCGCAGTCTTCCTTCTCTGCTGCGGCAGAAACGGCGGCCCCGGTGAGGAGAGGCGCTCCCCCCGCCCCGGGCCCTGCCCGCAGCGCGGCATCACCGCCCGCCCCGTCGCGGCGGCCCGCCGGGGACGAGCGCCCTCCCGGCCCCCCCCCCGCGTCCCGAGCCCCGACCGCCTCCTCGCCGGGCCTGGAGGGGCCCCCCGGCTCCCGCCGGCTCCCCCGAGCCGCCCCCCCCCGGGGCTCGGACGTACCGGAGTCGTTGTTGGCCGGAGAGGCCCTGCTGCCGTAGGGCCCGTAGGAGCCGTAGGCGCTCGCGTAGCCCAGGTCGTAGCCGGGCTTGGCGGAGTAGGGGGCGGTGCCGCCGCCCGCGTAGGGGTAGGAGCCCGCCGGGCCGTAGGGCGGCCCGCCGGCCGCCCCGTGCTGCTGGTTGGTGTAGTAGCTGCTGTCGGTGGCCGTGGAGACGGGCAGCGTGGGGGACTCCTGCGGCTTGTGCAGGCCGCCGTGCTGGTGGTAGCTGCCGGCGGAGATCTGGCTGGCGTGCATGTCCGGCACCAGGCTCTCCAGCACCCCAGTCATCCCGCGCCCCCGCCCGCCGGGGCACGGGCCGCCGCCGCCCCCGCGGCCGTCCCCACCGGGGAGAGGCGGTCAGGGCCGCGCCACCATGCTCGCCGCGCTGCGCTGCGCTCCGCGCCCGCGGGGCCGGGCCGGGGCGGGCAGCCGCGCTCCCGCCGCCGCCAGCGGGACGGGCTCTGCGGCGCCGCGCGCCGCCGGGACGGCATTTAACACCGGTCACGTGGCGCGGCGCACGTCACCTAGCAACAGCCAATGGGGTGCCCGGCCGCGCCGTATCCCCGCGGGTTCGCGGGGCGCGGGACGGGAGCGGCGCTGGGTGCGGGCACGAGCGGCCGCGGGGTCGCGCCCTGCGCGGGGCCGCGCAGCGCCACGGACCCCACTGGCACCGGCACCGGCACCAGGACCTCCCTGGGCCCCGTCGTACGTCTCGTGCCACCGCCTTTCTCCGCTGCCGCCGGCGTGGTCCGACGGGGCGGTCCGACCCCCGCCGGCGAGCGCTCGGGGCTGCGGCTCGGCCCGGCCGCTTCTGCCGCGCTGTGCCCGGTGTGTGCCCCCGCCCGGCCGACGACCCCAGGGAAAGGCCCGCGGCGTCCGTCCCCCCGTGAGCGGCATCCCCGCGCGGGCGCGGCTGGCGGCGGGCGCCGGTACGACGGCAAGCGGCGGGCGGAGCTGGGGGGGGCCGCGGTCGGGCGTCTCTCCCGGGTGTCCTGGCCCCGGGGGATAGGCCACGCAGGGGGAGCGCTGCGCCCCCCTGCCCCCCGGTGCCAGGGTGGGAGCGCTAGCCGGCGGAACCTCCGGCTAGCGGAGGTCGCGGAGGGGCGACACCCCGTCTGGCACACAGGCAGGCGTATTTTACGCAGCAGCTGCTGCCGGTACCCGCGGGACGTCTCTCCACGCGGCAGCCAGTAACGGCGCGTTGTTGCGGCCCCGGCACGACCGCGGGACCGGCGGTGCCGGCACCCCCGAGCGGCCGCCCGTCTCCCTGCCCCGTCCCTGCCGGCTGGCGGCTGCAGCGAGGACGGCGCCGGCCGTCGGGGGCGGGGGTCGGGCGGGCGCGGCGGCGCTGCCCTCGGCCGCCCTCTGCCGGGGGCAGCGCCACGGGGCAGCGGCAACCGGCGTGGCGGCCGCCGTCGCCGGCCGGATGGTGTCTCAGGGGAATGGCTTCAGAGCGGATTTGTATGTTTTATTTTTCTCGCTCCGCTGTCCCGCCGCGGAGCGCAGCCGCTTGTCCGGACACGCGTTTCTTTCGCAGGGGGATGTTAAAACGCGGACGGTCCCCGCGGAGAGGGCAGGGAAGGAGGCGGCACTGGTGCGAGGGTGGCTGCAAATGGGACAAAAAGGGGGCAAAAAGCGGAAAAGGGGAGACCGGCCGCCGCGGCGTTATTCGCAAGGGCCGGGGGGGGCCGGCGGCCCCAGCGCGCTCCCCAGGAGCCCCGCGCGTGCCGATCGCGTGCCCTGGCGAGCCCCGCGCCTGCCCCATCTCACAAGCCCCGGCGCGTGCCCCGTCAGGACCCCTCCTCGCGCTCGCCCCGCCCGGCGGGGGGGGCCGTTCCCTCACGGCGCAGGTGCCGGTGCCGGTGCCGGGCGGCTCCGCCGGGCGTTCCGCCCTCGCCGCGGGGCGGCCTCGCCCCCGGCCGCGGCTCCGCTGCGGTCGCTTTGAAGCGGGGCGCGGCTGGAGCCTGTCCGTCTGTGCCCGGCGGGGCGGCGGCGCTGCGGCGGGCGCCGCGCGAAGGTGAGCGGGGCCGGGCCGGGCCGGGCCGGGCCGGGGCCCCGCGACGCCGGCGGTGGCCGGTGGCTCCGGGAGCGGGGCCGCGGGAGGCCGGGTGCGCGGTCGGGCCGGCGTCAATCCCGGGGTGCAGCCTCCGAAAGAAGCCACGTGCCGAGAACCCGGGGTGGCACCGCCGGGACTTGGCGCCCGGCCCTGCCGGGATCCCGGGGACGGGCCGGGAAAGAGCAGCGGCGGTTACGGGGAGGGCACGGCGGCTTGCGTACTGCTGTCTCTCTCAAACGTAGTTAGTATTTAATGCAAGAAAAAGCTGGTTCATAAAATCCGCAGTCTGAGCTTACTGTTGTCCCAAGTTACATCTCTGTACGAGTCTACTCTTCATTAGTCACATTTTGAAGCATGCGAGATAGTTAAGAAAAAATACAAAGGAGAAACGACACATCGCCTTATGTTCTCTCATTCTGGGGTCTTAATAATGCAAAGGACTTTCTTGGAAATTTGTCTTGCTATGTGGCAAAACTTTTTTTTGTTTTTTAATTAAAATATTTTAGTGTGTTATAGCCACATGCATGTGCGAGGTGATTTACACAAAAAGTGAAGGGCACGGCTTTATCTACTTCAGCGTATACGAGTACTCTTCCTCATGCAAGTTGTTCCTCCTAAGTTAGCGCACGGTTCACAAATTTAAGCGAATTGTCACATGGTAGCTGCTCCAGAGTGTTACGACTTTGTTCCTGCAATTTGTTTTGCCTGTGTGGAGGCACAGGCTCTGCTGGAATGACCGCTGGAGAGTTACTTATGCATATATTCACATGGCTGATCTTGTAGATCTGATTTTATTATTTCTCATTTACTTGAACTTTGCTCATGAGTAAGGATGGTTTTGTTTAAACACCAACTTGTGTAAATAAGGGCATGACTCTCTGGGCCGTGAAGGTGAGCATGTTATGATGCAGGGAGGGAAGACATCAGGCAGCAGGAAGGAAGGAGGAAGGGTTGTACTAGGGAAGAGACAACTCGACTACCATGAATATTTTAAAACACACTCCTCTGAATCAGTCTTGGTATTAGCAAGGAGTTTAAAAAAATAATGGCATTAGGCTGGCCCGTGTTTATGTGTTTTCGTGTTCTCATGTCAAGTTAATCACTTTAGTTCTACTTTTTTTGTCTCTGCTTTGGGAATTGTGAATGTTGTCCGGATGGGTATAATTACCCAGGGAGGACAACAGGGAGGCTACAGCGTGAGGTAAAACTCAGAGGAGAGAAGGAACGTTTTGTGTAGCTGCTATCACTACTTGGCAGACTTGCTTGGTTTTGGTGTAATAGATCATGTGTTATTATTTATGTCCTGTGAGAAGGAATGTTTGGGTGATGCAAAATATATATCGTATGGATGTTAGTCATTCAGTTGCACATGGGAGAAAGGTTTCTTGCCTTCTCATTGCAGAGCAGTTCAGTGTTCAAAAGTTCTGGTTATGAGGTTTGTATAAATGTACAGCACTTAACTGCCAGAGGCTGCAAAACAATTGACCTGGCTTTGTTGTTGTTGACTTTTTTTGTTTTAGAAGCATACTCATGCTGCTAGGACTGTGGACATACTTTGTTTATCAAGTATACTAAACACAGTGTGTACAAACACAAGAAAGGACCATCAGTCTTCAAAATCATCATCTCTCCAGTTGATCAGTTTGTATTAATTAATTTTAACAGGCCAGTTGTATATGACTCCTAGAAATGGCTACAGTAACTCCTGCCTGGTGTGTCTTGTTTTATTTTTTATTAACTATTATTTCTATTATTCTCTTCCTAAAACAGACTTCATCTGAGAAAAATGTGAAAGCACTTAAAGGCTGGCATCATCAGTCTTTATATATGGTATAGATTTAACCTGGAGATCAACAGAGCAAGTCGTTCCATGATGTTTTATCTCAAGTTTGACTTGAAGAGAACCACACTCAGCATTAAGAACAAGATTGATTTTTAATTTGCTGTAGTTGTTAATATTATTTTATCCATTATGATCCACATCTGTCTGAACCATTTCACTCATTTCAGTGGGAATGTGGTGGATCTTGGGAAATGGGCCTGTTATTTCTGATAATGTTGCAAAAAAGTAATTGAAGTAGATGAAGTAAAATGAAATAGTCTCTACTGCAGTGGCACGTTCACAAGTACGGGTTTCTTTTCATGGCTTTGGGAAATGCTTTACAGTGGATTTATGGTGATACAATGCATGGTATAGTCCTGAGCGTTTGTCTTCATAATAGAAGAGTCACTTAAATTATGTGCCACATGAAGCCATGAGGAGGGTTTATGCTTGCATTGTGCCTATGAGATCTGGTATTACACTCTGGAGTAATGGTGACAGTTAAATCTTCCTTTTCCAAGGGATTAAGCATATCAGCTTTTAGGAAATTGTATGACTCTTTTCAACGCTCATCCGGAAGCTTGTTACCTGCTGTGCTTAGTTTCAGAATCCAGCATTACCGTTTTCCTCTCTAAAAACTGTTTATTGTCTCATCCATCTGTGCATCAGATTACTTCATTCCAAAAAATCACAAAACTCTTCTGGGAAGAATATGCCCCCTTGCGTGGCTCCCCGAGGTTTCCTTTCTTAGCCCCTTGTTGTAAACAGCTTATACAAGCGTGATAGGAGACATGGGCTCTGTAAAATCCTTTCGGAGTTGTTTATTAAGCTGTCTTGGCCTCAGGTTATCTTTCTCCGTGAAGATTCACTGGCAGCTCAGCACCTTTCTTGAGTAGCAAACCTTTGCAGACTGGAGCACAAACTGCGACTTTTAATAGTGGATTAGTCCAGTGTTATTTAGCACAGGTGTTTCTCATTTGTTTCCTTGTACTATATTGAGGAAGCGCACAGCCTGATGCATCGGAGTGAGCGTCTAATACCAGCGCATTCTTGGGCCTAATTACTGTTACAGATACAGGGGGGAAGGAAGGTCTGTGTGCAGAATGTGAAGGCAGTAGAGCAGCAATCCTCCATGTGCGGCATGTGGGTTTTGGAAATAAAGCAGAGCATGCCCAAGCAGTCCCTCTTGCCTCCTTTATGGCTGTGAAATCCCAGCCAGTGGGGCCCTTCAGGCTGTTCTGACCACCTCTTGTGTTTCTAGATTTTTTTTTTCTTTACCAGCTGTAACATAAGTAACAGCACTGATAAAAGCTATATGCTTTTTTCTATAGAAAGGGATTGGTAGAACAGCTAAAAAATAATCCTTTTAATATTGTTATACGGGAATGTTAACCAGCCACAGACTGGGCAACCATGGCTGCAGGTACACGTACACTCTGGAGCAGGTGGTTCTGAGCCCACTTTATAGTGGATTTGAGCAAATGCAGGTTCAGCCCACAGGTAAATCTCTGTTGAAAGTATTTTGTGTGTGAATATTTAGATGGAAAAAATCTTTAGTAAGAGCATGCATGAAAAAGACTTTCAAGATGAATCATTAGATAATTTCTAATATTGCTGTAGATGACAAGTGTGAGAGAAGCTGAGAGGCGTATTTTGTGGGAGCAGATTTAGGCTGATTTGATCATTTGTGTCATTATGAACTCTCATTTTGCACAGGTAGTGGAGAACAGATTTTTTTGCCTTGTAACATCTGTACAACCTTTACCTGTGCAGTCTTAAGCACAGTTTAGGCAAACTGTTCAACACGGGGAATGAGATAGACTGCTTTGGTTTTAGTTTAAGTGTTATTATTTTAAGGGTTCAATGTAGTGGACAATGGTATTTGGAGCCGAGAAATGCTGTATCACCTCAGTGTGCTTGGTGAGCTTTGAGCAGTGAGCTTTGATTTGTAGTGCCAGTGAACTGTCTGAGGCATGGAGTGCAGTTTCTCCTGCAGCATGTTGCTTGAGTTGACACCTCCTCTGACTGGCAAATAACAAGGTCTGTTCCTGCTGGAAAACATAAATGTCTTGCTCGGAAGGATGGGATGTTTGTTTTGCTTTAAAGAAGATACGCGCAAGAACAGACCTCCTAAGTGGATTATACAGCTGCAACACACTTGCGGCAAGTCCTAGATGGCTGCATTTCCATCTGGATTGCAACACTAGGTGGACTCAAATTGTTGGCCATGCAAACTGCCGAACCTCTTCACAGGAACACTTGGACATATGCTCTGGGATTTGGCGCTGGCTATCCCCAGCCTTTGTAGGCAGCTTAAGTAGAGATGGTGAATTGCTTGAAGATGTAAATTTAAAATAAAATCTTATTATTTCCTGTAGTGAGAAAATATGCACATACAAACCACAAAAAATAATTGTCCTTGAAGTTAATTTGCTTTTTGTTTTTAAAAGTGGTGAAGTAAACATGATCAGAAGTGAGTGAGATGAGATGATCTTGACTTGTGAAGCCACAGCTGTCCCATGAACTGCCTGGGGGACCATTACCTTGAGCTGTATAGCTGAAGTCTGTCGTATAAGTATGAAAACAGAGGGAGTTTTGGGCAGAGTTGTCCATGAGGAGCACTCAACCTCATAGTCTGCACACATATCTATCCTGAAATTGTTCCTCCCTTGGAGGGAAGGAGGTGAAAGGAACTGTTTTCAGATTCACAAGAGTTACTGGCCTTTCGTTTTCTTGTGGTTGCTTAGCTTACAATATTGGCAGGTGCTTTACACATGTATTTAATCTGATAGAATTTTTCCTGTTGGCAGAGTGCCTAGATCTGAGAATTACATGCCTTTTATGAACACTGCTATAAATCTAAATAAATTAAATTAGAATGTCGCTTTTGACTTGTATGCATGGCTGTCAGGGGTTAGTGTTGCCACCTAGACCAGCTCAAGCTCCTTAAATGTTTTTGGGTTTGTTTTTTTTTGACTTGGAAACTATATAACCCAGAAGAAGAGAAGATATTGTAAACTGAGGTAGAGCACAGCAACTGCTGAGAAGGGTTTACATAAAGTGGTAGGTGGGAAGTTAGCTAAGCAAATTCTATTGCCTTCAGGCCCTCTTACATTATTAAGTGACTTTGCATCTAATTTGCAGAAGTGTTTGAACAAATTGATTAAAAATAATAATGGGAACATTCACGTGTAAATAATCTAAGTGGCCACAGGATGTCCCCACTGTTCCATGCTGATGCATCGTGCTAGGCCATTTATCCTGTAGTACAAAGCTTGACACATTTCTTAAGTGTGATACTTTATATGTTGAAGGTTTAGCATGCATTTTCATATTCCTAATGCTTATTAATTGACAGGGCAACCAATTAACATCTGGTCTGATGGAGGGAGAAGGGAAAAAGGGGAACGCTTTGCTTGGCTTGCTTGTTCTAGGTCTGAGTTCTCTTTTAACTTCCAAAGATTGTGAAAGGACAAGACTTGATTTTTTTTTTTGAAGTAACAGTTATTCATTCCATGTGAATGCAATTTGGTCCCTCAAATTAGACTGAGAATTTATTCAGAAAGGTAATTTTCTGCCCACTTTCAAAAGCCTGCTACAGTTGGTCTGCATGTTGACTAAGAAAGCAAAGGGGCATACTTATCTAAGGGCTTGTCTGAACAGGGCTGATGGCATTGAATAAACTGAGGTGTGAAAGTAAAAGTAATGTTTTTTGTCTATTAGGGTAGCCTACTGTGGAAGTTGTTTAATTTAAACAGAAAGGAGGCATTCTGCAAAATAAATGTATCCATGCAGGAAGGTGGTGCAGAGAATAACTACGATGATAAAATGTACACCCTGGCTTCTGAATAACATATGTGTGCCAAAACTCTGTATGTACCATATGTGATGGACCAGACTGTGGCTCAGGCTGCACAAGGATATACGCAGGGAATAGTACAGAGCATAAGGAGCTCTATGTTAGGGCTGGGACTTTATGTGCAAACAGACTCCCGAGTCTAAGACCATGCTGTTACATGTAGGCTATGGCAGCGATGTTTTCCTTAAGAATTCTTTATAGCTACAGCAACTATATCCAGTTGCTTCAGATTTTCAGCACCTCTGAAAATCACAGCCTGTGTTTTGAAGTCAGATAGTATTTGAGATGAGGAACAGTAGCATTTTGGGTAGCCTGTTGTGCCTGGAAATCCATGCAGTGAGGCTTGGTATGCTGGGTACAGACAGACATATGTCCACGTTCATACTTTTTTTACGTGCATGTGGCCATTCAGCCTTCTGGGAAAGCCTGAAGAGGAAACTTTTCTTCCCCAAGCAACTTGTTGCTTTTGATTATCCCTTTGCATTGCAGGAGCTGTGTATTATATTTTTGTATCAGTGGCACACTTCCCTTTTCTTACTGAATTGAATGCTGCAATACCAGCGGCATTCTGCAGTCATGTTTATCTGGGAGCTTCCAGGCTTGGATTGTCTATCCTATTTTAAATAGCTCTGTAGACCAGACTTGTCTAAATAACCAGTAATTACGCTGCAAACAACAGATGACTGGCATTTCACCTAGACATGTTTCCTTGGGAGCTGGTGAATGTGAACTTACTTTCTTAAGAACTACCCTAGAAGTAAGCGTGGAGTGCAGCACTGAGTTAACATATAAACTAAGTCTGTTCTTGTCCATGAAGACATGCTACCCAAATCTATATGATTGTATATGCTTTTATTATTGAAGGGACTCAGGGGGAGATGAATGTTTTCTCTCTTCCAGCAAGCTATGCCTTCTGGGTGTTTTATGTGGAAATATAAGCTAGCTTTTTTGTATCTATGGTTTTCATGACCAGTGTGAAAGGATTTTTGTAAAGGAGGCATATGCTATCATCCACTTTAGTATATGCAAGATTCCCACTGGACCAGATTCATACTACTGCTACCACTGCCTGCTTAGTCAGTTGCCTCATTGACATCAGAGGTAGCTTTGCATGAAAGATAAAACTCTGATGGAGTTGTTAGTGGGGCTAGCACTGTTCAAAACAATGGGACTCTTATGTTTCCAGAGACTGTAAATCTTGACTCGGACCTAGTCTTTCAACTCTTTACATTGACTGATGTGAAGTCATCCAATGAAGAAAGCTGATCACCAAGTAGATGAAGGTTTTACAGTGCTCTGGAACTGAAAGGCTGGAGTTGCAGTACAGTGTATGCAAGCTACCTGTGAGCTGGGAAGGTAATGCATGGGCAACTGGGCTGTTGAACTCAGAGTGGTCAGGTTTTGTAAGGAGCCTGCAGTGCTGCTAATCGAGAATCGTGTTGTATGGATCTTAGTGCTGGAAGGGTAACTGCGCTACTAAGTGCACTGCAGCAAAGGAAAAGGCTACCTTACAAGCAGGGGATTTTTGTGCTCTAATTGAAGAACTGTGAACAGTTGCTCTTGAATAATGTGAGGCAGCACATATTGGAGGAATAATTGCCCTTCAGGCATAGACTATACAGTATATGGGTTGCATGCTTGCTTCATAATACTTTTTATGTCCCTTGGCTGCTGCCTTCCTTTTTTCTTCCTGCATACACATACCTTTTTGAAATGGGGAATAATTAGTGCAATTTTTCAGTGAGAGAGCCAGATGCCCAGAGGTTATGAATTCTCTCCTTTCCTCATTCCCTAGCAGGAATGAGGCAGGAGATGGCATTCCTGCCTGAGTGGGTCCAGGTCACTTACTACATCTCATTCTGTGTATCTGGCCCTGTAAATGGTTAGGAGAAGGCAGCAATAAGAAATGTGGTCTCAAGCCCTCTGCCTACAGTATGGCATTGCTGGCATGGCTCTTTCAGCTCTGTGCATGTGTCTGTGTGGCACAGGAATGCAGTGGTGCTGTGGTTGGAGTATAGCAGCTACCAGCTTGCTGTGGGAATGGGGATTTGGATGTTGCCTCTCTGATCAGAAGAGACGTGTGCCTTGTCATCAGCCAGTTTGACTTGGCAAAGAAAAACAGGGTGGGGAACATTGCCTCTCTAGGTTATTGACCTTTATGTTAGCTGGTCCAGTCTTGACAAAACCCAGGAGCAGAGACAGATAGGAAGGTGTCTTCATAGCCATATTGTCAAGAAAAAAACTTTCTTTCAGGAGATGGCACATTTCTACCAGGTATGTGTCAGCACAGCTGTGTTGGCAGGGAGACTCCAGCCCCCTGGCCGAGAAGGAAATTCTATGTTTCACCTTTTATCGTTAAGGAATGAAGCCAGACCTTTCCTGGCAAACTCTGTAAAGGTAAAATAGGTATGACAGGAAGCATTCCTCTAACTGGTGACTAACTAGCCATGACTGCCAGTTGGTACTCAGCTAGCATACCTGTAAATGTTAAATTCTGTTGTTATATCAATCGTTGGGGAGCTGGGGAGGGGAGAAGAGAGTACTGTCGAGTGTGAAACTTGTCTGGTTCTGGAGGGGGAACAGGAAGAAGAGAGCACTGTCATCACTCAAGCGGGGTGGGGAAACAATGTGTTTTGCACTCCAGAGATTTGCTTTTAATTGCATAAAACAAAGCATAAACACTGTGAGGCTGAACTAGAGCTTGCTTTACTGTTATTGAACTTAATTTTTGTTATGTGCGAAGAAGACACTAAATATTTTTGAATTCTGAAAGTGTCCTCACTGTTCTGGGGCAGGATTGGATAGAGATAATTTAGCAGTTTGTAAGAATATCTGTCTTTAAGACAAAAATGTGTTTTTGTTGATCCCTGGTTTGCATGACCTAGTTAAGTAGTTAAGTTTCTTAGAGCTCTGCAGAGGCTTAATAATAACCTTGCATTGTAATTAGCAGTTCTTCAAAGAAATACCAAGCTTCAACAAATGTATTACCATTGATGATTTGCTCAGTGAACTGATAGCAAAGGTAAGTAAATAAGCTGCTGTGCTAGTTTCTGTCCTGTTTGCCTGATGTGCTGCCCAGCAGTTACTTAAGCATGTTATAGGGAGGTAAATAAATTGGACCTTCCTTTTTTCAGGCGACATGTCTGACAACTAGCTGTTTTCTTATTGCCTCTCATGCATTTTCTTTTTTGACAGCAGCTCACCTGACAGAGTTGATGTGCTGTCTTTAACACAAGTCTAGTGTCTGTTGTTAAGCCAGGAAGTCAGTGATGCATCATCTCTTGAAATTCTGTTATTCTTAAATTCTCATTGCTGTATCCATTCTTTCTTATACTGTTATTTTTTCTTACTGTAAGGGTGGGCTACATTCTCATGGGAGTTGTTAAGGAAGCAGTTAAATATAACATGACATTTTAAAAACAAATGTACATCATATCTGTTGCTTAATTGCACAATGATATATAACAATACTCAGTTCATCCACATACACAAATGTGGGGTTTGCATTGACAGTTTTAACAGGAGATTCTAGAAACCTGGGCTTTCTCCTTGGTGATGATATTTGAAGGTGAAAAGTACAGCTGTATACTCATGAAAGCTGGCAGAAAAATCTCTTTTCCAATAACAGTGGTTATACTATTGCAGCCTTACCCCCTCCCATTATGCACTATTGAAAATGGATGATTGAAATTGGAGTCAGTGTAAACCACAACAGTCTTCATGAAAAAAGTGAAAAATAGTTTTACCAGTTTGGCCAAGCAGCTTTAAATTGCTTAAGGGTAATATCAGGTGATCCTCTGCAGAGGGAATAGCAACCATCCTGCAGTCTTAATGCAGTTCCTTCAGGAGGTTGCCTGAAGGTAGTGTTAGGACTTAATCTGCACACAGCATTCATGAAGAGAAACATCCCTGGCTACTTCCCTATTTGCATCAGGTATTTGCACTCTCCTTACAAGGAGGAGAGCAATGCCTGAGATTTCTTCTGCATGAAACTGAAACTTCAAAACCATGTTGTTACCAAATGTGTCTGGTGTGTTTGTATTTTCTCTCTATCACTGGAGCATGGCAGCATCTCTTGCACAAACATCACTATTGTGACAAGCTGATTAATGGATAAGTGCTTTCTAAATGTGTCCACTTGGCTGCACTGTAGATTTAGAAATGTTACCTTAAAAATCTTCCTCTCCTGGCTCGTTTCCTAAATTAGTACTTCACCTGAGCTTGAAAAACTTTTAATTTCTTGGGATGTTTCCAAAGTTCTGGCATTGGGTCTTCTGTGAGAACAAGACTTTGGAAAACCATCCTGAACGTAGTGTAAAAGTCTACAGCGTACATTCTCTGCCAGATTTTTGTATCCGCTCTTACATAACATGTTGAATACAGAAATTGTGAAGTTAAATGGTTTTGTTGGTCTGTCTGTGTGTCATGTTCAGCATAGTTTCTGGGCAAAAGCATTTTTTCGGTGTTAAACCAGCTCTGGAGTTAGGGTAGGGGGTATGTGAGCTGGGTAAAGCCACAGGGACTGGCACCCCATCCTGCTGGGGCTCACCTCCCTAGGGTGCCACCTCTGGCCATGGGTGCATGCATCGGCTGGGCAGGAGCCATGGGAGAGCCTCCCACCCAGCCAAAACAGTTGCAGAGGAGGGCTCTGCACCATGCTCCCTGCTCCCCAGCCAGCCCAGCTGCTCCAGTGTCCACCCTGGAAGGGTACTGGGCCTATGGGGAGAAGTGGGGCAAAGCCAGTGGGACTTGTGCACTATCAGTACATTAAGGATGGGTGAAAGGAGGTGAAGAAACTTACTGGCTTTGTGACAGTTGTGCAGGCTTTCCCTAGTCTCCATCCTTTTCCTCCCCCTTGGTGGTTTTCTGCAAAATCTACTCTGTTGCATGAGATGTGGCTGATCTCCAGTAGCCTCGTAATGCTACGACTTCTTCTGAGGTATGGGAAAATTAAAACAAGAGCAATGCACTGTCATGGATCTCTAGTATGATCTCTGTTGATGGGTTCCCAGGCAAAGATCTGGACCCCAACTGATTTGAAAATTGTTTTGATTTGATAGGTGCTAACAGTTCTACTTGTTTCCTATCTCTAGCACTGAATATTGTAAATTGGGAATTACATTTCAGTAGAATCACTTCTTAGGATAGCAGAGCATCGCTATCAATTTATGGATTACTTCATTCAAATATTATCTATTATTATTACTACATATTGCTCCATCAAACACAGTATTAGCTTTAAAGATCATGCATAGGGGAACAGTGTTTAGTAATGCATAGCATTAACAAACAGCATTACTTGGCAGCCTGACCACCCAGCTTATAATAAAGGCTTTGGCTTTCACATCAGTGAGATCTTTGTATTGCTGCCAACATGCTTTCCACAACACTGCTTCATGATTGTGTAAAACTTCTGAGAGGAGAAGACTTATAGAAATAACAGGCTACACCATTGTGCAACAAGATTATATGCTGCTTATCATAGATGAAGTGCTAAGTACTGGCTGAGTCATCAAAGACATTGAGATTGATGTGTGTGTGTGTGAGTGGATGGCTGTGTGTTTAACTTCTTCCTTGTGTTCCTTGCTGTAATATTGTCTTAGCTGTTGAGCCTGAGTACTTTCACTAATACTTGCTGTGTTTCGCTACTGCCAATTTTGACTAAGCACCAGTCACAACAAGGAGCAGAAACTTTCTAAACTTGTTCTTCCTTAGCTATCTGGGATACGTCTGCCAAATTCCTTAATGCTGTAAATGCCTTCTTACCTGATGCTTGCAGCTGTCTAGTACACATAGATTACCTGGATTTATATCTCCAAAATATGCTTGATTATGATTTGAGTGATATTTTTTACAAATATTTTAATTCAAAAAAGTTATTTTTATAAAATTAAATGGCGGGTTCTCTATTATATAGATGTATAGCACTTTTCCCCTTTTTCTTGTGCATATCAATGATGTTTACTTTAAATACATCTTAGTTGTTGCAATGCAATCAAAGACCTTACAGCATGTGTCAGCATCTAGGCAAAACACTGGCTTGACTTAAAGCCAACAACAAAATAACTAATGACTTCAGCTGTAAAAACTTAGAACAGTAATTTCCCCAAAACACTTTCTTCTGTCTGGAAAATCAGGAGTCTGTTTTACAAAATAGTCTGGAGCATTCAGGAAACTTACAGGTGAGGTCATTCAAACACTCTAGTGCTACCCTGAGAACAACCAGAGTCTATGACAACTTTATGTTCCACCCCACAGTTCTTGTTATCAGTGAGCATTAACACCTTTTATATTAGACAGAGAATGTTAACATCTTAATATTACAGAGAAGGCTATGCAGCAGGAAATAATAGCTTACTATTTCTTGTACAGCTTAAAAATAGATAGTGGTAGCATGTATATTTGGTTATGTGCTGTACGAGCCCTTCAGTTTAACTGTACAAGAGACTTTTTTGGGCATTTGTTTCTTTGTTTAGCTGCTAAGACTTTGGGGTTTTGTTTGTTGCTGATAGTCAGTGTTCAAACTGACAAGCAGTACTCAGTGGTCAATAAGCTTGCTTCCAAGGCTGACTGAGGTGTTGGTAGTAGTGTCAGGCAACCACATTTGTTGTTGGCTGAAATGCCACAGTTTCACATTGCTTTCCGGAAGGCTCCTGCAAGCCTCAGATGAGGTCACTGCACGACTGCAAAAGAGCAATGAGTGAGAAGCAATAGAGTTCTAGGATCCTAATTTTTACACTTTAAGGAAATAAGGGAATCTGTAGATCTGATACAAAAATGTGGAATGAGAGCTGAGAAGAAACAAAGATGCAGCAATAATTCGAAAACATCAGCAAGTGTACTAAGAGCTGTCCTCCAGGGTTAGGGGGTTTGCTGACTTTTAGACCTCTGCCTATTAGATCATTAGTGCCTGGCTTCAACCTTTGATCTTTCTGAAATTCTGGAAGCTCTCTTCAGTTTTTTCCAACACAAGGCCAAAGTTGTGTGATTACAATGAGGCCATTGTACTAAACATCCCACATATGGATGCAGCACAGAAGACTCAGAGAAGTGGCTTATGGTGTAAGAATGCAACAATCCACATTGTACAATGTATATTCATCTCAAAACAGCCTTTATTAACTGAATAAGGCCTGATTGTTTAAACAGCTTTTTTGCAGGAGGGAAGATGCACCTCAAGGCAAGATAAAGGATGGATAATCTAAGCTCCCCTGTGACACATTAGGCAGAGAGGAGGGGGCTGTTTGTCAAGTCAGAACTGTTGGAGAGCAAAGCTCTTGGGAGAGAATGAGGAGCAACAACATGAGACTACAAAAACTCAGGGCCAGCAATGTTCAACTGTGTTATAAGTGTAATGAAACTTGGACACCTTTGCTGTAACTCCCAATAATGTTATGCCTGGAAAAACACCAGAGTTGATAAGTTCTGCACAACAGATTATTTAGAGACTTGACTAACTTGAAATTACTACTATCTCAGGGAGAAGTGTGTCCTCTGGGTCAGGATAGGAGATGCTGTATGTATGTATTCCTTAAGCAGGGTTCTGCTGTTTAATCTTTAGGAAACGTTTGTTTTTCCCTTGGTCTTTGGGTGAGTTATGTAGTAGTGTCTTTAGTGGTTTCTTGTGATTGCCATGCATGACTACCTTCCCTGTTGATTTTTATGGGCCAGATTCTTGGCCATTTGGGGGTATCACTGACCATTCAGGAGCATCACTGTACGTTTGGGAGTACCTTGTACAGATTGGAAACACTACAACTTCCCCAGTGTCTTTGGGGTTCTTCTGGTTGGTGGAGTAGGGCCAACCTGGGAGCTCTAACCTCTTTCCCTAGGCTGTGAAAGAAAAGAATTTGGAAATATCTGTATTGCCTGATTACCCAAGGCTGCTCTCTTACATATTTGCTAATACGTTGTCCCCTTCCTACTTCTAAGGAAATGCCTGATTTTTCTTAGCATTGCTTTTACAGTACTCCACCATCACTGACGATCTGGACTATGGGTCTAGTAAGCTAACAGTTCCCAGAAGCATAGCTTTCAAACTACTTACAGCAGTTTCTTTCTCGTTTGTTACAGCAGCAGTTACTTGCTTCTGGTTACCAGTTAGGTGTGCTAGTGCTTACCAACTCTGACTGAAGCAGAGACATCTTGTTGGTGGTGCAGCACCTTTTCATCTTCCTCCTCATCTGTATCTAGTTTAGATGTGTCCCGCCCCTCCATGTTACTCGGAGAGCCTGCCCAGGAGTAGTGGGTGATGCACTGAGTCATGGAAACAGGAGCAGCGTGCGCTGCACTGGCAGGATCTTAGAGCACGTTGGGGCTGACTCCAGGACAGACTCATTCAAGCTCACTCTTGCCTCTCAGGCTTAACCACTGGCAGGCTCTGTCTTGTCCCACATACCAGAGCCTGGACTCGCATGGGGTTACAGAGGAGGGTCCCAGGATGTCTGTGCTGTAAACAAAGATATAACTGTGGAGCCAAATACTGAAATCTTTTGAAGGTCTCAGAGGCCGGAAGGGCTGTGTTGTGAAATCCGCTTCAGCTAGTTCAGTTCAGTAACATTACATCTCTTTTTTTTCCATTTTTTAAGGATAAAGCCCAAAGGGAACCATTAGATCATCATCTGTCTTGGTCACTATCTGACTCTTAGCTTAGCTACCAACTTACTTAGCAAACAAAACTGACAAAATGTGTAATAAACTATAATTAGAAGGAATCCTAGGACTAGTGTAGGCATTAATAACAACAGGCAAGTTAGAAAGTCACATTGTAATCAGGGGACGGTGTCTAAAATGCTACCATTTAAAAGAATAACAAAAGAAGAGAATAATCTTGTTTCCTTTGAGATCACTGCAAAAGATTTATCTATTTGGAAATGATGTGCTTTTCTGTTACTAAAAAGGAGTATGACAGCACAGCTAGGCTTCCTGTTAAGATTTGGTATCTTCCTACATGGTCAGTAGGCAGAGGGTATTTACCAGGAAATGACTGAAAATCTTTCTGGAATATTGCAGATACCCTGTCCAGAGCCAGCTGTCTCTGACAGTCCTGGTAGCAGTAGACCTCTAATAGAGTCCAGTAATTGGGGATTTGTTTCAATTAGTGGCAGCCCTCCTTTGGTGTTCAAAGAGCTGGATCAGTAACTTACTGCTGTCAGTCAGAGCACTTAATTTTACATCCTGTATCTTGCTGTGTTCAGTCTGAAGAGTGAAACTATTCGTTTCATGTTGTTGTTATTTAAGCACTATCACTTAAGCAGCACATCACAGTGCCTGACAACATGGCATTGAAAAGTTAAGGTTCTTTAATAAAGTAAGGAACCTGTAGCCCTGTGAATTTGGCTTGTCTCGCTGCAACGTTGCTGTGCAGCTATGCATGCTTATCCTTGGCTACACTAGGTTTGGTCTGTGTGGGTTTGCGGAAATGAATAGCCAGCCCAGGGGGATCAAACTTCTTGTGGAAATTGGCTGCTCTGTTGCAGTGACTGCCAGTTTTGTTCAGGAACAGAGGATGCCCATGGAGCTGAGTACGGTAAAGGTCTGGTCTGTTTACTGGTTGGGAATGGTTTTGCATGTGCACATTGTTAAAAGTTGGTTGTGGTATACAGAGTCCTCACTAGAGCTCAGTATGTTAAAACTGCAGTCAGCATGCCTTGCCTGTGCCGTTCAGAACAGGTAAAGTGAGGTGGGACACTGGAAACCAAGAATGGGCAGAATGTTCCCTCGGCAGGAAGAAGCATGCCCGTTGCTCTTAAAACCCAGTAACTTGCGTTACTGAGCCCAGCTAGTCTGCTGTGTGGGTGGGGGGTTGGAGTGATGAAGACACTGGAGGTGGCGTTTCTCTTCCTTTTTAATTTTCCACTGCTTAGCGATGCAAAGGCACTTCCCCATATCCTGAAGCTGGCTGGGATCCTGTAGACATCACAGCGCTGTGTTTGTGCTAAAAAGGGCAAACCTGCCCAAGCAACCATAAAGTCATTCTGATCATTTGAATCCATAATGAACCAGTGCTGAGGAATTCCTGCGCAGGGTGGGGTGAGGCAGGGAAAGGCAGGTGGACCCAGGATGTGGCTCAGCCCAGGCTGTCTGTAGTGACTGATAACCCCCCCAGCATCACTGCTGCTCACCCTTGCAGAGGAGGCAGGCAGCCTCAATTAGCCCATCTGCTCCTCTGGCCTTGTATGGCTCATTTCCACCTCATGTCATGCTTCTTGTATACCTGAGCGCAAGACCCAGGGACACTTGAGGTCTCTCACAGGTTGGCTGCAGTCTCATTTTCACCCTTGAACTCTCCCCAGGAGCCATGGGTGGGCCTCTCTAGATACCTGAGGCTGTGCTACTGGCTCCAGGGCATATTGAAAAAGCTTTAATAAATTCCTGAAGGAAGTAAAATTATGTGAGGACGTTAGATAATCCAGCTATTTTCTGTTCCTCTCCTGGTCAAGTTTGTCCTTGCACACTAACACCTCAGATTTGTGGTCACATTAGCCTGGCAGAGGCTGGCACTGTGGCTGAGAGAGGTGGTCCTGCTGCCACTGGTTGCTCTCCCCTCTGCTGTACTGACCCCTTCATGTGCTGGCTAAGTGCACTTGTGGTAAACTGTGCATACAGCAGTGTGGCTTAATAGTGAAATGACAGCCTTGGTGCCCTTAAGTAGTACATTTTTGTGTGTGGCTGGCACACATGGCGTTATGTAAACCTTAAGGTGTGTCCAAGAAGTGGAGTGAGGCAATTGTGTGGCCTGAGGCGTAGGACTTAGGTTTGAGAAATGTGTTGCAAAATTTTTGAGGGGGAGGCAGGGAAAAAGGGAGAATTCGCCTTTTTTCCCCCCACTGCTTTTCCCTGTGACTTTGGAACACAGGTTTGAGCTGTAAGGGTTGTTTTGAAGATTTCGACACTAGGCTGTTTAAATCCCACTCTTTGTGCACTTTGTGTCTCCAGAGTGTCAGAACTGAGGATGGATTTTTCTTTCAGTAAGGCAAGTGCAAACTCTTTCTAAACAGGGAAGACATTTTAACACTCAGAAACACTTTTCTGTAACTGAAATGCTGCATCTTGTGCATCTCTGGTATTTGTACCCTTCCCTGGGTTGCTTCCAGGGGCATGCAGGAAAGAAGTATTTAACAGCAAGGAGACTGTCATGGACTCAGGAAGGTCTGGAAACAAAACCAGCTATATAAAAATTTAAATGATGTCTTTCTTTTCCCTGTTTTTTGTTCTTTTTACAAGATGATGGCAGACAGTGGCTTGCTGAACTTCGGTTTCAGCTACATGTAATGTATTCCAGAGTAGCAGAAGACACAAAAGCCATTATACTGAAGGTGTAAATTAGCTTGTACTCAGGACTGTTGCCAGATCAGAGGACAGTGTGTGAAGCATACCAAATGATAGAGCTGGGTATGTGGCAATGATAATCAGTCCAGAGAGAGGCTACCACCTTTTTGCTCCGGAGTATAAGAATTGGCAAGGAGCAAAAGTGCCCCATCTTGGAGCTATTCATGAAGAGGAGAGAAAAGGGCGTTAAATTAGCATTTAGTGTCTCTAGCTGCCAAAATGTCTCACTTGAGCTGCATGTGACTGCAAGGCCGTGTACTCCCAGCAGCATGTTTCTGGAGCCCAAGGAGGCTGGGGAGGAGCTGGGAAACACCCGCCATGGTGCGCTCCCAGAGTGCGGCAGCGTGTGAAGGTAGGAGGTGGCTGCCAAGTGGTAACTTCTGCTGGATGGTTGAAGCATCTGACCCATGTGTGGAAAGCTGTCTGGGGTGTGTATGGAGCTAAAATGAGTGACAGAGTTCTAGTTTAAACTTTAGCTTCCAGCTCTGTACCAAGATTAAAGGAAAGACAAGAAGTGTGGGTTGGGCATGCTTAAATGTAGGAAGGAAAATTGCTCTTCAGCTGAGCAATGTCTTCATCTTATCCCAGACAGAACAACCTGCAAGCTATTGGCACAGAAATGTACCACCTCCAGACATATAAGACCAGCAGCCAGTTGAACAAGGCTAAATTGCCTTGTCTAGAGTTTAAGAGTTTTTATCCACACTCTGACATTGTACTGGATTAGAAAGTAAGAAACAGAAGCAGCAGAATTCTGTGAAACACAGCAGTATGGGAGCTGCAGCTAAAACAAGGCTCAGACAACTACTGGTTGTCCATGAGTGAGTGGCAGATGAAATTCAGGTATTCCCAGGAAAGCTTTATTTTGTGTGTTTTGAAGACAGAAATATAAAATCTTCACAACAAGTCAACTTTGCTTCCCTTTGTAATAATTTAATTTTTAAAAATTGTGTTGTCCTGACACCTAGGAATCAGTTAGGGACTCTGGTTGCATTGTCCTTGGGTGCTGGACAGATGCAAGGAGGTGTAGGCCATCAGTAAACAGCTATTGATGAATACAGGTACTTTAACAGATTTGCAAAGCTGCATTGCCCAGTTTTAATTTTGTTTTGTTTTGCAGTAGTTTATCAGAGGTTTCATATTAAATAGCCAGCTATATTTATTCTGTTTTCAAAAGTTGCTTCGTGAATCTTGTTTTGGTGCAGGCTGGTCTCATTTAGAATCTGTGTCGACTGATGTGTGTAGCGTTAAGCTGCCCTTAAGATGCTGGAGTGTGTATTAGCAGATTATTATCCTTAGAGTTTTTATGTGGACTTTTAGGTATGCTTTAATCTCTTGCTGCCGCTTCCCTGGAAGATTGATTTTTTAAGTAGCAAAGCTGATTAAAGCTTTTTAAGTTTTGGGTTTTTTCTTTTTTTTTTTTTTTTTTAAAGAAAAGGACTGTATGCACTTTTGTCTCTTAACCAATGTTCAACTAAGCTGTGAGTAACTGTTTGCTCTCATAGTTTAAAATAAAGCCTTTGTGATAGTGACTTGTTCCACAACGTTCAGCTGTGACTCTGGTGCTAATTTATTCAGTTAATCATTAAAAGAAGAGTATTGCTGACCAGTGGCAAAACAGAGTTTGAGACTGAAAGAGAACTGCTGCACAGGCTTAAGGTGGAAATTGATGTAGGAATAATAGTGATAGGCCACCAGCTGGGTAAGAGTTGGCTTTCATGTCTGTTTACTTCTGGATGTAGAGGGAGAGAGTAGTTTGGAAAGAGGAAGAAAAGTACTTCCTAAATCTCTACATGGTATGAACTCAATCCGACCTATTTATACTATGATATCTAACAGAATCCATTTAATGTAATGCATTCTTATTTACCTGAACTTGCTTAAAAATGAAAGTGTTTCTAACACAAGCACATTGTTCTGACCTTCAGTGTTAACATTATTGCATTTCCCAGTATCCACACTCTGAATCAGAACTGAAAGACCTTTGAGTTATAATGATGTTAAACATCTCTTTCTGTTTTCTGGGTTTTTTTTTGTTTTTTTTTCTTTTAATAACTGAAAAGTTCAAAATATTGAACATGGCTACATTTAGTAGTGATAGGATAGGATTCATCTTATTGAACAACAGTGAATACTGGAAGAAACTTTCGTCATATAAGAAGTACGATTTTGTGGCTAAGGCCATAGTGGGATCTGGGTAGATGAATTGTGGTTGTCCATTTTGCAGCTGAGTTAGGCAAGCATTTAGTATGGTCTGAAAAAAGCTATTTCCTTTTTCTTTGCCTCAAATATCCAAAAGCTAAATGTGGTGGATCTTATGCTTGACCATTTGTCTATTCAGACTGAGAGTGCTCCAGTTGGGTATCAGTTGGAGTATCATCATGTTCTCCAGTACAACTGAGAGTGTTTAGCTTAATGGAGGGAATCAGAAACCATTTTGGTATGGACACTAAGGTTGTTCAGAAGCAGCCTACGCAATGTGACAGATGGACTTTTGCAGCCACTTAATCTGATTTAATCTAAAAGATGAATTAGGGACGGTGACCAGAGGAGAGTGTTGGGGACCAGCCTGGGGGAGCTATCAAACATTCTCTTTTCCTGGGCAGTTCAGCTTTTGTTCCTTGCCTTCTATATTTAATGCAGTTGCCATGATTCAGCAAGCTCAGCATTGAGAAAAGTGCCAGACTGATGTCTATAGGCAGCCCTGTCTTCTATGTCCCTTCACTTGTGTCTGCTATCCATAAGTGTGACCCTGCTTTACAGAGGTTAAAAGTACCTCTTCTTGCACATGCCATCTTTGGATCCTTTTTCCCCAGTTCATTTTGTGTTGCATGTTTATAATGTGTGGCCTGGTGCTACTTGCGAACTTGCTGCATGGTGCCCTGTTTAGAGGCCCCAGCTGATGCAGCATGCCCAGGCCACCGGCAGCCAGCTCCATCTCACCGCCTGGGTTAGAGTCTGGGTTCATCATTCCCAACTGACCCGTGTCCCAAGCAGTCAATACAGTTTCTGATTAAGTGTTTTGTGGTTGAAGATTGCAGGTGCTGTGGTTAGCTGTTGATGGGGAAGAAGGCCAGGGGATGCCATGCCTTGCTTTATTACCTGGGTGGAGGGGTTACTGCGGAAGTGCCAAATGCAAATTAAATGCAATGAATGCAATGAATATGGCCCTGTTTCTTGGTACAGCTATTAGTAAGGAAATACTGGCTATCTCAGTCAACAATTTAATGTCTGTTTTCTTCAAGCTAAAGGCACTGAAGACTTTTTAAATTGCTCTCAAAGGGTACTTCTCATATATGCTGTGTGGATACGGGATAATGAGATTTAGAAAACCTCTAAGTAGCCTCTAGAAATAGAGGCATGAACAGCTGTAAGTTTCTGTGGATGCTGAAAAGTAAATGTGCTGAAAGGAAGGCTGAACACTAATATGGGAATGGTCATGGGATGAAAAGGCTTACATAGGTGCTTTCTCCAGCAATTGCCAGTGGCAGACTGGGGGAGGCATGTAAAAACAAAGTAAGGAAACTACAGATTGCCCCTTCTGTGTTCTCCAGTCTGAAGCAACCAGCAGCTGAAAGAGATCCGGGGGTGAGATGCTGCGCATGAACTAAGTTTTACTAGCCACTGATTGACTTGCCCTCCAAGAACGTGTCTAATAACTTTTTGAAAGCATTTATACTGTTGACACAGGATACCATGGAAGCCTAAAAGCTTAGAAATGTAAATATTCTTTACATGAAAAAACCCTTTTTGTTTGTTTAAATCCTGCCACCTGATGAGAATTAGTAGTAGTGAGTGGAACCATTTATGAGAGACCAAGCAGTCATTTCCTACACAGCTTCTCTCATACAGCCTGCCATCATGTCCCTTGGTCACCTTTGGAAGAAGAGAGGCAAATTTTACTTCTGGTACGACAGGCAGTGATGGCAGGGACTGAGGAAAGACATCCCTCAGCTCTGTATGCCATCAAAAAATTAGCTTTCTGTGCGCAACATAGCACTGATAAGTAACTGTTGGAGCGTACCAACAATTTGACTTCACTCCAGAAGGTCCTCTGTGTGCAAGATATGTAGGGTCAAGGGACAGCTGACACAAGGTAATCATAAAGCAGCTATTTATTGGTGAGCATAAGCGTTATTAGGGATAACACCATATCCTGTGTGTAGGTTACATCCTACATTAGTAATGCCTTATATTTTCTCAGCCATAAGAATGCCAGCTGTTACTATCCCTGTTTCACAGTTGTAGACTGATGGGACAGTCCTAGTTCGACCCATTAGGGTGAAGAACCCTAAAGGACCCACAATGCCTGCATCTTAACCATTACAGCCCCTTCATCAATAAACTCATGGGAAAGGAATATTCCTTCAGGTATCCACTCTTATGAGAACAGGGATGTTTGCACATATTTTGGACTATATTTAGAAAAATGTTTCAGATACAGAGACATCTGCTTTTACTCCTGAAAAAATGGAATGCCTGACTTAGCTTTGATACCATGAGCTCCTAATAACAGTTCCAGAAGAGCACTCTTATTAAATAAGAGATTTTAAAAAATTCTTATTTGAGGTTAAGTAAAATTTGCACTTGGACTTCTTTTGTGGTCCAGAGAAGGAAGTGGTGGTCATCTTCTGAGAGAAAGTCTTAAAGCACAGTTTGTCTCATTGCCCTGTATTTTGATTCAGAAGGGAAGGACAGGATTCTGAAGGAATGGAAGCAGTTATTGGGAAGTTTGTAGGGAAAAGTCTTAATAATGGCTTCAATGTTTTCCCATTGTTCATAAGTGACACAAGCCTGTCTGCGTTGAACAAAATACGCCCTTGCAGCCTTATCAAAAGCTGGAAGTGAAGTCCTGTGAACGTTTGCCTTCTGGAGGCTGTTTCGTATGAAGCAGAACAATTTGCCTCCCTCAATTATACCATTTGTTTGAAGAAAGCAGGAGGTTACTCGCTGAGCAACACGTTACTCTCAGTAATCTGCCTCAGCCCTGTGGCATCTGGGGGCTGGTGCCCACTCTCCGCAGGCTGGGATGCAGAACATTTGACTTGCTACAAGCTGTATCTTGCACCTTAGCAATTTAGATGAGGAAGCCCATCCTTAATTAGTTTGTGAGGCTCATAGTTAGCAACTGCCAGTTGCCCCTTTCCCTCTGGGAAGGGGAAGGTCTTTTGGCTAGCTTTACAGAGGAAAGAGACAACTGCTGCTATCTCCTGGCATGGTAAGCCCAAGTGGGAATGGCTTGAAGGAGGAGCAGGCACGCTGTAAGGAAATCTGTTGCCCTTGGCATAACATGATCTGGCATTAGTATGTAGCTTTAAAAATAACTCTACAGGAAGGGGAAAAATACTATCACAAAGTAGTTGTTGCAGCATTTCTGCCAAACTTTGCTTTTCAGCAGGAAAATTAGCTTAAGGAATTCTTTCCTTAAACTGCTTTTTCTTCAGTTTTACACTTCAGCCACAATCAAACTTCTCTGTGGTTTTATTTAGTTTCTGAGTCAGACTTCTTCTTTCTCTTTTTAAATAACAACCTTCCTAGTCTGGGAATAGCAGTACTACTGTACCCACCAGTTCCCCTCTTCTGCATGAACTCTTGTTGCCCTACGTTGCGTAGCGCTGCTGCCCTGCAGCGAGGGCTCCAGGTGCAGCTACAGCCTGTGAAGCAATAGCCTGCTGTCACACCTGTTTAAACACAGCTGATTCCTACCTGCTGTGATAACACCTCCAAGTCCTGGATCACCTTGGGGTAGTTACTGAGGAGACTGTTGGGGATACCCATCCAAAGCTGACTTCCTTGTTTGAGAGGGGAAAACAGTCTAGGGGGTTATAGGCTCTTTTGCTGGTCTGGGTTGCTGCTCTGCAGCACTGTGAGTAAGAGCTGTGCTTTTCCTTTTTGTTTCTAGCTGTGGCATGTTCAGGAAGTCTACAAACACAGCCTTTGCACTTTGGTTTTGGTCTCTGTGTCAGGACTCCATCTCATCCCATAGTTAGGCACGGGAGCTGGGAGAGCAGTGCAAGATGGGAAGCTGCTGTGCTGGGTGAATGTGGTAGAAATTTAGGATAGCTTGTGTGTGCCCTGGAATGACATGAGAGCTTGTTTTTCACTAAAGATAATATTGTTTTGTTTGTTGCATTTGTGTCATCTGAACGTGGACAATTGGCAGTAGTTCCTTCAGACCCTTGCTCTTCCTTGCTGGATAGCATAGCCAAAATATCTTAATATTTTATGAGACAACTATATGACAGTATAGACCTTAGGATAGGATATAATATATGAAAATGCTGAGTCCCTTCTATGGATGTGAGCATTACAAAATTTGGGAGCACTTGATATAAGGCTTTGAGTTTTGCACTTTAACGGTATGGTATATTGATAGGATATTAATATCTACTTCTTTTACCTTCACGTAGCCAGGAAGTGGTGGTGTCATTTTTGAATAAATCCTGCAGAAGCAGAAAATGTTCTCGTATGCCTTTTGGAGACTAATAAAAAGTGTCCATAGCACTGCTTGGCTGGGACTGTGTTCTCATTTGAGCAAAGGCTGTGGTCACTGAGCCAGCACAGTTAGGTTTATTGGCTAGCCAGCCAGCTTGCAGAGAAACTGCTTTTGTTTTTAATGAGAAATGTCACATTATTAGCACTGTTTTGATGCAGAGGAGTCAGAATTGCTGAGCTTGTTTGAAATTTTCCCTTGGTTCTCCTTTTTTATTTCTGGCTTTTTTTTTTTTTAAATAAAAATGTAATAGCAACTGCATGCTGAAAGTGCTTACTTTACTCATGGGATAAGAATGCTTTTCCTGTGCTGTGTGTGCATTTGAATATAATCCAGAGTCCAGGAGTGATTCATGATGCCTTTGTAACAGGCACCTGACTCAACGTATATCATGATGAATCAGCTTCCTAGGCCTGGCAGGTGCTGTTCTGCAAAGAAATGTTCTTTGGGCATGGTACACCGTGCAAGCACATGTTCCTAGTCTCTTTCTTTCTGCGTTCATCCCATCAATTACTAAGACTGTAAATCCATGTCTAAATTGTCTTACTGTTTATGCAAATTAACATTTCAGAAAACCAGTATTTTGCCATTGGTTCAACTTACTGTATGAATAGAAATTCTTGGGCTGCTTTTACAGAGCCTCAGGGTGTTTTATTCTTTCCCTTGTGACGTTACCACTAGCTGCCTTAGTGGTAGCTTTGTCCTTGCACCAGAATGGCTCTGCAAAGGACAGATTTGCAAGCAGAAAAGTGTTGCAATATAAGTAAGACTTTCTAAAGCTTCACCTTCAGTTTGAATACAGCAGAATGAAGTGGAAATGAAACAAGCGAGTTTACCTTAGGAAAAGCTACCCATGTTTTGGAGGGTCTCTTAAGATTAAGCTGACTCGTCTCTTAAAATATTTTAATTAACACTTCATTACCTCAGTGTGTTTGGAAGATTGAGAATTATTTCTCCCCTCTCCCCATTGGTGCAGGGATAATTTGTGTCTGTTTGCCTTGAGCTATATGCTAGACAGTGCCATAATGTCGTCATAAGCATGAAATATGTGACAAAAGCTACTTATGAAAAATGGCCATGGGCAGATGACCTTTTGTGAATTGTGGACTAGGCACAATTTTCTGTTTGCAGATGCACATCTTAAAACTGATAGTGATTATCATAGGACATGATTTCTTAACAATGAAGTATCTTAAATAACATAAAAATTAAAATTGCATTATTTTTTTGAAAGTAAAGTCAAGCATACCTGCCTTTCTGTTCAAGAACGAGTAAATTTTTTAGCTCTCAGAAGAATTTTTTAGGTGCTTTGTTCTTAACAACAAATATGATACAGGCATATGTTAACTAATGTTCGTTATGTCATGTTCTTTGATTTTCGGTGTCTGTTTTTGGTCATGAAGCATGAGAACTGCACTACTAGTCTTCAAAGTGTGCAAAATACAGGAGTACTATATGCAATGTGTATACTTAAGTGTTAATAATAGAGCTGATTGTATTGCTTGAAATTAAGGTTGTCTGGCACTTCTCTGTAAAAGATCACTTTTCAGATGCTTATAACTTTACCAAATTTTAATCTTTTGGACTGATATTTTCTGTTTGTCATCTGTGCCTGAGGGTGAAAATTTATATGCATAAATTTTAGGGAAATTATTTTTCTGAATATGGCTTGTATTGGTTCCATATAATGGAATTTAGAATTAAAAAAAAAAAATTTTCTAGACTTAGGAAATCACATCTGAAGAAATTATGTTAAAAGAACATATGTTAAATGCAGAGTGAAGCATGATTAGGAAATACCAGAATTCAATTTTCCTGTGTAACTTGGGTTCAGTAGTTTAGATGGAGTGAGTGACAGAGGCATCAGCTACATACTTACTGTAGCAGATAAAAATAAATACTGAATGCTCAAATACTGAATGAAGCAGTGTTATGGAGAAAACAATGCTCCAATAACGTAATTAGAGACTTATAGTCTAATGAGTATGCAAAGAGAGTCACCTGAGGCTGCACATATAACTCTTCTTTGGGTGTGTCTGCAGTCTAATCAACTATTTTTCAATGAGTCATTTTATTAGACATAATAAACCTAAATGAACACAAATGATTACTCACTGGTTCAACTTTTGGGTTGACAACTGTAGAAATATGAATAAGAAACAGCTTTCACTGTCAACTTCGTACTATGCAATACAATTAGTCCTTGCTGGTATATAAACCTGAAACAATTGCTTGGATATAGTGAAATATTTTCTATTTCTCTCTTTGTTGTAATGCATACTGAAGCTTTTTAATGTTGTTATATTAATATGTAATTGCCACTCTGCCACTTGCCACAGTAGGGTGTCCTATACTGCATTTCATATTATCTTCCATAATGAAAGTAGCTTTTGTATATTCCACTGCTGTTACACTTGCAACAAAAGATGAAAGTTATTGATTCATAGTTAAAAGACTGCATTTACGTTGTCATATAACCTGGAATAGTCTGTTGACTTATAAATGGGAAAGAATGAGTGGTTTATATACATTTATCAAGTATATAATAATTTTGAATTCTTGAACACATGGTATGATTTCTATACCATGAACATGGTATAGAGAGGTGCCTTACACCTGCCAAAGATCTGAATGCAGATACTGTATTTATAGCTAGGTACTATTACTACAGTGGTAGTTCAGAAAATACTACATCTTTGCAACTGCTTTTCATCAGCCACAAGTTTGGAGGCACTTAGTAGTAGAGGAGGCCGCTGCTGTGGCAGTGGATCTGCCTGCAGCAGACTGGCTGGGGTATGTGCCTGAGCCTCCGTGCCCTGGGAGTGGAAGTGGTACTTGTCTCATTGCTTCTGCCTTTTTTCCTTTCCTGAGCCTGCATTTTTTTACAGGAGAACTGAAATGTGAGACTGTCTAGGCTTTTGGTGAACTTGTAGATTCTAAATCCATGTGAATTTTTAGATCTTTGTTTATAAAGTTGTTTAATTATGAATAAAGAAAAAGTATTGCTAGCAATCATTTGTAGTTGTGCTTGCTCGTGTGGAAGAAACTGCCCATAAGTAAGGTCAGATTCCTATCAAGAAAATAAGATTCAGCAAAAGGCAGCATGAAATAAGTGGGATCAGCTTCTGTGACTGCCAGAAGCAGAAGTTCCTTAAACAGAGTTTAAAGTTCATGTCTCTGTGAGTGGAGTAAGAGGGGGAGTCAGATCCCCAGTTCTCTATAGCCAAAATGTCTCTCTAGCACATAACTTCTGTTGATGTGAGAACATAACTGAGGAGAATATTGGAGGGGGCTGGAATAATTGTTTTAAGCTGCTTTTATGGTTTCCCTCCAGCAACCTCCTGATACAGTGAAATGCAGCAGGGAGATCCGCATGAGGTGATTTACCTTGCTTATAGGGAACTTACTGCCCTACTTGAAACAGCAGGGGTAGGAGTGTTGTACACATCCTGTTAATACCATCCACAGGGCATGCAATTCTCCCTTCAAATCTTGCCACTAATTCAGGAATGCTTCCAGTGTTGACAGGTGGTGGAGACAGCACAGCACTAATGGCCTTGCAAACATCCAGGACATCTGTGCCACCCCTAAACTTTAACCATATAGGGACAGATGGCTAACAGGTCTCTGATAGTATGGGCTGTTGGTTGTCACAGGGTTGCTGAGCTGTTATCGCTCCTCTTCTGATCATTGGTAACATATGCGAGGTAAACCCCTTGTACAGTCTCATGAAAATGTCTTTTCTTATTTGAAAGTTTCGGGCACAGCGCATGTTGCTGTGTGTCCGTTTGTAGTGTGGTTGCACAAGCACAGCTTGTCTGTATCCTCTGTCAGTTGCTCTGAACACAAGTTATATCTGTGTCCTTGGACTAGTATTTGAAGCTTGTCAACCTTACATGGTAGTTGCTTGTGCAGAAGCAAGGAAAAGAAATACTGGCTTCATAAAAAGCAGCAGTGTTTGGTTCTGGTAATTAGGGAGGGTAGGATTGATTTCCCTAACACGTAGCAGCTTATACCATGCAGCTGTAGCCTCTTGCCAGGAAATGGATTTTGCAGACCTGGACCATTTCTTCCTACAATTGCAAGACCAAATGGAGAAGTTGTCCTGTAACATCCTGTAAGTGTGCTTAGTGCTTAGGAGGTAGTGCAGTGTCTTGTGGGGCTACGAAATGGGATATGACTGCAGCAAGCTGTAGAGCTTGTCATGGCTGGTGCCCATAGTGCAGCCCAGCGAGATGAAATTATACTATACCGGCAAGGGGAAATGCAGGTGCTTATCTTAGGGCTAGTGTGCAGTACTGATGGTCTTAGAAATGCTTTAGTGGGTTTAGGAGATCTTAAAAATAAGACAAAAAGCTTTTATTTTTCTCCCCAGCAAATGTGAACTTGCACTTTATCTGCAGTGGAGTCTGAAATCCAACATCCTACTGTATTGTGTTTCCCTATAGACAAACAACTTCCTTATCAGTCTTGATAAGAGTCAAATAACCTCCTGTATTCAAAAGGCAATGTTCACAACTGGCTTCTAATTTCAAAGACAAGATCTTATTTCCTATGAAGACTATCATGCTACATCAGCTGAAATTATTATTGGAAGACACAGCAGTAATCTGCTTCCACTGAAGGTGAAATGTTCCAGCGTGAAATTTCATTTTATGTTCCAAAGATGTCAGCTGCATAGCAGGCATTGTAACTTGCAGGAGGAGTTTGAGTGTAACAGCTGAGAGTCACGTACATCCTTCGAAGTTGATAAAATTCTCATTCTAATGACTTGCTGCAATAATAGTGTCGTGTCCCCCCCCTTTTTTTTTTTTCTTTTTTGGCCTGAATGTTGTGCAGGCATCACAGCTGCTGTGATAGTCACCACACAGTGAGTAATGAATGTGGTGCAGCAGAAGTGGGCCTTGCCCAGATGGTGGCACAGAAAGCTGGAACTCCTCCCACGCAAGTGCTGACCGCACCTGGCCCTCTCTGCCTTTCCCAAAAGGATCTCTATAGGTTGTCAAGGCTTAAGTCATTTCAATTTATGAGTTTGTGACATAGATTTGTTGGCTCAGGTTTTTTCTGGGTTTGCCTGCTGTGTCTGGTAACATTTTTGCCTCACGAGTGTGAGGAGTGTATATCAAATATATATGTAGAACGGTTATGCACTGGGTTTAGGGTAGTGACAAGCTTAATATGGCTTCATGATTTTGCCTAAAAGAAACTGCAATTTTATCATAGAAAAAACCCAACCTACAGCTGGAAGGACAAAACAGCTGCACTCTATTTCTGCAACAGGTCACAAAGGGAGGGTTGTACAAAACTTCTTGTGTAAACCAGTAAAATTATTTTGATGAATTCGAGTTGTATTGTAAAGAATTGTCTTGGTAATCCACTCCACATCAGCCTGGCTCTGTGCGTAGTGAATGATAATGCTGGACCAGAAGGGAGTGTGGCTGAGTGGTGCTACGATGGGTTTTGGCTGGAAATTGTTGGGGCAGAAGATCTGCTGATGCAGCTGTGGGCAGTGTATTTCAGTTTTATCAGTTACAAATGGAAATGCTGTAGTACTTCCTGGACTTTTTTTTCTCTGTGCCTTCAAAAGAACAGTTGCCAAGATTGCTTCCCTGCTTTACTACCTTGTTTTACACTTTCCAAGACTCCAGCAGAGTTGCTCGGACTTTGCTCTGCAATGGCAGAGTGGCAAACCTGGCCTGATCGGTTAGTGGATGATGTCTGAATGTAGGGTTGTATCATTATGACTTTCTGAAAACTGAAATGGTGAACTATTTTTTTCAAGGTTGGGTTGCCCATTTTAGCTGACAGCACGTTGACCTGACATGGTCCTCAGAAAATGTTATTACTTTATCTGGCTTGGCTTATTCAGGGCTGTAAGTGGCTGGTTTGGTAGGTTTTTTTTTTTCTCTGTGCCCTCAGCTTTTCATGGGCACCGAGAACACTGCTAGGACAGGCCTTGGTAACTCTGTTTTAGGGCAACATTTTATATTCATGGCAATTTCTAACTACTTCAGTAAAAGCAACAGGGCTGGACCTGAGCTAGAAAGCATCAGTAGTGAGTTTACTGCTGTGCTGCAAGCCAGCTTGTGAGTACGAACCTAAGGAAGCAGTAACAGCTATCGCAGCCTGTCTGGGCCAACAGTGACTAACTCATAGGCAAAGAGTTGCATGTACATGGCATTGCCTTTTCCCCATACCTCCCCTCTTCTCCCTGGTAGCTTTCCCTCCTCCAACTGTTTTCAGCCCAGGATGGTTTCCTGAGCTTGATGCACTTTGTCCACCTAGCAGCACGAGGCAGGCTCCCTTCCAAGTACGTGTTTGCTCCTCCACACCATCCCAGCTCTATTTAAATGTCTCCAGGGCATGGCTTGGCTCAGATCACCACAGTTTGGTCAGCTGTGTGAGGAAGTGCTGTGCATGTTTGTTCTGAACTGACTCCTGATGGCTTCATTTGCTGGACCTTATCTCCAATATCAGAAGAGACCGTGAACAGCATTCTCTGCCCTCTCTGTCCTCCTTTCCATTTTTTTGCCACCTGCTCCTGAAGCCATCACTTTCCTAGGCTGAAGGATCATAACCTGCCCAGCTGACCCATACCTCTCTTCTTCCCTGTTGTCTCCTCTGAACCTTTCACTTGCTGAGATAAGGGGACTACTCTGAACTGTGCTCAAGGTCTGGAAAAAGCATGGATTTATTCAGCAGAATAACGTTGTTTTCTTTTGCTCACTGTCCTGTTCTTAATAACTCAATGGGGTTTTGGCGGTGGCAAAGCACTGAGCTGATGTTTTCATGAAACTATCATAACCCCAGGAACTATCATAACCCCAGGCCCAGCTTTAGAGAAGTAATGGCTAGGAGTACTCTTCTTCCTCTGAGGTGAGAGAATCTGGTCTTTTATACAGTGGGGATACTAGAGTCATACCTATTCTGAAGAGAGTTTGGACCTAATAATTTAAAAACAATCATCTGGACATTCTGCAGTCTTTTTAAAGTGGCTTGCTCATAATATTCCTGTAAACAGTACCATCCAAATCTGCCATTGCTACGACATTTCAGATGTATCTTCATATGGATTTGTTTATAAAACTGCACTTTTAGTTTTATTGCAGTTATCCAGGTTGTTGGAGACAGTCTAGCAATTGCATTCAGTTATGCTATACATTTGAATAACAGAAGAAGTTACTGTTTTATATGTCAGCGGATATGAGCCCTATGAGCTTCACGAGCCCTCTTTTTGCTTATCAGTTCTAGAGAATCACCCTTATTCATATAATCCTGGAAATTTATGCTTGACTGCATTTGCTGGAAATATTAGAAACATAATTTTATATTATGGACACAACTACTATGTAGTAGGCATGAACCTGGGGTTGTGTTTTCTATGGGCTTATATGATGGGCTTAAACTCTAGGGTGTTTATTTCTAAAAGTACATATAAACTGCACCTTGATGGATGGGGGCTAGAGAGAAGCTTCCAGTACTAGCAGACTGTGCTCAGGCTGTCCTGTCATGTTGAGGAAGATTCAGAACTTGAAGTGCTGACAACTCTTCCTTGAAACACTCTGCAACTGTGCATGCAACTGTGCACAAGGTTGTTCCTGTGTTAGTGCTGTTCAGTGCAGGTAATACTGTAGTGCCAAAGAGCTGTAGCCACACGAGTGGTCAACATGGCAGGAAAACAAACACACAATTAGATGCAGAATTTGTGATTGAACAATGGCATGATTAACAGGTATTTCTCTCTCCCTCTATCTGAAATACATACATATAAATCTTATATATATAAATCCCTCTATCTAAAACACTTAAATGTGAAGTATATTATTATACCTCTATTAACTGTATATTTTTATTGTGTTTCCACTGTCTAGTTGCTACTTACCTATTAAGCCTGGTTGAACTGGAAACAGAAATAACTTCTAAACAGAGGAAGGAAGGTTTCAAGACAGGGAAAAATAGTAGGGCAAGATTTAGTAAGGATGGGTAGCATTTGTGAGAGAGTAATGAAAGCAAAAAGCATAAAAGTGAAAAAGGAAGTGGAAAATTAGCTAGAGGTATGTGGTGAACCCTGATGGCATATATGCAGCCAGGTTTGCAACAGCAAAGAAACATGTATGTTTGTACTGCGTGTCTATCAGATTCTTTCTCTTTTTCTTCCTTTTAGTCCACTGTAGCTCTTTAACCTATTGGCTGCAAAATTTAACAGAGAACAAGATGTCTCAAGTATATTTAAGTTCCTGCAAATTTAACGAAAGTCGGCAGCTGTGTAAAAGAGAACAGCCTGATTAGTGCTCCCTGGTGAGAAAAGGCAGCTACATCTTGGCTCCCAGTTGCCTCTGCCGGGCATCAGCCAGCTGGTCAATAAGCGTGTGTGTCCTGCACCGGCCAGTCAGCCGGCACACATGTAGCCGTGAAAACATCACGGCCCATATGTCACTTGTCTGGCTGAACAGAGTGCTCGGGGGTAAGTGGGTTAAGAAGTCTAGGACATGTCTATAGAAAACCAGGTATCACATTTCTAGTGGCTCATGGAACAACATGTTGTTTTAGTAGTAACCAAGATGTGATGTTTTATCTCTTGTCAACTAATGTGCACATAGAAAGCTTCTAGATGTGTAATCTTGAGAACCTCAGGTCAAGGCCCCCATGATGGGAGAGGCTCTGAAAGTACTGCTGGAGCTCCTGCTCTGGTTTGGAGGAGGAGGAGCGGTCACTGTGTCATAGTTGCAGTGATGTCAGCCAATTTATGCATGATACATGTGCATTTCACTTTTCATAAAATAAAATTATATTTACCTAGCATTAAGTGATATGAAATATTTCCAAATTTTCTCCATCGCTTTGTGGAGATGCTGCCAAAGAAAAGGTGGAGAAATGGAGAAAAAGGCAGTAAATACTGCCATTAGCACTTCTTTTTTTTCACTGAGTGTGTATTTTCTTCAAATGTTGTTAGTGGGTTCTTCTATTAAGATCTCATTTTTCTAACTCTTCATGTATGCTAATTCATTTTTACTTGAATGAAGGAGTAAGAAATTTGGCCAGCATATTTTTGAGGAAACGCACTTTCCATTTTAGTTACACTGATGCAACTTTTCCATGTAGCCACTCTTTGTGGCATCAAGGCACTTTATTATTCTTTATTCAGTTTACCCAGGTAAACCTGTCTTAATAGAACAGTATATTGGTGATGGTAAGATGATTTTAATGAAGAGAATGGGGGGGAACCCCCTAATAAACCTATGAATTATTTGAAGAACTGGGAGGGAGGGAGAATCTGTGAGGACTTCCAAAGCGATGGCCTCTCTGTCACTCTGGTTCAGGGGAGCGTTGACTGCTCTAATCCAACATGCATCTTCACTCTATGACATTTCCATGTTTGTGCTAAAATGCCAGTTTCTACAATTGGTGTAGTGCACGTTCCAGGCCCTGTTGCATGGGTTGAATCTGGGAATCTTTGTCCTGTGCTGGATAGAGTTGTGCTGGAGAGAGGGAGCAAACCTGGTGGTCACTGCAGAGGCTGTGGGGACTCCTGCCCCCATCCCAGCCCCTGCTATGGGGACAGTGCTCGTTAGTCTGCTCTTGCCTGGGGCTTCATAACAGTCACATGGCTGATGGTGATCCTTGTTGCTGCGGCCATACGGGTGGTGATGCAATCTGTGAAATGATGCCATTGATGTCAGCTTTTCTCAGCGGTGTTAGGAGATTATTGCCAAACACTTGGAAATATCTGTGTGTGGTGATTTAACGCCAGCCGGCAACTAAGCCCCACACAGCCGCTCACTCACCCTTCCCCCGCTGGTGGGATGGGGAAAAAGAATCTGAAGAGCAAAAGTAAGAAAACTCGAGGGTTGAGATAAGAACAGTTTAATAATTGAAATAAAACCTAATAATAATAACAACAATAACAATAATAATAAATTATAATGAAAAGGAAAACAACGAGAGGTAGAAAGAAAACCGGGGGGGATGGGGAACACCTGCCGACTGACACCCAGCCAGTCCCCGAGCAGTGATCGCTGCCCCCCAGCCAACTCCCCCCAGTTTATATACTGAGCATGACATCGTATGGTATGGAATAGCCCTTTGGCCAGTTTGGGTCAGCTGGCCTGGCTGTGCCCCCTCCCAGCTTCTTGTGCACCTGGCAGAGCATGGGAAGCTGAAAAGTGTAAGCACTACTTAGCAACAACTAAAACATCAGTGTGTTGTCACATTATTCTCATGCCAAATCCAAAATACAACACTATACCAGTGACTAGGAGGAAGATTAACTCTATCCCAGCTGAAACCAGGACACTGTGTAAATACATGTAAAATTGTTAGCTCAAATACCTTTAAAACTAGTGTGATTATGAACAAGAGATTACTCTGGCTTGCAGACTTATTCATGATAGTTCTATTGAAATATACATAAGTTTAAGTATTACATGAGATATAAATGCAGTTGATTGATAATTTGTCTTATGTTGGAAGTTGGAAGGCATGCTTTATTTTAATCACATATATATGTGTGAACAGGACTAAACATACTGATGATTAACATACTTAACCTGGGTGAGAGGTGATTTGCTCTCATGCATGTGCCATGCAGTGATGTATTGCAAACTACAAATTAAAATTAAAAATACCAGTTTCTGCAGAATGTTGGCACTGGTAGGGTACGCTGGTTAATGATGGGGTTCAAATATTTTTCCAGTGGAAAGACTGTTCTTTTATACCTATAGCACTTCTATAAATATGGCTGTATCTTTCACAGTCGAACTTGGAGAGTGTTTGAAAAATGCTATATGATGGAAAACAAAAGTCTGAATTTACAAGTGCTATAGTTGCCTAAGTTTACCCATTATTTTATTGGAAAAAGCAGCATGTAGCAAAACAAGGAATTGTTTGTTTATCAGAATCTTTACATTGTAATTTTCAAATTCATTTAGCAAAGTGATGAAATCAATAGAAATCGATGGATTGTAGTAGAGTAAAAGTGAACAGAAAATGTCCTCCCAGTATTTGGTAATGAACTACTCTATACTTACGTCCACCAAGAGCGAGTGTCTGGTCTTTCCCTAAGACAAATGAACAAAAGGCAAACGGTATGTTTAGTGTGTGGTCATCTCTGCACTTCAGGAAGTTTTGGAGGTTCACTTGATAGTACTGTTTTCTGTGTTAATGATAAATAAAGGTGCTGAGGCATTGAAGATGGGTTTTGGTGGGCGGGGGTTAAGAAGAAGCCATAACCTTGAGTTTAAGACAATGTAGTGCTTTTTTCAACATTAGAAGAGATTACTTCATGTTCATAATCATGCTCACATTTGGCTAACAGCATTGTACAGTCAAATACCTGTTAGTCTCATTCAGTTAGATCTTCTATATTTGCTTTTTAAATCTTTTTGAGGTTTAACACTGTTGTTTTTGATTACCACTATAAATTGCATTAATAAAATTCTCATTCGCTAAGCCATGATCCCCCAAAGCAGGGTTATGTGATATTGTGCTACTTAATAGGTTTTAAAATTCTTAAAATGTAACGTTATGGTAATGAGTGGAGGTAAAAGAATATGAATAAAGGTATTCTGGATGGTAGCTGATCTAGGCTGACAAAAGTCATGCTATGTAATTATCCCAATTGGAAACAGTAACAGAAAAACAGCTAGGCAAAGGGCATTACTAGAGGGGGACATGGAAAGGATTTTTTTTATTAGGCCAGCAGGAACAAGTTTAACTGAAAGCAACAGAAAATCCATATGAGACTGGCAAATGTGTTTGATGTTTGTGATGAGATGTTGAAAGAAGGGCTGCCCTCTGAAATGATGCTCCCTTTGCTCTGACTCCTGTCTTGACTTAACAAGTTTGTCTTTTGTAAAGTACTACATTTCTTTGTGCATAGTGGGGAATGGAGTAGAAATGTAATGGTATTAAAATCTCTAACAGTTGAGCAAAGCCTAACAAAATTTATAAACCATTTAAAATCTGCTTTATCTTTGAAGAATTATGTTATTAAATAGTAAAGAACAAACGCTTTCAATGAGAAATTTGAAATTGGTACTCAAATCACTGTCAAGTGAAACTGTTAGGAAAACTGTGGGCCTCACTTTGATTTCCTATTAGAAACAGCTGGAAGAAATGTGTTACCAACCTCGACTACTTCACTGATGTAAAACTGGTAGGGAAGAACAAAGCAGATACAAACTTTCTAGGCTTTCATGTGTGGGAAGGCAGAGGTCAGTAAACTGATGCTCTGTGAGCTGATGCCCTGGCTTACTCTCCAGCAACTTCCTTGCATAAGTAAGTTCTTCGATTTTTCTCTGGCACAAATTTGCAAATTAGTTTTTCCTAAAACGTTGTTAATATATTTAACAACACTGATGACAAGATAGGGAAATGTTATGTGGCCTGAGACACTGTTTATCCTGTCTATTTGAAAGATCAGTGTTTTTCTGAAACCTCAGAGAGATTTAGCTTAACACAAGAGCAACAGGGGAAGAGCTAGCTACACAGAAAGAGAGATAAACGGCAGGAAACTAAAAGCAAACAAACCAAATCAAACGCACCCAGCCCCCTCCAAACAAAAAACCCCTCCACTCTAACCCAAACAACCCTTCTGTGAAGGGAAGGAAAAAAACCCAAAACACCCTATGTCTTAAGCCTGTGTTTCCTTTATTTTTACAGGTCTTTTACAAATTCAGTTTTAGATATATATATATATTTTTTTTCTTTCAACCTTTCTTGACCTGGAAGAAATAAATCTTAGTTGGGTATTGCAGTTTGAAGAGACATACTGTAAATTGTATTGGCAATATTTTATCTTCCAAGAGAATGTAATTTTAGATGAACCTAAGGAATGACAGTCAACCATTTAATTGGCATTGTGTGCAAGGCAGAATGTACACACTAAAGGTTACCTTGAGGTCTGCAGCTGTAATTACCATTGACCGAAACAGACTTTTCATTTAATCAGCCCCCTGAGAAATGATGTTGCAAGGTTAAAGGATTACCATTTTTCACGAAAGATGTCAATAAGGAATGAAGACTGCTTACAGTTTTACAGTCTGTCTTGTCTCTGCCACGCTTGAAATCTGATAGAGTTGGACCCTCTAAGTATGAAAAAGAACTGTATTCACTACTCATTCCTACTAACACCCCCCCCCTCAAAAAAACCCAAAAACAACCAACCACCAAACCAAAAAACCCAAAGGATTTTAAAAGTGGGAAGAGAAGACATTCAAGTATCTTTTAAATACCTTTAAGACTTGATCACATTCTAGTGATTTTTTTAAAAAAATGTAAACTTCTAAAGAACTGAAGTGGAAAAAAAATGCTGGAAGTGCAGGAGTATCCCTTGATGTAGGATTGGATATAGTGGCAGCTGAGATAACTTGAGGTGCTGAATTCACAGCTGTATAAATTTAGGAAGAGACAGGTCATGGCAACTTCTATGTCCTTAACAATGGCTTCTTTGCTCTAAAATGTGCTTCCCTCCTTTCATGGGGGTTCACATTTGGTTACAATGAGAAAATTCCAAGAAGCTGTTTACTAGATACTTTCTAGTGTTGAGGTAAAGGGTTGATTGATAACTTGAGGCTACGATATATAGGCTTAAGAAAATACATACTGTGACAAATGTCCTGTGCATCCTGAGCATAGAAATACAGTTAAAATCATGTACATAAAGACAGTTACTTCTAGCTTGGAATACAGGGCATTAAGAGGAAAAATGTTGGAGATCCTTCTACCTTTATGTGACTGTATCCATAGGCCTTGTGCAAACAGGATCTCTGACAACTTTTGTTAATGAACTGAAAACCTTTTAAGTGGCTCCTAGATAATTTTGTGGCATGGCTTGATTCACATAAAATGGACAAATCTAAACATTGTCTAAAATGAGACTGCATATTCTCTCTGCAGGTTTTTTGTTTGTTTGTTTTCATACCTTGGGACGATGCGCATGATAGTTATCTAAAAGTGGAAAACACAGCAAAGAGGAGGCACATTAACACTGTGTGCTGAAAACCCTTCCTGCTCCTTCCAGGGAAGCTGCCTTGTCAGGATGCTGGAGCAGCAGAGTCATTTCTAGGCTCTGGTGTCCCCCTCGCCGTGTTCAGATGCACATCCCCCAGCAGGCAGGGGTCGTGCCATGCCACCACATGAAAAGCACAGGGCCACTGCTGCAATACTGTGCCCCTCTTCTTTTGCCGCTGGTCAGGAAACCTGCATCTGCCCTTTTGTTGTTGCTGTCACCCTTCCTTTCATGTCACCTCCGTCCATCTGCAAACTATGTGCGTAGTTTTGTCCACATTCCGTAGCAGGATAATTTAACAGCTAGATAGTATGGGGCAGGAGCTGGCTCTACCATGACGTGTTAGTGCAGCAATTAGCACAGTGAGGCCTCAGATTAGTGTAACAACTGCTATCTTGGTGAAGACTGGGATGCTTTGCTGTGGGTCTCCAGAATTAAAAGCACAGCTTCTATGCAGATCTCAAGAGTTGTGTGCAGTAGCTGTCAGGCTTGCATCCTAGTCACATGGAGGGGCAGTGCGGCACAGCTGAGTGATGGGCTGCATTCCTGCAGGGCACACAAAAATAGCACTGGCACCTAAGGGGCTGCTACAAGGGTTGGATGCAGGAAAGCACAAGTACTGCAAATTTATTTATTTGCAGTGTGGGAAAAGTGTGGTTCCTTGCACTTTCACCTCCAGCATTTATATATAGGCCATACCCAACCTGTCTCTATCTAATTTGGTTAGCACCTCAGCGATTCTCAAGTTACTTTATCCCCATCTGATTTTCAAATCAATTGCAAGATTCAGGATGTGATAGGGAAGGATCTTAAATGTTCACAATGAGCTCAGCTTTCCAACTTTCAGCAAGCTAGAAATACGTATTTAAGACAAAACATGGAAGTCCTACAAATCATCAGTGAATACCCGTGTTCTCTTTTTCAGGAAGTACGCTTTGGCTTACACATCCCTCTCGGCAGAGTTCCTCAGCCTTCTTGCTGGACAGTTTGAAAGTGATTACCTTGGTAACGCCACTTCCCACGACCAAAAAAGCTTCGGGCAGCTTGTCTTAGTTTTGCCTTTGTGCTCAGTGCTCGTAACAATTACAGAGTAAGTCCCCAATTATCCTGCTTCACAACAACTTTCCTTCTCTCCTGCTGGAGCTCTTGAAAGGGTGAAGTAAGTAGAATAAAGCAAGGATTTACAACTCTGAAACTTGTTCAAAATAAGTTCTGATGACTAACTGAAGCGCATTACAAAATAAAAATGTTTTGATTATCAGTTTCCTGCTGCTACATCCTCTTGTTTAACACTAGTGTGTACACACACACTCTTCCTTTAAATCTCAGATGGGAATATGAGTATAATGCCAATTAAGAGTATAATGCTAGAACTATTAGGCCCAAAAAGGGTGTGGCTAAGTGGGAGCAAGACAAAGTGGTTGTCTGGTTTTGTTTTCTGAGTTCTTCTCATAGTCTGCTTCTCAGGTGTTGAGCATCCAAAACTGTATGGAGGTCAAAGAAACTGTGCCTACTTGATGTTTCTGAAAATCGGATATTAGTTATTCTGCTGCATCCTATTCCAAATACTGCTGTCCTGCCTGTGTCATGGCAAAGAATGTCTTGCAGTGAGTCTGACAAATGTCCATTTGTCCCAGGATTGTAAAGCTACAGTTCCATAAGGAAAGCTGCAGAGGTGAGGAGATACAGAGTTTGTGATCTTTAGCTCAGAGGCGGCAGCAGGATGCGATATGCTCCTCTCAGTGCTATCTTGCCCTGTTTGAAGGGTTGACATTGGACACTTTCTTAACTTAGATTTGAGACTGTTGTAATTGCTTTGCAGTTGAATTCAAGGACTTGCCATATTAATAAAAACAAACAAACCCCACACTGAAGTAGCTCTTGCAACTGAGAAAAATGCTTCTGCGCGTTATAGACCTTGATGTCCCCTCACATTTAAATGACTGTAGCTGAACACACATTTGTGTTTCAGGATCTACTGGAGATACTCCTTGTGGAAAGAAAGCAGAAACCTTTTGTTAGCATGGGATTGTACTGTTTACGTAGGTAATGTCTAGTATTATGACAAAAAATCTGTTAGTATTAGAAAAAAATCCTGGTTGTCTTTACATTATTAGGAAGGCATATGTCTCTGTTAGGGAAGCAAAGTGACTATTAAACGCTTCTTTTGTTGTTGATGGAAATTCCATGTTCAATTGTGATGTGTCAAGTGTGAATGTAAAAGATCTGCCATTCCACAATAGCTGTCTACAATATAACCCAATGACAGTGAAGCCAAATTAATCTGCTGCATGTCGGTCAATATTTGCAATTGTTTAGAGAGTTTCCTTGATGGACGTTTATATAAATAGTGGTTCATTGTCCCTTAAGTGGATGTCACCTCCTGAGAGACATAATCTCCCTGGGGGAAAAAACAATCATGGCAAACCTATCATCAGTCCAATAGACTGAGGGACATTCATTTTCTTTTTTGTTTCACTGTGAATACCTATTCCGTGTGCCCGACACTGATTTCCCCCCTCCCCCCCCCCCCCCCCCACACACACTTTCTGTAATGTACGATTGCAATTGTCTAGTTTGTGTTATTTCTTAGCAGAGTTTGGGATGGTCAGATTTCACACATAAAATCCTTCATACAAAGCAGAAGGAGACATGTCTATAGATTTTTAAATTTTTTTTTGGTGCACAGTTGTTATCAGAAATTAACAATTCTGTTTTTTCCCCTGTGAAATACAAAGTCAAATTTTAAAATCAAGACTATACAGTTAAAATGGTAAGATACTAAACATTTCTTTGAAATTCAAGAACTTATATGGACTTGGACTAATTCACAGTTGTAGTTCACAATTTGGGTATGGTATGAAAGGGCCACCAGTATGTTCAGCTCATTCTTATCAGCTTCCCTGTCTTTTCAGGTCTTCTGCCAAACCCTTCTATAGTGCTGATGAGCCATCTGTGCACTCTCTTCTATAACCCAGGCATCTGTAAATCACCAGGCTGTTCAGTATTGAAGCCTGCTTACATAGCACAGCAATAGGTGAGATATTTTTGTATATGAGCATTTATTTAGGAAAGTACAATGTTTGGTTAATAGAGTCTCCCTGTGCACTTTAGCAAATTTATCTTTACTAGATTACCGATAGGGTTAAACCTATGCTTGTCAGCTACTGTGCTTCACATAAAATAAGTAGTGGCTTCACATTCCCTAAATGTTCCTTGGAAAACTTATACAAATAAATGTGTTTGCTCCTCAATACCTTTGTGAGACAAAAAAGTTTTGCTTCTGGCTCTTCTAGTCTTCCATTTTTAAAATTAGTTGTGTTAGGAAACCTCTCAAAGGAACTTCCATCTACACAAGTGGATTTTATTTATAGAAGAGTGGAGTTGGTTCTCCTGCAGGAAGGACGTGTTTCTTCTGTCAGAAACAAAGAAATAAGCAAATTAAAACAAGGAAAAGGTATATTTTGGCTGTGCTTACTAATTAAAGAAGAGTTAAAAGGCAAAAGATGGGCAGGGGAAGGGAGATCAGAGTTTGGTTTGCTGTTTGGCTTCAGTTTGTAACTGTTTTTCTGGCTCATTGTTAGGAAATCCTCTTCCTGTGCCCCTAGTGTCAGGAAAGAGCAAGGGGAAAAAAATTGGGGTCACAGATGTCTATGGAAATGGTATTAACTTCAACCAGCAATGAGTGAGTTAGTTACAATGCTCAAGAGTGGGACTGACCTTCTGTTAGCCCAAAAAAACAGAGAGGGAAGAACTGTTATGGCACTGGAATGCTTGAAAAAAGTGTCCTGAAACCATCCTTTTTCTTTTGTGTTGTGAATGGCTCAAGCTTTAAGAGAATTAATTGTGTCCTGACAAGCTTGCCTGTCAGTCTGTGACACCAGTAACATCCAGCCAAAAGGCAGCTCATCCTCAGCCTCATGTACTTGCCACGCTGGGCTGCAGGCCTTCCTTGCCAGCTTCGAGGCACAATGTGTGGGCAAGGCTCTTGGGAAGCAGGACTTGGTTGTTATCTGTGCCTGCCTGACTCGCCATGTAACACGTTACAGATTTGTGGGTCACTTCTTTCACTCTAGCTTGTCCTTCCCACTCAACCTCCAGAACTTCCAGATGCCTGAGGATTTCACAAATAGGCTGTGCGAGGGGAAAAATACATTGTTTGAACTCTCCTGTTGGTAGGAAATTTAGTTCAAAGGTGGGCGCCTTCTGTGCCAGGGAGACATGATTTCTGCATTTCTGTGCCTTGTGATGCTTGGGTTTCTTTTGCAATGATTTTACTTACAACATTTAATAACTGAACAGTCCTTTAAAAAAAAAAAGTTAAAATTAGAGTTAACAGTGGTTTCTTCGTGTATACGTGTCTGTGTGTATGTGAGATTAGTTTTGTTTAAAGCTAGTCAGGAAACAATTATTAAACAAAATTTAAAACAAAGCAAAACATGTTTGTGGCTTTATTATATACAGAAGCCTCTGGAGCACAGCAGAAAGTGGCAGAATAAATAGACAAAAATGAGACTGGATTGATAAATAATTATAGCAGTATTTGAAAGAAGGGTAGTTTACAAATAAGTACTGTGTTGTACACACTGGACTAGGGTATTCTGTGGTGCTCCATGATATTTGTGCTTGGCCACATGGGGCTGTCAGTATCTTGGTATTGGAAGCGCTAATGCCTCTCCGCACGCCTACAAGTGGGGGATGTGCTATCCCGCATGACAGCTGAGGGACAGGAGGATAGCTTATTCAGGGTTACCCAGGAAGTCCAGCTGTTGAATTCCTGTGGCAAAAGCACTGGAATTAATGCTCTGTTGCAGTACTGGTGGATTCCTCTGTATGCCAACTCCTAGACAATTGATGTATATATAGCAGAATAGCTTTGCAGGTTTCCAGGTGGTGACATGGAAACATTTAGAACGACCGGTGCAGAAGGTGTTTATTCCAGTTCACAGTAGCAGGTAGGGCTAGAGGAGGAATTAGTCTGCAATGCACAGCCGTAGGACTCTCTGGAGTCAGGTTAATTGCTTCAGTCCCTGTATGCCCGTTTCCTGAATCCACTCTCAGCTTATCTGCAAGAAATCTTGTTGCCACTGCAGCACCGAGGATTGTCCTGATCGGTGCTGCAGTTATCGACATCACTTTGCAGCTATATACAAAGACTCTGTGGGCCTCATTTCAGAAACCCCTCTTGTACAGCAGGTAAAATGTTACCGTTGTTAGAACAGTCACAGTTGAACAAAAGTCATATTAAAATGCTTTATAAACTACCATAGTAACTTATTTTTTCTCTTGCTATTGTTGTTTTGTTGAACTCCCTATTAACAGCGAGAAATTCACATTGCAACATGTTGGTGCGTGACTCAGCCTAGGATATGCTATCTACTGGGTTGTGGCCCTAGATGAGGCAGGGAGGTGTCTCATAAGTGGCTTTTATCAATAAATTAACTCAAAGGTAATATTCCTACACTTCACCAATGCTTTTTTGTTTGTTTGTTCCATTTGCCCTCCATCTCTAATATTAAAGGAGATGCCAATGACAAATAATTTTGGGCAATACCCTGTTCTGGTATTGCTTGGATGTTGATAATATTTCTCTGCAATGCAGCCTCAGGGATTGTCATATCCCCCACCCAGAGGCTTGCAAGGAATGCATTGGATAATGACAAACTGCAGTGCACTGTGCTCGGAGAGCTAATGAGGTGCTTTGTTCTTCAGCATCAGTACATATTTCATCTACACCTTTCATGTACAGAAGTGGAATTTTAACTGACATTATATGCATCTAAAAGGAAGTGAAATTCTGAAGGAAGTGAAATTCTGATGCAAGTGTAGGTACTAATATCCTAACCATAATGATTTCATTATGTCCTCCAAACTCAGCAGCAGACTGTCCTTGGGGGAAATGGATGTTTTGAATGTAAGGTAGGAAATTACCAAAGGGAATTGAGGATGCCCTTCTGAAAGGGTGTCATAAAGATGCTGTGACTTGTTAGAAGGAACAGGGGTGTGATACGTGCTCAGACATGGCTTTATAAGCCTTTCCTTGACGCTAAGCACCTCTATTGAATGCTGAGGCTGAATGTCTACAAGGTGAATGTAACTATATGATAAATGTGCAGGAAATAAAATTTCAGTCTTGTCCTCTTTTGCTTTTTCTACGTATTTAAAAAAAATAATCTCATTGTGCTACTTAAAAGGCTGGTATTTTCAGACTACAACTCTGGGTGGGAATGAATGGGGAAAATATGCATTTTGACTCTGGAGAAAATGATGTGTCTCCTAATACTATCAAAGTGGCAGATCAGCTGTTGGAAAAGTTGAGCATTGCTATCTCTGTAAAAGGATGCTGTTCCGAGTGCTATAGAATAGACCAACTTGCTCAAGTTGTCTCTTCTATTGCATAGACTCTTACTGTATGTTCATCACTGCTGTGTCTGATCATCCTGCAGTAGTAAATGAAGTGGTACGGCTAATATCTGCCGTGTGCTCTTTCACTGCTCTCTTGCAGGGAGAGAAGTGTATGTAGTGAAATGTCTTATTTGGGATTTTTTTAACTGTATATACAGGCTTGCACGTGTTGCTATGCACTTGTGCTGAGAGGTCAAGATCTAAGAAACAGTGTGGTTTGTGAAATTTCACAATCCAGCTGAGTCTCAAGATAACTTTGTCTTCTGCCCAGCTCAGCCTATTGCATTGTGTTGCTTTTGCCAGAAGAGCAAAACTGTCTGCAGAGTTCTTGAGCTCTGAGCAATGCCAGGTAGTAGGTAGCAGCCCAATCTGAGGTTATTTTGACAATGATCTACAACCCCAAAGAAAAATCTCAACAATGTAAAACTTTCTTTCTTTGCATGTCTGAGTCAAACTGCAGCTCTGCTTCCCTCCAGACTGATATAAATTTCATGGGTTTGTTTATTTGCACTAGTGTATGTCCTCATTGCCCCATCCCTTCCCTGTGTGAGTCACATGGGGGAAATGAAGGGTGCTGCCTGAAGTACAGATGCTCTGAAAGAAAAGTTGCTGGTTCTGTCTGCTACAACTGCAGGAAAAGTTTTAGTGTTTCTTCTTACCCCCTGCACTGTTCATCTCCTCCTGCTCCTCTGTTGCACTGCCATAGACAGCTTGCTCTTACCAGAAAGTAACTTAAATGCACTGTTAATAACATGAGTAGTACCAGCGTTTGGATGTGAGTGGGAGATGGGATAAAGGATGAAGACTAGGGGGCCTTCTGCCTTCTGGTACATCTCTGCACTGAAACTGAGCTGCAAAATTTGTTAGTTGCTTGGAAAACATCTCCTGTGTCTGTTTTTTGTTGCCTGCCTGTATTATCAAGATCCTTTTTTTGGAAATCAATGCTAATGCTTTTGGAGCAGTATTTCAAGGTGATCTAGAATCCACGTGTAGGTTATGATTTTGCTTCAGCTATGTCGCAGACACATCAGTGCAGATTAAATAGAAGAAGATAAAAGGCAAGTTGATGCAATCATATTTGCAGAACAATAGAAGTCAGAGTGATCAAAGGCAAGCACATGGCTGGGTCACTTTGCTGGAGTACTCCTGACACATAGCTCTCTTCACTTGAGCTGCTCTTAGCAGTTTTCCAGGCTCTTTGGAGCAGGAGTTGGAAGCATGCCCAAGGAAGGTGTTTTGCCATTATACATTAATTCTTATTTACTGGTTGACAGCTGAGAACCGAAGAGTAGAGCCTGTTCTTTTGATACATGGCTGACTTATTACACACCTCTTTAAAGTACTCTCATCAGCAGAAGTTATGTCTCAGCCAGTCCTGAGGTCTGAGATATTGAATGCCTCTTTGGTACGTGACAGATCTTTTGAAGCTTTTGAAGCTACTAAAGCTGGAAGCACCATCAAACTTCCAAATTGTTTGTAGAGTGTATAATGGCCCATTAGAGCAAATAAGAAAGTTAGGGAATAACAGTGAAATGTCCAAGACCTACAATTGCTCCTTGTTGAACAAATGGTGTTACACTGCAGCACCTCAGTTTTCCTCCCTGCAAAGAAGGGGGTCATTACCCTCATCTGTAGAAGACTTTGAGGCTGACAGCTGAAGGGGAGTTTGGAAGTGTTTGGATTAATTACTGTTTGTTATGGTGTTACTGTTATGGCTACCACTGCTACAATCTGAGGTAGGTTCATTTATATAATTAAACAATTCTATTGTCAACAGAGATTTGAGTTGCATTTAAATGTGCTAGTACATTGAAACAATGTAGAAACTTCCTTGTGACTTGCTGTGGTGCAAACCCATTGCCGTCCTGGATTTTAGTGAGGATTACTTAGGGAAGCAATGCGTTCTAAATCTGAATAGCTGATCTGTTTGTTTTTTGAGGAGCACTGTCCTCTGAAAGTTTGGATGTACATACACTTGGATGTTTTCATAACAGCTAAAATGAATCTGCTTAATGATGCGTTCCTACAGCCAAGACCAGACCAGCAGGTATAGAACAGGCATTGTTAAAAACACTTGGAGGATGAAGTGCCAAATGTTGCAACTTGAGAGAGAGGCTCAAGAGAGACCTTGGGGCTAAGAAGGAACTTGCTGTTTACTCAGACATTTCCTTACAGAAACTGTGGAAGTCAGTAGCTTTTGCGAGAAGGAAAGGATTGATGGGCAAAGGTGAAATGGCACTGGTGAAAGCTGAACTACTGCTTGATTTATGGCAGCCACCCGCAGCACACTGAGCACCAATGCTGCTGGCATTAGCCAGGGAGAAGGGTGGATGGTCTGGTTTTGAGCCAGACATCTTCTGGGTTTTCTAAATATGACCCACAATGCTGTCATCTTGCTCTGTCCAGGGAGAGAGTTTGCTCCAGGAGAAATCTTGTATTGTTTTGACTAAAGAATCTAATGCCCAAAGGGAGAAAAATTACCTCTCTTCTCATCTAAGATGTATATTTTGTAGTAGATTGGTTTTGTGACAGTGTGAAAATGGGGGGTTTCCTTAATCTTGCTTTTTATTATTCCTCTCCCTAGCTATATTTTATGGTGTTTCAAGATGTTAATTAATCATGGCAATGTTGTCATTTCAGATGGGTTTGGTGAGGCATCCAGCATGTTAGTGCCTGTGAGCTGGCTGCCTCCCGCTCCAGCCAGCCACAGGATCATGCCAGTCTGGCATAGGAATAAATAGCTTTACCTTCCCTCATTTTACAAATCTGCTGAGTTGGGTCAGTCTGACTTCTTTCTTTCCTTGGCTTCCTTCCTTCCAGTTTGCACTCTGCCGTGCCTTTGAAATACACAAGAGATGGTATAATACCAGTTTTACAGAATGAAAAGAGAAGAGAAAGAGAAGTGAAATGACTTGTCCATGTTCAGGAAATAAGTAAGGCAAGAGACAGAAAACAAACTCTGTAATTCCCAGAGCCTGTCTGGTAGAGCCAGCACAATCCCCACTCTGACAGCACCCCTCTCTGCTGCTTACCATTTCTTTCCCATATGCATTTGAAGAAAGTTTCAGGGCTGCATGCTTCCTTCTGAACTGCTTGGTCTGTTTTCTCCTGTAGTAACCAAAGTGGTTTGAGATTCCCATCTCCTTTTAGCTATAATTGCCATTTTTTTCTTTGTTTAGCCACAATTTAAATACCAGCCAGACTGTGTCAGAATTGTTACTTGCCATGACTACTTCTGACTACCCTCAGCTGCTTTCTTGCATAGGCTAATAGAGGTACTTGAGAGCAAAGTCTAGTAATGCAGTTTCCTTTGTCAGTAGATTTTGTTCCTGCTCTTAACCTGTTCACCTCCTCAATAGCAGTATCTGGGAAGCCATGCTTCTGGTTTAAGATTAAAGACACTTCAGAGATTACTTCCATAGCGTTGGAAGATAATGAAAGAACTTTTGTTGCACAGGTTACCAAAGTGTATTTAGCAAATATGCAAATATCCCTTTGCAAAAGAAACTCAATGTGGACAGAAGTGATGGGGGAGAAGGAGGAACAAGCCCTGAACTTAATTGTCCCTGGGACTGTAGATGGCTTCCAGACCATGAACTGATCACTGGAGTTGTGGAAGGGTTATTTGAAGGTGACAAATAGTATTATTTTTTTGCCAATAATGTCAAGGAATTTAACTGTATAAATTCTATCAAAGTAGGTGTGGACTACATTCACCAAATTCAGAACTTCAATCTGTATATGCACTTGTTCCACAGTTGCATACGTTTTGAATGTAGGGTGCCTGATATATCCCTATCTCAAATGAAATGCTACAGCGTAACAATCAGGGCATGCAGCAGTTAAGACGACTAACAGGCTGGAGTGCAGCTATCATAACCTCAGAGCATGTCACCCTGAGCAGAAAATAGGTACCTAAAGCTATAAAGTGCCTGATCAATCCTGGGGCTGTGCTGATGTACAAGTGGGTCTCTGAATGTTGCAGTGCAGCATTTTCCAGCTACTCTTTTTGGCAATTTCTAGTCATCTGAACTTGTTCATGAATTTTTACACTTGGATGTCGGCTACACAGTGGGGTAATACACTGATTTTATTAATTTGTTGGGTTTTTTAATTTTTGGCTCAGTTAAATGTTCTCTTCTTTGCTTCAGAGTGTACTTGTATGAATTTGGGTACCTTTTTAATGCATAAAAATGGCTTCATAGTTAAATGTTTTCCTTCCATGCCAGTCTACCACTTCGCTTGTCTTCCTTAGTGGTTCTTGTTCGGAGGACAGGAAAGAAAGGGATGAATGAAGTCTCCATTTTATGCTCAGTTAGTTATCCAAACCCACTCTGCTTTGTCTAACAGCTTCATGTTTTTCACTAGCAAGATCCCTTAACCATAATTTGATCTTTAGAGATTATTTCCAAGAACTGCTTTACAGGCAATTTTTGCATGTCATTTAAGAGATTTCCCCATCAATCTTAACGGACATTCATAATCTGGGAAAGAAAATTGTGCAACTGAAGAGCTCTCTTACACTTCTGTGGTATAAATGTGATGGCAGTCATTCTTTTAGTGTTTGTGGTGTGGGTTTTTTTAAATCCTTTGCTGAAGTTTAGCAGAAGCAGTATAAACAAGGTTTATAGGTAATGTAATTAAGTTCAGTGTTTTACTGCAGTGATTAAGATAGAGTGCTCTGTCATGTCTGACTGTATCGCTCACTGATTTCCTTTCATTCCCAGACGTGAATTCTTATCATACCCTTTGCCTCTTACACCGGCTGCAATTAGCTCAGCTAAAGTAAAGATAAAGTTTCTAGAATCAACCATATTCTGTTTCATGATTGTTCTAAAGAAAAATCAGAGTCTCTTTCATTGCATGTTTGGGGCACCTCAAATAAATAGCAGGTCAAATTACTAATCTATTAGCTCTTTGTCTGCTATGGTATGTGCAGTTAGTAATGAAATATTCATGCAATTCGGAAAAAAGCTGGGGGGGGGTTGGGAAGGCAGCTCCTGAAATGAAACCACAGTATCATAAGGTCAATCAGCTTGCTGCTCTTAGATTCAAGCGCAGGTCAAGCCTTTCATCCTAGAAACTTTGCCCAAGAATTAATTACTTTCAGCTGTCAAGCTTGTTAAATGATTACCTAAGTCAATACTGTGCATTTTCTTTACTCACTGGAAGATTTTTATAAATTACTTTTTTCCCTAAAGGATTACATTTTTACAGTACATGGTTCTCTATATGTAAGCTTTTCACAGAAGTCCTAATCTGGCTTCAAATCAAATTGATTTGCAACTCCTCTTGACTTCAGTCAGAGGAGCATAGTGCTTGTCTGTCTTCATGCATTTGAAGTCCATTCAGCAGTAGAAAGCACATTCAATGGCATGTAGTTATAAGATTACTGGGATTAAAAGAATATGAACTTGCATATGTGCATAAATACAAAACTAGATGTACTCTAGTTGAGGTTCCTACCCCATCTCCTCATCCAGCCCTGGAGAATGAACAAACACATGATAGAAGATAACCTAAATTTTAAATATAAAGAAAAATAAGAACCTATGCTAATATTGTGTTCATTATTACAATATCAGAGTACCTTCTTCTGTGTACTAGTGACATATACATTTTTTCTGTTCTTGTGCTTCATCAGTGTGAAAAATGTGTAAGGGAAGGTTTCAGTTTGAGGGTGATTTTTGCTCTTTAAATGCATGTATGTATTAGGGAAGGTGAGAAGAATCCAACTTGTAATCTGGAGCAAAAGGTGACAAGGTTGGCTTGAAGGAAATTAATTTCACGGATTCAGGCTGATGCTTGTAGAAGCTTGCGTCTTTTTCCATTATGTCAGGTGAACAAAGTGTTGTCTGTCATCTTTATTTCAGCACCTCATTTATTTTGATTAATCTGGTTCAAAGTTTTGGAAACTTTGCAGATTAACACCTGAGACCCTGATTTTATATTTATTGGCCAGTATGTTGTACTCTGAGGATGTGCGCTGCAGTATCTTGTAGCACTTGTGGGTGTCTCAACACATCTGGATTTTCGACACAGTCCAAGACAGGAATGTCTTTCTAATTCAGGCTGCAGAGTCAGACTAATCAGAAACATTGACTGAGGATACATAAAATTGTGGAATCATAGGGATGTTGGCTGGAAAGGACATGTAGTCCGCCATCCCTCTCGAGGGAGAATGATTGCCATCAGGCCAGCTCTAGTTTTGTCTAGCTGCACCCTGAAAACCTCCAAGGATGACGATTTAACCTCTTCCAGGTTCTCCAGGGTGATCTCCTGCTGGAGATTGTTTCCTCCCCCCCCCCCCCAATATCCAGCCTGAATTTCCAGTTGCAATTTGTTGTCTCATGTTACATTATATGTTACTAAGGGAAGAATTTAGCTCTATCATCTTCATAACTGTCCTTGAAATAGCTGTAGGCTGCTGTTAGAACCTCCTATTGCCTCTAGCTAAGCCTAGGCTAAACACATTAGAAAGGACAAAATATTTCTTAGTCAAAATGTACGGTAGTAGAAAATATATCCTGTGGCATATGCCACATATGCACATCACCAGTGGATGTTGAAGCTGATGAATCATGGTAGAATAGAAGCGTGACCCATAAAACATGAAATTTCCACTGGCTGCCAGCCAGTGTTTTTCTTGAACAATTTAATGCTCCACCCTGCAGCAGGATACCCTGCCCAGCAGCAGGGGCAGGAAGTGATACGTGGATTTGTTTTTTGAGTAAGAGCCTTCACTGGCATGAAAAGAAAATGTATCTAAATCCAACTGCCTTTGTGCATCCTCCAGCGGAACTGACACATTCCTATAACCTGTTCCTTTTTACTTAATGGCATGTGCCATCCTTTGGTCTAACACGCTACCATTAGAGATGGAGGAGTCATGGGGAAATGGAGCTGGTGTTGGGTCCAGCTACAGTGTGTTATTGGTAAAGAATCATGTAGAGTTAAACACCTTCACATCACTCATTTCCAGATAGCACTTGCAGTGTTGTTGCTGCGATGTTTATGGCAAAGTATAAAGTAGTTCAATAAAGTTTCCAAGACTCTGGCTAAAAAAGATTTGCTGCATAACTTATATCAAATCACCAGACCAGTGGAATTTTTTGGCCTACTGTAAATCCTAAGAAGGTAACTACAATGAAGATTTAGATATTCTGAAGTGTTACATTTATCTCAAATTACTGCATTGTATTAAAATGCTAAAGCAAACCCATTTGCAGTATGTGCTGCTCTTAGGAAACTGATGCTGGTTGAAGAAGCATTTTCTGGGATGTTTAGATACTGCTTTTTTCATGGGAGGGGAATTGTCTGTTTCTTGTGCCATCCCATTGACTATGCCTTGCAGTAAAGCATTCATGGTTTTGTAATACGGAAGTTAGGATTTTTAATGGGAAATACCCTTTTTGTTGCCAGGATGTGGAAAAAATACATGGTACACTTTGAAAAGATGATTTCGTATGTAGTTATACAATCAGGATTTCCTTCTGGAAAAGGCAGGTTTAGGAGATTGTAAAAGCCTGTTTTATATCTCTGTTGACTCATAAACTGAGGTGCCATTGACTTTAAAAGTGCTGTGCATGCTGTTTCTCTGCACGGTCTTCTGCCATGACCATGAAATAAAGATCAGGTTTTGTGCAGCCCATTGAGGTCAAAATGCCAAATGCTGTTCTCAGTTGCACATGCTACTGGATAATGGCTGCATCAGTCCCTGCCGCTGGGGAGGTCGTGGGGACCTGCGTGACAGTCCCTTTGGGAGCCTGTGATGCTCACCTAACATTGCAGTGTGGGACGCTCCCTCCCTGGGTGCTGCTGCTGGCACACCGATCCCCAGGCCCTTGCGTGCTCTGCCACACAGGGCTGGATAGATCCCTGTAGTAAAAGATTGCAGATCGAAAAACTAATTATGTGGTGATGTCACACAGTGAGCTCTAAAACAAGGATTGTTTTGGATATTGTCTGACAAGCATAGCCTGCAAAACCAAAATGAGGTGCAGCCTTCTTTCCTGTGCTAGCTTTTATTCCACCTATACAGGACGGCATCTCCACTTGTATTTCAAGTTCTATTTAAATCATCTGGAGATATGCTGCTGTGGAATGCAGACTCCTAACTCCTGTCGGAGGCACTGGGAGAATTGCTGGTGCACCTGCATAGAAAATTTCTGCCTTTATTACCATAAAGAAATAGAAACCCACTGTGTCAGGGATTTGTGTGTTAATTATCACATTTCTCAGTTGAATCTGGTCCATGGTGACACATCTATAAGGAAGTATTAAACCTACAGATGAAGAGAGGAGCACAGCTGATTAATGATTGTCATGATTCTTCTCATTTGCAGTTGGAATCTGGAAAGGGCACTAACTTGCACATTGGTAGAAAATTTATTTAATACTTCCATATTTCCCTTCCTTGTCTTAGATGATTTTTCTCTGTGTGTCTGATTTTTAAGGGGTGAGAATAGTAAAATATTAAACTTGGGAATATAAAGGCCTATATTCAATGTCTGATGTTATTACAGAATATTTAGATATTGGTCTTTGATCTGTTCTGTATTGTTCCAAAGGTCAGGTCTAAAATCAAAGCTCTGCACTGGATATGAGAGATATGAGTTCCTTTCCCAGCTTTTCTACTGATCTGCAGATTTCTGATATTGTTGAGATCTTTCCAGTTTTGCCATCTCTAAAGTAAGAAAAATGATACTGATTTCCTTGGCAAGGTGTTTTGACGATAATGAATGTAAAGAGTTATTAAGAGCTGGGGTTTTATTTTCAGAGAAATATTACATTCAAATGATTTTTATTTGTCACTGAATTAACATATTTTATTTGTAAATTTTGCAACTTTTCTTTCTCCTGTGATGGAATAATTTTCATTGACATCTTTCAAAAGGTATTTCACTTTAGTAATGAGAATACTTTTTTGGTTTTGTTTTTTTTAATGTGCTGCTGGTGGGTTCTAGTCAGTACATGTTTTCTTGTACTTATGTTTTTATTTAAGGAATAACAATGGAGACAGCAGGTGTGGTGATTGATTCTGATGATTGATTGACTAGTTAAGTGCTGATGTCTATAGGAGGAGTTAAGGCCATTTGTATAAAATTGAAAATGAAAGAAAATTATAAGGGGGTGGATTTTTGTTTAGTGATTGAGACAGCTTTTGCTGTGTATTGTTAGAAAATGAATTTCCTGCACAGTAGCAATTAGATTTCTTGAATTATATTATCATTCTATTCAGTTTAATATTATAGTTGTCACTTACATAATGAGCCTTCTGTATGCAGCTCTGATACCCCAAGCCTTGCTATTTCACACTGGGAACATGAAATAAATAAGTAGCTACATCTGGATTTCCCTGCGTGTCCAATAGTCTGCACAGTAAATTTTCAGATCCAAATGATGGAACTGGCGTGATCTCTAAATGGTAAAAGATGTCCTTTCTGCTGACTACCGGTAAGCAACACCAGCTCTCAAGAGGCACATTTTCATTTTTGCTGCTTTGTTTCTACTTAGAAATTCCCACATCCACACTGACTCATATTGGGAAATATCGGTAGTTTTATGGTTTTATTTGGTCAGATATGTTTGTGCATTAGTGTTTAATTTTTTACTTAGATTGTACACAAAATATAAAACAATTTATTTCTCTCGCATGAAGACATATAGTCAGAATAGGAAAAAAGGGCCATGAGACAGGGTATTACAAGGTAAATGACAGAGGAGGTTTAGCAAGTATCTAGTTAGTGCTGTGCTACCTGTGCCTTCTCTTAAAAACATATTTAACTACCTTTCCTTTAGGGGAGGCCTCACATTTGTTGCAGTTGGGAGTTCTTTAGCCTCTCAGCCATGTCATGCCAGTGAAGGGAAATAGGTCAGTTCCCAAGGAGCTAGAGGGAAGAACAACTGGTGCGGGCATGTTGCCCAAAGATTTTGGCTCAAAGCTGGATGGAACCGCGTGCTGCGACATACATGAGTTTCCAGGATGGCTGAGATCAGGGAACTGAAACTACATTAGCAGGAATGGAAATGTTTTAGAAAGTGCTTTCCTAGAACAGATCATGTCCAGTGCAGATGAAGAATGCCAGTGCCATTTGGAAAATTATGAAGAACAAGTCCATTTAATTTGACCTGTAGATAGGACCAACCCAAGTCCAGTACCATTCATAAATTGTAGCTGAGCATACAAACTAATAGTAAAATGATCCCCAGTTCCATTCTCCAGGCTTTAAAAAAAAAAAAAAAAAAATTCCCCACAAATGTCAAAGCAAATTTGTAGTCTTTTTGCAATGTAGTAGTTTGACAGAAGGCCATAAAAGAAGTGAAAATGAAGGTAAGGATGTACCCTGTATGAATGAAGTTACACCACCTTCAGCAAGGTATGCATATCCCCAGTTGGATTTAAAACAGGTGCATCTAGAGAGATGGGGGTGTGTGTGTTTATGCTTATTTGTAAATTAAGCCATCCTTTAACTTGACACGTTACTGTTTCTGTCCACTTCAGTGGAACAACAGCGTATTGTAGGATGTGCACATTTAGGATTTAGACTGTTTCTGAGCTGCTTCCCTCGAAATAAGCAAACCAGTCTCCTTGTTTATTTGTTTTTGTCAATATGCCATGCTTGCTAAAGGTAGTCAGCAGTATCAGAGCATCTGAAATGCTGGGCTCCTGACAATAGCTCACTTCCCAGCCAGCTCCAATTTAGGCAGGACTCTGGTGTGTTTCCTGTTATGGCAGTGCCTGATTATTTCCTTTTAGTGCTTATTAGGTCTTGCATGCTTAATGAAATTATGCTCATTAGAGACTCCAAAATGCACACCAGTCTCTATCTGGTATTGTTTCGGGTGATCCATGGAGTTTCTCTTGGGTTTGTACCCAAATCAGATTGTGCCAATTTCCACATCTCTGCAGTCATGCAGGGCCCTGCTTCCCTGTGGGGTGAGAGCACCCAAAAGACTGGTATGTCCCTGCTCTGCAACAGGTGCTCTGCAGGGAAAACAGGGGCAAGGAGACGTGGTGGACGAGGGGACTTGCTGCCTGGCAAATGGCTGGGGGTCTCTCCTCCCTGTTCATGCGCTGGGAAGTTGGAGGAGCATCTAAACCTCTGAAGGGGAGCCACAGCTGTGAGCCGAAGGGGCTGTGCACGGCCACTGGCACGTGCCCTGGCATGCGAGGCTGGTCTCTTGGGGAGAGACACCCTTTCCCCACCCTGTGTCGGCTCTGGTGGTCCTTTGCAGACACCACTTCAGGCACCCACCCACTTGCCCTCCACAAGCTTAGCCCAGTTGGTTGCCTCCTCACGCACCAGCCAGACAGCTGGTGCTTGGAGGTAAAGATGATGGATGGGTCTAGCTGCAGCATGAGGGATTTCAGGAAAATCAGGTACTTAGTTTGAGGATTCGTTTGGACATTAAAAGTAACAGTGTTTGCGCTTGACGAAATAGGCAAAACATTATTAAATAGGCAAAACATTATCTGCAAAATGTTTTCTGCATTTGTATGAAGAGTACATGACTGCTTGGAAAGGGGGAAGTTGCAATGTTTTTAATAGAGGGCTAGTGTATAAATAAAAGGAATAATTGAAAAGTCCATGGCTTCTCTGCCAAATCAAATCAGACTTTTTTTCAGCTGTTGTCTAACATTTATTGGTAGATGTGCTATGCCTGATAGAGGGACGCCGTCCTCATGGACATGAGGACTAGTGACCACAGATCAAAACAAGAGCAAAATGTCCTTCCATAAGTATGGTGCAGAAATGGTTTTCAAACCAAAACGCCATTTTGTTAAACCAGCTAGTCTGGACTTTGTGTTCCACAGTAACTCCTTGTTTAGCAGCAAATGCTTTTTATGGTAAAATTGCTTCATTCATGACTCCTAGCCTTATATGAATAAACCCTTTCCATTTCACCTACTTGCCTTGCAGCAAAATCCCTTCGTTTCAGGCTTTTAAAATAAATGTGGGTTGGAATGAGTGTTTAATTAAATAATAAGGACCGCTGTTGCTCAACTGTTAAATAAAGATCAAGCTCCATTTGGCTGCAAAAACTTTTCAGACATTGCTTAGCAAAACATACCTTATTTTTATAAAGGCATCTGGTATTTCTGGACACAATATTGTCTGCTAACTCTAACTGCCAGCTTCTTTCAGTGGTGTTTTTATTGTCTTTCAAGACTTGCTAAGCTGCTGCCTTGCCTTGATTTATGTCAGTAATGAAAACCAGTGGTTTGGAACAGGGTATAATCAGTCAGTTTTTCATGCATCCCATGACTAGCCATTGTCTATTTTAACTTATTCCCATCATATATTTCTGAAGCAGTGAGTCTCCCCAAGGGACTCTTTTTGAGCAGATGTTGCCTTTTCAATTTTATCCTCGTTAACAATTAATCCTTTTTCACAGTTCTTTCTATAGGTAACAATAAGGTACGTGTTTCTCCCCCTCACAGTTTTGTATATGTATGTCCAAGGAAGGAGAAAGGACACACTTCAGTTTTTAAATGTTGTATGTTCTGCTTTAGCTCCTTGTAAACAAGGAGTAATCTCTTAAATTCTGCTCCTCGTGTGCAAGGAGCAATGAAAACAGAAATATTAAAATCACTTACCCTGTAGGATGGTGCTTAGTGATAGAGCTTTGCAAGCAAAAACATATTTCTTTTGGTAGTAACACTGGAGTATCTTTTTTCCTTTGATCTTCGTAAAAAATTAAGAACGCAATGGTGAATCAGTGTTGCATGAATGAAATTCTATGGTGGTAAGTAACATTAAGCAAATTGTATTTCAGTGTTTTTTCTACATGCTTGTGAAAATTATACTCTAGCTCAGGTCCTTTTTAATTATTTTAGATGTTTATATCATTCATGTCTGGAAAGTGTAGAAGTCCTGCAAGACTTGTGTGTTTGTTTAGTTGCCTACACATGAAACATGGCCAACTCCTGGCATTTGGAGTATATGACCCAGGCTTTCAAATCACAACGTTGGCTTAAAAACCTGTACATTTTAAGAGGCATTTTCTTGGTCACAGCCCTCATAAAGCACCTCTTGAAAGATGTATACCAGATCAGTGCATTGCTGGGTCTGTCGTATGCTCCTAGACTTCCCAAAGCTGCTCTTGCTTGTTTTCCTATGTTTGAGGAGCAGCCTTTCAAAGGAGCTTTCTGAATCCTGCTCTACTTCATCACTCCTGATGGGAGTGGATCTTCATGGTCTGGCTGCATGTTATAAGATCGCCCAACATCTTCCCCCTTGGCTCTGTGCCTCCTTGCGCCCTTCCTCTCTCAGAAGTCCTGCCTTACTGTCCAGGGGACACGTGGTGGATAAAGCACTTAGCATGGAACTTGAAACATTTGCAAAATCTGTTTTCTCCAGTTATTACAAGAAACCATGATAGACAGAAGCACTCTCATGCATTTCTCTATTTCAGTATTCTCAGCACTTGATCTTTCTCAGGGCTAAGGTCAGAGTCTGCTCCTACGACTTGGATTCTTTTTGTTTTTGCGGGTGCAATCTGAGTCATGAAGCAAGCCTGTGGACCTTACCTACTTTCTTGTTTAAACTTCCTTTAAATTGGCCTATGAGGCTAATAGACTAAACTTCATGTGATAGCCATGTGCCCAGCATGCTTATTAAATGGCTGAGATACTTCATCAGGACACTGCCTGCTTAACTATCACTTACCTGGAATTCACACCAGAAAACTTGACTGGCCCTGGATGTCAGTGGATTTAATAACAGATGATCTGTTTCAACTGACTGGCAAGTCTTGGGGTACGCTTATATAAACAGCTTCAGTTGGGCTCAAGCCTGTATATATCATGCCTTACGTATCATGCCTCTATACACATCCACTACTCCTGCATGCTGTGAGTTAGAGATCACTTGCAGGTAAGGAAATAAGTGAATTTTAAAAGCTGCTAAAGGTACTGTAATCTGAGTTCACTTTTCTGACTTCTCACTGGAAGTGCACAGAAGCATTTGCTTGGTACAATGACAGTGGAGAAGTCGTTTGGGAAGCTGATGGGTGGCCAGCTGAGCCCAGGGAGGCTGGACTGTACACATTCAGTGCGCACCATTTAGCATATTAGCAGGCACATCGTGAATAGTTGGGAAGGGAGAGCAAAATTGCCCAACAGTAAAGCTGCATCCTAGTGCTGTCTGGTACCAACTGGAAGAAGTTGTATTATTGACACTGTATGTTACATGTTATTGGCTACAAAAGCACACTTAGAAATGAAGTTAAAAATAAACCCATAGAAAATAAAAAGTATTAAGGACAATTTAAATGACCTTCCTAAAGACTTTGCTTTCTTCTATGTAATTTTCCTTTCTTTCTTGGAACTTGCTGAAGTCCATGGTTTTGTTCTTGGGTTTTGTTTTTTTTTTCTCTGAATAGGTGAAAACTGCCTTCAAAATCTTTTCTTGTTTGCCAAAGTATTTTATCTTGAGAGTATTTACAAACTCATGATCAGCAAATTGCCAGGGTTTTCAATTAAGGACAAAAACTCCCACCAGCCAGCCTTTTCTGATAAAGAACTTTATCTGTACTTTAGCTTTCCCTTTCCTGCTTAGATGCCTCACTGGTCAGCTGAGTCATCTTCCAGCATGGCTCATTACCAAGCTTCATCTCGCATTGGACTCTACCCCTAAATCTCTTCACCAGCCACTTGTTGGCTTAGCAGGGCCAGGACTTGCTTTGGATACAAACTTTCAATTTCTTTCTCTGAAATTGCATTTTGCATATGTTTTGTCACTTGAAATCTCATTCAGAGTTAGAAGTCTATTTTAATGTTTACATGAATATCAAAAAGCTGACATTTTTTCATAGCTGAAGCTGGAAACCAAGCCAAGTGGGAAGATAGCAACAGATTTTCTCACCATTCCTGGCTACTCTCCCCTCTAATTGCAGGAATACAAAATTGCAGGCAAACAAAACCCAGAAATGATTGTCCTGGATCTGGTCCTCTGGCAGAGTGTGGCTGCTTTGTCATTAATTTTATTGGAAATGTAGTGTCATTAATTGATATTGTAGGGAAAAAGTCAGATTTCATCAGTTGGTGGACTGGGGCAATACAGTGCTTCTGTTAAGGCTATCTTTGCCCTGCTCCACTGTAACGCTGTTTCAGTACCACACTGGGAATAATATTCAACTAAACATGGGCCAAATAACTTGTTTGATGGTGACATTCAGCATAACCTTGAGATAAATAGCAGGATGTCCAGCACTTCGCTCACAGCACAGCCTGTTTCACAAACTGCAGAACAAGTTACTCCCATCGTTTCAGACTCCCATCTTTTCAGTAGAGACAAGGGGTAAGTGGCCTTATTTTAAAATATTTAAGGATTTAAAATCAAAGAACAGATGAGAGAGTGATAAGCAGTGACCTAAATCTTTGAACTGAAATTTGAACTTAAGTTATTTTGAAACTCTTTCAACACCCCCCCCTTTTATTTTTTTTTTTCTCCAAGGACTGGCAAGGGCAGAGGGAAAGCAGCACAACCTCGAGGAAAATTTTATTAACTCAGTCAAACTTTGCTGTTTTGCTGTTGTTGCTGGATTTTTTATTATCTGAGCACTCAGATAATTGAGAACTGTCACAAAACTCAGATGTGGATCCAAACCCTCCCATAGTTTCAGACTAGTAAGATAGATACTGGACTGTCTGTGCTGACCTTCTTAAGCTGAATATGTTACCAACTTCATCTTTCTTCAAGCCATCTTGCAAGGTACTTCTTTCACTGGCCTCAGTACTTTAGTGAAGTAGGTATTGTACTAGAAAGGTCGTTAGCTCTAAAACAAACTCAGGAAAAATGTGAAAGAAAACATAAATACACGGCAGCAGTGCTGCCAAAGTATTGACATATGTAGTATGCCCAGATTGGGCTTCTCAGTCAGTGTCTGGTGTATTATACCAGCTATGGATTTCATTTGTATTCTGCAACAAACACCTTCATTTCAAAAGACTGCTGATGATCCAAGGCTGGCTGTTAACCTTGGGGACAACCCATTGATAACTGTGAGAAAGGAAAACCCATAGCTAGCTGAAAAGGAGAAGCTTGTGAACGTACAAAGGAATGAGAGTTGACTCTGAAAGCTGCATAACTGAAATCTTCTAATGCAGGAGAGTAGTAGATTTTATTTTCATCAAAATGTATACCTCTGGGAAAAATACATTCTCTTGGGCCTGGCTCTTCTTCTGGCTGTGCACTATTTCAGGATTGTGACATTGTAAATGAACATGAAATGTGCACTGCTAGAGTGGTATAAAACAGCTTTTTATATAATAAGGATCTTTTTTTCTTTTGCTTTACTGGACACAGAGGATACTACTAGTTATAAGAAACCCAGGTCCTGATTCCTTGAAATCAATGGTAAAAATCTTGCTTGACTTTCAGGGGGATTAAGATGTTGCCTCTTGTTTGAGAATATCCCCAAGGAAAGACCAGTGCTTGACTGTCGTGTCCGTCCCCCCCTGTCCCCCCCCCATTGCGATCTGGCATGCATGTCATGGAAGATCTGCACGCAACTGAACCTCTTCTTGTTTCTTGCAGCAATGCATCTTCCTTGCAACAAAGCTCTGGTCTTGGTTTGATGCCGCTGTGAATTCTTGCTAATGGTATGTGCCAACATACACAACAGGATAGAAAACCAAGCTTGTAACATGACAGGATGGATTTTCTGTGCATTCAATACCACAGAGTCCTGTAGAGTTAGACGGCTTAGAAAAATGTACAACACCCTTAATTTGAAACAGTTCAACAGAAATGTGTGCTTTCTCTTTCTTTGCTCCCCCAGAAATCCGTCCATCTTTTGCTGCTTTAGACAGACTTCAACAGTTTTGTACTCTACTTAAAAATAGCCATGTTTGGCCTTTTGCTATTTGTGCTTCAGCTATTTCAGGACATTGCATTTACTTAAAAGTTCTTCACTTAGCCTTCTTATTCAAATAACTTTTTTTGTAGAGCTCCTTGGTTTTGGGTTTCTAACGTCAAGGCACATGCGTAAGTGAAAATGGCAAGTTGAATGTGATTTACCAATACCTTAATTTGCTTTGAAATATTTCAAAACTGTGTTGACAGTCTTTGCTATTGATGCAATTAATAGGATCGCATTACAACTCATGTAATGATATTGTATCTGCTAATTCTTGTATAGTTCCAGAGGGCAGAAATCTTGTTCTTCTCTATAACTGTTGGGTGGGTTGTTTTGAGTTTTTCTTCTATTTGCAGTATAACCTCCCACTGAAAGACTGCTGAGCCTAAATCTTTTTGTAAAACAGAAGTTGACTTTCTATTTTAGAGAAACAGTCACACAGAGGTTTTTCAGTTGCTGGAAGTAAAGGATGGTTTAAATATTAATTGAGAGTCGTATGTCACTCAAGATCCTGTATTTCTTGGCATCTAAGAGAAAACATATAGAGCACATTAAAGGATATATCTTTATTTTTTTCTCAACTAGGGTTGTGCAGAATTAAAACCAGGTACTGGAAGGTCATGGAGAAAGATCTTGCCCTGATAAATGTTCACAAAGAGCAGTTACTAAGCTATGCTGGTTCCTGGTATGCAAACACCTTTGCATGTGGCCTCATCCCTGGGAACTGCATGGGTCAGCGAACACTTGTCAGATGTCTTTTGCTGGCATCTTGGACAACTTCTCAGTGGAAAACCCTGTCATCAGTTAACAGTTCTTCTGAGCCTGGGATGCTGCATGATTTCACGCTCTCAACTGGCTACTGAATCCGGTCGTACACAAAACATTCAACTAGACATTGATGGGCTGAGAGTAACTCCCCACAGTGCTGGATGTCACAGTGGCTTTGGGGCTTGATGGGGCTCCTGGCACCTGAGCCTCTCACATCTGGCTGCTCCTGAACACTTAGTGTTGTTGTTTGTGGATCTGCCCTTGAAGTGCCACAACAAAAGCCTCTTGGAGAGAATGGGCAATATTGCAATATGATCAAGCTAAGCCACAAACCCCAAGTGCACAAATATGTGTTATTAACGAAATAGATTCTAATGTCTCTAAAGTACCAAACCCTCTTTGGGCAACCACTCCTTTAGTGCATGGATTTTTTTGATGTGATAAATCCTGACAGCTCTTGCAGAGCCATTATAACCTAGAACAAAACCAAATGCTTTTATTACAAAGACTCATGGCACCAAAAGACTTGTGATGGCTTTCTATTAAATATGGTTGTGGCACATGTAGTTTAAAACTTTGACATTTCCTTTGAAACTGCTGTAGTGTATATATACAAGCCACTGTCGTAAATGTGATTACGCAGTCAAGATATTTTTTCCCCTTAGTAGTGCAGTCTGCATTCTGTGAAAATAATAGTTCATACTTCGAGCCAGTCTTTTCAAAGTCTCTTTCAAATTTGAAACTTTTAAAGTATTCTAAGACGCTTTAGCATGCATTATACCTGTTTTACAGTTAAGAAAGCTGAGGTACAAACTGAGTGATTTGTCTGAGATCACAGAGTATGTCAGTGGTAAATCTAGGGAAAGAGAAACGGCATTAAAACCTGTTGTTTCATAGCTCACAATGCATGTTCTCCTGTGTTGCTGTGTCTAGAGGTTAGTGCAGAAAATGCTTGTTCAGTTCAGAGATGCAGGACTACAGGAGCAGCATTTAAAACTAATGTGTATTTTCACTATTCTGATTTGATTCTGTACTGATGTCAAGCCAAATTGCTAGGTTACTTTTGGGGGGGAAGGAAGCAGGGGGAGTCTCGAGTAAAATGTTGGTGAGGTCAGTCAAAAGAGACGCGATTGAGGCTGTTTGGAAATAGGAAAACAGAATAGTTGAAGCAACTAATCCTTTTGTGTAGCACTGCAAGTAGAGCCCTCATGAGCTGAGAAAGGATTGTGGGAGTGGGGGAAGGGAGGAGAGCAGCATTTCACAAAGCAGCTAGCACAGCAGTGTTTCAGCAGATGAGTTTGGGGTGTAGCTGCATGATAAAGTGCTGTTTCACTAGCACCATAAAACCGAACACCTGCAAACTAGGTGTTCCTATCTGTGTTGTCCTTGCTCCATTTGCAGACCACTGTTGTTGTCTGTACTACATGCCAGCTGCTTTCAATGCAGCACTTGGCAGGGGCTATGTTCATTAGAAAGAATCAATCTCCTATAATAATTGGAACAGTGTGATTTCCCCCCCCCCCCTTTTTTTTTTAAAGAGATCTTTTACTTGCTCTTAAATGTGGGTCACTGGTTTTGGCGGACTTGGACACAGTTTTTGTAACTTAAAAAATCTGTACAACTTACTCACGAGGCTGCACCAAGTTCATTTGAGTGCGTGGAGGAGTCGGAGGGTCCAGCAGACCTGAGGAGGGGCAGGAGAGAGTCTCGTGGTGTGGCAAACCCGAGGGCAGTGTGGATGGCGTTCCAGCTCGCCTGCTCTTGCTGAAGGCAACTTACAGCAGCTGAAATGCTGTTCTCTGCTTGTGTCAAGAAATTGAGACGTTTCTGTTGTGTTTTACGTACCTGACGGTTTGTGTGTTCAGCACAGAATGCTGCTGTGTTAGTGCTATGTTCAGATACACAGGTTTGCAGCAATAAATCTTGTGCACATATAGCCCTTGATGCTGACTTTATGCCTGAGATAAGCATTATGCATGAGAATGGGAGCTGTCACTCTCTGCATTTCCTGGTCTTCATGTAATTAAATTATTGGCCATGATGTTGTATTAGCTGTGGCAGGCAGGCATAGCCTTGAATGCATAAGGATCTCTGGCCTGGTCACTGCGTACTGTAGTGTGTGGGTCTCCAGGCTACCTATGCCATAAGGATGTAGGTTTTTCTGGAGGTACAGTAGAGAAATGGGATTAGTAGGTTGAGATCATGCCACTAAGCTGGTGCTGAAAAGACCAGTTGTTGTCTTTTCCCCATCCCAAAAGGGTTATGCTTTTCTAATTTAAATATTTTCTAATTTGAAATTAATTACTTGTCTAGATTATTTTGATCTTTTACATCAGACTTTAGCAAAAGAATACTATGGAGTTTTTTTCTGTTAGAAGAGTGGTTTCAGGCTCGCACCACAAGAATGGGATACAAGTAGGGATGGGTAGGCATGCGCTGTCTATGCAGGTTACACTATACAGCTTTTCAGGAGCCCCGCTATCCCCCTGGGGGGGTGTTTAGCAGTAGCTGTGTCAGCTGCCAGCTTAGGCATACTTGTGAGCCCAGGACCATTTCAGCAGAGTTTGCATAATTCTTGTAAAGCTCCAGAAATCATGCTTTTGGGATATTAACTGGCAAATAGCTTTTTACCAGAAACTGTGATCACGAACCAGTAGCTTTGTGATACAAATTCAGCAAATACCTCCTTCCGAAAGACTTCGTGAAAGCTTATCCAAAAGGTTGCATGTTACAGAAGAGTTTTATTACCCATTTCAAGATTATCAAACATGTTGGGCTCCAGGAGGTAATTTCTGTTATTCACTTCAACTGCATGTTTAACTATAACATTGTTCTACGGTCTGACATGAAAGGTGGGTTTCTGCTTTACAGAGCATATGTAATGTGTGAGGGCACAGCCACAGCAGGGATAGCCCTTAGCTATTAAAAACCAAAATATACTTAGAACATTTGTTTGGCTTTGCTTGTATGCTATATACTGCTTTCTCAGTGTATGTAACCTGAAGGGGCTTTCCTACATCATGCTGGCTACTGTTTTGATTTGGAAGGAATAGAAACATCAAGATGCCTTCTAATTTCCTCTGCTCTGTTTTTTTTTAACATAATTAGCTTACTAAGCAGTAAAAGACAGTCAAGGTCATTAGCAGCAACTCCATTCTTTGTCTGGACATGTTAGCTACCCACTTCTCCCTCAAACTTCTCCTTAAAAATCCAGTTAATTTTTAAAGTTTAGCAACTATAGGAATACATTCAAATTTTTGTTTCTCTTCCTGGTTTCTGCATTGTGCTCCTTTTGAGTGCAGAGAGGCTCAGGTGGCAACTACTTCTGTGCAAGATATTATTCTCTCACAGACCCGCAATACTGTTCCTTGTGCGTACAGAGGAAAATACAGGGTAGGTTTTTAAAAGAGCTCAGAGGAATGGGAGCAGTCAACTCCAAGAGTCTCATTGAATGAGGTGAGTGAATAATTAGGTAATGGCAATATATGAGAAACACCTGGAAAGGAACATCTGTGCGATTTGACCCTCTGTGTCAAACAGAGTTTGTCAAAGGGATGAGATTAGTTTGTAATTTATATGAAAGTAAGCACCACTGGGCCCAGTATTAGCTACATGGCGATTGGATCACAGGAGTAAGCAGGTTTTTTCTACCTGATTTTCCTCCCTAATCCCTGCAACTGCACCCTACTATTAGGGGAAAGGATTTTGTTTCCAAGCAGTTTTCTCTTTCTGCATACACTTTTCATACCTTTTCCTTTCACAAGCAAAAAGTACCTGAAAGATTAGAGAAAAAGTACCAGTTAGGGCTTGTCAAATACCTCTTCCATTCTGTCAGATGTTTTATGAACCGAGCTATCTACGTAACTGAATTAATTTTCACTATAAACAGAGCAGTTGTGTTTATCTGGGAAATACTGTGGTTAAAAATGACTCAAGTATACCTTACAGAACTATTCCACAATAAACATTTATTTTGCATATAAGATAAATCCTAAAGGCAAGGTTTTTCAGCTCCACTTCAGTGTCTGGCTAGAATTTCAGACAGATTGTCTATTTCAAAATCAAAACAAAGCATTTGAGGCCTCTACATTTTTAGAATACTTCTTTCTTGATAACAACTACCTTGTAATGGAGTCTCTGGACTCTTTGGCATTGTCTGTTCTGTGTAAGGTAGAAATTAACACCTCAAACTCAATTTATTTATTTTATTTTTTCAAACCAAATAATAGTAGAAACATTTGCGTCTTCGATCTATATTACAAACATTTTCTGAAAAATGCCATGTTCATGTAATTACTGAGGAGTTCCTTGGCATTGTATATTAGGGGACAAAAGGATTATATGCCTTTTCCTATTATTTTTAAGTGCTCTGCATAGTGCTGTCTATATGCTCTAAATGAAAGATTGCCTACTTGTTTCTTTTATAGAACTTAAGTGCCAAGTACACTACACCATTCCTCAGAAAAATATATTAAAACCAAAAAAGTCTAAATTGGAAGCTTGGCGTGTGGTGTTTTTTGAAACTGATTTAAATTGATGCATAACAGTATTATAGTTGTCATAAGTAAGGTCTGAACCTGGCTATCTTCTTTATTCACCTCTGATAGAGAAGTCCAGGTTCCTATAGCTATATATTTATGGATTCCTTTTTTTAGGGTCTAAGGCTTTTACTCTACATTAGGTTTTATTCTGTATTATGAAAGCATATATTGTCTTTCATTGAAAACTATGGTGACTGTTAATTTCCTGCTCTTATCTATGCAAAACACTGATTTTACAAGTAATAGTAATTTTGTACATGTGGGAACCACAACTAGACTCTTAGTAACTATCGGCTGCCCAGGGAAGTGGTTGAGTCACCACCCCCGGAAGTATTTAAAAGACGTTTGGATGAGGTGCTTATGGACATGGTATAGTGATGGTCTTGGTAGTGTTAGGTTTACAGTTGATGATCTTAAAGGTCTTTTCTAACCTATACATTTCTGTGATCTTACTTTTCTTTTCCCATGACAAATATAGTGCAGATTTACAGCAGTGTTTTACTGACTGATAAAAGCAAATGTTTTCCTAGGACTTGTATCTTTTCCTGTCCTTGCAGCTGCTGTCCTTGTTCTTTACTCTCTTTTGACAAATTAAGGTAACGCTTTGGCTTCATTAGAAAAATGATACAATCTGCAAAGCTCCAGAGTTAGAACCACAATGCGACTGTACTGAACTTCTGCAGTACCTTTCACCTAGAACAAGGTCAAGGCTAGGATTTTTGCAAGAGCTTTAATATGATGCTTAAGAAGGCTTTTCCAAAAACCGTGATGGGAATCTCCCTAGGAATTGCAATGTGAGTGAGGAAGAGGCAGGCTGGAAATAATATAAGTAGGTGTCTGTACATACGCTTACTTAGCTAATGGTTAAACAAAATTGATAAGGAGTGATTTAGAAAGAAGGCATATAGATGTAATTTGCTGTTGACATTTAAGGCATAAATGCAGAAATAGTGACACTGTAGCAGAAATCTGAAGAAATCATGGTCCTTTGACCGTGTTTCCTTTAGTCTTTTAAAGTTGCCTCCTTGTCTTGCAGAAGCTGAGAGGAGCACTGCTGTTGTGAAGGAACTACTGATGAAGCTGAAGGACGGCCTTGCATGGTGAGGGGAGAGGGCTGTTCTCTGCTCTTGGCATGGGCAGTGTCTGGTTGATCTCTGTAGAGCTGCCTTAAGCACTAGAAATGCAGCCCCTCCTTCTGCAGATCTAGTCGAGATGTCTGTGAATCTCTTGCAGGGAAAAGAGTAGGAGTGACTGACTATTCACCTCTTCCTAATGTATGTTGTGTGCAGCAATTGATGTGAGCTCCTAGTCCATAACGTGGACTGTTGCAATACCTTCTTGATATTACAGTTGATTTTTCCCTGTGAATTATATAGGGAGGCATAACTGTGATTTTTTTTTTTCCTTCTGTCATACATCTTTTTTTATTAGAACAGTTTTCATGTTTTAACTTTTTCCATCGTAAAATAAATACTTTACTGGAGCATCTGGATAAAACTGCTTTTCGGACTCCTCAGAGATCCTCTAGTTTTATTCCAATAGTAGCAAGAAGAAGTATTATCTTTTTCTTCTTCACAGATCTGCAGAATGCAGATTATCAGGCAGATATATGATAATAAGTTTCAGTAGTCCAACTCCAACATTGCTGATAGTTTGGTACAATTAAGTCAGGTCTAATCTTAAAATAGGGCTAAATCCTGTATAAATATAGCATTAGGGATGCAATGAGTAATTCCTGCTTTTCAAAAACAGTAATTGAATGCACAAATATTAAAGGCAAACCACATGGGGGCCCAGTACATCAGTACATCTACTTAACAGGATCATTTTATATGGCTAGATTCAATTAAAAAGATAAATACATTCCATTTTCTCAGTGGAGAGCCTGTACATACTTTGTATTCAATCTAACTCATAGGATGTAATTTTAAGCATTCACTGTGTCAGTAATTTGAATTTTTTTTAACCCTCCCAAAAATGAATTTATTGCATTAATAAGGGGTCTGGAAGATCTCGCAAATCTTGCTGAGGCAGTTTGACATTTCTCTCTCTAGGTGTCTGCCCTCCTCTTTCTTTCCATTCTCTGGATGGGCAGAAGGGAAACATGTACTTCTGCCTCCCTTCTCTAGTCCCCAGGCTGCTGCTGGTGAAGGGCTGGGAAGGTGGGGTTAGCGATGTCCTAAAGAGCAGCTGCTGCAAGGCCCTCCAGAGCTCATCTGTCAATGTCCAGAAACTCGAGGGACTATTTGCTTGTAATGACCCGTCTCTAAGAAATGGCACTTTGGTTAGATTTGAGTAAAGGAGATGGTACGAAGATCCCCAAGGTCTCTCATACAGAATTAGACTGTAGGTTATTTGATCTGGGTTGATGCTCTGCCCTAAACTGGAAACTTGTTTGCAAAGTTTCCATATGATTACCCATTCAGCTATAATGTATGAGTAGAGTGAGACCACGCTATTAAGTCATCCAGGACTGCAAATACTAAGGCACTGAGGAACTGGTTAACATGATTGTATTACTAGGCTGCAGCTTTGTCTGGACTGTTTATTAGGATTAAATCAAGTGATACTATATTGCTAAAGCCAGAAGCTAGATGATTGAGCAAAATTTCATAAGAAGGTTGTAATTTATGCAAGAAACTAACTTGTATACTCTGGCTTATTACCTTATTTTCTATCAGCATAGAAAAAAATGACCAGAAAAGTTTGCTGTAAATCTCAGCTTAAATTTTGTGCATGGTTTATAAAGGTCATTATGCCCAAGGCTCTCCTTATTTTCCACTTAATCAACTACCACTTCCATGGCCCAGTTGCATTTCAGCAAACATCCCTTCAGTGTAATGTGACACACCCAGTGAATTTGCACAATGTGTGCTTGAAGGAAACCCTGATCTTTTTACATCTGAGGACAATGATTCAAGTGTTTAAAATTATCTGAATGTTCTGCATATCAATTCAGCATTGTTGTAATGCCTGGGTCTTTCTAAATGTGAAATTAGTAGATTTAGGACCCAGAGCTCCCCTGAAGTGTCCCCATAGATAGATTGTAGGTCACAATAACATGAGACAACCTAATTACCATAGCCATTGAAGGGAGTGAATGCACAGTAGGCACTGGATTATGAATGCTCAGTTCCAAGGAATCCATTCCCTAAATGCTTGCTGCAGGGTCCTTTGCAGGCATGTAGGGTTTTTTTATCTGTTTAGTTGCAAATTTGTTCTACAACCATTGTGACAATTTTATTACTTAAAAGTATCTGCAAAGCTGTGAAAGATTCGTCAGCAAATACAAAATGTATTTATGCAATGCCTAATTCTTTTTTTTTCCTTTTCATGATGAAACTGGGGGTGGGGGGAAGCTGCTGACTCTAGTTTGGATTGTCATGCATATTACTCCTGTGTCCCTTTTACATTTGTTTTTGTTTTTCCATATGGCATTGCAGATGTGGGGATGGTCCCAATCAGAAGCCCAGCAAAACTTGAGTAGCTCAGATTTTAACTCTGTAGCTGAAGATTTTTTCTTTTTTTTTTTAAGTAATGGTAGTAGCCACAACACTATCTCCATCTCTAAGAAAACTGAGATCCTGTTTCAAGGTGGGGGACAGACAGCTTTCTGCCTTCAAAAAGGGTACCCAGGTTCAGTTAGAGGACTAGACTTCAATATAGTTGCTCTCTAGAAATGTTGCTGTCTTCTCTGTTTATGGTCTACATTACTCATTTCTAAAACTGGACATAGCAACCATCTTACTCTCCAATGGTAACTGATGTTACAGTGCTCTTTTTTTTTTCTTTGTTTTAAAGTTTAAAAATTCAGAAACTCATGGGCAGGTTCTGCATGGCAGTGCCCAGGTCAGCTGGTCCATATCCTTTCTCCAATAGGGTCCAGGCTTTGCTCTTGTCATAGCATGACCTTGCATATGAGCACTTACATCTCAGCTTCAGAAGGACCAATTTAGCTTATGTCAGGGAAGGGGTTTAAGTGGAAGGAAAATAAAGCAGGTTTTGTGTGGCACTGTATTGTCCGTGTATCACTAGAAAATCTTTTCCCATGTAGATGAGACCCTAATAAGTCAAATGTAGGTAACCACACTTTGCCCCCTGTAGCCCCCTGTAGCTCCCAAAGTGTAGGTAACTCAATCCACACTTGCCCCCTGTAGCTCCCAGGACTGAGCTGGGCAGGGCTGGTGGTAAACTCTTTATGAAAAACTTGATACCTTGAAAGCTTTCTAAATTTGTTTGGTTCTGGAAGTGACTGAGACAAGAAGCTGGAAATGCTAGTTTTGTTTTGTTGTCTACCACTTTTCCCCTCTCAAATATCATGCTGAAATAGTTACACAGGGGCTGGCATAAGACCTGCGTTTTCGTTGGTCACAAAATAGCAACAGCCCTGAACGACAGAATTTGGTTCCAAATATCACAGTTCAGGCTTGTGTCTGGGTTCACTTCTACATCAGGGCAAGGGTAGCCTACCTACAGTTACCAAATGGAAACTGTTTTCACTTTGTATTTAGTGCACAGTTTAGGAGCAGAAGTTATGCCCAGAAGTTAAGTGAATTGGGAGTGTCACAATTCTGCTAGCTCCCCAAATACTTTTTATGGCAAAGCTTAGGATGGCTTGCACCAACTCTAAAGGAATTGACTTAGGAAAAATATCTGTGGATTATTTTGTTGTTGTATGCGGGGTTTTTTTAATATGATTTTGTTTTTAGAAAACCGCATCCTAGTAAATTAAAGAAGCTACTCTTCAAGCAGTGAAAAGATTCTTTTCAGTGCTGTTTTTTTAAATAATCTGATTTATTAGTTAGTAGTATTTGAAATTCTAGTATTAATCTTCATTTTGGTGAGGACACAGTCTTCAGATTTGTGATTTTGCTGCAGTAAGAATTTATTTATTTATTTAAGAATATGGCCCACAGGTATAGTATAATAACACTGTAGAGATGGTATATCTTCAATATATATGGATGCTTAAATATGCAGACAGATACAAAGTACACTTTACAAAGTGCCTGAGTGTTTGGGCATCTAACTTCGATTTTAAGTTTAGCTTGTTTTCAGTGGTAACAAAGCTCTTTCCCTGTTTCAGTCCCAAAGAAAATCTCCAAAGAACGTATCTGCCTATTTAGATACATAAGGATCCTTGAAAATACCATTTTTTCCGAGGACCCATCTTTACAAGGAAGCAGAAATGTTGCTGATGGTGTGTTTTACCATGAGTCTCCTTAAATTGATTTTTAAATGTAGCTTCACAGGTTATGGCAAGAGTACTACTAGTTTTGTTCTATTACAAAAAGTTTCCCATACCAATTACACTTAATGTTTCACATCTGTGTGACAAAAATGCCAATCCCTCAAACTAGGTCTTAAAAAAAAATATGTATTTCAGGACTTCAAGGAGGATTTCTTTATTTCTGAGACTGCTGAGCTACAGTAACTGCATCTGGTCTGTAAGGCCGGGAGGATATCTGGGGCAGGGAATGGAGTAGGAATATTTTCATCTTGAAGTCACCGCTTCAGGTCCTGTTTGGGGCAGGCAGCGGTGCCCCCGCATCAGCGGGTGAGGGCCTGAGCTGGGTTTCTGTGGGCTCTGCAAAACGAGATGGGCTACCCCCTGCTCAGCCCCAGCCTGTGGGACAAAGCTGTCATTATTTGATGGAGATTTAATGGCACATTATGAAATGAAAGTCATGGAGGCCTGCATGGCTATAGTCTTTGCTTTCACTGTGTGTTAATCACGGGGTGAGTAATTGAATGCTCATCCATGTGTGATCGTCTGCGTTGCTGCAAGCTCATTATCGGCATTAGCGTGCTGAAGTCACCCGACTCTGTAACGGTGCGGTACAAGGCCACCGCAAGAAGTGCTGCTGTCTTTGTCCTTGTCTCAAGATGCCAGCCAGCAGTTCCCGGTAGCTGTTGGAAAATCTCCATTTATAGAATTATTATGATCCCTTTCAGTGCTAGTAAATCTGCGTGCTAGAATCCAAGCTCTGCCAAGAAATTTGCATGCTTGCATGGCCAAGTGGATGCCTGCTGGTCAGATGCTGTGGCTCTATTATTTTATTTTAGTATGAGGGATGGGTGCAGCTGGATAAGCATTACATGCAGTGATGCTATAGAGAAAGAGCAGAGGAATAAAAAGCAGAGTACTTCAGGTGAGATCTCAGGTCCGTGGAAAAGTGGCGCCTGGGGGTGTATCATGACACCAGTAGGTACCTGGTTACTCCATTTTCTTTAGGGTTTTCCCTGAAGCTCTGAGGGCTGTATCTGCTTTGCTGCATGGTACTAGCAAAGGTGTGTAAATGGGTGAGCACACCTAGTAATAATAGTGAAAACGACTAGTGAGGACAAAATAAGGATGTGGTAAGGTAGGACTGCCATGGGGAGAGGCAGCCTTTCCCTCCTCTGTGAGGACAGGTTGTGCAGAAGGTGTCCTTGGGAGTTAAGAAAAACTTTTACTGATGTTTTCCATCATGTTCTTGATCTCTACAAAGAAGTCATATCTGCTAATGCACCACTCTTGGAGTTCAATGATTTCTGAGAAGAGATCAACTGATGCGCTTCTCTGAGCAGTTTCTTGAATGTCCCCGTTGCATCACCCCTCGATACCATGTTGGAGATGTCACGACATGGTTCCTGCGACACAAATTTCCTGCCAGTGGCATCTGTGTCCTTGTGGCCTGAGCCACTCCTTAAAGAGGCTATTCAGCTCTCCCGGAAGGACCCATAAACATATCCTGCTGAATGCAGTGGGGGGAGGAGGAAGCAACTTCACAGTTGGAACATGAATTGGAAATTCAAGATATGTCCCCTTCTGCTGTCTAGGGGAGCGCTGGCTGCTGAAAGTGGATTGATCAGCATCAAAGGTGAATGAGAGGATGCAGAAGACAGACCAACTTTTTTTACATCTTTACATCTTTATTTGGAGAGGAGGGGAAAACAAATGTTAGCAACTATTTCAGGCAGGTTTTTTGGGTAAATGACAAAGAATTTGTATGCAGGAAACAACTGCTTCCCCTCTAGAGTTTTTGGGCACTTGAAAGGAAACAAGGCAACTCCAAACCTCTAAAGAGTGAAACAATTACAAAGACTGTTTATTCTCCCTGTAAAGCTTTTTAGGAGTTTCTCTTGTATCAGATGGAATGATGATTGTTCTACATCCCAGTAATACCATTGTGTTTGGTTTGCAAGAGTTTACCTCCATGTGGCAGTGGACTGCACTGGAGTTTTACAACATTCATAGCTGCTAACAAGACGTTATATGTGGAATATTCCATGTAATTCAGTCCCCAAAATATCTAATAAGGTGGCAAAATAATAAAGGATATTCATTGCAGAGTTTCATGAGGAGACTTGAAACTCTGCTTATGCTGCAGGAAACAGGGAAATGTCATCAGCTTTCAGAATGTCGTTTTTCTGTTTTACAAACAATAAAGCCTTTTCCCCTATATCCCTATTATGTTGAGGGGTTTGGTTATTTGTCTGTTGGTCTACAAGGACCTGTGCCTTAGCTGCATGTTTAGTGCATGTCTAATATGGTGTTTGTGGTTACGTGCAGGTTCTTGCAGCCAGACTGCTATGTCCGTGCAAACCCTTCCTGATCTCAGAGGTGGTCTGTGCAAACTCAGGGAGGAGGCCTGTTGTCTTGTGCTTTGTAAGTCAACAGGTCAGGGACTTCTGTAATGCAGAAAGGGGGGGTCAGCAAGTATCAGATATGAAGTTGTATTTATTCTGTAGGACTGGAGGACAGACAGTGATGCAAAAGCCTAAGGGGTGTGTTAGTGTGTACGGTACTGCTGTGCAAGTGCAATTCCCTTCATGTGTTACATGATGGTTTGAATAGCAAAAAAATTCACTTTGTTAAATCCTCAGACTGCCTAATCCTATGTCTTGCTGTGGCTGTAACACTGAGCTTGCTAAATCAGCAGGAATTGTATGCCTGGATGGGGGAGCTCCTGCACTGGAATTGGGGGTCAGATGGATGGCCAGAAATAGACCTGAGTCTGAGTTTGGGCTTTTAAAGAAGTTGAAGCAGAGGCATTCAGTTTCACTCCTGTATTTATTAATAGCTGGCTGGTGCTGTGCACGCAGTTCACCAGTGCAGCCCAGGGCTGGCAGGGATTTCCTGCGTGCCTTTCCCATCTGTTGGTGCAGCAGCTGTGGGGTCCCGGCCCGAGCACCCAATTTCTGTGGGTTCCCCCTCCCTAGCTGGCATAGCTGGGGGTGGTCGGAGAGGAGCAGTTCTTCTGTTCAGAAAAGACTGCTGTCACCTCTTAGCCACAAGCAGGCCCCCCAGCAATGGGGAGGGGGAATTGAGAAATAGCAGCTCTTAATTGGCTTTGATTTTTCAGGCATCAAGGCTGCTTGGTATCAAGGTGCATCAAGAAGCACCGAGAGGAGGAACGGCTGCATCTTATCTCCTCTTGCTTCTCCACTGAGTGCCAACGGGTGTCATAACTTTGTTTTTCACCCATCCTGCTTAATTTATTTAACGGGTTTTCTTAGCCAAGCCTGGAGAGTGTTCCTTTTTCAAGCATACTTAATGCAGGGAAGGTCTGAGGTGGTCTATACTTGTTGTTCCTGGACTGGTGGGCTGTTGGTGTGTTTTAACTTACATTTGCGATTTTCAGTGTTTTAAATATTAAGAGTCTAACAATAAGCAGAATGGAAATTAGCTTCTGGAGCGGAAAAAAGATGTGTAATTTAAACAAAATTTTAACCCAGCAAATACCTAAAACTTCCTGAGAAATCCCTCTGGTGTGACCAGGAATCTGGGCCTGCCACTCTGATATTTCTGAGATTAAAATGCAGAATAAGATTAAAATAAATATTCCAGACTTTCTCCGTATGTCCTAAGGACAATTTTAAAAAGCCTTTTCATGCTGCTACTTGAGCCATTCAGTAACAAAGTCCGTGTGTACCGTTTTAGGAATGGCATAGTCCCACTTCTTTGCCAGAGATGATCTTTGTCAGATGCTTCCAGCCAAATTTTTTGTGCACTCCATACCATTGTGCAGGCCAGATAAGAAAACATCCCATTCAACCTCAGAAATTTCAGGAAATAAGTGACAAAGAAAAAAAAAATGTTCTGTTGAAAACCATGAAAAGGGTTTTGGGTCTGGGATCATGGGTATCTCCTGGTATGTATTGCTGAGATCTGAGGGCTGTGACAAACTCCATAAATAATTTCAGTTTACTTTTCCGTACTTCTCTAGCACAGAATAGATACATTCTCAAACAATACTGTAGCATAGCAACTTCTCATTCAAACTGAAAATTATAGGGAAAGTGGCTTGAAAATTGTACCATAATGGATTTCTTTTCAAAGTAAACTGTGGAGCTCTCCTTTTCAAATTGTGCTTTGGTGAAATTTTCTTCAGGTTTGCTCTTCTCTACATTTCATTTACTTAGTTTCTTTTTAAGTTAGATCACTGAAAGGCCATATCCATCACAAGAGTACTGCACATTCTTCACATATTTTCATTCAAAACCTGCCACTATTTCTATAAAACAGATGGGGGTGAGCTCATAATAATACTGACACAAATCTTTCTTTCTATTAATTCTTCTCATGGATTATATGATGTGGCTTAGAAATGAGATGCATCATGACAGTTCATTTGTTTCTGCTCTGCATATGAAATTCAAAGCTTACAAAAGTGCCTAAAAGCTAACTTCACAGGATGGAAATATTGTAGAACTAGAGCTATGTGTATCACCCTGAAATTGGGTCTTTAGTTTCATCCTTTTGTGTAGACTTGTCCAAGGTTAAATAGAAGATGAAAGCAATATTAGACTATACATAAAAATGGTGAAACTTGCCAAGTACCTGCAACTAGCACCTAAAAAGCTGAGTTATCAGAATAGTGAGGAGGAAAGGAAGACAAGATACAAAAGAAAACATATCCTTCCAGAAAGAACAGGACTGTGGATGCAAAACTGTCTATGCATTTTAATATGGCCATAAGCAAAGCTCTGGTATGTCAAATACAGTAGAAAGAAGAGTCTACTGCTGCTTGCTAGAAAACAAAGTGGGGTTTGTTCCTCTTTTGAGTAAGTTGTGTTTGTGTGGTTCATGATAGGGCACGTTATTTGGGGGAGGGAAAAATCTTTCTCAGTGTGTTGCAGCCTCCTTTGCTGGAAGAAGGCTGGAGCAGAGGGAGTGGCTTCTACGGTGCCACCAGCATTACCAAGCAGGTAAATCAGAAGCTTCTACCTGCTGTATCTCCTAGTTGAAATGTCCCAGGGTTTAATGCACATTATGGTGTGTTTGCACCAGGGGGGCTAGGCTGGGCACTGTGTACAACTTTTTTAGTTCCCTTCTAGTCTCTGTCTTATCACCCCTGCTGAGGGGGAGGATCTTGTACAGTATTTGGGCTATTGAGAGTGCTGCATGGACAGATTCACTGCTCTTGATCTAACCTAGATATCCCAGCAGAATACTGCAGTGGGCAGGAAAGACACATTTGGTAAATGGCTGCCACAGTTTGTCATTGAAATATGCGAGTATCAGACTGAAGTTGTTCCAGTATGACTAAAATTTTATCATAGCTTAACACTAGACTAATTTCTAGTGTTACTGTTGCTAAATAATGGTGGTCATATATAGATCTGAGTCCTACAGGCTAAAATAAGTTTGAAGTAACATTTGATTATTTCAGTACATTTGTATTTTTAAGAAGTTGTTAGGGTTTGTTAAGCAATGGTGTAACAGGTTGACCTTTCATGATGGATTTGAGGATCGATTCTGGGGGAGAAATCATGCCTTCATTGGAAAGCTAACTGAAGGAAATGGAAAGCTTCAGTCTAAGGGTTGGTTTTTGACTCCTTAACCTGTGAGGGAAAACTTAATATAATTTTAAACATTTTGGTTTGGAAATAACTTGTAAAATACTCCTGGGAGACTTGCATTTGGACAGTTATACCTAAAAGGCAAAACCAGAAATGAACACAAACTTAACAAATTGCAGGAGTTGTTCATGTGCAGGCTGATCACAGGCAATGGCTTTCAAGATACGGCTTTAGGGCATGTTAGAAAAAGACAATGTATCACTTCAAAAATCATCTCAAAGGAATCGCTCACTACAACTGAATGCTTTGCAAGTTGAAACAAAAGACCTAATTTCTCATTTCTGTTGCTTATATAAAAGCTGAAATCATATTTAGTCCTAATTTACAGCAATCAAAATAGCGTGCCACTTTATACTTTGCAATTCAGTTTTATGACACTTGAAAACTTTGTTCTGATTTCTGCCTTGCAGAATTATAAAAAGGTTTTGTTATAGCTCTCGTTCTAGCTGCAGGTGAAATAACGCCCCTTAGACTAAGAGCAAGGATGAGATGTCATTTCTGAAAAGGTTCTTATCTTACAGTGGCATTAGGGGTGTTCACAGTATTTCTGTGTGTTCAGGACAGAAAAGTAAGGAAACAACAAACCAAGAACACTTTTCACAGAAGAAGTTTTTTGTATAATGTATGACTTCCCAGCTTTGCCTTCCAAGTGCAAGACAGATACTTTTAAAAGCTCTTCAAATGCATTGATGTGACTTTCAAATGAAGTTGTGGAAACTAAAGGACAATCATTCAGACACTTCTAGAGAGATCAGTTCACAAATAAAAATGCAAAAATGTTGTACTCCTGGAAACCCAAAATCAGTCAGACAACAGAAGTCAGTAGTGTCACATTAGAGAGAGAGAAGGATGAATTGGGTTCTGATCAAAGAGTTGTTCCATAATGGATAAGTATAGGCAACTGTTTTAATTGTAAAATAATGTGCCATCACTAACAGGTTAACATTTGAGGGAGTTTCATTGTAATGCCTGTTTGGAATGACAGTCATTATGATATAATTTTACACTATGTTTTCAGAGGCATAAGTACCTGCAGGTGCAAGGGGGCAGTGGAGAACTGGGGCCCCTTTCATCTTTAGGTGATAAGCATATATGGTTCCTGCACTCTTCTGCTCTGAGAAGGAGCCTGCATAGTTCAAATATCAAAGGGCCAGTGCTCTGTTCTGTTCAGAGGAGGTCATTCTGAGCCTCACTTGTGTCTAAAGAGTAACAATGGATATTAAGAAAATAAAGATAAATATATGTATGTAGGTGGGCAAAAGAAAGATAGTGGCATAAACCAAGTCCCAGCTGAAAAGGCTTTACAGCCCTAATTTCTCCTTTCCTACTCATCACCCTGGCCACAGGCTGCGTCCCACAGTTGCAGAGCGGCAGTTACACAACAAGAACCACAAAAGGTGACAACAGAGTGGCAGTGTTGTGCTGGCTGGGGTGTCCACATGTGGTGACACGGAGCACCCGCTCTGCATGGTTTCGCACCAGATACTTGTGTTTTGGGAAAGAGCAGGGGGAGGGAAGGGAGATGCAACCGTATGTTTTCTGTGTTAACGTGTACCACTCAAAAGATATAAGGGACGCTGGGCAGGAGTTGAGATTGCATCCACATCATTCAGCGCGTCAAACTATTTCTGTGAAAAGGGCATTTTGGACTCTGTTGTCCAGAAGTCAGGCATCCACAGGCCTTGTTTGAGAGCTCTGCAGATCTCATTTTGAATGTGTTTGTTTTAAATAAAGTGAATAAATTCCTATATTTAACAGCTGACTAGGCCCTCTGTTTGCCATGTACTTATTCATATGCCTAATTATATTCCAGTGATTACTTCCTTTACAATTATTGGAAGTACTCGTGTAATAAAGTTAGCATATGTGCATCTTCAAGAGTAGGGCTTAAATATCACTAAATTGTTTGTTTCTCTTCCCAACTGTCCCCTCATTATTCAAGCTAAATAATATGAAAGAGTAGAAAAAAAATAAAGTAGTCAAGAAATTAAGCTTTATAACAAGAATCACACCAGTTACTGCTTTATAGAGCAGGAAAAGAAAAGGGGGGTGGGGCAGGAGGAGAAACTTAGCTGCTGATCCAAAAACCTATAACTGCAGTGCTGTCGCTGCCAGTGTTTCATTCTTTCCAAATGTGCCTTTTCTGATTTTGACAAATGCAAATCTTGAAACAGGTTTTAGAAAAACAGGGTGGTTGTATTTTCCCTTTAAAGAAAAGGGATGTTATTTTTTTAGAAGTTCTAGAACTGCAGTTTTCAGAAAAAATTATTTGCAGCAACTAGTGCAAAAAAAAAAAGGCTTTTTAAAGTACTTTCTGTTGTCTCTGTCCTAGCTCATCTTTCTTGTTATTCCTTAGAAACGTATAAGCATCCTCTCTGTTTAGATGCACTTTTATTTCCACTAGTAGTTTGTGGAAAAATCTTCATTTTTTCTACAGTTAAAAACTACATTTCTGAGCTACAGATTTGAAAATAAAGTTATTTTGTATACCTTTGAACAATGAACTTCCATTCTGCATAATGTATTTTTGAGTGCTCTAAAGTTTAAAAGGGTCAAATGTGCAGTGGGTGGAAAAGCAGTAAGTTGCAAGTAAGCGGAACTGTGCTGCTTAAAGTACAGATTCATTCTGTTGGATGTAGTTTCTGAATGTTATGGATTATGATGAAATGCTGTGTTGGATATTATGGATTAGAATGAGAAGTATGTTGACTAGATAACAACACAGTGGAACTTCAATGGGTAAGTGCCATCCTTTTTGGAGCAAGAGAAATACCTGTCTAGTCTTAGAAAAAGCACAGAGCCCTATCTACTTCTGTAGAGATTAACAATCTGTGCTGAGAACGCCCTTCTGTTGTCATGACAGAGGTGGATCCATTGGAAGGTTATTGCTCAACCTGCAGTCATCTACACAGTTTGTAAGTATAATATGGAACTGCCAAGAATTTTATAGCTATGAATGTGCATTCACATAAATAACACCTGAGGTTATGTGTCTCTAATGAAGGCATGTGGAGACAAGGCACACAAATATTTAGGTGTTGGCTTACTGTAGTCATGCAGCTTCTTTAACATGAAAGAGACACATGTCTTTTCATAAAATATTTTAGAAGTGCTTTTCTTCTGAGGTGCTGTGTGAGTAAGAAGAAGACCAAGTAAGTGCACAGGGGTAGCCCAAGTGCTCATCGTGAAATAGGAGATAAGAAGACAGTAGAGCTGAGCTATGAAAAACTATGGAGAATTCAGAAAACTTGGTGTTGCTTGAAAAATGACTCCTTTTTACTGATGTCGTTGCTGGAAGATGAGCAGGGGCCTGAGGAAATTAGAGATTTTCATGGATTCCTGCTTTCTAAGAGGATTTCAATGCTGCCAGTTGAATTGTAACAAGGAGGCAGTTGCTACCAGCAGCCTGCTTCAAAAGAGTAGGTGCATTTGGCATTATTTACACTAGGGAGACCTACAGCCTGGCTGGTAATGTGGGGGGTGAGGGGAGGAGGAGGTATTTGTAACCTTCTGAAGGGCAGACATGATGACTTCTGGGTTCATGATGCTTCTTTAGTTCCTGAGGTCATGACTTGATAAGGCTGGGGATGAGGAAGAGATAGCAGCCGGCCGTTTTTGAGCTCTGGTTTGGCAATTACACATGTTTCAACAGCACCTAAGTGCATAATTATGAGCATGGAAGTAAAGATTCTCTGTGTGTGTATTCATCCTGTTTGCACAGTGCATCATCAGTTGATTAAGTATTTTCTTAATTGTGAGTTTTATATGGATTTACTGTTCTTGACATTCTAAGGAGGGCATGTATGAAATTGCTGAACTCCCCCAAAATGGACTTTTAACTGTCATTTATCATCATGGTACCAGAGGAATAAAGGGGAGCACATTTGAGAACAGTTTAAAATAGGGTGCTTGGGAGAATTATAGAAACTAATCTGACTCCTAAGCCAGGAACATGATAGGAATTGTAATGAGAACAGTATTAGCAGATACATGGAAAATACGGAGTTTGCAAAGGGACATCATGCCTCTTGGAATTCTTTCAAGCAGGCAATGAATCTATAGATAAAAAGATGAGTCAGTTGTCGCAACCTCCTTGGATTTTTCAAGTTGCTTTGAGCCCTTGAGAACTTAAACTGGTATGCAGTAAAGAGAAGATCCTTTTGTAGACTGAGAGCTGACTGAAGAAAAGGAAGAAAATGGGAGGAATACATATTTTCCACAGAGAGAGATCCCAGAGGGATGTATGCTGTTTGCCATGTTTAAAGACATAAGAAGGGATGTGAGTATTAGGGAGATAGCGTTTGCTGCCTCTATAAAATTATTTGCGGGTCAAAACTAAGGCTGGCTCTAAATAAAAGCTTTGCTATGTAAATGACTGAGAAATAAAATAGCAAGACTAAGGTCCGTATTGTACAAAGCAATATGCTTGAATTAAAAAATGGACTCTGAATTAATTTGTTCCATTCAGGATCTTGGTCTTCCTGTGGTAAGTTTGCTGTCATCTCAGTGTTTAGTAGCAGTCAAAAACGGAGTTAGAAAATTAGGAATTATGAATAGAATACCGTAAGAAACAGAGCATATAATTATGCTACTGCTGTAAGTCCATGTCTTTGCTGCATCTTGAATGTTGTGTGGTGTTCTGACAATTCTGTGTCAAAAGGCATATAGTGAAATGATAAAAGTACAAAGAATGCCCAAAGTGTTTAGAAACGTATAATGATTTCTATTTGAGGTATGAATTGGACAAAGAGTCTTCTGTGTGAAAACAGATGATTGATGTGGGGTATGGCAGAAGTTTATAAAATCATGAATAAGATGACTAAGGAATGTTCATTCACTTATGATCATATAGTACAGTGAGCACACAGTGAAGTTATTGGGCAGGGGAGTTTGAAGTAGAAAGCCCTTTTTCCACACAGCGCACAATTTAATTGCATATCTTATTTCCACAGTTGCTGTAGAGGCCAATAGTACAATTATAAATATAAATTAAGTGATATAAATTAGAAACTGTCAATAAATACAGTGGTCTGAATGAATCCATGGACAAACGAAGTCTGTAATCTGCAGAGTACCAGCAGGAAAGAGTAAGAGAAGGGGTGCTCTATTACACACTCTTTCAGGTGACTACTACTGACAATGGTTAGGCAGGCTGTTGAGCTAGCTGAACTTTATTCTGAGTCAGTATGTCTGTTATTTAATAAAATTAAAATTCCAATTTTATAATTATAATTGTTGTGGAAGGAGGGGAGTTGCAGTAGCTGAAACTCTGCCAGGGTCCTATTGAGACTTTTCCTCAGTATTGGTCTATTAAGAAAAGTGGATATTTGCCCTGTCCCTTCAATAAATCGCAGCTTGAACTTTGAACTTCACAGATTTCAAGATTTGGAGAAGGCAGAGAGTCCACCTGTGAGTCCCTAAAATATCACGGTGCCTCCTGCCATTGCACCTCTGGAGCTGTGTTGCCAATGAAGCTATGTAATGAGACATTCCCAGGTGTGGCTACCTCTTGAACGCCTCCATGCTGAGAAAATCCCTGCAGAAAGCGATTTGTGGTAAAGGTAATGCAGTCTCTCTCTTTTTGGGGTTAATCAAGAAACCTTCTCTTAGTTTCTTCACAGGCCATGCCCCCTCTTTCTCAATGGATCTTGATCTTTGGGATAAAAATAAAGAATGGTGCAGCAGATTGCTAACATCTTTCCTCTCTTGTGAATTGATTGTGGAGGATGTGTGTGGGCATATACTCTAGTCTTGATTTACTAATCACAGAAAAAAATAATACTGCAGCTTTGTTGAAACTTGTCTTGCAAGATACTAAAAGCTGCTTTTGACTTAATAATAATAATGAAAAAAGAAAGAAAGATCTGGCTAGATATTAACCTCATGCTAACCAGAGTAAAACATTCCTTGTACTGAGAACTGGAAATCTTGTGTTTCATGATGCCAGAATATTAAAGAGGCTTGATACTTAGATTTTTTAATTTTTATTTTTTCCCTGACTCAGGGCACCTTTCAAGTAAAAATTTATAGATGTGGTTATCTTAAAGTATTTTGTCCAGGAGGCTATTTGTTAGACTAAGATTTGTTAGATTTTTTTTTTTACTTTCTTCTCCCCCCCTGCCCCCAGCAAAGTGTCATTGCAAAAAATTATTCTTCTATTGCTATTACAAATGATTAGGAAGAAATCAAATGCCTTTTCAAAGGAGTGTTGCGCTTGTTCTACAACGGAGTCTTAGTAGAGATGTTTATTTCTGTTGAATGTGTTCATATTCAGTTTTATGTCCTGCTGATACAACTCTTCACTTATGCTGGTCTGACAAAATAATGCTTCCAGTCTTCAGGTGTTTCTGCTGCGTTACCTCGATGTTGTTATATCACTGTATTATTACAATGATATTGCAAACAGCTCTCCAGCAACTATTCCATAATGCCACTGACATAGCCCAGTCTGGTTATATTTTGGAGCTCTGGAGCTCTGAGTCACAATGTTTGGACTTTGGCTTTTATATACTTTGAAATACAGTTTGGTAATAAAAGTAATAAAAATTACTTTTTATATAGTTTGAAAATACTTCTCTTGCAAGCGCCCTGTTATGAGCATTACAGTGTGGATCTATGCAAGGCCAAGGTATACACATTCTGCAGGAATAACGATTATTCAGATGTTCCAGAAAGGATGAGGAAATGTTGGATAAAGAAAAATCTCAGGAAATGCAGCAAGACCTGTGGCAGCCTTGTCAGAGCTTCTGTTTCTCTGCAGAGCGCAGTCCCATACTGTCTGAGGCACACCAGCAACATTCAGCTGACAGTGTGTTCCCACGCCCCATAGGAAAAGGCACTTTGACCAGCAAAGCAAGGAAAAGCTTCTGAGGGATTCACAGCGGGCAGGTGTGTGGTAGGGTGGAGATACTTAACATACCTTCATGACCTAGCTTGGGGTACTGGAATGCAGGCTCACTGTGGCATCTGTAAAGATGTGTATACGTATTGCCATGGTTGGACCGTTTTTAGGTACCCAGGTTATTTCAATACATTGTGTGATGTTATCCACAAAAGATTAAAGAACTCAGGTACTTTACAAATCAAGCATGTGTTAAAATAACTCTCCCAGTGGACTGTGGCATGCTGCTTTCTGTTCTCCTTTGCACCTCAAATAGCAACAGACTACATGTAGATAGGAAGCAGGACACTGTAGTTGAAAGTAGCAGATCACCTTATGATTATGTACGTGTAGCAAGAATTGCAGAATAACAGAATGAATACACTGAACCTATGCAGCATTCCCCATCACAAACTTTAGTAAAAACCTGCTGTTCAAATTGAAGTAAATCACAAATATGTCTTCTATTACAATGAAAACAAAATTGAAATAAGGCTATGCGCCCAGCAATACTAAGCATGTACAACAAATTTATCAAGTAGAACTGCTGCTAAGCAATGTGGCAATTTGATACTAAGACTACATAATGCTGTAGGACTGTTATTTCAAATGTACTTCAAATTTTATTATCTACAATAGAGTATTTTTATGTTTCTACTTCACCACAATGTTTTGGCTTCTAGACAGGGCCAGTCAGTCTATTACCTACACATCTAGGAAGCCTTCTTAATTGACTTAAATATTAATTCCTGTGCTTTATCCATACTTGTGCTTCCGCATGCAGGCTATGGTTAATGGTTATGCGTATCTGCAAATTGACTACCTCCTGTAATAGCTTCTTTTTCTGACACCAAACAGATTGTTGAGTGATGCAAACTTTCCCCATAAGATTGATACCCTGATTCTTCCCTCTCAAAGCAGCTGTCATTTTGGCATCCTGAGGCTGAAATAAACTTGGCATACAGCCTCAGGAACACAGGATCCAAAGGGCTTGCAGTCACTGCTGACAGGCACAGGCTTGTACCATGACCTGATCCTACTCTGTGGTGATTGCCCTGCAATGTACAGTTGGTCAGCAAGTGCTTGTAACATCTGTTGATTGTTGTTTATTGTCTGCAGGACATTCATCTGCTCAGATTTATTTTCTAGCTGCTGCACACCTGGCGGATCTGGTAGTTGTGTTTCCACAAATACAGACAAATCTCCCAACGATGGTCAGTCAGCTCTAGGGGTGACAGTAAAGGGCTTGAAAACTGGCATGTTGAAGGTTGGAGTGGAACAGAGAGAATGCCTGGAGTCTTTAAATATTATGTGAAAATGAAGTGATGAAGTGGAACAGAAGGAATTTTTTGACACTGAACACTTATTCTCTGATAAGTACAGCTGCAACCCACACTGTACTGCAAAAATTCCCAGAGATGGAGAGTCAGAAAGTGTCATCAGGGACATTAGTGCTTACCTACAATGAAGCATGCTTTTTACTAACACAGCGTGTTACTCAAAGGATGGGGACTGTCAGCCAAGTATGCATATGTTCTGGTATCCCAGCTCAGCAGCTGATAGCTGTGCAGAAGCGAACTTGTGAATTTTCAGGTTTAGACGGGGCTTTTATAACAAGGCAGAGGAGGAGAAAGAATCCAGAAACCGGATCTGACTGTGGATTCTGCTGCAGCTTTCCTCTGTGATACTGGGGCACTCTCTTGCCCTTAAATAGACCATCAATCTTTTCCCCTTGGAAATGGAGATTATATACTGCTGTACCTCACAGGGGAAGAATGAAAAAGCTTTGAGATAGTCCTTTATGTTCTGCATGGAAAACACATAATTACTGTAGAATAACTGCATTTTATTTGATTAATGTTAAGAACAGATTCACAGTAAAATGGGTCAGTGTACCTTTATTTGCACTCAAGAAGCAAATAATCATGCCTTGATCTAACTGCCAATTAGGTTGCTGAATTGCTTAAAAGTGGACCTTGATCCTTGGAGATGCTGATTGACTTCAGAAAAAGTTGAGTAATAGGAACTGATGCATGCATTTCACTCAATGTTGTCAGAAATTCACAGACGTTTACTTGCCTGTATGCTGGAAAACATACTATTTGTCTGGTATGTACTGAAAACACACACCCACAAGTAAAGAAAGCAATATATGTGTGCCATGCAAGAAATGATAGGAAAGGTACAGCCTTAGTGAAAACTGAGAACACCTCTCCCTGACTGTATCATCTTACCTTCCTCAGTTGTTCATGTTCCCAGATGTATGGAATGAGTTTGGATAGGTTTGGGGTGTTCTCTTTGAGACTGCTGGTGTGAGACACACGTAAATAAACAAGGCAGAGAACTCCCAGCACACCCACACAGGGACTGTTAATTGCAGTTGAAGAAAATATACGTGGTTGTTATAATGTGTATTTTAGAATAGTTCCTCTTATCACATAAAATAAGACTGGGCTTGTTTAAATGTGAATACCATATGAAAGTTCAAAACCTGATTTTTAGAACTCTCAGAAAGAAAATTTCTCCTGACAGAATTAATCTGGAGAGAATGACCAAGCAGTGATGGTCAGAAAATAAACATTAGAGAAGTTACAGTGTATAGAAATGTGGAAATGTGTTTGTGCCATAAATCTTTTACCAGTTTATGATGTTATTGGAATAATTGTTTAAAACTCAGTGCCTTGTGCCTTGTAGGCAATCAAGATTTAAGTCATTTTGCCTTTTCCTAGGAAGGGCACTTGAAATTTAGATGTATAGAAAGATGGGGAAAAAAGAGTGAGAAAACTGAATACACAATGAATACAAAATTCAAAACTGCATTTGAAACCTTTCCAATACAATATAAAAATTTGCACTTTCATAATTAATGACCTTTCCTTCCTTGCCCCAGACTTTAGTTGTTTGCAACAAATGAACTAAAGAACAAATCACTTGAAGTCAGCGAAGCCAACACAGCAGCTTCCATAAAACCCTTTGCCAAACTGATTAGATTTGCAATTCACTCACTAAGCCTGCCTGGTCATGGCAGCATCATGCAATGAATCTTTTCATTGAATAAAACTGGAATTGCAGAGGAACTAATTTTTTTGTATGAATACTTCTGTAGTGCTTGTTTAAACGTGAAATTGTTCCTGATTAACTCATGTGTGAGCAGTCTTATTCTGGAATAATAATAATTAAAAAATCTTCTTCCTGTTAAGCTTAATGTAGTTGTTTAATAATTAAACAGAAGCAGTTAGTTGGAAAATACTGCATATGTAGACAATCCTCAGTCTTTTTCGTTTGGTGGATGTAAATGGTTAGTGGTTGGATAAGGAAGTATTAGGTATTTTTAAAAATTGTTCCTTAGATAACAGATTTTCTTAATTTGTTGATTTTCTTGACGTGCTGGACTAAATGAGAAAGTGAAAGTATCTGATAGTTTTTGCATGTAAAATAGCAGTACAGGTAGACTGGCATGAAGGTAGATGAATCCTTTGTTTCTGTGTAATAACTTATGAAGCTCCAGAAACTAAAGGTTGCGTTGCTCAGCAGAGAGGTTACGAGAACTACAGTGTGTCCTCAGCTTCCACGTAACTGCTGTTCGCATCCAGGCAAAGCAGGGAGAGAGAACAACCTGATTTTCATTCAGACAGTAGCTCAAATCCTGAGCAGACTGACCCTTTACAGACTTTATTTAGGATTTTTTTTTTTACAGCCTTTGCATAATTAACATTTTCATCACTGTTAATGAGCACATTAGCAAGTGAGATTTGATATAACAAAAGATTGGATTTGTTCATTATGGATTGATTTAAAAGACTAAGATTAATTAAAACTATATATTGTCCAGAAAAGAAACATTTTTAAAATGGTGATCCAAACCAAGTTAAAAAGATGACTGTGGTGCTCAGTTCTACCTTGCCCAATTTGTTCTTTAGAAATCAGGATGTTAATCTAAAGAGAAAAGTGAATACATTTGTTAGATTTATTTTTATTTTAAAAAGAAAAGAGAAAAGACTTCTATTAGCAAAGAAAAAGTAAAGAAAGTAGAGGAAGCATCCTTCTGAGGCTGCTAGCTTTAGACCTTAACCAGAGAAGCAGCCTCTGCTGGTTTTTCTGCAGTGGTCTGAAAGCCATGTTTAAACATGTCTTGAACGCAGGTCCTGTTGAATCAGAGGCAGACACAGTTTGGTTGGCACATGTGAATGAGGTGGCTGTAGTACCAAAATTGTGAAATTATTATAGACAGTGACTATCAAAAAACTTAAATCTATTAAAAAAAAAAAAAAGTCAGACTTCTTTGCATGGTTCTTGTCAATTGCTGGAAACCTCTGTGCAAACTGACTGGGCTTTACCTTGTCCATGGCAGCTGAGCAGCCAGCTGGCTGCCCTCACAGCTGGGGCTGATCCAGGACCTGATGGGGGGAGCAGGTGTAACAAGTGTGGTAATGACCAAGCAGCTGCTTCCACTAGTTTGCTGCAAGGGGAGTTGGGGGTCTCAGCTATGCTGTGCTGATACAATAAGCTAGATGGTGACCTAGAGACCAGATTCCTCAAGTGACTGTAATTCCTGGTCTTGTGCTTTGCTCTGTCCCAGGGCCAGACTCTGTCCCAGGGCCAGAGCATGTCCTGTGTGTCCAGCACCCAGTGCAGCTCTTGGAGGTAAGTGCTATCAAGGTTGTGTGGAGTTGTGCTTTGGGTCATGGCCAAAGACTTTTTAGTCAGAGTCTGTGTGCGCTAGGAGAACAAAAGTGTTTTGTCCTGAACAATTATTATTTTTGGCTCTTGATGGAGTTAAAATGTGTCCCATGAAGGTCCATCTTGCTTCCTGAGTTCCTGGGGAGAATCTCCAGGGAGATGCTATGAATATCTTGCTTGTAAACCTTCTCTCTTCCCTCCCTGCTCCCTGCCAGCACCTACCCAAGAAATACCTTGCTTATTTTTTAAATCTCCTCTGCTGGCCTATGAGCAATGGTTGGCTGCTTTGGCCCAAATTGGCTGGAAGATGCATATATAGGCAGTCATTGAGGGAGACTTGGCTAGAATTGCCCAAAAGTTTGCATCTGGTATCGGGTTATGTCTCTCTGCCCTGGTGAACAATGGTACAAGACAAGCAAGGCTGCATGTGCAGAACAGTGTTGTAGATCAAAGAGCATGCATGGTATAGATGGGTCTGGGACGCAGTCGGTGCTACAAGTTTCATCTGTGGTGATTTTAAGAGATTTGGGGATATATATGTCTGGCTGAGAGCGCCACAAAATGGGGCTGCAAAGGGGCCTATGATGTGTATAATAATGTTTAAGCTTAGGCTGCCCTTACTGGGGGGGGGGGAATCTTATGTAGTGGTGTATGTAACTAGTGAATTAGAATACAGGCATACATTCAAAATGACTGCAGTTTTATGCCTTAGTTATCAGTAATTTTGAAGGAACATCCTTAATTCCTTCCACAGCAATCCAAACTATGGGTGTTTAGTTCCCATTTGTCACCAGCATTTCTCTGATCTCTGCCTAGCTACGCTCATAAAGTGCCTCCAAGTATGTTTACAAAGATGTTTACTCTCCAAACAGTTCAGGCTGGTCATTCTGAAACTACTTAAGGAATGTACCTGACAACTTGGGTGGAAAAATATTTGCTTGATGCAAAAGACTTGAAGAACTGCTATATAACACTGGTCACAGTGTTTGCCAAAATTCTGAGTCTGGACTGAAATATTTCTTTCAACTCATATTTTTATTTGTGTAATACTTTGTATATTATATAGAAACATTAAGTTAAAGCCATGACACTAAATATTAAAAACTCAGACTTAAAGACTTTAAACCTGGAATATCACGTCAAATTCTAAACGACTTGTCTACAGAGGTAAAATATTTTTACTTTGCAAGCCAGTAAAGAATGGCAGAATGATGTCTATAGTTGTTTTGGACATCAAAGAGAAAAAGAAAAGCTATAAGAACATAGCAACATCTTCATCTGGAACTGTAGTTAATCTGATTATTTAAATATAGCAACAAGTAAAAAAGCTGCATCTTAGGAATCTTTCCAAAAAGATAGAGATTGAGATGTTCTTCATTCAGTTATAAATTGTATAAATATGACGAGTGTCAGTTCTGTATAATTCGGAATACCAAGTGTGTAAATACAACTGTTTTAACGTTCTGGTTTCTAGACTGTTCAGAGCAAAACATCTTGCTTACACGGTATTGAGCAGTTTGTCTTCCTTATCTCTGTAAGCACCTTTGTCTCCTGTGCTGCTGTTTGCTAGTCCTAATGTCATTGTTAACAGAGCACCAAGAACAGCCATAAAGGATATACTAGGAAAAATAGCCTGATAGCCCAGCTGCATAACAATTCAACTGTTATTGTAGCTGTTGAGATGCATCTGTTCAATAAATGTAAGTAATTTGGAGAACATGCAGTTCTAAAAATGGTATGGGTATTGCATTCAGGAGAAACCATCCAGAATCTACTAGATCCAGGCTACTAACACTTAAAACTAGTTTATGTTTCTGAACTGAAACAACTGTATAGCTTTAGAACTTGCATGGTGAACCAAACCCTTTTGGCCTGTATAATTTTTTCATCTGGAGTTACATCAATTATAAAATCAAGCCCTTTTTTTTAATGAAATGGGAAGGGGATGTTTACGTATTTTGGCTTTTCAGGACCATTTGATGTGTTGCATTAGAGCTGCACAGCTGAGTACCCACAAGTTCTATATTTCTTTGCGTAGTATGTTTTGTTCATATAAATGATAAAAGTTCAGAAATGTAAAGCATTGTGCCTTGCCTTCCTTCTAGGGAAAGCCTAAAATGTCTTGCCAAGCTCTAGCTTTTCCATCCCACCTCTTCTGTTTTCCAGAAATTATTTTTTTTCCTTTGTAATTAACTACAAGAGTTGTACGGAGGAGGAAAGTATTACTGGCACTAAGGCTTGCTCAATATGTAAACACAGCAGGCAAACACCTTGTAGCCCTTTGGCTGAGTATCAACACATCATTAATAAGCAGACAGCTTGAAAACTCGGCCATAGCAGAGCATTTGTGACAAAAAAGAGAGACAGCTTTGATCTGGCCATTGCCTTTCTTAGAATCGCCCCGTTATTATGCATAGCAGAGTGCTCACGTTTAATTGGTCATCATACCTAATCTTTATACAGGGATGGTACAAAAGAGGAATTCCTGGAGTATGTGTTAGTTATAGATAACCCACAGCATGTTTGTTTTGGAGGAAGAGCAAAGGAAGGAAACTGACAATTTTTTTTAAGACTTTTTTTTTTTTCTCTCATCTAGAGCAAATGAAAATAGTACAAAATGATGGGAGACCAACCAACCTAACTGCTCCACCCTGTATATGGTCTATTTTTGTTGTTCCTGCTGTGGTCACTTGAGACAGGTTTTAATATAACTATGTCTTGGAATGCTTGTTACTGCATCTGGAGATGAGAAAACTCTGTCTCCCCTCAGCAGCCTCTGTGGATAACAACAAACAGGTACAACGTGCCCAGGCAGCGCTGGTGGGAGGAAGGGAGGGAGAGGGAGAAGTCAGAAGAACCTGCATGCCAGTATCATTCAGATGGCTCTGGATGAAAGTATTTCTGTGACTCCTTACACAAGTTATTGAGTACAAGCATTACTTAAAAAGTAACTATAGTTACTATAAGAGTATTATGAGCATGCAAGTTTAAATGGTCCCAAAGGGCAAACTGCTAAGACTTTGGTACAGACCTCAACGCTATTTTAAAAGACTTGTTTTCAAATCTTTACTAATTACTGTGAAATACGTGGATTGTAGTAAGCCTGCTTTCTTGTAATTAGTCTGGGACCCTTCCCTTTTATGGTCCTTTAGTGAAACCGTAGGGCAGCGTTTATGCCAGTATAGTTTTCTGCCATGGCAGTGACTGTGAAGTGATTGAACACTGGATTAAGACTTTGAATGAGTTGGGCATGAAGAGCAAGCAGGGAAGGACTCTGCTAGCAATAAATGTCTGGGAGCCTAATTTAACAAAATGTTTTGTTTCCACATTAGATGCACATTTCTGGTGTGCTTTCTCTTCTCTTTTGATCGAGGGATTTTTGGACTTGAGCCAAAGACATGTCTATACATGGAGTTATCCTAGAATAATTACTCTGGAAAAAGTAGCCTGGATTAACTCCATAGGAGCAGAGTATTGTTCCAGAATAAGTTATCTGGAGTATCAACACATTTGAGTGCTCTGTCTCCATTGCTCTTTTCTCACTTTTTCTGGAATCTCTTGTGCGAGAAGAGAAGCTTCTCTCTTTGTGTATTGGATATTGGTAGAAAAGAAGAACAGAGTATTGTCACACTGCTTGGCACTCATGAGCTTTTAAAACCTTGCATCCACTTCCCTAAACCGGAGCACTGAACCAAGACTCTGTTACGAACAGACTGAAACCTCTCTCTCTCGGGTGGATGAAGTGCGTTAAGGTATGCTTGCAAATACCCTTTTGGAGTTACGGGTGAAAGTATGAGATACAATGATCTGGGATCCAAACCCACATATTGTTTTCAAACAATTAACAGGTAGGGGTAAGAAATTCTCAGATCTGTTCAGAGATACGAGGTGCTGGAGGAAAGAGGTTTAAAGATGACTTGCATATAGTCTTGAGTCTCTGTCCTCATGTGCTGTCTGAAGAGTCTGGAAAACAGATACATATGCACTGATTTTTTTTTCCCTTCCTTTTTCTCCTGGCTGTGTTGTTTGGGGAATACGGACGGAATACGAGAAGCACCTGTGTACTGGGGTCCTGCGGTCCGTAGCTCTGTTGCAACCTTAGAGCATTTCAGAAAGGTGTTATGTACCTTGGTGTGCCGCCGAGCACCACCCCGAGCTCTTACCGTGCCCCGCGGGGGGGTCTCTGCCCTTCCTACCGCCGGTGCCCGCGGCCCGGCCCTCCCCTACGGCCGTGACCCGCCCGCCGGCGCGGCTTTCTTTTCGCTTGTGAAGAGCAGACAGCCGGGGCTGGGGGCGCGGGAGGCGGGGTCCCGCTGCGGGCCCCGGGGGGCGGCCGGCCGGCTCCCCGCGGGCTGGCGGCGCCCTGGGCTGCCCTTCCCGGGGAAGGGGGCCAGGCCCCGAGGGACATTTCGTGCCGCGCCGTGCCCGCCGCCCCTGCGGCGGGGGCGCGGGGCTCCTCGGCGGGGAGCGGCCGCTCGGGGGCCGGGCAGCCCGCGGCGGCGGAGGGCGGGGCGGGGCGGGCTCCGTCACGGCGCGCGGAGCCGGCGGGGCACAACGGGCGCCCTCAGCGCGGGGAGCGGCGGCGGCGGCGCTCGGCAGCAGGTTCCCGTGGCCGGCAGGAGCAGATGGCGGCCGCGCTCCTCTTCTACCTGCCCCTCCTGCCGGGGCTGGCCGGCGCCTTCAACCTGGACGCGGACAACGTGATCAGCCGGCGCGGGGAGCCGGGCAGCCTCTTCGGCTTCTCCCTGGCCATGCACTGGCAGCTGCAGCCGCAGGAGAAACGGCTGTAAGTGCTCCCGCGCCCCGCCCGGCCCCTTCCCGGGCCGCCCGCGGGGACTCTCCTCCCTTCCAGCGCCGGGAAACTTCCTCTGGCGGCGGGCCGGGCCCGCCAGCCCCCACCTGGTGGCCGGCCGCCCGCTGGCGACGGGGAGCGGAGCGGGGCCGGGCGACGGGGCGCCCCGCGGGGAGGGGGCCGAGGGGAGCCCCCGCCAAGGGACGGGGCGGCACCTGCCGCGGCCCGTGGGGTGCTGCGGCGCCGCAGGCCGCCCGGCGGCAGCGTGCGCCCGGGCGGAGCGGCGGGGACGTGCCGGGGAGCGAGGTGCCGCCCCGCCCTTCCCGGTGGCCTGCGGGGAGCTGGGGCGAGAAGGGGGGAAGCGAGCAACAGCCCCCGCTGGGAAACCTTCCCGCCTCAGCCGCGACAGCGGTCTCCTGCGGGGGCCCCCCCGGCGGTGTCCCGCGGCGGCTGTGGCTGTGTCCGCGGGGCCCGGCCGGAGCGGGGCGCCGGGAGGCTGGAGCCCGCGGCGGGCTCCCGGGCCAGCGCCGACCTGCTCCGCCGGTGCCCGGGGCTGCGGGTGCCTGTCCGGGCTCTCGAGTTTGTTCTTACGGGTGCCCGGCCTCGGGTAACGGAGGGGCTGCTGTTCAAGACGGAACCTGCCCGGGAGTGCAGGTGGGAGGTGGTACGAGGAAGTCAGGAAGAATAAATCAATGTTGGTGGCGTATGGGTGAAAGCTAGGAACTTCTTTTGGGCAATTCAGAAAGCAAAGTAAGGCTCCTTTGCCTCTTCGTGACCTTATCTGAGCAGTGCCTGACCCCACCCTATCCAGTAGCGCTGGATGGAGTGTGTCTTGTATAAGGTATTGTTATTAAATAAATGTCCCTTCCCCAAATACTTAGCTTTAATTCAAGGGAAGACAAGCCCATGATCCATATAGAGTTAATGGGAGAAGGAAGCTGGAAAGAAATCGTATCCTTCATAAATAAGTTAAGATAGTTACTTAAAAGTTCTGTGGGCCCATTTTGCTCACGCTTGCGTTCTGTGTGATTTCATAAAAATTACAGTGTGTAAAGGAATATAAATCACAAATACCCACATTCCGTCTTCCATCTAGTAGACAAAATGACTCATGGTATCCTGAAGAATGAAATAGAAATCTGTGAGCTCCTTTTCAGAGTCCTTTATCTTAATTCTTGGCAGGATTACTCTTGCATTGATCTCGGTTCTACTAAGAAAGCAGTGCCTGAAGCTTGTTAGTTTCCTGTTCTATTGTCAGTACTGGTAGAATGAGTGTGTCACAATATGCAGAGACAGAAAGCCAATTACTGAGAAGTCAGTAGAAACACAAGAGCGGTCACAGTATTCAAGCTAGCCTGTAATATTTGGCTGAAATTCTTCAGAGATTATTAGCATGAAAGTTCTGTATTGTATGTATAGTAAGTGCTTCCTCAGGCAATCCAAATCTGGGGACAGAGCAGAGCCAGATGCTATCTGCCTTGACATGGCTTTCTGAATCCGGGCTTTCATGAGAAGCAAGGGTTTCTAATAGAGACAAAACCAGACTAGAGAAACGGCAGTTTATGGCGATGGGCAGTTCTGAGTATGAGATGTCTTGGCTATCTCTAAAATCTGTTCATGAGTTTTAGCATAAAGAATTTGAGTGCTACTCTGGGTAGCTGCTGGGTAGTACTCTTGATGAAATGAAACCTGTTACATCACACAGGCATGTTATAGTCGCTTTGAGCATCATTTTTATGTCTGTAAGAATAGCGGTATGTGGCTGTAAGAGAACAAGACATTAAATATGCTAAACTGTAACTGTCTTTCGTAGGGACAGAGGTGTGTTTAGCTTGCTTTGTGTAAGTTCTGTCTCATGAAACAGATGGGCGTTTTGGTGGGGAAACCGGAATTGAAGCCTCCCTGTTAGGCTGTGTATTTATATCAGATAAAAATGAGCAACACTGAACTAATACCGAACGATTCGTGTGGCCTCTTCCACGGAAACCACATGCAGTTTCTAAATAGCTTGACTCTTTATAGGTGGAACAAATGGTGTCTGCTGTCCAGATACTCGTTGAAGGTGGAAAGTTATGGGAATGGAGGTCAGACTGAGGTCTCCTACTGAGAAGCAAGTATGTCCAAGGCCTGTATGCTGCCCATTATCTGTAACAGCACGAATTTTAGTAGTTTGTTCTCAGGGGTGCAATGCCTCTGCATTCCCAACTGCATTTTGGTCTGTGTCTTACCTCTACTTGTGCTGGTTTTGGCTGGGATAGAGTTAATTTTCTTTATAGTAGCTAGTATGGGGCTATGTTTTGGATTTGTGCTGAAAACAATGTTGATAACACAGGGATGTTTTAGTTGTTGCTAAGTAGAGCTTATACTAAGTCAAGGACTTTTCAGCTTCCCATGCTCTGCCAGGTGCACAAGAAGCTGGGAGGGGACACAGCCAAGACAGCTGACCCAAACTGGCCAAAGGGCTATTCCATGCCATATGGCCTCATGCTCAGCACGTAAAGCTGGGGAAGAAGAAGGAAGGGGGGACGTTCGGAGTGATGGCGTTTGTCTTCCCAAGTAACCGTTACACGTGATGGAGCCCTGCTTTCCTGGAGATGGCTGAACACCTGCCTGCCCATGGGAAGCAGTGAATGAATTCCTTGTTTTGCTTTGCTTGCATGTGCGGCTTTTGCTTTACCTATTGAACTGTCTGTATCTCAACCCACAAGTTTTCTCACTTTTGATTCTCTCCCCCATCCCACCAGGGGGGAGGGTGAGCGAGTGGCTCTGTGGTACTTAACTGCCGAGTGGGGCTAAACCACAACACTACTGCAAAAGTGGTTTTACGTGCAGCTATGTCTTATTTTACCTCTTCTTCTCGAATGGATGCTAACTTCAAAGCTCAGTTACAGTTTGAGTGTGAACACTGTTAAGTAGTTGCCAAAAATACACAAAATCCATTTCATCATTGAAACTTCATTAAAAGTGACACTTGGGTTCTCATCTGGCAGGGACCCCCATTCCAAAAAAACCTGCCAACCCGAGCACCTCCCTGCCCCTCCAATTTTACAAAATTAGAAACGCGTCGCAACAGACTTGCAAGATCAGTCAATCTTTGGAAAAACAAGCAAATGAGAGAAGGTGAAATACATGAATTCTATTCAAGCACTGTTTTAGTCTGTGGCTTGGAGCAAGGCTTGGTAAAACAAACTAAAGGATGTGCAATTTTTCTCTTGCCTCACTTAAGTGAAATGGTTCCTTCTTCCTCAATGCCAGATAATTCAGTATTAAATGTTATGAAAATCCTCTGTAAAGATGAGGGTGGAGAATGTCTAGGAAGTGTGACAAATGAAAGGTACGGCTGAAATAGCCTTTAATGAGACATGGTATTTGCTTTTGTTCACCTTTTTTCTTAGTCACAGGTTACTATGGATTATATATTAGCTTTGAATGGCAATCTTTTCATTTATTAGTGTTAGCTACTAGTGCCGTGTTTGCTAATGAGGACTTACTTAACTCCCAACAGTATGGGTGGATGACCGGTCAAGAGCTGCTTTGACTTTAGCTGTAAATGGTACTGAGTATAAGGCTACGGACTAGCAACAGGATTTTGGTTTTTGTGAATATGTTCGGATGAGAAAAGTCGGAAAGTTTGTCAGTTTGAGAGGAGAAAAACTTTATTAATTCACAGTGACTGAAAGTGGACTGCTAATAGCATGTGGGTGTGAAAGACAGCCAAATGCAATCTTAATGTGCATCAGGGGAGCATTAACATTGGAGGTACTAAGGGCAGCCTGCCTGGATTTCTGTGTACAGTTCTGATTCGTTATCAAGCACAGTGAACCAGGTAGCAGGAAAGGGCTAATGGAGCTCTAAGAGAGCTGGGCTTGTTGCCCTGTATAAGATTGTTCTGTTTTTAATCTGTCAATATGACGAAAATAAGGGAGTTCTGGTTCTGCGAGGGGGGTGGTGGCATAACAGCAGCGTGTTTTGTCTGCAAACTGGAGGAAGATTTGTAACTTGGAGGGGCCTGAGGCTCAGGGACAGCATAGCTATAGGAGTAATGTGGTTAAAGTGTAAGTAGTCTTGTGATGGAGAACGTGAGCGTATCTAGCATCTGTAAATGGGGACTACACTTGCTATGTATGTATTAGCTACTATATATTACAAATACGTTACTGTTATAATAAATATATTATTACTAGCGACTCAGTATATATATAGTGAGTGTAGTCACATATGTGTAATTTTATGATATAGAATATATATATATGTAAATGATATGTATGTATACGTACTCCATGTAAGATGTCCAGCAGGTCTGTTCCAGTCCTTTTTGGTTATAATTCACAATGATTTAAGCAAATATCTTGAATTAGAACACAAGCCCCAAGAATACCTAAATTTGTGTCTAACTTTACTTGCAAGTAATTGTTATATTTTCTGTAGAGGTATGGAGCTGAATTTATGTAGGCTTCTTATTACTGTTTAAGGCAAAAAAGGATGAGATTATAGTAATCAACATTCAAGATCTCATCAGCTGAAAAGCTGTGTGGTTGAAAGCTGTGGATAGGCACTTTATGTCAAGACTGTACTGACCATTAGCAGCTGTAAAATCCTAAAAATTGCAGTATCTTATTGAAATTTTTACTTGTGACAGGTTTTGCTGATACTGCGTATCTCTACTGTGAGCTGTTATACTGATACATAACAAAGTTGCTTGTGGTCAGCAGGGCTGCTGACATTGCTGTGCTGCTGCAGTGCATCCTCAGTGGCATTTAGCCAGTACTTCTGTGTTGACTGAGGGCTTGTGCTCATAGACACTTCGCTCCAGCAACAAAAGAGCTGGATTATGCTGGTCTGCAGTGGCAAATGACAATTTCTGCTTGCAGAGGTGGTATAGTGTAATTCAAGCTTCAGGTGGACTGAGTTAATAGCAGTGCATGTTTACATCTTCAGGATTTAAATGCTTTAATAATGCTGGTCTTTGGTGCTTCTGTCAATTAAAAAAAAAAGGATTTATTATTAATTTTCCTTGGTGTGTTTTTTTTTTTTAAAGACTGTGTCCGTACTGTCTCATTGCACTTAGTACTTTTTTTTTCTTGAGTGTGTCTCTGTTTTTGTCTATGCAACCTATTCTTGGATAACCTGCTTAGCATGCTTGATTACTGTCTTAATTAGCGGTAGTAGAGGAGTTTGTCTGTGTTGGAGATAGATGTCCTGTGGCAAAGGGCAGGATCAAATGAAGTTGGGAAGGAGGAGGGAGGAGTAGTTTTAGGAGTTTCCCTGTGGTGGTAAGGGAAAGATTTTTAAAAAGAAGATCCATCATACTAATATCATGGGTGAAATAAGTGAGAAGATAAATTTACATTGCATAAGGGCGAAGAAATGTGGAATTGCTATAGGTGGAGTCAAACTGCAGAAGGCAAGTTTTTTCCTGGTGCTAAGTTTGAGTTTTGCTGTGGGTTGTCTGTGGCAGAGACACAGCTGACGGGTTTACAGGTCAGGTATACAAAAGATTGGAAACTCTATCATGTAATTGTCATTATCTGACTCCTGTTCTTGCAGGTGGAAAAGAAGAAGTCAACGTCTTTTGTTGTTGTTGTTTTCCTCAAAGGAACAGGAAAGAATTATGCACTCAGTCCTGTAGAACTCTACTAAGGCAAGAAGGATGAAACGGAGCATTGAGCTGATATACACTAGGAAGTTGCACTAGTGTAACCACTTCTGTCAATGTAGAAAAAGAGTAGACCCTGCAAAGTACTAGTGAAGTCACAGGTCATACAGCAAAACTGTGCTTCTACCAGGACAGTTTATTCCAGGTGGCTCTAAAAAGGCTATGTCAGGAAAGATATGGTACAGTACAGTTCTTTGTTGTTAGCTTCAACCTCACTGCAGTGTTAACTGCTGTGACAGACGTTCATAGTGTAAAGCCAGCCTTCCCACATGGTAAGTGGCAAACCTCTTACCCCTGTCCTCCATCCCCTAGAGAAACTTGTTTTTCAAGAGGTCATATACTTTTCAGACAACATTTTTTTCTATGGTCACCTGTAAGCGTGTAAGAATCTTAAGTAACCCTGTGGTAGAGGTGTTATTTTTGTTACATTGGTGTTAGTAAGAATTAACAAAATTCATTGCTGTGCTAGTGGGAGCCTTCCACAAGTAAAGACTGTAGCATATGCCTTTTGTCAGCAGTGATGATGAATGGCCTCGTGTGCAGACTCCAGCTTTGAGAAACAGCCTACGCTATCAGCTTCAATTACAGCTCACAAAATTGTTATGCTCTTACTGGAGGATGCTTGTACCTGATGCAACTCCTTGGTTTCATAGCTTTTTATTTTTATCTGTGCTGAGCCTGATAGATGAATCAGTTTCCAATGTAAGAGGTACCATGTCTTTGGTGGGGTTGCTAGAGCATAACATTACAGGGTAGAGGTGATGACAGGTTTAGAAGCATTTTGGCTTATGCTTTCTTATTTTTAAATGTCTCAGTAGATATGAATGGAAATTTGCGGAGGCACAAATTCCTCTCTCTTCAGGCTGTATGTTTGGAAAGGGAAGGGTGTTCTGTAAGCTGTTACTCTGTAAAGTACGGACCTGCCAAGCCATTCCAAGAGCATTAAAATATAAGTGATGGCTCAATTAACAAAAATTGCTTTAAGTTCCTCTGGTCCAAGTCTGTTGTACACTCTAAAAGGATGGAATTTATACCAGGTAGTTCTTACTAAATAATATTAGGATATAAATCAACCCTGATGAACACAGCATATGCTTGCTCAGCGAGCTCTATTGCAGCCAATATTAGACACGTCTCGGAAAACAGATCAAAAACTTAATCTTTCATCCTCTAAAACTAGCAAGGTTAAAATAGTGTAATGGAACAAAATTAACACAATGCAGGCAAGGACAGACCTTGATCTCAGGAAGGAGGAGAAAGGCTTTCCTCTTTACTAAAGTGAATGAAAACTAATGAACTGCACAACATATGAGTTAAGGACAAAGGAAAACATCCTCCTTGACAAGTTGTTGTATTCTTGAGCAGGGGCTGTGGGTCCGCTCTGCTTGATGGTGCTGGAAGGCTGGGCAGAACAGTGTTGGGGGGAGGGCTCACAGTTGGAAAGACCAGCAGCTGTTCTCTTGCTTTTCAAACTCAGCCGATGTAGACACATACAGATGGGCAAAGTAGACATGTCTCTGTGCATGTCTGACATAAAGCTTTCAGTGAAGCTGTCCATGAGGTATTCCACTGTGAAAAGGAGTTGTAGTCCTTAACAGTGTTTGCTCTAAATATTAGGGGGGGAGAAGTCATCCTATACCCTCTTAGTCTGATGTATAGGTTGGTTTGAGAACTGTAGTTGTAAGTTGGATGGGCTAAAATGTGTTTAAAGAGCATAACCGCTTACCATCTAAAACCTGAGGTGGGAGTGAGCTGCAGTTCCCTTCATGCAATGAGAGGTGAGGTGCTGGGGTGCTGACTGGGGTGTGCGTGCTGCGTGCATGCTCTGCCCCGGTTTTCAGCTGTGTGGGCTGGAGCTGAGCAAAGAATCAAGGCTCTCTGTGGCACTGGCATCCTGGAAGCTTCGGCTGGCAGACAGCTGCTTGATGCTCATTGCTGACCCGATCTTACGGACTGACTGGCACAAGAAGCTTTATGGTGCTCTTTGCACTTAAAATGTGACCCTGTCAGCTACGGAAAGGTAGAAAGTGAGGGAGACGGAGAGAATATTGATCAAGATGCAGGGGTGTGGAGTGAACCATTTAAGTATCTGAAGAATGTAGCATGCACAACATGAGGCCTGCTTTCTGTGTGCTGCTCTGTTCCAAAGCAACAGGATTTGGGACAGATGTTCCAGGAGTCCTTCTGCAACAGGGACATTAAAGGGAGCACTTATATCATTAAATTATCTATGAGCTGGAATCTTAAAATTTAGCATTTTTAGTTTAGGACATATTTTTCCTTTGGTTTCTGTTTTCATATCTGGAGAGCAGCAAAGAACTTTCAAACAGATGTACAGAGAGATGAGATGTACTGGTAGTGTTGGGCACAGAGGCACAGCTGTAGCATGTCTTCCAGTAATAGTTCTGACACAATTTCTGTATCAGTTTCACTCTTGTGCTGGCTACCTCGGTCGTGAATAAGACTCTTTAAGCTGGCGTATACTTTTAAGAATAAACCATAAGGCAGCCCTGCCATCAGGTATGGATCTGTCTTCATCCAGGTGTGGAGTTGTATGTACTGCATTGTCTTCTCTTAAGAAATACCATTCACCTGTGTAGTGAGTCCTAATTCATCCCTTTTTTTGTTACAATCTAGTAGAAAAATGTCTTGTACCATGGCAGGAAATAATAAATAGTCTGTGTATCTTCTTCAGAAATACTGGCTGACCCCATCGCTCTGCACCTAGACTATTTGATGGACCCAATCTGTAACTGTACGAGACAAATGTAAATCTTTGTGGTATGACTGTCAAATTAAGTATTTTTATTTAATTAAACAATTTTTATTTAAGTTTCAGAGAAGTCTCTTTACCATTGACTGCCTGTTAATAAATATTCTGCAGTTGTATAGGCTCTTTTGTCCAAAAATCTCTATGTAATTTATAGTGATATTATTTCTTTAACTGTAAAATAGGAATGCAGAGGAGCACAAAATCACTGTTGTGGTGCTAGCTGAGTGCAATTTTTTGTGTAGTATATGTTACTAATGCTGATAATATTTGTAAATAACAAAGAAAAATGCAGAAGCAGGGTAGGTAGGTTGGATTCTCATAAACGCTTTTTCTTGAAGGATAACAAGCAGAGAAGAATGGTTTACTGATCTAATTTGTTGCTGTCTGGATTCTCCACAAAATAAAACAGAACATTTCCCAAATTAGTATATGGGGTTGCCTGGCATGTTACTGCAGTAAATTATTCACCAGTCAGTGTGGGCCATTCTTTTCTCCTCTGTGAAACTCTACGCAAAACCCTTTCCACGTGTGACAGAGCAACTGTCAGTTTTGTAAGGAATGCAATCTGGTAAGTTTTCATAGGAGATACCTCATTCATTTCAGAAGAACTGCTGTTTAAAATCAGCTGTTGTTTAAATGTTTCAGAACCAGCCTGGGGCCGGATGAATCATTCTAGCCATAACTGTAAAAATGCCGTGTTTTGGGGATATATTCTGCAGAAAGAACAAGGCTGAGATTAGGGTATTGGGCAAATGGGTATTTAAAAACAAGTAAGCAAAAATCCATATTATTGAATGAGCAGATGGTGGTCTGTACTGTGAAATGTTAGCTAGAAAATTAATACCTCATAGTGGTATTTAGCAAGGGTAGGTACAGTAAGAGGCACAGGAATATTTGAAGAAAGAAGTATACAAAATGATCTGGAAAACACTGAATAATTCATTTATTAGTATTGGATATTGTTGATTGTGATATATAAGCAAGTTGCTGCTTTGAAATAAAGGCATTTATTTATATTTGAAAATAAAGGCAAAGAATATAGCCTAGGAAAGCAAATGTGAATGTGGAAAAAAAAGTCTTATTTCCATTTTTAAGGGAATTATTCAGTATATTAAAAATAAATGAACTGAACCATAGGTTTATAAAGCTCCCTTCACAACTTTAGCATCAGATGTACTATATTCATGGTAAGATGCACTTCCCTTGGGTTTAAGGTATCGAAAGTATCACATGTTCTAAGACTATTTTGAGAATTCCCTAACTAATGCTTTGAAAAAGAGAATTGCAGTTATGTTGTTTTAGTTTAAAGAACAGGCCAGATGTATTCTGCTGTGAAGTACCTGAGATTAGATTTAGTATCAAAATGATAGTAAAAGGTAAAAAGTACTGGTTCTTGCATTGTGGTTTTTGGAGCATTTGCTGGTATGGGCTGACTGTTTTTGGCTCTGTTGGAGTTTTGGCTGTTTTTCTCGTTTCCTCTTACAGAACTGCATCTAAAAATACGTAATTTCCTAATATTGATTTCCGAAGCAGTTGTACTAATGTGAGGATGTTTTGACTGGAAGTGAGAAGTTCTGCAGGATCAAGAACAGAAGTGAGAGGGGTTTGTGGGATGCTCACTGTCTACATGCTGTCTACAGCATGGGTCCCTCCAGGGTAACACATGTGGATCCTGCACTGGATTTCACTGTCGAGCTTCTAGGTTAGAAGCTGTCGAGCTCGACAGCTGTCGAGCTTCTAGGTTACTTTTCAGCTGTCAGAAGGAGTTTGTCAGAAGCAAGGAACAGCAAATAGGAATGATCAGCACTGTTGTTAATAGAGTCTGCTGATAGCGTCCATAGGAATGGCAGACTTTCTTACAGAGACTGAGCGTCGTTTCCTTTTTAGTGAAGATGACAAAGGCCATTTTTCAAATGGAGCTAAATGTGCTTAGCTTCTGCCTGCTTCAGCTGGCATTGATACCCTCCTCAAAAGTAGGTCTATAAAATATATCTTTAAAAAACAAAGCAAAACAAGGTTGCAGATATGCTGAGAATAACTCACTCCTGTAGTGCCTGAGGTTGTTTGCTCAGCAGCACATGCGTGGGTCAAAGGTCTGAGGGAAATGCATGTTTATCCGGGAAGTGCTCAAAAGTGGCAACCAGCAGTTGCTGATAGCAAGCACATTATCATCGTTTCTAGTTGCATTTTCTGCGTCCCTCTTTTCTCACAGCTCTTTTCGCATTGCCCTTGTATGGGAATTGTAAAGATTGGTTAGCCTTGCACTTTGTCATTGGTGCTGCTGAAGCTGCATAGTGGTTAGATCTGCTGGCTTTTAGCCTTTAGCCGTGTCTAGCAGAGTGTGTGAAAAGACGTCACGGCTCATACTTAATTATCCATGTTTCTTTAGCGTGAAACAAACCTTAAGTGAAAATGACGTTATTTTCTTGGCCAAAGATGCTAAAATAAATTTAGTATATTTTTTTCTTATATAGCCAACTCTTGTAGCTGCTACTAAAAATATGGCATAATTGTGCAAATCCCTGTAAACTTTTCATCCACTTAACTTATTTTTTTGCTAGAGAAATATTTGATCATTACGTAGCGTGGTGCCAGAATATTGCTTGAAGAGGTAGGTTTCTTCTCTCTTCTAAGTCAAGCTATATTCTTGCATATAGTGGAAGAATACTCTGTTGCTGTTGTGTTAGATCCAGTCATAGTAATAGCTGCAATAGTTTGCACAACTTTGAGCCTGCAGGAACACAAGGTGTTAAAAATACTTGAAAACAAATAATTAATTCCAGGTTCTGCTCAAGTGAGAATGTGGGGAGTGGTGAAAGATGGAAAAAAAGTATGTGTGAGGGGAGGCATATAAAAATTAAGTGTGTGTGCATGTGGAGGGGGAGAGAATGCAGTGGGTTTCTTGGCGTAGTCTCAAATAGAAGTTATTTTGCAAACAGAAAAATCTTGTTCTTAGGTTTTGCAAGCTTGTTGAAATTCTCAGAGTTTGTACATTCCAACTCATAGTAAAACATAATTGCTGCTTCTTCCACAGATATGTATATGGAGAAGTTCCATATGAATATATGATTTATTTCTGTTGATCTATTTGGTCAGTGTTTCAGTATCTGCATGGAAGATAAAAAAAGGCTCCTTAAGTGTCCCGACTGCATGGACATTTGTACGACTTGGTTCTCTTACAAAAATACCTTATTGGAGTGATGTTCTTCCAAGTGATTTGAATGCCTGTGTTTTCAGTTAATTTGAAGGAGTGGGGGGGACTATGTGTCAGTACGTGCACCCAGTGACACATCTGCTTTTGTGATTAAGTTCATGACTTGAAGAAAAGCCTTACTCAAACTGTGGATCTTGTTATAGACATTTAACCCAGGGCTTTGACGGTTTTAAGACTGAAGGCATAAATTGAAATCTGTGCTTTCGCGTTGCTGTTGAAACGTGTGTTTGCTGGCTATTTGTGTACTCGTTCTCTGAAACGTTTGTTAGGGATTATGTATTGGGAAGGTACGTGCCTTTTCTACACACGCAGAGCTCTTTAGCCCGCTCCCGCAGAGTGCCTCTCTATGGTCCATGGGCTTATGTTGGCAGCTGGGAGGGCACAGCTTAGCTCAGAGTACCAGCGTTGGTCTGGTGCGGGTGGGTGAGCTTCCCACTGGGGCTCTGGTTGGTATGTTTTAGCTGAATGTGGTGAACTTCTTTTGTTCCGAGGGTGAATCTGCCAAGTTGCATATTACCGTTTCTGTGGTTGTGTATCTAGTGCAAGAGGTTTCTACCTGTCTTCTTTTTCCTCCCTACAGTCCAGAGGGGGAAGGTGGTAAGTCTGGAAGAGGAGGAGCAGCAGGGGTCTCGTAAATTGTATGTACAGGTGAAGGAACCACAGCTTGGGTTAGCCTGGGGAGCAGTTGCTCTTCAAATACTGCAGGGCTGTGGGATTAGTAGCTGTAGCATGTTATATTGCCTGTTGATTCTCGTGTGAAATGTCCGTCCCTCTTACTGTACTTCTTTCATGCCTTTTAATAGTTTAATCATGGTCATAAATGAAACTGATGTACTTCCTTCCGTGAAGGAAATAGAGGAATGCCATTTCAACCCAAATACTTGTTCTGTGCTGTATTAAAACTCCTGTTTTTTTTTAAACTGCAGGTTTTTAAAAAAATGTCTTTTGGCATGTCGATGAACAGTATTTGCCTGTTATGGTTGTTACCTCTCTAACAAGTAGTGCTTCAAATAGTGACTGGAGCACTGCGCTTTCAGATTGCTTTTGGGGGTGGGGGGGAAATCTGAGCAACTGTTTCCATATTTTGATTACTTCCATGTTCGTTTTCTAAAACGTGTACCTAGTAGATGATGTGATACTCCTTTCATTTTTCATGAAGTTCAAATGGAGGTGGCATGTGTAGGGCAGGTACAAAGACAAGCTCTGCAAACACAGAGAAGTTTAAATCGGAATTCAGAGGTTTTCTGTGGCATGAATGGCCAGCAGCCCAAGTGCAGAAGACGGTAATTCCCGATTTCTGTCATGCACTTGCTTGCTTGAGCCTGTAGAGCGAGCACGGCCACAAAACACTGGTGGCAGCGCTAACTCAGCGCTTTACATAGCAGCGGCAGCAGCCGCTTCCTTGCCAGCCTGTTTTCCCGCAGGAGCTGGGGCAGCGCTGGGTGAGGAGGCGGGCCAGGGCCCTGGTGCGGGGGGGCTGTTGGCATGAGAGCAGGACTGCGGTGTGGGGGCGGCGGGGACGGACCATTCGCTCTTTCTGTGCTTGCAGGTAGCTGGGGACTGCTGGGTCGCCCCTGCTCGCTCGCCCTGCTGCCGTCGGGGCCTGCGCCTCAGCGCACCGTCGCTGCCGGCAGCGCGGAGTAGCTGCGGCTACAGCGCGGAATAGCTGCGCCCAGGTGGCTGCGGTGGGACCCGCGTGGATTCAGTGGGCCTGATGCAGGCGAGGCGGCCGTGGGCAGGGGCTGGGCTAGGCGCGCTAGGGCCTCGGCTCCCAGGTTTTGTTTCTGGAAATGGTGCGCTTGTCACTTCTTCAGTTAAACCCCATGTTGTTATAAGAGGATTTCATGCGGTAATAGGCACTGCCGTGTTAGAAAATCTGAGTGAAAATCCCTTTAACGTTATTTCTTCCATAAGTTTGTCATGCCTTAGGCGGTTTTGTAATTAATCTATGTTTTACGGTATCACTTCGTGCTCAGGTCTGTTCCTGGCACAGGTGGTGTTGTTTCTTTTAAATCTGAAGAAATGCATAGCTTGTAAGGGAGAAATTAAAGCTGTAAGTATTATACATGTTTCACTTGCTATTTGACAGTATGAAGGACGTGAGGTATCTCCTGGTTAAAGCCAGAGAGCGATGTCTGAAATGGAGAACTGTATTTTGAAACGGGATTTTGGAGCAGGCTGGACTGTTTCTTGTAGGAAAAATGCTTTCTACCAATGAAAATGAGACCTGCAAAATCTATTTCAAATCCATACAGCCTGGGCTCTGGACTGTGAGGGGAAAGGGTTTATTATTCCATGTGACTTTCAGAAAGTCAATAATAAGTGGCCTTTCTAGAACAACAGGTATCTTTGTAGTTCCATTTTTGCTTTGTAGTAGCTTGCCCTCATCCTTATGCTGCTTTTGGCTTCTTTTCCCAGCCTCTATCATAATCTGCTTCCTAAAAAAGGCTGAATGAATAAAATGAAAATTGCAGTCCTTCAAGTGCCAAGCCTCCGGGCAACAGAGATTAATGCTGTACTTGGCCATGGCTTTGCATTGGTAGTTGGAAAAATGTAACTGTGGAGTAGCAGATTAGGAGAATCGTCAGTCACTTAAAATAGCTATTAGTAACACACTGCCAGTGATGGGTATCTCTGTAAAAAGCATCACAAACAAGTTCCCCGCTGACATAGTTACTGGCTGTATTTTGCCAGGAGAGGGGTTTTTTTGAAGAAGCCCAGTCCCATGGTTCAGCTCCGGTTCCCATTAGCAGCCCGCGTGTATGGAGGGACAATCTCTGTGCTAATTAGTCCGTGATGCTCCTGTCCTGTGACTTGTTTCTGTTGCTAGAAGCCAGATCCAGGCACAAAGCAGAGAAGGTGCCACCGGTATTCAAACACAGTGTCTGTCCCATTGACCGACTTTAGTTATGTTGAAATATTGTGGGGGTTAAGATGTTCCCATCCTCCCCTTTCATCAAGTCAAAAAAACTGTTGAGACCAAAGCAGTGCAGAGGACTGCAAGTACATCTTCAGTGGAGGGCTCTAGATGTCCACATTGAGATCAGGGGTCTCTGCCTGGAGGTTTTAAACATTTCATACACAACTAGTGACTGACTGGTGACTTGGTAGTAAAATTTAATCTAAATATGAGTTGGCAGTAGTTACTGTAATTTCTTCATTTTGTTCAAGCCAGTGAAACTCTTTGCAAGCAAGTGCTGGGAGCGTGAGAGGAAAAGGATGCAGGAGTCTATCTGTCTAGTCAGGGATGGAAGAAGTTTCACAGCGTTTAGCTTCATCACTTTCCAAATTTGCCCCCCTTGTGTGTATGGAGTCTTTCTGAAAACACAATGAAGTGCAAAGTCTGCAGCAGCAGCATTGTTATCTGAGAACAGCAACCTTAAATTGGACGTTTGTGCTCAATGAAGGTTGCAAAATTGGAAATTACTTACACCACTGACTATTTTATTCCGCCTATATGTGGAAATGGCTAATGGTTTGTTACCCAGGAAACACTTTCAGTGATTTCTACTCCAGTCTGTTAAAGCTCAGAGCTGGCACTATTGATGAGTTGCTGTTACTTTTAAAGAAAGGGTGGCAAAGATGTTTGGGGCAGAAGATACCACAGAAAAGGAAAGAATTTAAGGAATGAAGAAAGCTTTGGGAGATAGCAGAGTATCTGAGCTTAGTGCAGACTGTGGTATTTTTTTTATTTGTTTAAATCAAAATGTAATTTACTCAATGGAAGCCTCTTACTTTGACAAACAGGATTTGCTTTCAAAAAATGTTGAAGATGTTCTCCCTCCTGTGACTTGGTTTCTTTTGAGTATGTTTATTCCAAGATAGAACTGTAATGAATCGCTGACAATTTTTCTTCTCTGAATTACGTTGAGGAAGTCGAACATTGGGGAAGTCATACGTTGTCCTTAAACAGTTCCAGGCTGTAAGTGAGGAAAAGAATTTCACTGCAGAGTGAGGGAACACTTCCAGGAGCTTGGAGGTTTTCTGGATTTCCTTTGTTATGGTTTTCTCATCTTAACTGCAGCTTTCCTTTTGGAAGGGACCAGGGTAGTTTCATGAGCAATATTGGAGGGAGTTCAGATAGCTGTGAGCAGAAACTACTCCCAGTTCCCACTGTTGTTTTCATTAGTCGAGAAGGAGCACCAGCCACCTACTAAACTTCTCAAGAATTACCAATGAAAGCAGGGAGGGTTTTAAAATCTTCACCCCGCTGCTTAGTGCTCTGTAACATCTGTTAAAATGGGAAGTTACTTCTGGTGTATTTTGCTTTGGATTTTAATAACTCTGATGGGCTACTTCTGATTAAATTAAGTTACAGCCTTTCATCTTGATGTTCACCCGACTGTTCTTGCTGAATACTGGTCAACAGCAGTTGACAAACTGAGGCCTGGTGCCTGCCTGGCTGTGGCAGTGAGTTCACACCTCCTTTCACTTCTTTGAAATGTGTGGGTTTATAAAGTATGTTTTCGTTATACAGTTATCCGAAGGGGTTTGGCTCTAGATCAAATCAGTAAGGTGTCTTGATGCCTTTTCTGAGGCTTGAGCAGTGCTCAGCATAACTGATGAAATGGAGGTTTTCTTGCCTCAGCTGTTTTGTTCAGGTGTAATGTAATACTGCAGTGAGGTAGCTGTGCCCTAGGGTTACGCAGGGGGACGTGGTGCTACGCTGGTCCCTCTCTTGTGAGGGGGCTCGTGCCCGTCCTTGTTGCACATTGTGGCTGCACCTCGCACGTGCAGGTACAGCTGGGGTCACCAGCGTCTGCGCAATGCAGGCACCATCCACCTGAGCCAAAATTGCGTCTCAGTGAGGTCAGTTAGTTAAACTGGCATTACATGCCAATCCTGGAGCTCTAATCCTATAGGATTATCTCAAGTTTGGCCATGAGTCCGGGATTGTAAGGGAGTAAATCTGGCCCTGGAAGCCAGCAGATGCTCATAATTGGCAGTGGGACTTCAGTCATTATCACATATCTCCAAGAAGTAATTAAGAGAAAGCAATAATTAATTTAATTCTAACCAATAGAGCAACAGGACTGATTTATTTGGTTTGAAATTAAAATTTTAGTTTGAAATTGGAAGGCACATGTTTTAATTATGGGGTATAACTGGAGCTAAAGAGCATTGTAGCTTTGTGCCAGAGTATGAGAGAATTCTGATTTTTTTCCAACATTGTCACTTGATAGACACTTCTTTTAATCTATAGAAATGTAATGTAACAAACTATTAATAGGAGTTCATTTAACACCTGTGCAGTGTGATTGGCTCAGGGAAAGCCTAATAAGTTTATAGTATATATTTAAGCAAGATGAATGGGGAAAATCAGGATTCAAGTAGTACGAAGCATCTGATTCTGTAATTTACATGAGGAATAGTAGTTTTTTTTGTGTCTGACTTTTAGCTCATATGGTAAGCATTTGATACTAAGTAATCATAAATCATAAAAAGCTAAGGCTCCAAAAGGAACTGATGCTCTAGACATGTTTATGTTCAGTGTATTGTATGGCTGAGCTTCTGTTCTCTGCATAGTAATGTCAAATTTGCCATGGGATAGAAAATCTGTAAAATGTCCACATGTTGGAGTCTCTGGGGTTTTCATCTTTGAGTCTGCAGTCTTGACAGTTGGGACATTATTTTGGTTATCTAAATATGGATTCTGGAGCCTGACTTTGGGCATTCAGACCTGAATTGAAAGTAGTGACTGTAGCCTTCGTATACCTTCTGGGAGAAGTCCTAGTGAATAAAATGAATCCTACTGTGATCATGGGGGGAGAGAAATTAATAACTTATTTTTGTCAGTCTTCGTTTGCAGAGGAAGTTCTTTGGTTTTAATCTCAGTGTTTCATGTGCCAATGTAAGGAGATAGCAGCTAGGAGAGCACCTCCTCACCCTCCCTTACCTCTTTCCTTTTGCAGAAAGAGGTTTTGCTTGCCACTGGGAAAGCTAAAATGGAACATGCATAGCTGCAGAAAAACCTAACCCGTTTTCGGCATAATGAGCTCAAACTTGATTAAAATTCTTTTATTAAAACACAGCTGAATAAGTAGCCATACAGTAATGACTGGAATGTGTCTGCAGTCTGGAAGGACTCTGCTGAGCACGTAGCACAGCTCAGTGTACAAGCTGATTCATTTGAACTGCTGCAGTCACGCTGAAATTCACACTGGTGCATGGTCCATGTCATATTTCCTTAGTTTCATGCACACTTTTGTTTTTAAATGAAGTGATCTGGTTTCTGTAGTAGAATTCTGATTTTTCCAACATACCTCTTGAACAGTAGGCAAGGTGAATAGCAGCTCTGTTGATCACAAGACACAATGTGCTTGACAAGGGATTTTTATGTTTTGCTTGATTTATTCAGCCAAAGATTAGACGCACGTGACTTTCGTACTTACATTCCTAATAATGTTGATAATCCTCATAACGTTTATAATCCTCATCATCTTTAGTAACCTGTCTTGCAGAACCTGTAAGCATGGGTTTAGTTTTCTCTGCTGTGGTCTTTGGGGAAGATAAATAGTGAAGAAGCGCAAAGGAGTTACACCACTTTTTAATACGTCTTTGGCTGCTACTTGAAAATACATTTCAGTATTTACCATAGTATCTACCTGAACTGATCTAATCCTTTGCAAGTGCCTGTTCATAGTGTGTGCTACTGTTGAACTGTGTTGTGAATAAGGACTTGCAGTGATATACCTAACAGGATTCAAGATTTTTATGTTTGATGAGCCTTGAAGACTAGTGACAGGATTCCTGACAAAAGGTCTTTGAAGTCTGGAGGGTTTTAAATAAGTCTGCTTTGAAATACTTCGTTTACAGTGGAAAGTAACTTGGGCAAAATTAGGGGAAAATAAATTATGCAAGATTTGGACAAGGGGGTATGGGCGCTGGGAAAAATCTAAGGTCGCCTGTTTCCTTTGAGATCATGTTGGACTGACACTTTTTTTTAAGAAGGCTGAACAGGTGCATTTTTCATCTACTGATCTTAACAGGTGTCTGTTTGAGATGCCATTGAATGTTTGGGGCATTTTATGTCAGGTGGCACATCTTTCCACTTTATCTTCCGTTGGCTACGCTCTTTATTCCCTGATGCCTCAGTAGGTCTTCCCTCCGGCTGAATTGCAATCAAGATTATGGTCACATCATGGTATGTTGTAAAAAGGTATCATTTAGCTAGGGAGAGGATATAGTCTAGCTATAGAAAAGAACAGGGTCGTAATTTTCTTGGTCTAGCACCAGTGCTGTCAGTAGTATGCAGATGGGTGAATTAAACCAAATAAAGTATTTCAATTCCAGAGGCTTTTAGTTGTGTTCACAATGTTGAAACAAAAGGTTTCTGATCAAATTTCTGTGTGAGATTCCATACACTATTTTTACCCCCCCAAGCTTTGAATGAAAAAGTAGAAATAATAAAAATTCCTGTAATTTAGGAAATCTGTGTCTCTACTTTCTTAAATTTATGGCTGTTAATGTAAAAAACAAACAAACAACCAAACAAACAACCAAACTCATCTGTCTTTCCCTGGGGGATAACAGAACCGAGGAGAAAATGTATCTATTCCCATGTTAGGAATAGCTCAGAAGCAGATGCTTTGCAAAAGAATTACTCTGAGAGATTAGAGTTAAATGCACTGTTGCCAAGATTAGAAAATGAAGTTATTAATGGCCTTTGTAAAAGCGTGGTTGTTTAGATTACGAACTCTTGTGATGACTGCTACGTTTCTGAAAAAATCTTTGAAAAAGATGCCAGACATATCTAGGGGGAAAAGAAGGAAACACTTTAAACCAAACCCCACCCACACCGTGTGTCCTGATTTTGTATGTGTATCAGTCAAAAGCAAATATTTTACCTGAAGGTTTCACCATTCAGGGGGTTACCTTCATGAGGGCAAATTATGGATTGTGGGAGAATTTATTTCTATAAAAGTGGTGAAAACTTGGCTGTTTCGCTATAGAGATGTAATTTTCTGTTTTTAAAAAAAGTGTGTTTTCTTATAATACGTCAATTTCGTTTTGTCTCATTACTTTAGTGACGTCAAATAAATGTTTTCTTAATAACAAAAATTATGTATTGATCTTAACTGATGCAGTCTTAACTGTTAGAGATGAATAAAAGTGAGTCTTGTTTTTATTAAGAAAAGCATTCTGAGGGACAGCAGTGTGCTTTGTCCCACTGCCACTATAAAGCATGCAGAAAAGCTTTTCTCTCAAGAGCAAAACTCTATAGCTGAAGCCTTAAAGATGGTCTGAGTTCCTCTTTGAGCCTTGTGGATCCAGCTATAGTCCCAGCTTTGCCCTCCTTGACACTGTAATGTCAGGGGTCTCTTCTTTCAGATGTTTTGTACCAGGGTGAGGAAGCACATGGAGTCTGGTTCAGCATCCATCCATCGTACCGGCTGTGTTGCACCTATCAATACACTGTTCTCTTGGTCTCGGTTTTTCAGCTGAGCCTGATGTTTCTTGTTTCTTCCACAAAGTATTGCACACTGGTTGTTACTAGTTTCAGTTAGCAGCTTGAGAGGTGGATGTGCTTTGTGTGTGTGACACTTCAAAGAAAACTAGACAATGTAAGAATTTTTTTGGCTGAAACCCCTTATTTTGCAAGTAAATATGTCTGCTGGTGATTTTGTGATAATACTTGTGGGGGACAGTTGATACAGGAAAAAAATTTGCTTTATTCAGTTTTTAAAATAAGAACCTTCATTCACATTTGGGTACCAGAACAGTGTCAAAGGAGGGCTTGTTAGAGTGGCCTTTTTATAGGAGAAGTAAGTCCTTTGTGAAGATGGCCAGTTCTTGATGGGAGATTTATGGGAGAAAAACATTTTCAGCTTCAAAAGTATCTGGCCACAGGAGTGGAGAGGGGGAGTGCATATTTGCACAGAGCCTGGAGTAGTTCAGTGAACACTTGCTTGGGCCAGGAGGGATCTTGCCTTGCTTCACAGGTTGGAGATACTAAGGTGCCTGTAAATTCAGCCAAACAGTGGTACGGGACTGCCATAAAACTAGACATCCTGAAAGCACTTGCATTCACTATTTTGGGGGTTTGTGGTCATTTTAGTAATGATACTTTTCCCACCCTTATCAACAATTTCTAGTAAGGTAAAAAATACCCCACTTGTCTCCCTGATAGAAGGACGTTTTTTGCAAAACTGCCAGACACCTACTTTTTTTTTTTTAATCAACCACTCTCAGTGAACTTTGCAACAATAATAGCAGTAATAACAATACATTTACTGGTTTGCAGGTCTGATAACTGCAGAACTATTACTGCTTTACAGGCCTCCCCCCCCCTTTTTTTTTAAGGAACAGTGGTGTGATGTAGCTTTTCATCCGTCTTCAAATGTTTGCATGTCAAACCTCTAGCAACATGGTGACAACACTTTCTGATTCTGTTGCCTTCCTCTTTTCTAATATTACCTCTGCAGATCCCTTGAAATTATTTCTCTTTCCTTGCAGATTGCTGGTTGGAGCTCCTCGGGAAAAGGCCTTTCCATCCCAACAAGCCAACAGAACAGGAGGGTTGTACAGCTGTGACATCACATCTCCAAATACACGCTGCACACGTGTCATATTTGATGAGGACAGTAAGTTCTTTAGCACTTTTGTTTTGAATTGAAACAGCTGTCTGATTTTTCTTATTTGATGTGGTCCTTTCCAAAGGCAGCATATCAGACAGTTGCTTCTATGGATTTATACATAACTTTTTTTTTGCATCAGAATAAGCTGTATCTGAATTGCTAAGGTAGCATGAGATGCTTAAATCTTGGTAGATTTGGATGTTCTTATTCTCTCGGATATTGATGTGACATGAAGTAATATGCTACAAGTGTTTAATAAAATGGATGTTGTCAGTGATAAAATGTACAGACACTGCCACCTGCAGACTGTCTCGTGTACTGTATGAAGTGCCTGTCCTGACAGGGACTTTTTTTTTTTTTTTTTTTTTGGGGGGGGGGGGAGGGAGGGGAAGTAGTTAACTCTTAATATTTGAAGTTGTATTATGATACTCTGCAGCTGACCCGAAGATGGAAAGTAAAGAAGACCAATGGATGGGTGTAACTGTCCAAAGTCAGGGGCCAGGAGGAAATGTGGTGGTAAGTCTAAAGGACTAACTTATAAAAACATTTTGGGTCTACGGTAGATGTTCTGAATGGTCTGCGTTTCTGTGTAGCTTTCTGAAAGGTAACTTTCCTATGTTTACTCCTGTGGTTTCTTGCAAGTAAGGACTTACATGTCTCCCTAGCAAAGTAAGACACTTGAGATCGTAAAATTATTTTTCTAACTGTGAGTTAGCTTTTCTTTATAACTTTTGTAACAATCTAGGATGGACAGTTCATTTTCAGGGTGTCCCCTTATTTTTTTTGTGATATACACGTTGCTTCTTTTAAATACCACTGGCTACAGAAACAGGGAAAAATAGTGTGATAAGGTTGTAAAAGTAGTAGGCTATCATCAGCCTTGTTTTCCAAGATGATCAGCCTCACTTTAACTTTCATCAGGGACTTTGGCTGAGTTGCTCCTATGAATTAATGTGGCCATTGCACTGCAGTAAGACTACTAGCTATTCTTTATTTTATATAATAGAGATACTCTTTATTTTATACAATACAGAGAGAAAAAGCTTTCAAGAGTTACCAGAGAATGTTACTTTTTTAGCTCTTTCTCTGTTAAATAAACCTCTCATGGTGCTGCAGGATACCAGCTACATCATAAAATGGGTGTGCAGTGAAGCTTCCCCATCTAATTATATTCTTGCAGGTTAATGTCACTGCTTCCAAAACTGGAGGCAGGCAACATCAGGGTGACTCTGGAGCTACTTACGGATATAGAGGCAGTAATAGCTTGCTTCAGTCTGCCTCAGAACCCAAAGGGGGGAAGAGCAGACGGAAACAGTCCTGCTCATTTAATAATTAATCATCAACTAATGTTGTCTTGTCTTTTCTGATAAGGAACTCTTTGTAAGTGCTAAGTGGGAAATGCACTTATTAGATCAGCTGTGGGCAGCCTGAAGGTCACTGTGCAGCAGGGCAGCACTGCAGTGCTCTAAGTGTGGAGCAGCTGGGTGTTTGCTTAATATTTAAGCCTTGACAGGAACCATAGAAAAGGTATTAGGTCAGCTGAGAAACCTGGCTTGCTTGTGCTCTTCACACACCTACTACCTCTGGTTCTGCAAAAAACACTGCTGGCAAAGGGGTTTGATTGTTCCACCTCTTTTTACAATGGTTTGGTGGTTACACCACTTAACCCAGTGGCTATTCATCCTTTGTGTTAAATATTTGATTAGAATTCTGTTCCCAGGTGAACAGTCTAAAAGGTTAAGGAACAGGCTGTCCTCAATGCTGCTGCTCTGTCCCAATGACAGTTATCACATAAGTGGAACATCCAACGTAGGAAGTAGGAACAACTTCCCTCCCCTTCACTGAAAAAACTTTCAGCCTCTGCTTTGTGACAGTCTTCTGGAAGAGGTGAGTTCTGAATAGTCTCAGGTAGATGGTAGGTGAACCAGCTTCTCATGTCCTGCACAAGTGTGTAAGTTGTTTACCTCTGAGAGCTGTGGGGAAACACAGCCACTTCTTTCTTTATGAGAGAGAGGGTGATTCTCTCCTCACCTCTTGAAAGAGAGGGATTAGGTATCAGGGAAGGCTTTAGGGCTAAAAACCCTAAATCCCACCGAGAAGAGGGATTTAACCACGTGGCCTTCCTTGACCATGAAACTGGTTGCTCTGACTTGCATGCATTGATACCCAACTTGTCCCATACGTTGCCCATAGGGAACAGTGGACTCTCTCTGCATTGCAACATGGATGTGTCTACAAGGTGAGGTACAGCGTTGCTAGCATGAAGTATTGCTAAAGGAGACCAGCCTTCTTTGATGACTTGCATACCAACATACAGAAAGCATCACTTACTATTTCTTCTATCTTGCAGACATGTGCACATCGCTATGAGAAAAGGCAGTATGTAAACACAGTGCAGGAAACCCGGGATATCATTGGAAGGTGCTACGTGCTGAGCCAGGATCTCACTATTAAGGATGATATGGATAATGGAGTATGGAGTTTTTGTGATGGTCGTTTAAGAGGCCATGAGAAGTTTGGTTCCTGTCAGCAAGGTGTTGCTGCTACTTTCACTAGAGACTATCATTATATTGTGTTTGGTGCCCCAGGCACTTACAATTGGAAAGGTACGACCTGGCTTCCTTCCTGCCTACCCTTCCCATTTCCTCTGAGATTGCTCACAAGGGTTGCATCCTAAGTTTTGATTTTTTTTTTTTTTAGAGGGGGGAGGGGATAATAGGGATCTAATGATTTTACCCTGTTTTCACAAAATGCTATGCTCCTGTATCAAAAGTATTTACTGAAGTTCCTTTAAATATCTTTGAGGGAGTACTTATGAATGGATAATGGAACTTTGCATATATGTACAGCAAATTTTTCCCTTGTTAGTCTTAATCTTATGGTGGGATTGAGTGCTTGCTTTGAGACTTCCATACTGGAACAAATTACTAAATTATTTTAAAGTTATTTGACCAACCTTTTTTCCTGCATTTGAGCAAATGTTAGATAGCTGCACTGAGATATTTGTTTATTCTGCAGTATTCTCCACTTTATTCTTTGTGAAGTCTGTGGAAAGTAGTACTTCCCAAATTAAATACTGGAGGATTGCAGGAAGATAACTGAACAGAGCAATACTACATGTATTCATAGCTAAATCGATGGATATCCATGTAAAATTCCACGGATAACCTGTCTGTCTAAGAGCCAAGTACTCTATATCATCTAGGAGATACTCCAAAACTTAACGGAAAAAACCCATACGTTTTCTCTGTTATTTTATATTGAGAAGCATTTAAATGGCCAGCTCTGTCTCTTTTTCTTAAAGTGATTTTTCCCTCGCACTTCATCACACCAACAGCTGTAAATACTTCCCTCTTTAGAACATCTGATCCTTGAGCCATTACATTTTTTTTCCTCGTACACCTGTGCCTGCTATATGAACCATGCAAAATCTTTGAGTTAAGCTCTGGCACAAGGTGTACTTTAGTGAAAACTTAATCTTCCACGTATCTGTCAACAAAATCTGACCAAGCTGAAACAGCATATTGAGTTCAGACACTGGCTTACTTTAATTGCAGAGAATGCTATGACAGTGTATCAGTCATAAGAGTACTCTTTTGTATCATGGAAAAACATGTTTGTGCCTGCCAAAATGTTAAATATGCCTGTTGATAAAAGGGAAGCACACGTTTTATCGAACAATAGCTCTTTTCCCCTTAAATAATGTTTTCTAAATATATCACCAGTGTTTGTCATAGCTGAACGGTAATTTTTTTTTTTTTTGGTATTCCTGTGTGCTTACCTCCCTTCTAAGAGAGGCTTTATGAGGTTAAGAACTGTGGGATGAGGGTGGTTCCTGACCAAGTTGGTCCCATGTTTTTGTTGAGAATTTCCTTCATACCCCACGTTTTCCAGATCATTGCATGGCCTCTCTGGAGAGCAGCGTAAGATTCTGGCACACAGATAGAACTTAGAAATTCATTGCCTTTTGAAAACGCTTGCACCCAGTGCACTATTCTGTGTTTGTCCCATTTAAACAGCAGTCACTATCTCATTCATCGTAATTAATGTTAGTTGGGAACCATTTATCTGTTATTTTTCTCCTTTACCATTCATTTGCTTTTATTTTATCATTTCATTTCTTCAGGGGTGGTTCGTGCAGAGCAAAAGAATCAGACATTTTATGATCTGGGTATCTTTGATGATGGGCCTTACGAAGTTGGTGATGAGAGCCGCCAAGATAAGAATCTAGTTCCTGTTCCAGCTAACAGTTACTTAGGTAGGATGAAGTACATCTGGTAAATCTCTTTAGGCTTCTTAAACATTTGTGATCCCAGCCTGGTGCAATGATACAAAATGGGAGCAGAAAATCCTTCATTTGTGGACCCTGTAACATGTTAACCAGTTTGGGTAATTCACATCTCCTTCCACATTTATGGGCCAGTTTTAAGTGTAAGGTGATACTCTGCTGAGGTACCTAGAAGAGCTGCTAAAGTAATGAGACATTTAAGAGCTGTGATGAGGACCTACCGATTCTCAGGAAGTAATGATAATCGCTCTAATGGTTAAGTACAGTGCATGGATCTGTAGTCCTTAGTCACAAGGTCTCTGCCATGTGGTGTTAGAAGGTTTATCAAAATTTGAGTTTCTGGATGTAACTGCTAAGACTGCAGTTTCTCTCTCCTGGCAGGTGAGTGCAGTATTTTTATTCTTCCACGTTTTTAAAACTCCAGTGGCCTTTTTACAGGCCTTTAAAATATCATAATATGAGTAGTGTTTATATTTTAAGCGTGTGTGTGTGTGTTGCAGGAGGTGAGTCTCTTGTACTTTGTGCACACACGAAAGCAGAAATATGTCCTTAGGCCAGTGGATGTTACTGTACACCAGTGAGGTACGTTGGTGCAGAGAAAAGGCTGCGCTGCATTTTTGGAAAGGCCTCAAGTGCAAAGAACCTTTCTGCTCTAGTGCAGGTTTCTGTGGTGTATTGATCCACTGCTGTTGGCATATGCAACAAATACAATTTTGGTAACTTGAAACTGGAATGTCTGTGTGAGTGGTGGAAAGCTGAACACGTGGGAAGGGCATTGCTAATATAAAAAGTAAAAGCAAGTGAAGAAAAGAGCCAACTTAAAGCTACATATCTGTTAGAAGAAATAGAACATAAACTTCCCTTAAATATCAGCAGTGATTGCTGGGGGGTGGTGGTGGTGGGGGCATCGTAAGAGGTTACATTAGAAAGACAAGCTGATAGCTTCTTCTGGTGAAATAAGAATTGGTAAGGTGAGGAGTGCTGTGGAGGTTCACACTTCTGCTGTGAGCAGAGTAACACTGACTTCTTGCAGCTTCATAACAAATGCATTTATCTCCTAAATGTAAGTGCTGCCTTTGGTTTGTCACAATCAAAACCACTTCCAGGCAAGCCTGCTGTTTGCTGGCATTGCTGTTCCCTCTGTTTAGCCAGTAAACAAACGTGGTTATAGCTGCTTTGCCTAACTGCTATTTTTTTCTCTTCAATCTTTCACTCGTGTTTACAGGTCTTCTGTTTTTGACAGCTGTATCTGATACTCATCCAGATCAGTTTGTATACAAAACATTGCCTCCTGGCATACAGCTGGACAAATCGGTGGATGTAATGATGAATAGCTACTTAGGTTTGTGGTGGCAGCATCTGGTCGGATGTAATCTCCAGACCTTTGATGTGATCCTCTCCCCTCCATCCCCCCTCATCTCAAATACATTGCAAGTAAAAGCATGTAAAAACAGGGATTCAGATGAAGAGTAGCTTGCAAAATAATGTGGCTTCAGAGAAACACTGATTTGTCATGCATTTCTCCAAACCCTCTCATCCCTCCCCCAGATGGGACTCCCTGAATTTTTCTGAAACTGTCTCATTGTGAATTGCTGTAATTGAGAATTTTCATAGTGGTGGTGAAGTGTTTCAGAAGGGAGATTTCTATCTGCTGGCTAGTATCTTTCTTCCTTGCAATGTGCGTAATTTTCTACTTTGGCCTACTGGATATGTTGGTATATGCAGTATATTCTTTTAACTCAGGTTCTCATGTTTTCTAAAATGCATTGACTTTTATAAAGCATACGTAAGACTAAATTCATTCGAACGTGTCCTTCAGGGTTGCATTAAATCAAAATTGCCAATTTCGCCATTACTGTGTAAGGTGATTCTCAAATACCGTATACATCATTCACGTGCAACACTGTGCTTGTGCAGTACATTTTGCATGTTTGCAACAGAATGGTATTGACTTGTACTTAGGAGGTTTTAGAATGATTTTGCCAGAGGTGAAATACTCGAGCTATATTCAAGTGGTAAGCTGTAGTCAGTTCTAAGCTGGTATGTTTAAAAATGATCTTGCATTTGGTGTCTGTGAAAAGCAGATCTGAGTGAGCAATGAAATAATACGTTTTGTGGGGGAAATACTTAAATGTAATGTATGGAGAAACGTAGACTTGTAAACGTGCATTCACCAGTTCAAAGAGAAATGGAGAATTCCCAGTATATCATACTCTGCTTTAGACAAAACTTGTATTCAATATACCACTTTAATATAGTAGGGGGATTTATTTTTCCTATTAACAATACAAGCTGTTAGTTTGTTTGTTTATATTTTCTTTCTTTCTCTGTTAAAGGTTTCTCTTTGGACTCTGGTAAAGGAATTGTCTCCCAAGATGAGATGACTTTTGTGTCTGGTGCCCCAAGAGCCAACCACAGCGGAGCAGTTGTTTTACTGAAAAAAGAGAAGAATCAGAGAGCCCTTTCACTCGAGCACATGTTTGAAGGAGAAGGGCTGGCCTCTTCCTTTGGCTATGATGTTGCTGTTGTGGATCTCAACAGCGATGGGTATGGCCTTGGTTAACTCCTGCTGCCTGTATAATGAAGGATGGCAATCTGCTTTAATTCTGCTTTGGTTTTTCACATTAGAAATGCAAGGAACGCCAAATCCCATCTTCCATATTTTGCTGCAGGAAATGGCAACCATCTCAGTCAGGACACTGTCTACATTTCTAATTATAGAAAAGAGTTTATTTAAATTTAAACAATTAGTGTAAACAAAGAAGAAACAAATCTCGTAGGGAAGTGGTTGAGTCACCATGCCTGAAGGTATTTAAAAGACGTGTAGATGTGGTGCTTAGGGACATGGTTTAGTGGTGGACTTGGCAGTGCTAGGTTAGTGGTTGCACTCGATGACCTTAAGGGTCTTTTCCAACCTAAACGATTCTATGGTTCTGCACCCAAAGCAGGCCCTAGAAGATCCTTGTACGTCACAAAGGAAATACAGTCAGCTTGTAGTATCAGTGGAGCTGTTGTTGCTCAACCAGTTTAATGGACTTTTCAGTCTTTGTTCAGCAGCTCTTTGGCTAGCTGCCCTTGAGACCGCAGTCTGATCAGTTATTTTTCACCGTTCTTCTGTAAAAGCACTGCTTTTTTTTTCTTTAAGATGGCAAGACATTGTTGTTGGAGCCCCGCAGTATTTTGACAGAAGTGGAGATATCGGTGGTGCTGTGTACATCTACATTAACCGGCAAGGCAAATGGGAAGGAGTAAAACCTATTCGCTTAAATGGAAGTGCTGACTCCATGTTTGGTCTTGCAGTTGAAAATGTTGGGGACATTAATTGGGATGGATATCCAGGTGAGCGAAAAGCAATTACAATAAAAATGTATGTGACTTTTTTGCTAATGCCAGAGTTGGAACATCTTACCCTTACCATGATTGCAAGCTGCAGAAAGAGTAAGAATGATTTTAGATGTTGCAACTTATTTTCAACAGATATTGCAGTAGGGGCTCCATATGATGGTTTTGGCAAAGTATACATTTATCATGGATCCAAGAATGGAATAAATACAAAACCAGCACAGGTAATGAAATAACCTTTACTATATATAATTAGTCTTGCACAAAATTAAAGGAATGACAGGGCTATCCATCTTCTCCCTTTCTGTTACTGTTAGTGGGGTGGTGGGTATGCAGAAAAGTCACAGGACCCTTCAAGATTGCACTGCTGACCAGAAGGATTAGGAAATTCTTGATTTTAATACACATTTTTCTTTCCGGGGCAGTACTTTCGCACCAATAATATGTAGAGAAGGAAAAAGGCATGTAGATGTGTAAGTTTTGGGTTTTTGAAAGAAATTTGGGGATTTGAAAATAATTAGTTTCTTCATTTTCTCTTTCACTACTATTACTACACTTTCTTTTTTAATAAAAAATGTTTATGCCTTTTTCTTTTTTTCTTGAAGACCACTGTGTTCAGTCTGCAAGGTGAGAACGGAACTTGATTACACTTCCTAAAATACTGTTAGAATACTTTTTCAGTTTCAAGTGCCTATACTGCATAAATACTGTAATTATTATTTAACATTTCTATGCAAAACAGTTATTCCTGGTACTCACTGCTATTGCAAAGTAACTTCTTGGAAGAAAAGCAAATCATCTTGGCACTTCAGTGTCATTTACCTGAACACAGAGGTCCTATTTCCTTGTATCTCTTCTCTCCCCTTTTTTTTTTCCCTGGCCATAAGACACTGATGTTCACTTGTTACTTACTTCACTTTTACAGCTTTTAAATGTCTGAATTCCCTCAATCGGTTTGCTTTTTAGATTCTCGATGGTGAAAAAACAGGCACCAATTTCTTTGGTTACTCTATTGCTGGAAACATGGACCTGGACAAAAATTCCTACCCTGATATTGCTGTCGGTTCCCTTTCAGATTCTGTATCTGTGTTCAGGTATTATATACAGAACTGTAACTAATTACACCAAGGTTTTGGTTTTAGTTTTTTTTAAAAACAAACTCCTTAGAAGTAACAAAAAGCAGTTTGGCCTGGAGGCTATTTTTCCTTCTAGAAGTTGGAAATTTGGGGGCGGGGTGTCCATAAATTGGTTTGTTACTTTATCCCCCTCTTCTCAGTGAGAAGCTGCCTTACTACCACTATAGGGTAAGAAGGTGAATGTTGGCAGTTACTGTGGAGTGCTGATGGGTGTAGTGTATCTGTACCCTAGCTTTGCCCTGTGGTAACTTACTTGGATGCTCGTGTCCTTTGATGGCATTAAGGGTGATAAGTAATTCTTTGGCCTTAAGAAAGGAGAAGTTAACTGGTAGACTTGCTAGAGCTTTTGTTTGCTGCTGTTACATAAATCTAATCCTGCTTTACTGAAGATAGAGCAAACCAGACCAAACCCCCTCTTTTGTAGCTGAGGATCACAAAAGCAGTGAGGCATACGGCCTTGCCGAGGTCGTAGTGGGGTCCATGGAACAGCTGTGAGGAAGCCCCGCAGATAGGATCCTTTTGGATTTCTGTAGCACATGCCTTAATTAGGGATGGGGTCACGGTCTTTTACAGACCTCTGCTTTTTTTCCAGTTTAATGTACTGTTAAGTTGAATCACTGGTAATAAGCAGGAAGAGGACTGTCTCCTCATCAGAGCGGTGAATGCTGCATCAAGTTCAGGTCTTTGGTGGTTGCTGTCAGGTCCCAAAGGAGGAGGAGGAGCAGAAACTCCAAAACTGGTTATCTCAATTTTGGGGATGAAAACAACTCTACTTTTCAGACAGAACGACCTTTCCTACAATTTTTTGATGATCCCATCTCTAAGGTGTATAGTATCTGTGTACATAATTGGGATGTTCTTAAATACACTGAACAGCACCCAACAGAAGCAACTCCTATTGCTTGTGGAATGGAAGTTGCTTAGATTATTAAGTGTTCTGCTTACTCGAAAGGAGCTTTAATCATTTGCTGATAAGGGCAGTACAAAAACTTTTACAAAGATGAGAACAAAAACCTTTATGGTGACGAACAGTGAAAGGGGTGGCCCAGTTAAAAGAAATTTGCTAGAAAAGGAGGAAGTGGCTTACTGGCCATTTTAAACAACCCTTAGATGCTTCCATGAGAGCGGGATCAGTTCACTCATTTGTTTGTGTGAACTGTCTTTTCTTGTCTCTTCCAAAAAGGAAGAGAAAGGAAAAGTTGTCAGGCTGAATTACGGTTACAGCCTACATGCAGAGGAGTCAGGAAATGAAAACATCGTTTCCCACAGCCACCCAGGCTCCGCATTAAAGCTGTTGTGAACATTAATCTGAATGAACTTTAGTACCTACAGTTGGTCACAAGGGCTGAATTACCATTCGGGTGGGAACCATGACTTTGAATTTTGTGGTTTTTATATATATATAAGATGACAACCATAACATCACATTAATGTACCCTGCTCCCCTGTCAGGCATTTAATACAACTGTAGTCATTTCTTGTGACTTGCTTTGCTTAGCTTTAAATAGTTTTATTTTGTTTCTAACCATTATCAAAGCCAAACTCTGTGTTTCTTGGGGTGTCTTTATTGCAAATCAGTGCAGGCATGGAGGGCATCTGGGATTCACATGAATGGATTAATTAATCTTAACAGAAACTTTTCCTTCTTTTTTTACTCCTCCTTTTCATTCCCCATTTTTCCCCCAAATGAAGATCTCGGCCTGTGATAAGCATTAGAAGAAGCATTACAGTACAGCCTGACAGAATTGATCTAAAGAAAAAGAACCCTGAGGATCCTAGTGAAATATGGTAAATTAAAAAAAAATTACGTCGGAAGCCTTGGTGTATTGAGTTTTCTGTTGTCAAAATTCGTTCAGTCAGTGATGATGTTAAAGTGAAGGGATATGGCAGTCATGCAGGTTAAGCAAATGTACCTACATGAGATCATTTTGACTTCCTGAATTTGCTGTGACTGCTGTGCTAAAGACAAGGGGTGGAGTGTGTTCTGTTCATAATGCCCATTTCTGAAAATGAATGTCGCTTTGCCACTTAAGACTTTTACCACTTAACAAGTATCTTAACTTCAACAGTTTTCTCACGAGTAGGGATGTAAGAGCAAATACCAGAAAATATTTGTTTCTAATTGCTTACTAACCACATTTTCTTGCTTTGTAATTCAGTTTAGTAAGCAGCAAATTACTGTTTGAGCATGAAAACCACAGTCATAAGACTGATAATATCAGTCAATGGACTATTAAAACTTTTCAGTCTGTCGGACCATGCCTTATTAAAGTTAATATTAATTTCTTGGCACTTTTTACAGGATGGACGTGAAAGCATGTTTTCAATATACTGCAAACCCCAGTGATTTAAATCCAAGAATAAGTAAGTTTTGAAGATAAATATTTTTTGATCTGTTTGTCACATGGTTTGTTCTTTGTTTTTTCTTTATAGCGTATCATGGAAGAATAGTACTCAAATTATAGTGACTCATCTCAGACTGTGACTGTCAAATTTAAAATGTGACTCAATACTAAGGTCAATCAGCTATTGCACTATCTGTGTTTGGAGTGACATGTATTTAGAGTCATGCTGGTATGTTAGGCAGTTCTGTGGATGACAGACTGAACCGAAGCTTTCTAGGTAATATAACTGCCAGTGAGCACATGGCTGCCGTCCAGACCAAAACCAGTTTGCCCCTCTAGCTTACTGCTGCTTTAGAAAATAGTTTTAAAAGCCCATTTTATACATCATTAGTAAGCATTATTTCTTATTGGAGACTTGCCCTATAAAACAGTGTTCTCTATTCATGAAAGTGGTTTTGTGGAAATCAGTAACAGAAGCGAAAAACCTTTGTATTAATAGGAGCCTGGAAGACTGTGCCATATGTACAGTTAACAATGTAAAGCATTAGTTTCTCACGTCTCCCGTTTTTTCTCTTGTTACAATGCTGCTGTTACTACACCTCAAAAAACTGCACAGGATTTTGAGAGGAAATGAGAAGAATTTTAAGCTCAAACCTCCTTCTCCGCCTGTGTTGTCTTGAGTTTCTCAGTTACCTGTAAAATCCATAGGATGTGCTTGAATAAGGTCCTGGTCCTTCAACAGGTCAAGTGCTTCCAGCTCTCCGAGGCGGCTCACATGTGCCCCATCTGCATGCTCCCGAGGCTTGGCACGCTGGGTCTTGTTCCCAGCCTCGCAACATGGAATTAGCTCCGTGAATACAGAGATGATTAAAAGATGCAGAGAGTTCAGATCTATCAAAACTTGCCTCAGCATACAACTAGGAAGCTCTAGTCACACTTTTGCTTTCAGTGTTACAATTAACAGTGTACCTTGACCTCAAAATCCTGCTGGCTGTTTAGGTGCTATTTGGGACAAAACAGATCAAGGACAGCAGAGTCCAGAGCATTTACAAAGTTTTGTGTCTCAGCCCTCTACTGGCTCCACAGCAGCAATGACAGCTCCTCCAGCCAGCTCTGCACGCTGGTACAGTCATGAGGTACTTTTGGAATAAAAGGATTTGGTTTAGAAGTTTCCTTTAGATACACACACAGGGTACCTGGCCCTCAACTGGAGAGGGACAAAACTGACAGATGGAGAAAGTTTTGTAAATAACTGAAAACAGTTTGTGAAGCCCAGCACTGGCTGAAACAGTCTTCTAGAATAATGTTGTAAGATCATACCTGGAGAAATTAAAGTTCTTTTTAGTAAGGCAAGGGTTCTTTTTTATAGTGACCTATTTTATTTCTTCATATAGAGATCAACTACACATTTGAAGCAGAAAACGAGAGGAGGCAGTTAGGCCTGCCGTCTAGGGTACGGTTTAAAGACCACCTCTCTGATCAGTTTACTGCAAGTACAACCCTACGGGGGCAGAATTCAAAAGAGTGTGTGACAACCAAGCTTGTACTGCAGGTAAGGCAGAGTATTTTGTTTTTATTTCATTTAGATCCATTTAAAACAAAAGTATGCTCTTTTTTCAGCCTCATGGTACCTTTGTATATAATTTAAGTCACATGCAATATAAAGCTTCAAAACTAGAAAACCACCATAGTTAAGTAGTACCTTACTATTCCGTGCACACATGCTGCTTCCTCCTGTTGCCTTTCTTCCAACGTATGAATAAAAGTTGTAGCCACTGCAGCATGCTCTGGAGGTCAACAGAACTAATTTAGAACAATAGAGAGGGAATAAATGCCAAAAAATTGGAGAGCAATTTCCAACAGAAGTAACTGTTATAGAATTTAACGGTGTGACTGGCTAGGAAAAGAATTTTAACCCACGGGTTTTGGAGGGGATGAACGGGCAGGACAAGAAAGCTTGGTGTGTGCTCTCTGCCTTGGCTGCTACACTGGCCCTTAAAGGTGGCATTGCTCCAGAAGCTGAACAAATTCACTGTCTGTGGCTCAGCAGTAATGAGCCAGCCTCCAAGGTTGCTTTTGACCACAGCAAATTAAAGAGCTTGAACTTATGCAATAGGGAGAAAGTGTATTATTTTACTGTTGTAGTGTGAATTTCACTTGCCTGAGTTACCATCTGTTGTTCCTAGGAATTCTTAATGGTGAGAGAAATAATCTGATTGGGAAGCCAGAAAAAAAAAAGACAGTAGGGCTAGGCTCCTTGTGTTCTTGCACATTTTTAGAAAATGCTGGGTTTCTGTATAGTGAATAGTTTTAATACTGCACAATGTAGCAGAAAAGATTTTGCTGTACTGCTTGTTCTAAAATGTGTATCAAAAGCTAGTCTTTGTGTTGTTTTTTTTTCTTCTCTGCACTGTACACTAACTATGCCATTTAAAATATTTTAACAGGAAAAAATTAAAGATAAGCTACGCCCCATTCCAATATCAGTAAGTGTTAAAATTGCTGGCCTGGAGTCTAGCTCACCATCCACAAGAAGAGAGAGAGCACTTCCGGATCTTATACCAATTCTAAATTCAAATGAATCTGAAACAAAGACTGCAAAAGTAAGCCTTTGATATCACATTTTCCCGTAAATCTGCACTTTGATAAATCACTGAGTTTTAAAGACTGCAGAAAGCTAAATTATGACCAAAGGAAATAACTGGGGTGGCACTGGACTTGTAACTACTGGCTTATATTTTATATTTTGTTATTAACTTGTTACGAAATGTTTTGAACTAGATCCTGTGTTTCTTTTGCAACAAAAGTAAAGCTGGTTTAGCTGCTAGGTTTTTTTTTTTCTCTCCCCAACAAGTTTAGGAGGAAACGTACTTTTGACTAAAAATGGAAATGCATCGTCTCCTGCTGTGAACACTTGTCCCACACCACAAAATAATGTACAGTCTAATTCTTCCATGGTTAGGATGCTGTACCAGCATTAGAGCTCTGCAGCAGTGATGTAAAAGAGAGGGAATATCTTGGGTAAAAGATCTCATTTCCTCAACACTCATTGAAGAATCAGACTTAAGGATGTTTTTCCTCATTAGAAGTGTACCCCTCACTTACAATTATCTAACTCTGCCTTTTAGTCACATTTAAAGTTTTAAATTATCAGCATCAAGGGCTATGTCTCACAAAGAAAAACTGTCTTGACAGTCAAGAAGTAAGAGTCAGCTTAAAATCTTACTCTGTCCAGGAAAATGTCTCTGAGTTCCCTGTAGATTCTTTATGCAGTGCATATCAGAAATCTTGTTTTAAGCTAGTATTGTGTGGCATGCAGTAAAAGTGCTTTGGTTTTATTTAGGTGGAGTTCTTAAAAGAAGGATGTGGAGAAGACAATGAATGTCACAGCAATCTGAAACTTCAGTACCGGTTTTGCACTAGAGAAGGAAATGAAGACAGGTTTACTTACTTACCGATGTAAGCCTTGATTAATGCATTGCTGAAATTCAAATTATTAACAAGTGCTTAAAAGAACTTTTAGGAGAGGGTTTTGGGAGATAGAGCAGCTTTGTTCTGTTAGTCTGGCAAACCCAGCCCTGTGTAGTAGTACTGGTCTGACAGGGTGAGGAAGGTGGGGGAGTGGGAATGAGCTTTAGAAGAAGAGAGGTGGTACAGAGTCAAAGGGATACAAAGTGGCCACAGCTGTCCAGGTGTGGGCTAAAAGTTAGGAAAAAAAAGTTTCTAACCCCTGGAGAAATGAGATTCTAAATCAGCCTTGCAGGAGTTTATTGTGTGTGCTACTGTTAACTATTTTTGAGATTAAATTTGATGGGCGAGTATGACGACATGATATACTATTGTCTAGTAGCCTAAGACAAGCAGTTACAGGGAAGTGAACAGAGAAATCATTTCACCATAACATGCACCTAACACCCTGCTGCATCCCTCCTCCCTGGCGAGCCACTGAATTTAGAAAAGAGTTGTAAAACAAACAAAAGGAAGTATGCTTACTCACTGTCAACAGTCAAGTCACCTTTAGCAGTGAGTGCCTCAATCAGACTGGGAAGCCAAAAGCATTTATACTTTACAAGAAAAAAGTAGGTCAGTAGATTTATTCAGAGAAAATTCATCACTATGAAACATGAGCCAGATGCAAGTGCTGGTTCAGAAATACTATGAACTCTTGATTACTTGAGGGGTGTATCAGTCTGTTCTATCCTGTTACCTGCTGGCCACTTTCAGAGACAAAATACTGGTCTGGGAAAAAACAACTACGACCATTCACGTGTTTATGGTCTTACACTGATTCTTCCCTAATAGAGGGAATTATATTTGGGTAAACCACAGTAAGAAGCAAACTTCCATACACATTTGCTCTCCTAATGCACACAACCCTGTATACTCTGTTTCTGTAGTGAAAATGGCATGCCAGTGCTTGTTCTGAAAGATCAGAAAGATATTGCCCTGGAAATAACAGTGACAAACAATCCATCTGATGCAAAAAATCTACAAAGAGATGGTGAAGATGCGTATGAAGCTAAACTAATTGCAACTTTTCCAGACAGTCTGACATATTCTGCATTCAGGGAGATGCGGGGTTATCCTGTAAGTATTTTTTTGAGAAAAGATATTAAAATTTTTAAATATTTTCAGCATATTTTTACTTTTACATGTATTCTGTTTAATCAGGAAAAACAGCTAACATGCGGTGCTAACCAAAATGGTTCTCAAGCAGAGTGTGAACTTGGAAATCCTTTCAAAAGAAATTCCAATGTAAGTTGCACCTGTTTTACTCAAGTTATAAAATCTGATTCCTGACTGCAGTCATCCAAAGTTTCTGTGTGTCATAACTGGCAATTTGATTGGGACCTGCCTTTTTAACTCTAGAACTTAATGGTGTATTTCTGTAATACTGCATATATTAATATATTTTATAAAATGTTTACCTATCTATCTCATGGATCTTCTTTCTTGTCTAGGTAACCTTTTATCTGATCTTGAGTACCACAAAAGTTAATGTTGATACAACAGACTTGGACATTAATCTGAAGCTGGAAACGTAAGTTTTCTTTGTGTGCACGCACTATGTTTTTATATACAGTTGTAAAACATACTGAATTAATTTGTTTGATTCACAAAAGCAATTTAATAGTAAAGTGAAAACCGCTAAATTTATAAAATAAACAGCATTGTTTCCTTTTCGTTGTAGAACAAGCACTCAAGTTAATTTGACTCCAATTACAGCTAGTGCTAAAGTGGTTCTTGAATTGCTTTTATCACTCACTGGGTAAGTGTTGATAGCATAACAAGTGGGGGGGGGGGGGGCTGGGGAACGACAGTTTTGCTGCAGACTTCATTAAAATCTGATTATTCTCCTTCCCCACTCCCATCTGAACAGAGTCGCCAAGCCTTCTCAGGTATATTTTGGAGGTAACATCGTTGGTGAGAGTGCTATGAAATCTGAAGATCATATTGGAAACCTCATAGAGTATGAATTCAGAGTGAGTAATTTAGATTAATGCCAACAGCTGCTTTTAATCAAATGAATGGCTTTTCTCTTTATGGGTATGAACACTTGGAAAAGTTGGTGGATTTAAAATTGGCTTTTCGTGTCCCAAAATCCTGACTTCCTGATCAGAACATGCAGTCTGACTGCAGACTACAGCTTCTTCAGGCCTCGATATTTTACGATCATGTTTTGAGGAAGTGGCCTGAGGCTGGCTGTACACTTGTTTTTCAGAGCAGTTCATGCATGTTCAGTTGTACAGCATAAAACCCCATGCAGGTAGGGAACAGAAGTTAAACCCAGAACCCTAATTGTGGCGTGCCCAGGTGTTACGTTAGCCAATGCACACAGACAGCGAGTACGTGTACTTACTGCATGCAGGATTGAGCAGGCACAAGACGACACGGCGGAAGCCACTTTGAACCTGTGGGTCTATTTCACTCTTTTGGTCTTCTGCCTCATTAATAAATCAAGGAGAAGGCTGAGAGAGACTATTTTGGTTCTGTAAAGTCTCAGTTTATCAGAAAGAGCATTGCTTTTTCTACATCATTAATGCAAGCCCCGCTGTCTTTGTACATAGTAGTTTGTCAGGATTAAAGTCCACCTCTGTCAATCCTTTACTTCCTTCTGTACCTGCATGCACGTATTAAAGTAGACGCAGTTAGAATATCTCTCTTAGAATTTGCTATCATGAACAGTAACACTAAGAAAGCAAAAAATAGGTTGGGAAACAACTTCCAGACTTGCAAGAGCTGGTTATCTTTGTGTGTCAGAGTTCCTTATAAACTTGCAATTTGCCTCAGTTATGTAACCGAATGATTTGTTAATTCTAAATTGGAGTTGTTGTTGTTTCACATGTGAAGACAGAGTTCTAAAAATCAACAACTTAAAGTCCATGTTAGGGAATGTTAATCCTTGTATGTTTAAGCTCTGTATTTACTTGCTATCCAAGTGTGCTAGTTTCAGTATATGCTTTGTCTGTATACTCTGTTTCGACTGTCTTTCATCTGCTTTTAAATTTCCTGTTAGCTGCATGCTTAAAACTTGCCCAAGTCAATAACACTTTCAATAGAGGAGAAAATCCCTTTAAAACGTATTTCACAGTTTAAAGAATGTTTGTTTTAACAGGTAACTAACTTGGGCAGACCACTGAAAACATTTGGTACTGCTTCCCTGGACATCCAATGGCCGAAAGAAATTAGTAATGGGAAATGGCTGCTTTACTTGATGAAAATAGATGCCAAAGGCTTGGAAAAAGTCTCCTGTCAACCTGAGAATGAAATCAATAGTTTGCATGTTGCGGTATGTTACTATCTTCTGTTCATGAATTAGTACAACACGAAAGCACCGCAGCATGTGATAGTAGGGCATAAGAGCTTGCCTCCAGAAGGATTTTTTTTTTGTCTTAAGCAGCTCGAATGCACAATACATGAACAATGTATCAAGGGTTAAGCTTATTAGGAGACTTCATAACAGCTAATGAGGATAACATGCTAAAGGATAGATGCTATGTCGTGGTGACCGGTTTTGCAATGCGCACTGTTGTCATGTGCTCTTACAAGATGAAATTGCTGTTTGCTTTAACACATTTCACCAGCATTATTGATATCTGACGGAGTTCTTACAGAGAAAACAATAAACAACAGTAAACATCTCCCCAGCCAGGGGGAATTCCATGTAATTTTTTTAAAGAGAAAGGGCTTGCACTTAAATTTACTTATTTACAACAAATATGATAAAAATAATTTCTCAAGCAAGGGTTTCATAACCCTTCACTGTGCCTATCTAACAAGATTTTTTCCCTAGACCTTAAGCCTTCATTTTAATAATTTTCTTTCATATAATCTTAAGATCATTTGGGAGGAGTTTTAATTTTCACCATTAAAACTGCATGCACATAAACCCATTCTTGTCAGATCACTACATTAGTTAATAAAACTTTCAGTGAGTGTAATTAGTATACAGTTAAAAAGAAATGCATCTACTGACTTTAGTGCAATCTTATTCTTTTAGCATAGTAACATTAATATCCTTTATATAGAACAAAAATGGGAATAGCATTGAAAGATTTATAAATCTGAAACCCCCTTGACTTATTAAAGAAAGTAGTCAGTTGACCTTTCTTTTGGTAATCTCAAATTCTAGTAATTGTCCTAACTCTACTATTAGCAATAAATGTGGATAAGTAGGGATATATAATGACATCACTCATGTGCTGATCTTGGAACAAGAAAACACTCACTGAACTCTTGTTTCTCTGCTTGTATGGCATCAGAATTAAGAGATACTTAGGGTAAACTACTAAAACGCTTCTTACTCTTTTTTTTTCTTAGGAATCCCATAACTCAAGAAGGAAACGTGAGGTTGCAGAGAAGCAGATTGCAGACAGCAAGACATTTTCTTTATTCTCAGAAAGAAAATACAAGACCTTGGTAAGCATATTGCACCAACTGTAGTCTGGTCAGATACCTCCCCCTGCACTCGTGAGAGGGCTTTTCTGAGTTTGGCAGGGTGAAAGAAGGTATCTCTCTGCTTTGTTTTTATCTTAAATCCAAGTATCGATGCCTTTAGAATTTGACCATTTAGATTATCTACCGATGAGAGAGAAATAGCAAAGAATTTCTGCATAGTTATCTACAGGAAAATAAACAGGTAATAGCATCTTCATTATACTTTCAGTACAAACAGATTTTGGTTCTTGCACATAAATATGATGCATATAATCCAATTTTTAATTGGGGCAGGGGGGTGTTTAAACAATTTGTGAGGATGTATTTTTATTTACATGTAGAAGTTTATTAATTGCAGGACTGCAATGTGAATGCACGCTGTGTGGACATAAAATGTCCCTTGAAGGGTTTAGACAGCAAGGCATCTATTGTGCTGCGTTCCAGACTGTGGAACAGTACTTTCTTAGAAGTAAGTCCTCTTTACCTGCCATTTTGGGAAGGTCAGAGTTCTTTCCTGTTCTGTGTCTAATGTCCGTATTTTATTTTGGAACAGGAATACTCCAAAATGAACTACCTGGACATTCTTGTTAGGGCTTCAATCAGTGTTCCTGCTGCAGCTAAGAATGTTAAACTCACAAACGAAGTTGCTCAGGTAGGCTCAACGTTTAATGCTAACCATATGTTATGGTTGTGATGTTTCCAGCTTACCTCAAAGACTGGGAAAAAAAAATTTAAGACAAAAGTAGCTAAAAGTTTAGCTTTTTAACTGAGTTATCAATAACTGAATTATTGGCCATTTTTACCTTTTAATCAGGTTGGAAAAATTCACTACCATACTGAAGTGATACCAGTAGGAACAACTTCTTTAAAAACATTTTGTAGATGAGAGAAAGAAGACATCTTGTTAGAGAAGAGATAAGACTGTATAAATGTAGCTTTATATTAAACATGGATGCTTTTGAAATGCTCTTTCCATCTTAACATATTTTCTCTCCTTTAGGTGCGTGTTACTGTCTTTCCTGCAAAACCAGTAGCGCTTTATACAGGAGTACCTTGGTGGATCATCTCAGTGGCTATTTTTGCTGGAATACTGATGCTTGCACTGTTGGTATTCTTACTATGGAAGGTGAGTTTTCATTCATCCGGTTATTTTACATTTCCTGGTCTACAACTGACAAGACAGCAAATAATTAAGCAAATGATTAAGTATTTTGGTTTGTATTTGGGACTCAGAATAGAGCAAAACTGCCCAAACCATAAATTACCTTTATCAGTTTCTCTGTTTTGCAACATTTGGAATGAAAATGGTTACACAGGAAGTCTTGTTATGAAATTTTTCTGTTTCCACATCCTCAAATGCAGGAAGTATTTTGAGCTCTGGGCAAAACTTGAGACAAACATTTAGAGGTCATAGTTACTTTAATACGGATGGATACAGCTAATTGGGGCTTCTGCAGTTAAGTGTAAAACTTCATGTGAACTACCTATAAATGTTTTAGCAGGTCTTTGTACTCTTGACATTAGAAATACCATTAAACTTAAAGTAGATGAAAATAACCAAAAGGTACAGAAATAATCCACAGCCAGGCGTGTTGGTGAATTTCTGTAGTATTGGCTTTTTATCTTAGAAACTGTAAAGGAGTAAATAAGTGTGTAAAACAAAAGGTTAACAATTTGCAAAAGAAAAAATCACATATCTATTTTTCTAACTACCTTTGGCATTTTTACAACTAACTGTGATTCCAAGTCCTTTTATTCTTAGTTTTTAGAGGCATAGGCAGTTAGTATTTGCTGTTATGGGATAGCAGAAGGTTATTAAGGAAGAAGAGGCGAAGAAGAATGTCCTGTCTGTCACTTACTTTCTCCTGGAGAAACTGCAGCAATCAGCTTTGCTGAGGAGCAATTACTATTTGCTGCAGGTTACTTCTCACAGGATAGTTCTGACTCCCCTATTTTCTAATAAATGCCCAGCACCTGCTGCAATTCTTCCTGACAAATTAATACTTTGGCTGGGCTCTTAGGTTATACTAGTGTTTTACTACACAAGAAAATACACACATTTTTACACACGCACACACAGCATAAAATGCTTCTTTTGATGACAAAAACTGTGCCATCTTATGAAGGACAAACATGGTACTTCAAAGACAGTTATGTGATTGGTTTAAGACAAATGCTTGTATTGTACAGGTCAAGACAGTACTCATTTTTGTTCTACCCTATGTTTTTGTCTAGCCTGTGCACTAGTCCACAAACAGGTTTCTGTATAGTCTTCTTTCTGCTCTTCACAGCCAGCTTTAGTTGCTATGGACATACTTTATAGTAGCTTTTCTTTAAAAAAAAAAAAAAACAAAACACAAAACACCACCAAAACCAAACAAAAAACCAAAACCGGATGCATTACAAATTCATCAAAATGCCTCTAAAATAATATTCTTTACCTCAGGTTATTCTATTATTTTACAGATGGAGTTAGTCCAAGAAGTTCTCAGATCTAGAAACAGCTGAGTTCTTGTGATTTTTTTTTTTTTTTTTAAGGCCTGCGAAGGGATAATGGGAAGATAGTTCAGAGTTAATTTAAGTAAGTTTTAATAGGTTTGACTTCTTCCAGTCCACAAAAATTGACTAAATACCTTGCTTCCTTGTAGTGTGGTTTCTTCAAGAGAAATAAGAAAGATCATTACGATGCCACATATCACAAGGCTGAGATCCATGCTCAGCCATCTGATAAAGAGAGGCTTACTTCTGATGCATAGTATTGATCTACTTCTGTAATTGGTAATTGATGATATTTTTTTTAATTTTTAGCTGTGACATGCTATGGTTGCGGTGGCTAACTATGAAGCTTTTACTGCATATATTCTATTAACTTCTGGATTTCAAACTATTGTACTTGCTTGCTCATTCTGTCGATCGATTTTTCAGCTTTTGGTGCACGTGAACACACACAGGTGTTTACCTTGGTCTAAAAAGCTTCTTGTTTATTTCTTTAGAAAACATCTTGATCTGTTGCAATGGTTTTTAGTTTGTTTTTTTTTTTTTAATTTATGTTTTAACAGTACAAGTAAGTTTTTAAGCTTGGGAGATGGTAGTCAACACTGCAGAGTTAAGATTTAAAGCTAAGATTACATGGACGATATATAAACTTGCTTTACTAACCTTTAGTGCATGCTAAAAGATACCTGTTGCTCATAATGAAAGGGGTTTTCATAATGAGAATTTAATTGCTGTGGAAACACCTGTTTTCCTTCAATTCTAAGGTATACTTTTCTAGGAACACACTTTCCTCTGCTGAAGCTACTAGATGCACGATGATTTATGCTTCTAGCAACCTTTATTCAATTTAAAATATTACATGCATGTACATTATATTAATAAGTGATGCTTGGGATCAGGGGATGGGGAGGAATTCTTAACTAAAATATGTCAAAACAATGTTTAATGAAATCTTAACTAAGAGATGGCTAAAGATTTGGCCTATGCCTAGATGTGTTTTTTTTTTTTTTAAATTCAGTTCCACGTAAGTTCTAATATTATTTAAAAAAAATCCCAAAGAAACAAAACCAAAACACCCACCACCCCAAACACTATGAACAAAACCTTGCCACTTTAATCTTTTTTTTTTCTAGCAGTATCTAATGACAGCTGGATGGCACAATGTCTCTTAACCTTAATCTTGACATCAGCGACCCATAAGCATGTGAAGTTGAGTGTCTGCCAATCATCATCTTTGTAACATTGTGGCCATAACTCCATTTTGTTTTGAAAATTAATTTCAGTCCATTCCTCAATAGTTAAAATCAGTTTTTACAGTGGCTTTGAATAAAAAATTGCAGGGCACAAATAAGCTGTACTAGATTTCATCTGGGGAGACTTGTGTCATTGCACATTACAAAACTTTCAAGTTATGTCTGTTTTTTATCCTATGGCAAACTAAGCAAGACTCATGTTCTCATACTGCATATGTGTATAGTTGGTTCAGGTGACTATAGTTGAGATAGTGCTTTGAAAAACAAGGCTCTAGTGTAGCTTTTCTTGAAGGCCCTGGAAATTTTTCTGTAGGTAAATCATGTTACCCTACAGGAAGCCTTCCTGAACTGTATCTACTTCTTTGTGTAGCATTGAAGTCTCTCATTATATGAATGAATAGCTTTATAAGAAGACTTAAAAGACTTGTAAAACAAATTTAGAAAGTTAGTGGAGGGAACATTTTTAAGGTATTAGATTACTGGATTGTCAGACTATGCCATTTGTCTTCAACTGCTGCTGAACAGCTAATGTAGATCTGCTGTCTCACATTTTTATAGCTACGTACAGGACATTTTTGGCCTACATATTTTTGTTTTCAATTTTCTTACCTGTATGTCTGTGCAAAGGAAGAATTTATTGCCTCTATAACTGTAGTACTTTGGCAGCAACTTAAACCTAAACTGTTCTTTTTCTTCTCTGCCCCAGTGCGGGTTCTTCCAGCGTTCTAGGTACGAAGACAGTGTCCCCCGATATCATGCTGTAAGAATTCGAAAAGAAGAGCGACAGATCAAAGACGGGAAGTGCAAAGACCTTGAGACAAAACAGTGGTTCACAAAATGGAATGAAAATGGAAGTTACTCTTAGGGAAAAATTCTTTTCATCCACAAAGTTCAGCTAGAGATTCAGGTTTTCATTAATGGAATACTGATTGAGTTAGACCTATGAACACTGTGGACATTCACCATTTGATTGTAGATATTACTACTTATATTGAGGCTTTTGTTTGCACAGTTAAAATTGCTTCAACAGACTTTATTTGCATTATTTAATTTCCAGACTGCCTCTTTTCCCCTTCAGATCTCACACTTTAGAAGATACTGTGTTGATTTGGGGTCTTTTCTGCAAAATATGCAAAACCACTATGGCAGACCTTTTCCTGTGATCCTAACCTTCTTCCTAGGTATGCATGGTTAAGGTCAAGACAGGTTCTCCATCATTCCCTCAATGTGTAGTCCATTATAAACACACGGTGGCCTTAACACACTTTGTTCAAGTATAATCTGAAGACCTGCAAATCTACTTTAGTCATAAACTTTGCCTGCTGCAGTAGTTAGGGCTTAACAAAAAGCATCATCTTAAACTACATGTGCAATAGTAATGTTGCTCGATTATTATTTTTTTTCTTTTTTAAGATCAGATTTTGTGATTCTTGCTCACAACAAATATACATAGGTTTTTTTTAAAAGAGAGGCTTGAATATTAGATGTACTTTTTGTATATATATATTTTAGTCATTTTTGTATTTATTTTTGTTATAAATTGTTGTCTTTGACTGTTAGGCCAAAGACTTAACTGAACCTTCAAATCCACTGTGTTTTTGAACTTCAGATTATGAGACCTGAGGCTTTCACTGCATTTTAATAAATCACTGAAGGTGCCAATGCTTTCTAAAAATGTAAATATTTATTCCAATGATGTGTATGGGGGCTTTTTTTCCCTGATACTTGTAACTTTATGTAATAGAAATTATTGGGTCTTGTAACATGATTTGTATACTACTTCAGACTATTTAACGATTTGGACACCAAGCAGAAGTAGGGTTTTTAGATACAGTTTTATACTTGCTGCAAGAAGTGAGAGGTTCTCTGGAAACCGCTTTCCAGCTTCATAAGGACTTCCTGTTTAGCAAAAGGCGCTGACTACTGCAACTGTTATACAGCACTTGAAGGAGGCTATAAATGCCTAACTTCCCTTAACTATGGGGATCTGAGCTGATCCATGTTGCGACTACTGAATTGTCTTGAATAGCTGAATGTTGATAAAAGTAGAACCACAATGTGTTTATCAGTAATCTAGTTATTGTAACATAACTGATAAAACTATTTAAAGAGTTTACTTTTTTACCCATGTTCTAAAGCATTGGTACTATTTAAGAACAAAGATTTAGTTCACAATTGTTTATTCCATGTGAAACAAAATTCTGCTCAAAAAGTATGCATGTTAATTGCTAGTAATTTGAACTATGCAAAAACCTGCTAGGAGGGCAGTTGTCAAGTGTCTTATTTTACTACTAACTTTGAACATACCTTTTTGGAAGGTCTGGTCACCTGAAAAGTTATCATTATATAAACTGCATTAATTTAATAGACTCTTCTTCCTCTCACTAAATAATGTCAGTATGTTGTGACCCTGATTTTATGAACACTTACTTACATGTGTATTTAGCTGTTAGCCAGCTTTTGAGCTTTTAAAATTCTAGCTTAAAGGCTCAGCAGCATCAGAAGCCAGCCTAATCAGAGGCTAAGAAGCATGAGAAATAGCCTTGGATTTGAAAGCAGCTTGTGGCCCTTGCCTAAGAACATGAATGTCTTAGCAGTGTTAAACTGAAAGTTCTTGAAAAATAAGTCATGTCACTGGTATACTTTTATCTCAAACTTTTTTTACACCAGCTAGCAATACTACATCATTCCATGATTAGAAATTACCTGTGGATATTTGTATAGAAGTGTGAAATAAAATTTTTTTAAATTAACCATTGTTTTGGTAATAGTGATTTCTTATTGTAATTATTGGAGGTAGCTATAGCTAAGTTCACTAGAAGAGCTAGCTGAAAGTTGCAAGCTTTAACAGATTGTCTCATTCTCAATAGTAACTTTCAGTGCCCTCCCCCATGCAAAGGGGCAGATAAGGCAGCTGCAGGTGATAACACACAATCTCACGCTCACAAGCTGTCTGCTGCTTGCTGCAGTTTCCAGCATTGGTAAGAGTCAGGCACGGAGTCTGGCAGAGCAGGCCCTGGCAAAGCACCAAGTGTCAGCTCCCAGGGGGCAGAGCTACCCTCTCCCTCCACACTTCACTCACCCTGCCCAAGGTACTGTCAATGCAAGCAGTCTTCTAAAAGCTCCCCTCCCAGACAGGTGTTTCTGTAACTAGGGGAGATGGATGCATCCCCCACCCCCCACATACCTATCTGTATTTAGCAGTGGACGTTTGATACTGACAGTCAATTACACGACTGCAGGGTACAGCTTCAACTCCACCAAAAAAACCCAAAAAACCAACAGAAAAGCCAAAAAGATGCGGGGGGGCGAGGGGACGGGGATGGACAGGGAGACACGACCAAACAAACCCCAGAGAAAACCTATGTTTTATCTCAATTTCTAAGATGTTAACCCTCACAGGATCCTTTGCTCGCCTTTGCTGAAAGGAGAGACCTTTTGATGCATCAAAGCCTGAAGATAAGGGTTAGCTAGGTACATGCTAGACCAGTGTTTGTTGTTGAAGCTAAGAAACTTCTAGAGCTAGAACCAGAAGATGCTGCTAGATCGTTCAGAGCACATCAAAGATGTGGACTCAACCTGCTTTTATTAAACAGTTATTCTCTTTTAAATAACCACACCCACAAACATTTGTCCACAACAAGACAAAATGGACTGGGAGAACAGTTAAGTAGCTGATCATAGGAAGTATAGCACAAATAAAGTATATTAGGTTTTATATATGCTCATATATACTATACACATATAGTACTAGATGTATATACTATATACACAGTAGTACAGTACTATACATAATACTGTATGTGTATAGTATATATGTATATACACACATATGTAAAATCTAATATAGTTTGATAGAGTTTGTGTGCAGTATGTTTGTGTGTATATATATATATATATATGACACACACAACTATATAGCCTAAGGTACATAAACAGAATGCTAGTAAACTGCAATACCTTCACATATGTTTAACTGTCACTGCACAGGAGACATATCTTATGAGAGAAGCTTTCGATACAAGGGACCATCACAGCATAGTTTCAATAACCAAAAAAACTTACTTGCATCCAGAAGTAAGTTAGTCTTAATGTTAGTTAAAACTTACTTTTAACTTGGATGCAAATCGGGCATCGGCACGTAAGATGAAGGGAAGCTTTTGAGAGCAGTGCTAAAATTCCAGTCCCCATTCGGGGTACCCACATTACAATGCTAACTAACACTGCAGCAGTGCGTCTTAACTAAAATAAACAGACTGCACAGAACCAGAACACTCCTTCTGTACACATAACTGAAATAGCTTCTCCCAGCACAGAGTAGGTGAGAGTCTCAGCAGTTGGTTTGCAAAACCCAGGAGAACAAACTGTGACGAAACAAATAGGCAACTGCAGCCAGTGCTCCGAGCCAAAGGAGACACATGGACACTCTTCAGCTGGCTTGCCAGACAACACACTTGTGTGACAAGAGGAATGCAAGCAGTCTATTTCCCTGTGGTGGCTGTGTAAGCAGTTGCTTCAGTTTTTATCCCAGTCCTCAGACATCTTTCAATGTCCCATTTGTCTTCCCAGGCCATGGATTCATAATTAATACTATATACCTTTTATAACCTCATAAGCCTTGCTGGAGTCCTAACCATGATCCTCATGAGAAAAACACAGCAACTCCTTACCCTGAGAGACTGCCACAGACATCAGCCTTAATCCCCAGCCAGGGTGTGATATTGTCACTGTACAGGGGTGGGGGACCTGCAGATTGTGTTTTCCATAATCAAAGACCTTTCCCCCTTCATTTTCTAGCTCTGCAAAATGGTTGTTTGCAAGCAGCAGCTTTTCAGGGCCACACCTGCCTCAAAGATCCTAGAAGACAGAGGCAAAGAACTGAATTTTTAACAAGCAGAAGTGTCCTTGCTGCTGCTTACCTAACTATCGCAGAACAACATATACCCCCCCTCGCCATCAAAATACAGTGCTAACTATTTATTTCCTGTTATCTCTCAATCTCAGTGTGTTCAGGGGATAGAGGAGGAAGGGACAGAAAAGTCAAATACTTTTGCCAGGAGTGTATGAAATAATGCAACTGCTAAGTTGGTTAAAAGAAATGTTTGAGGGATACTGCTTGGTTTCTTGAAGTGGAAGGGACCAACAGTTAACATCACAGAGCTGAGAAGCATATCATTGCCAGCCAGCTTATGAGACAGCCTGTGATTGAGCAACATAACCTTAGCAAGGAGGAGCAACATAAAAATAGCCATCCTGGACTAGACCACAGATCACCTGAATCAGCATCTTGCTTCTGACAATAGCCAATAGTTAAGCACCACAATGGTGATACTTTGCTGTTCCTGTTCCTACAAAAAGTTAGTGCTCAACTTCAGTAACTATGTAGTACATTTTTCCCATGGAAGAAAAAGCCATCCATGATAATCAGGTATAAAATTTCTCCAACTGCCTTCTGATGGAGTCACAAAGTTGTACATGGCAAAAATTCACAAACTCCAAAGTTTAATTATACACCGGATAAAAATAAATAAGCTCATCTGTATGTTCTTCTTGAACCTGCTACAATTTGATAACTCGTACAGAAACCCCTCTATATTTTTGATCAACTTGGTTGCCATTTTTATATCTTATGCAAAAGAGAGACCAAAGGCACATCAAACCAATGTAACCCCAAGAAAATTTTCTAGCATAGCGAAAGCACCTGAACTTACTGACAAAAACCTAAGAACAACAACAAGCCTTTGAGTGCCAAGTAAGTACACAAGCTGCAGAGAGACACGGATAGATGGACCAGATAACTCTGCAGGCATCACAGCAAAGCTTATAAACCATTGAAAGGAAAGAAAGAGATATTCTATGGATATCCATACCTGGCAACTTCAGTTTTTTTCTTAATCTATGATGCACCTATTTTGGAAGAAAGGGAGGAAAAGAAAGGAAGAAAAACAAACAAACAAAAGTACCGGTACATGCAGGAACCAAGAACAGTGACTTCCAGTAAGGGGTTATTTATAGTATCACCTTAACAAACCAAGAACTCATTCTATGGAACACCCTGCAAGAATGCTATGCTTCCAATTATCTTATTAAACCTTAAATGTCATGTTAAATTTTAAACTGAAAACAAAAATGAAAATGTAATTGCTTAGGTTAAAACTAAATGCTATGTTTTCAATTATCTTGAAGTCTGATTTGTTCTGTCCCATTTAAATTATGCATCCAGATGTATTAATTTCAGGAACACCAATAACCAGGAATATGAGTAGAAAAATGCCAAATTACAAAAATAATACACTTTTCTTTTTTGGTTTGCATAAGAATTTACAAAAATTGGCACATCAGAACTCCAGCTAGCATCACACTGGTTCAGATCAGAGTAAGCCCCCAGAAGACCATCAATGAGAGAAACAGGATTTAAAAAGGGATGGGGGTGGGGCAGAGACAATTCAAAATATTCTCCAATATTTTAACAGAACATGTTTACAGGGATCAGTATCTGATCAGTAGTTTAAACAAGACCAAGAAAACACCTTTACGTAAACAGAGAGGGTTTGTTCTGGTCTGAACACAGCATTTAAAGAATTATCCACAACTCTTCATCCACAGTTACTTCTGTGACTGTTCATCCTGCATGAGAAAGTCCTCACTGTTTACATTATTGAGAACGGGCTCCAGCTTACAAAGTGCAATGATTTATTTAGCCTCTGACAGCCTTTGCCACATCTTCTGGCTGGGGACCGCTGTCCAAAGACAACTTTAGGCAGTAGGCCCGTTTTTAAGGCATGCCTGTAAGTTGAAACATCGGGCATCAGGACAGTAACACATAGGCATAAAAGATTAAGCCAATCCAGAGGCATCATAAGAAATTGCAACAACTTAACAAATACCCAACTTACTGCTTGTAGGCATTGCTTTAAACTAGTGCTGGCTCACAACTGAGAGGCCATTATAAAATGGTTTTAAGCACAGCAATTCATAAGTAGGAGTCCCAAACTCTTACAAACTTGAGTAGCATGAGCTACTATTTGGTGCTTCTGGGGGTGGCCTACAAGCAGCGCTAAAGTAAAAACTGTCAGTAACCTGTATTTGTCGATGACTTGCAGAGACAGACAAGCTGTTAGTTCGCCCCATTAGCCACCACTCCCGGGCCAGAACAGAACAAGCCATTCATTTTTCGGCACAAGATGGAGGTCCAGTCTGATTATAAATCAGATGAAGCAATCTAATCCTGAACTACTGTTTCATTCTCACTACTATTGGTGCAGTTACTGCTCAGAAAATTGCCTCTGGAGGCAGACTGAATCAATGTTTTCTGTATTTCAATGCAACATCAAAAAAAAAAAAAAGCCCTTAATTCATTATGATATCTTCAACTCTCTAATGGGAGGCTCCAAGCAATCCAACACAGCACTGAACAGATTAATGTGACAGAAACAGCAAAACAATTCCTGCTCTAGCAGAGGCCATTGGATATCCATCCCCGCTATCAGGTCACAGACAAGTCACAGGTACAAGGCACATTTAAAGGAAAACAAGCAATATTTAGGAGTCAATTTCATAAGATAAATTTATGGGCAAATACAAGTATCCACAATAAAAGAAGCAAATGATGTAAGGCCAGATCCCCTATTGTACTGTATTGTATACAATTTTGAATTACAGGATTTGATATCTACACCACAGTAAGTTTATCAGACATGCTTATAATCACTCTTAACTGCCTTTTTTGTTAATGTTCTGGACATGTCTACCTAAGTAGGACAAGAAACTATTAAATACCAATGTTTGGTACCTCACATGTTGCATTAGTATCCTAACAGCTGGGAAAGTGATTTCACATGACATATGGTTCAAGTATTTTTTAACCAATAAAGACATGTATGGTGTTCATTGTTGACCGATTGGGAGTATACCTGTAAAGACAGAAGCCCTATTTTTCCTCTGTATTTTTTTCTTTCTCTTTTTCCTAATAACTGAAACAAAAGTTATCCCTCCTCTCGTTTTTCTCTTTGCACACTGTAACACAGTGCAGGGCACGAAGAGGTGGTAGTGCCCCTTCCCATACCATCATGCAGCCAAGCAGACACAAGGTGCACTAGTAGTAAGAAAACACATGGCTGTTAAATCACGGTCTAAACCCCTCAGGTGAGGTCAGTCACGGTTTAAACCCCTCAGGTGAGGCTCTGCCCTCACGCCGGCCGGCAGCGGTGCGAATAAAGCCAGTGCTTTTGTGGGTTTCTGCTGCCTCCCGTTTCAGCCCCGCGGGTAACCGACACCGGGAGCCGAGTCCCCGCCGCGATCGAGGCGCCCCCGCCCCCCACAGGCCTCCGCCCGCCGGGCCCGGCCCGCGGCGAGGGGAAGCGGCAGCACGGCTGAGCGCCGTTCAGCACGGGCCAACCTCTCCGATAACCCTTCCGCGGCAGTGCCGGCACTGATGCGTGGGCACCTTTCGGCCTCCCTACGGGAGCGCACACGCCGCGACCCCGCCGCAAAGCCCCCGCGGTCCCGGCCACCGCCGCCCGCTCCCTCACACCCTCCGCCCGGGGGGGGGGCGATGCCTCCGGTCCCCTCACGGCTTCCCGCCCCGGGGGCTGGTGAGCACCCCGCAGCCCTTCGCCGGGAAGGCGACGGCACCCGCCCCCGTGAGTAACACCACCGTACCTGTCCGAAGCTGGGCTCCTCCGGGAAGCGAGCACTGTCTTCTCCCGGCGGGCAGCCGAGGCACAGGGGCAGCACAGCGGCCGCCTCAGGGGCTGCGACCCTGCCTGTGGGGGCCGGGCTGCTCCAGGCGCCCCCCGCCCCGCTCCCTCGGAGCCGCCCTCTCCTCCGCCCCAGCGCCGCTGCGTGGGGCTGGGCCGGGAGGAGACACCCACCCCTTCGGGCACCTCCTCCCGGCCGCGCGGCGGAGGAGGCCGCGGCCTGGGCAGGGGCCGGGGGAGCTGGCGTGGCGGGAAATGGCGGCCGGGCCGGGCTGAGGGGGGACGAGACGGCGCCATGAGGCTGCTGCGCGCCCTGCTGCGCGGCTCCTCTGCGGGCAGCATCCCGCAGCAGGTGGACTTCTACTCGCGCTTCTCCCCCTCACCGCTCTCCATGAAGCAGTTCCTGGACTTCGGTGAGTCCCCGCCGGGCTGCCCTCCGGCCCGCCGCCCCCGCCTCTCCGCCGCGTTGCCCGCAGGTGCCGGTGGGGAGCGGAGTGGGGCGGGGCGGCTCCAGCGCGGCCACGAGCTCCCCCCTCCCCCGTGTTAGCGCTGCCGCGTTCCCCTGCTGTTGCTTATGACTTCTTAATACTGTCCTTTTTGGCAGAAGAAGAGTCTGCTTCCTTCCGGGAGACGGGAGCCCAGTTGGCTCCTTCCCCGGAGACTGGAACTGTGGCAAGGTTGAAATTCAGCTGAACGCTCCAGTTTTTGGCATTACAAAAGTAGTTTGGCTTTTTTCTGCAAAAGCTGCAGTGTTGGGGAGAGGGTGGGGACAGTTTTGATAAGTGGTACTGTTAGAACAGTGACTCAGAAAGGTGAGACTTGTTAAGCCCTTTGCAAGCTAGCAGCATGCAATCTTTTAAGGTATACCAAACACAAGAAACGTTTAACCTCAGCTGGCGCCGAGGAGCTGAAACAATCCTCGCTTCTCCTCGGTCACATGTCTGTGCCCTACGAAACCACCTTACCCAAATGTTGTTGTTTTAGAAGATGTGTGAGAGAAGGAGCAGGATGCAAACACCACGGACACATCCTGGAGGACTGGGAATCTAGCCTTGAAAATGAGTAAATTGGTAACAGGATACTCAGTCTTACACTCCGCACTACAACCATTGGTAGTGCTCCCAGGTTTGACTGCTTGGAAATAAAAAGGATCACAGGAATTGTTCTGTTCTGCTTCAAAGCAAGGGCTACACAGAGAATGGTCTTGTAAGTCACAATGAGAAACCTTTTCAAAGCCTGGGGATGGAGCCATATTATAATACATTCTGTTTCTGTACCCAAGGCACTCTCATGTGCATAAATGTTGTATATAAACATTTAACTAGCTGATAGTTGTATTGCTTTTTACGATTTTGTAAGTAAAACATAACAGAACTAATCCTAGAACCCCAGACTTTGTATAAGTAGGAAGACTTACAAAGAAGTTTTTCTCTTAAGTACCCACTGTCACTTTATCCATCTATTCAACGTTCCATACATTGCAATAAAATGTATCCAATATTTAAAACTCCAGATTTGTACAGGAACCCCACCATATATTCTGTTGCCACCATACTTTTAAGCAAAGAATCTTGCAATTCAGAGTTTGCTTTGACCTGTATTATTTTACTACTAAAATACCAATTAAAATAATGCTTACCCTAAAATAAGTGTTTATTTTCAAGGCACAGTATTTCCTCATCTCAAAAGTTAGGCTACTTTTTTGCTGTTAGTACCTGAACATAAGGTAAAGATAATCTTGAAAACTTTTAAAATTTTTTTTCCTCTCTTTTGCTTAAGGATTTAAAAACAGTAAAAACTAATAACAAAGGCAAAAAAAAGAGTAAGAGTGCAACACTGAGATGGTATTTGTCTTTAAGACATTCTGTAGCTATTACAATCTGATGGTGTTTTCATTGGGAACTTTTTGGCTCCTTTTGCTAGAATGAGAGTGGTCAAAGAGGAAATCATAAAATCTGGTAATGTTAACTTAAAAAAAGTCTGCTTCTAGTTCCTCCAGGTTTCGATCTAGCAAATGAAATAGTCCATAAACAAATTTAGGTCTGGATCATATACATCAGCCATATCTTGGGTTATAAGTGCATAGTATTTTCTGCAGGAGTCTTATCCATTCTTTGCCTAGATAGACCATAGCTGCACAGGGAAACAAAGTCATTTGCCCATTCACTGAAGTCTTGCTTACCCTAAGCTGTCTTCCATATTTGACCCAGGATTGCAAAGATACGGTCTCCAGATACAAAACTAATTTGTGGAATGCCATTTGCTGAGTATATGAGGCATTTGAAGATTATCTTTACATTCTAATACCTTCAATCTGACTTGTTAATGGAATTTTACCTGAGAAAAGGGAAAGGCCAGTAACAGTCATGCCTGAAATGCAATCTGACTAGGGAGAAGAATGAAAGGTTTCTGGGCAGAGGTCATATGTAGACAACGCATAATACTGGTAAGTGTCACTGGGGAGGAATTTCTTGTAAGCCATTCACTTTTTTATTAAGTTAACTGACATTCTCTCATCCGTGTAGTTCATGACGTATCTGAGTCTGGATGCATTAAACTGAACTACTCCATTTCAATTTGGTGAAGATTTTTCCTGTTTAAGACACTCCCACCTTCCTCTTTTTCCATGTCCGTTCCTTTAATCTTCTTCCCCAAGTCCCCCTTGCTAAATGGAAGGAGTGAACTGAGCAGAAACACCAGAGTTAATTTTTAGGAGTTACCTGTTGTGAAACACCAAGCCTGAGGTATGTACGTCACTGCAGCAGATGAACAGGTTCGTAAGTTCACATGCTGTTTACTTGACACTCTTGAAGTCTAGAAAGAAGTCTGGCTGAGAATAAAGTACAGCATTTCTTACCCTGTCTCCCATTCCACACCCTCCTTTCTTACCTAGTAAAACAAGCATTGTGGGAGTAAGTTTAGGTCTTGATCTTAATAACCACATTTAATTGCCACCCACACAGATGAGACCTGTCTTTATAAAAGGACAGGTCAGTTATCAACAGGTGCAGTAATTTAGCTTCCAGCTTTTAAAAATGTAAAAAATCTAAAAAGTAAATGTATGGGAGAACTACTATTGTAATGACTAAGCACAGCTGCCCTACTTTCATTTCTCTCTCAGTATTCATGTGAATTCATTCATCTGTCTTCTGTTCCTGTAAGACAGTGAATTTAAACTACAACAGATCTAGCTGAAAATGAGATAAATATTACAGAATTTATTTTCTGAAAGTGTTCCAGTATGAGTTATAGTAATTCAGTAAGATCAGTGATCAAGCAGGGTGTATGGGACCATGATACTTTCTCAAGCATCCTTCCCATAAATAGTTTCCTCTGCTAGTTTCATTTGCCTCTCTAATGCGATCAGAATGACATACTGTTTGATCACTGCTAGTTACAGTCAAGGTTTGCTGCAAATAAAATGAGCAATTTACATGGATAGATGCGATATTTAAAGTTGAATAGTATGGGTCTGCAACTATGGCACTAGTTAACTCTTTATATATTGAAGATTCTCATTACCACAACAGGGCTGGTAGGTTTCAATATGAGGTTACATTTTGAAATATAAATGGGCTGCTGCCATGAAAGAAACATTGGCTTACCAGACTGGCGAGTCAACTTTAAAACCAAACCACAGACCTCTTATGCAAGAAATTAAGAGTTTCTGTATTTCTCTGCCATAAGTACTGACTTGATTCTGATGTTGTCAAACATTTATTTTGGTCTTAGGATCTGAAAATGCTTGTGAAAAGACTTCATTTATGTTTCTGCGACAAGAGTTGCCTGTGAGATTGGCAAACATAATGAAGGAAATAAGCCTGCTTCCAGACAACCTCCTGAGAACACCTTCAGTTCAGCTGGTGCAGAGCTGGTAAGAATAGCACCATTTCATACCTTTAAGGATGACCTTCTGCATATACACAAGTTGGAGGAACTCATTCTCTTCTATAGAAAGAACATTTCATGTGCTTGTTACATGAACATCACTTATTTAGACTGAGTAAATACCCCAATGTGACATAAATCAGAAACTAAATTAACAGACCTGGAAAAACACCTTTAGGAGCAATTAAAGAACCCACAAGGGAATTAAAAATCATTAAGTATTGCAGAGAGTCATGTATGAGAATTCAGGAAAAACAAAATCCACCAGAACAATGTTTAATAGGGGACTTACCTAAAATGAATGAGCTAGTTGAAGAAACCAACAGAAGCAGGCTAATGCACAAAATGCTTGCAAAAGATAGTAGAAACCATTGAAAAGACCGGTTATTGCAGATTGAGAGTAAAGGTGTAGGAAATACAAAAGAAAGAGCAATAGGAAGCTCCCAAAGCCAAAATATGTAAAACAACAGAAAAAATATGAGGCTATTAAAAAAAAAAAAAGACATCCTTTGAAAAGTAAAATTTGCTTTCAAGTAAGGAACGTACACATAAGCATAAACTTTTGTAAGATGAAAGAAAAACAAAGAGATTGCTTGGCAACTGCTGAAGGCACATGGCTATCTGGAAAGCCTTTTAAAGTTAAAAGAACAGAAAATCTGCCAGTGAATAAGTGGGATTGATTAGATGACTGAATATGAAAAGAGTGATCAATGAAGATGAAGGCTCTTAATGAAACATGAATGCTTAAATTCTCATGATACTAAATGACATTGATCAAATGGGAAATTAATTCCACTTGGACAAATGCAAAGTAGAGCACAGAGAGGAACCTCCTCTCCCTGTACACTTGCTTGCTTACAATGGAAAAAGAAATTTTGATGCTACTGGGGATATTTTTCTGAATATGTCAGTTGATGGGCAAGAAGGCAAATAGTGTTAGGAACTAAGTAATAAATGGGGAGGAATATAATTGTACCACTGTGTTAGCCCATTATTCCTCTGAATTGCGTGCAGCTTTAGTCACTCCATCCTGAACAGAAAAGACCGAGAGGGATAATCAGAGGGCTGGAACAATTTCTACGTGAGGAGAAACCAAATAGAATTCTTCAGCTTGGAAAATACACATCTAAGGAAAGAGATGGCAGAAATACTTAAATCTTGAACAAGCTGGGAAGATTTTCTAATAACAGGAACTCGCTGGCGCTGCAAATAAGTGATCACCTACTGGGTTTAAAACACAAGGAAGATCTTTTATGCATTCTAATTAAATTGTGGAATTCATTGCTCTGGAAATTTTGGAAGAAAACATAATGAATAGATTGAAGGATCTAACAAAATTCACAGGGGATAGGTCAATGGGATATATCAAAGACAATCATTTGGAAACAAGCAACCTTGGAAGACCATAAATTGCTAACCAAAGGGATCTGGGGAGGCATATTAGAATTGGTTTTTGTCATATTTCTTTCATTTAAAGGTATGTCCAGAGTCTTCAGGAGATCCTTGACTTTAAGGACAAAAGCTCAGAAGATTCAGGGGCTATTCATAGGTAAGGATTTGCTGTCACATATGTTAATATTATGTAGAAGGACTGGCAAGAAAGCAATAGCTTACGAAAAATTTCAGCCATCTCCAATCTTTTGATGTTACTCTAAGAACTGCAGTAACGTCACCCCCTGTCCCTAAAAGGAGGCTACATTAAAACATGAAACAAAACACTTTTATGCCATATCATTCTGGTCAGGCCTTTTTTTTTTTTGTTAGACTGAAGAAGCTATGAATATGTTAAACTTGACCAAATGTTTACCAGTTCCTTACTTGTAATGTTGGAACTGATGTATGGAACTTTTCACCTGTAGAGTAGGTTTGGTCATCGTTGGCTGACCATAACTGCATTTGACAGGCATGGGAAGATCTGCATGAAAATGGTTGGCACAGTTTTCTCTTTTTCTTGGCAGTAATCAAGGTAATAAATAAATAATAATGTTATAAATAATCAGTAATGATTGATTACTGATTGTTTCAATGCTAGTCACTTGAAATACGCTGTAAAGACTGACCTGTCTTCTTATTGCTGTAGGCAGACCTGTGATATTTCTGTACATAACGGTCTTCATTTTTGTAGGCAGGTACTTTGTTTGCCAGAGTATGAAATTCACTTGAAAGTGAAATACTAACAATGTATTAATTTTAGTTTTACAGATACTGTGATAAAAATCCGGAATCGACACAATGATGTAATTCCCACGATGGCTCAAGGAGTAATAGAGTACAAGGAAAGCTTTGGCATCGATCCAGTGACCTCACAGAATGTGCAGTATTTTTTAGACCGTTTCTACATGAGTCGCATTTCAATTAGAATGCTCCTTAATCAACACTGTAAGTGCCATTGTTGAAAGGAGGGGAAATGATACCTGTACTGTGTCAGTATATTTTCCTTTCATTTTTAAGTGCTTAATATGTACTTAAATGCTTCTTAGGAGTACACTATTGGCCTTGCTATTTATAAACTCATACTTAATACAATTCTTAAAATATTTACTAATAGTAGGCTTTCAAGTATGGTGAAGATTGGAATTATAGATTGCCTATAAATTTCTATTTAGCAAAACTGAAGACAAACTAAAGGTATAAAATTATATTGGGTATTAAATAACATTTTCTTTTTTGGCAGCTTTACTGTTTGGTGGGAAAATTAATCCAGCTCATCCAAAACACATTGGAAGCATTGATCCTAGCTGCAATGTTGTTGAAGTTATTAGAGGTAAATTCAGCAGATAAGAACAAGAATCCTGAAAACTTACATGAACGTCTATACTGAGAGCCAGTACACATCTTGATATTCATAAACTGTTTAGTTCTGTCTTACCTGGAGGAGAAGTTTCATTTAAAGTGTAATACAGTTTTGTCACTTTTCCCTATAAACCCAGTTTTTGTGAGAAAATAAAAATCTCCCTGACAGTGCACAGTGTTCAATTTTTGTTTTCCTTTTTGGCAAACTGTAAAGAAGGAAAAAAAAAGTGGAGGGGGAAATGTAACTTTCTGTGTTTTTATTATAGATGGCTATGAAAGTGCCAAGAGACTTTGTGATTTATATTACATGAGCTCTCCAGAACTCATCCTTGAAGAGTTGAATGGTAAGTGAATATGGGACGAGGCACTCTCCTGAACATAGTGATGGCTTTTTCTAAAGTAGCTGGTAGTGAAATGTTGTCCTTGCACTTCTCATATAGTTAATGTGTTCTCTATATCTACTGTCATATGTAGTTTGGGGGTTTTGTTTTTGTTTTTTAATCTGGCAGACGGCTTTTCCTGTTCCTCCCTTTGATTAGAAAACTGGAATTGGTAGAAAAGTTTTTGACACTACAGCTGTTGATCTAACAGATTTTAGCAGCCTCCTTCCCTCCCTAAGGTTTCTTGTCTGTCTTCACCCTAACTCACCCTCTCTGCATTTCTTGTGACACTTTTAACATTTCTGCTAAACATTCCATTCTAATTTCTTTTGCTTATTCAGCTAGCATGTTCTTCTAGTTGTAATTAGATACAGTACACTCAAGTCATGTTAAAAATTATCTGAACCCATTGGCTGTGACTTGAAAAAACAGTTTACACCTGTGCTGCTATGAACTCAGAGGTCAGCTATTGTCCTCATAGTCCTGCTGAATGCTAAAGAGCCTTTCTGACACTATTCACTAGAGTACTTTTCATGATACTAAATGCCAAGTTCGGACAGACCTACAAAAACAAGCAATCAATCAAAATTGCTTCTACAAGTAATTGCGAAATCCAAAGTGCAACCACAGTAACTTGGCCTATGAAGCTACAGACAAATAAAGTGTGGCCTTGACTACACGTTCCAGATCTTTTCTTCCTACTGTACAAAACCTGTCATTATCTAGGTTAAAGGGTTTAGCTCGCTCTATCTTTGGAGCATGATACTAAAAACATTTGTAGGAAACTGTCAGTCACACTAGCTAATTCTCTGTACTGAAGGCTCATTTAATGGTGCACGTGCTCCAGAACAAATAGTTCAGTTTTTATAAAAGGAGTGACCTTTTGCTCAATGAATTGTGAAGGTGAGTTAAACCTGGCCAAGGCCAAATGCACATTCCTTGCCCACAGCTGAGAGTGGAGACCAAACCTTAGACATGGGATCTGGGGGTGGAGGCATGGAGGGAAGCTGTTAATTTGAGGACAGAAACCTGACATATTTCCAAGTGTGGTTGTCCCCCCGTCCTCTCCCCCCCCCTTATATTTTTGCTGGGTACACAGTTTGTTCTAGATCTTTTGACATAGCTAGTCTTCAACATTTATGTTTATAAAGCACTGGTCACTAACACAGTCTGGTGAGAAATTATTAATTTGTTGAACTGAAAGAACCTTAAGACCCAGCAGAATTTTCTGAGCAATGTTTCCTTAATTTTTGATATAACGAACATGTTCCAATGATATATTTTCTAGAATTGATTCTTTAAAAAAAGTTTGAAAACTGTACCAGTTTTATAGACAGATTGTCTATATAATTTTTGTTAAGGTTTCTTATTAGAAATCAGCTAATTTCTAAGTGAATCCAAGAAGGGGCTGTGCTGTAGTTACTATTTGGTGCATTATAGGACCATAAGATAATTCAGGTTGGGAGCGACCTCAGGAGGTTTCTAGTCTGACCTCCTGCTCAAAGGAGGGACAGCTACGAGGTCAGACCAGGTTGCTCAGGGCTTTATCCAGTTTGGTCTTATAAATCCCTCAAGGATGATGACCACATAACATCTCTGGGCAACCTGTTTCAATGCTTAACTGTCATGGAGAAAAAGTTTTTCTCTATATCCAGTTGGAACCTCTGTTATTTCATCTTACACTCACTGTTTCGTGTTCTCCCATCACCTGAAGAGCCTGACTCTATCTTCATGATAACTTTCTCACTGATATTAGAAAGCACCTATTATATGCCCTGTCAGTGATGCCATAGTGGGTTTTAAGATTAATTTCTAAAGCAGCAAGCACATTTGAAAATCTTGAGTATGACTTTTGATTAACATACAACTCTTCAAAAGATTTCTGTTCAAATTCTCCTTCTCTTGTAAATTCTCTCAACAATACAAATATCCATTTTGAATTACTACGGGAATGAATAAAAGATAGCTAGTTTGCTATTTAATTATTTAGACTTTCTTTTCTCCAGCTAAATCACCAGGACAGCCCATGCAAGTGGTGTATGTGCCATCGCATCTCTATCACATGGTTTTTGAACTTTTCAAGGTCTGTGCACTTACCATTACACAATTCTTTTATACATCTTTGTTTAGTGAGATTGTATTTGTTTGACTTTGAACCAATTCTAGATAGCAGTGTGTTTTTGCAAGTGCAAACCTCTCACTATTTGACTGCAGGAAGATACCTAAATTGTACTATTTAGACAAACAGTAACTGCATAGAAAATGAACAGCTTTGGAAGATGCATCTCCTTTGCCTAGCCACCTAATACATCTGACACCTTCTGAGTAGCCAGCTTTGTCAAAAAATCTTAAAATGTACAAAAACATTAATTAATAAAGCAAGTAAGAATAAGGTACACCATTTTTGGGACATCTTCAAATCTGGTATAGTGTGTAACAGGTCCTATAGCACTTTCCTCAAGCAGTTCAGTCCTAGACTTTTCTTGATCTTTGTGTCATATTGCATGTACAATGCATTATAAAGAATTCTACAAATGAAACTGTACATTAAAATATTCGCATGTTTGTTCTAGAAAAATTAAATATTTGAAGTCTGTGTATTCTGATAAACTATACAAATACCAATACTGAATAAACCAGAAATATTAAAAAAACCTATTCTACAACCATATACATTTGTCCTGATTCTGAAATAAGTGATAAAAATAACTTTCCTAAATCCATGTTTTAAGATAATATACAAAGTGGTAAGAACAGGATTTAAGTTGTATTTGAAAATTGCAGAATGCAATGAGAGCCACCATGGAACATAATGCTGATCAATGCATTTATCCTCCAATTCATGTACACGTCACGTTGGGAAATGAGGATTTAACTGTGAAGGTACCTACTTTTTTGATTATTTTGAAGGTTATTTTGATTAGTTTGTTTTCCCTGTCATAGGCACTGTATTACTAACTTTAGCTGGTGGTCTGGTTCCAAGAATAGATTGTATGTGATGATGTAATATGTAAGTAACAAGACCATTATGCAACTTCACTGCATCAGCAGGAAATTCATGAAGAGGTTGCACAGTCACATTGCAGGCTCTGCAATATAATTCTGTGCTTTTGTCATGCTCACATCTTGCTTAGCTTATAAGCAACCATGACTAAAAATGAAGTAGCATCTTTATACAACTGTAATGTCAGCATTTTGTATGTGACAATGACAGAGCTATACAGGTGTGAAACAACTGAAGAAAGGGAAATAAACATTACATATTCCATGCAAGTCAAACCTCCCTGAGGCACAGTTTGCAGAATAATTTCTTCTTTTTCTGTACAACATCCATGTTGGATTTGAAAGACCAACTGCAAGCACTGGCTTTTTCATAGGTCGAACTAAACGGTAGTAAAACAACTCTTCTGACTTACTCCTTCAGTAATAGGTTTTACTAGATTGTATTTAACTGGCAGTATTCCTGAGGAATAAAGATTAAAAATACACAGAACCTGGTATTTGCTAAAAGGTATAGCTACTGACTTCAGACAAAATTGAGTTACGAACAAGATAAAAGCAATGCACAATTTAAGCAGAATTTTCTTGCTTCCAAGAGATTATGAATGCTTCTTATGGTAGTATTTTATTTAAATGGTTTGGATAAGGGATGAAAGGGAAGGAGTCATCTCTCTCTGGTCATTGCTGTAGCTGAGAGATGAGAATTTAAGAAAACCCATAATTTAATAGGGACAGCTTTATATTATGTTTTACCTGAACTTTCTTTGGATCATTGTTTGAGAGAAGCTGTCTTTTGTATAAGTGTATTCAGGGACATAATGCTACATGTTCCTCCTTGTTCCAGATGAGTGATCGTGGTGGAGGTGTTCCTATGAGGAAAATTGACAGACTATTCAACTACATGTATTCAACAGCACCACGTCCACGTGTTGAGACATCACGAGCTACACCTTTGGTATGCAAATCTTTTATACCTTGTCATCTTGGGTATGTTTAATTGTCACAAAAGAAACCATTTAGCCAAAGCTATGAAGTAGTGATTTTATAGACACAATGAGTATCACCATTTGAATGTTATAGCTTAATTCAAGTATTTTTCTGAAAATAACCGGAAAATTGCATGAAATCCTAAAATACTAAAAATTATCTAAACTTGTTCAAGATTCTGTTTTTCTCTACCAAATATAAAGATCAACTACCTCAAGCAGAACACTTAGCTATGCTCCATGTCCTGCAGTAAGGATAGGACTCCGAATTCTTGTTGTGGCCACTGAATGAAAGGAAATATAATTATAGCAATGATTTCAGATCAGGTCCGTAGTTTCATTTGCACTGTATAGTCAGTTGTACCATCCCTCAGCAAGGATGAAGGAACACAGATGTGACAGGGCATATGAAGAATCTACTTTAGTCTCATGTGAACTTAATAGATGCAAAAGAAATAAAGCACTAGCTCTCAGTAAGAAGCTCTGAACAGCTTTCCTCAGTTTATTCTCTCACATTGCATCATTCAAAATGTTTTGTAAATTTATATAGTGTTCTGCATCTAGATGACTGCACAACTCATTAAACACTAGATCTTTACAGAGAAGTGTTGTGTATGTTCATTGAGAGATTACCTCCAAAATTTAGTAGATAAAAAAAAAATTATACTTAACCCTTCAGGGCTATGTCCTGCTACTGCAGACAAAATTCTTGATAGAATTTTAGTATAAGCTACAAATTCATGGACATTGCTTCTTGGACCTTTTTTATATATACTGATGATGAAATTTACCTGACTTAAGTACTCGGTGTTCTTAAGATTAGCAGCTCCATGAGGCATAAGAAAGGCTCAGTACAGTTTTCTCTAATGGTATCATCTCTCCTTGAAAAAGCTACCATAATACAAGAAGTGTTATCTAGCAGCCTTGTCTGACAAAGGAATAAAACAGTTTTCTTATAATCACAATCATCCATGCATTCTCCCGTTTCTGGGGTGTATAATAGTTCTGGGGGGCATAATAGTTAACATTTGAACTCCTTCTCTTACTGTCAAACACCATGCTTAGTTTGTCTATTTACCTATTAAGTTAAAACAGAAAACACCACTGATTGATGCAATTAATGAAAATACACTTTTTATCCTGGATCAGGCTGGGTTTGGTTATGGCTTACCCATATCACGTCTGTATGCACAGTACTTCCAAGGAGACCTGAAACTGTATTCCTTAGAAGGCTATGGCACAGATGCAGTTATTTACATAAAGGTATGATGTAACACTTTACCATTTTAAATTTATCGGCAACTCTCATCTAACTGCTAATGGAACTCCTTGTTCTGTTACTGTAACTGTGATTTAAAAGAATTGTCAGCTACAGTCTTTTCTACTTAACAGGCCTTATCAACAGAATCAATTGAAAGACTCCCTGTATATAACAAAGCAGCCTGGAAACATTATAAAGCAAACCATGAAGCAGATGATTGGTGCGTGCCAAGCAGTGAGCCAAAGGACATGACCACTTTTCGCAGTATATAGCTTTTTCCTCAACAGTTCATAAGAAGTAGGTATGTCTGTAAAGGGAATTTAAAAGACCTGATTTACACCAAGATGCTGAGCCACATTTGATGTGTGAAGGTAATTTTAAGTGGAGTAACAGAAGGTTTAATGTAACTACTCTTTTCTGGAATTAAAAAAATAAAAAAACAAAACCCAAGAAAAACCCCAAACCTGTACATACTTTTAAATTTTAAGTGAGAAGGTCACACTTAATTTGTTCCACTTTCTATTTATGACTACTTTCAGTAGCTAAGTCAAGGGAGCAGTAATTTCGGGTTTTATAGGGACCAATACAATCTGTATCACATCTGGTGGGAACTGTATTAATTCATATAAATTACAAAATTGTTTTAATAGAAGAACTGTTGAAAAAGCTCACTAGAGCATTTTTTCATTATACAATATTACAGATTAATGAAAAACTCGTGTAAGAAATATTGAGGAGTTCATTGCTATACTGTCCCACCTGTATGTAATTTTCTATTCTTTTATCTTAAGCATGCTGAAGCCTAATTTTGCAAAGTTAGATATGTTGTCTACACACCTTGCCTACATGAAGGTTTTTTGTAGCTGTAGAAATCACACATAGGGATAAAAAAAAAATCAGTTCTAGCTGCTACCACCGGTATAATGTATCTCAGGTATGTGGTATCAGTCATATTTCTTTGGTTGTAATGTGAATATTTAATACATGTGAAAAACTTATCTTGCCGTGATCATTGTGAATTAGCAAATAGTGTTGGCTTGTGTACAGTAAAGAAAGATACCCTGTCTTGCATTTGTTTATATTTCTGTAGGTAATAGCAAAACACAGTATCAATGTTCTAGCCCTAGTAAGATCTCAGACTCGGGTATGTCAGGTTACAGCTGTAAATAGAAACTATTTTAATAAACAGATTTTTAAAATTTGCCCTTAATAGGGCATCTCTGTTACTTTGACAATAGAAACTACCTTCTCAGGAGTATTTAAGAAAAAGTGGAAATTAACAGTTTTTGAAAATACCTTTGTATTTTGTGATGTGCTTCTGGCCTCGTTTATGTAGTAACTCAAAGTCACACTATAACATAAATAAGGTAAGCAGAATGTGTTTATCAGTCAAAGGCAAAATGTCAAAACATACTGGGGAAGATAGAGAGGAATGAGTATTACATTTCAGGTACAAAGTCCTTCTTTTAATAAAGGATTCAGCTTCTTTTGATGCCTATTGTGCCAGCTTTGTTCAAGTCATACATGTCTATGTTGCACCTTGATCCCTGTCATTCCTGAACCTTTTAGGAGTGATGCAGTTAAAGACACTGAGAACTAATTCTTTTCTCAGTTAATTCATTACATGTAATTCTGTGATTTTTGTTCTGCAGCAGACATGTTCTGCATGCATAATCCCTCTCAGAAAGAATAAGCCTAAATTTTGCTAGTTTACTAGCTCTGCACAGAGCAGAAGGTGAGATACCACAAGTGAAGGGAATAGCTGGTATGTTAGAAATTGAAATCACGCTATTCTAGTTGTAGCTGAGCCAGATAAAAGATTATCAGCTGCTACCTCCCTAGCCTAGTTCTGCAAAGCAATAAAATGATTTATACCCTGGTCAGGCTAATATAGGTCACTTTAACAGGAGTGATTTACAAAATGGGCTATATACATAGTTAAACTGACACTCTGAGGGAGTATTATGCTAGCTTAATTGCCACCAGAACAGTACAGTTTGTGGGCACTTTGAGAGGTCCCTGTTTTTCTTCTTTACAAGCGTGTGAGGTGTGACTGGCATACTTTTCAATCTGCTTGGCTACAAGTAAGGAGAGTCTATAGCTGTTCTCTTCTTCAAACCTGCAAGAGGATATATGTGAGAAGTTCCACATATTGTAAAATGGGGCCTGTACAAATGTTGGAGGGAATGCTTGCAGCTATTGCCTTTGCTAAACTAAAGCTGAAAGTTACAGCAAGGCATTTTAAAAACTCAACTCTGAAGCTGAACATTCTAGCTTTTACACTGTTTTAAATGTTTAACTAACTTAATTGAACTGATTTTAGTAATCTGAGAACTACAAGAGATGTTTCCGAAGAAAAGCTAACAGTTTGTTTTCTAGAAAGTCTATTAAAGTATTTCATATGGTATTATTGAAATAAAACCTCTTTCATGCTCTCAGCTAGCTACTGATTGAGTTCTGATTATTAGAACAACTTGCCCTGTAATTATATTTGTATCTATCTCCTCACCCATCACCCTGAATGATTGTGGTGAAAACACAAATGCAGTAATATTTTGGTTTACAATGTGTAACCCTACTTACAAGTTTGATCTTTGATTACTTTTGATTTAAAGAGAAGTTCAGAAGATAATTTTTGTGTTGAATATTTTCATTACTGTACTGAAGTCATTGCTAGGACACTGGTTAAGTTGAAGTGAATCACTGTAGAAAGTTAGTATACTAGCTCAGCTATCAAAATGCTGAGATTAATAGTTCTGTATGCAAATGAGCTCAGTCTTGCACTGTAAAATTAATCTTTGTTTGTGTTAACTTAATTTTTTGAAAGAATCACTACATTTATTCATTAAAACTATTTTAAAAATTAAACTTTCAGTTGGGTGATTTTGTGGCTTGGTACTAAGCGAGTTCCATGGAGCCAGCCTTCTTGTTTAGCAGACAGATGTTAAATGCTGTGGCTTGTAATAATCAATGTTCTTATGCTCAGGTACCAGGTGAGTTTATCATCCCTGCTATGGCCCCCGTTTAACTACAGCAGCTCTGCACACAGGCAAACCTTTGAAACCATTACTTCCACTAGTCTCCTTCCTGAGAAACTCTTCACAGGGTGCAACATTCAGTTCAGTAGGCTTAAAGGAAAGACAGGGTTGTATCAATATTCTCTGTTCTAGCTGAAAGTAGTTAACTGAGAAATAAACTTCCTTGACTGAATTAATCAAAGGGTGGTTTGACATGTGTGATCCTAAGCATTTGATCATTCTGTACTTCTCATTCCCTTCTCTTTTATCAGTAGGGCAGCATTCCTCTCTGGCTCAAGGTCTGTAAGTTAGGAGTACAAACTCAAAGCTACTGGAAACAAAGTAAATGAGTTAAATCTTGACCAAAGAATTGTTTCTTAATGCACAAAACTGCAAATTGAACCGCTTTTTAAAAGTAATTATTACCAAGATTTTCCAGCTTTATTTTGGAAATGCATCGTGTGCAGCAGCATTTCCACACAGTCCTTTTGCTGAAATTTGTAAGAAAGACATTTATACAAAAAAATAATAACTGAAACACCAACAGTGAAGTTCATTCATTTAATTAAAATGAAAACCAGTCCATAGATTTAAAGGAGAACTTGGTCCACATAAACAAATTATGTAAGTTTTGTTCTAGTCCATTCTATGGTGGAATTGATATTTAAACTAGTCTATGTTTCTGGAATAATCTAATTAAAGGAAGTGCTGTTGTAGAATCTCTAGAAAATAGTATGTAAATATACAAAACACCAATTCATGTTCTAAACTATTCTGAGAATCAAATCCTCCTTTAAAGAGAAATAATCTGTAGTCTACAATCGAACATTTAAATACAATGCAGAAACCCAGTGCTTCAGTGATAATTTTTCCTACAATTCTTCCCTCAGTGTTTTAAGTTTGAAAAACAGTATAGTTTAAAATTAGAAAATATATAAATTTGGTCCGCAAAAATCTTGTAGCAGGTAGAAAAGAGAAATACATGTATTGCAAATTGATCTTATTCATAGCATAAATCTATAAAACTATGTATTATTTAGGAAAAATAGGTTAAAAAAGATCTTATTTATAGGTTTAAACCTTGTCCCAACACCATATGAGTAGTGTACAGAAAACTTAATATTATGCTTAGTGTATGTAGTTTGTGAGAACTACTTAATATTTCTTATTTTCTCAGTAAATTGCAACACATAGAATTCAAAAACTATGTGCTACTACAGTGAACTTTGAATGAAAATCCCAGAAATACAGGAATTTAAACAAAATAAGCCATAAATTTGAAATACATGCTTTCTTTTTAAATTAATTTGACATCACCGTTTTCTTAAACTTAATTTTTACTATACATCTTTAGTGGCAACAGATAAACAGACTGTCACAGACTGAATTTGTTGGCAGGATTTTTCTATTGTCCCTCTATCAGATTCAACTCTATCAAAAGCTAGTTGACTAATATTGGAATGATTTTTAATACAGTATTCTACTTTTCACAAACATCAATTTCAATGAGAAGGGATATGAGGTCTTAGAAGCACAAATATTACTTAAGGCAGAAAGTTAAATTATTGTCTATTAGTACAAGCAGAGTCAACTAGGAATAAAAATACTGAAAACATTTCATTTTATTGGGTTGCAATAGGGAGGGACCATAATTAAAAGGTAAAAAACCACCTACCATGTTAAACTGTTGCACTTTCCCTCCTCCCTCAACTGTACAATTATATACAAATCTGCTGGACTTCCTCAAGATGAAGAAAGTCTGTGCTAAAATAAAATGGGGTCATTTCAGCAGCTTGATTCAAGAGTGGCTACCACTCTGCCAGTCTTGCGAACTTCTCTCTCCTTCTTTTGAACCTTTTCCTTCTGCTTTTCCAGTTTTTCTTGTGTTTTTCTAATATCCTTAATTTTTTTCTTTATTGTTGATCGGTCATTTTGACTGGAAACTCCCAAAGCCTTTGGGGGGATGGGGGGGGGGAAAGAAAAATACCTCATCATTATTTTTTCCAACAGCACTGTCGCCAGTGCTTGTGCATGAACAGTTTAAGAAAGTGTTATTCACTTTGCTGCAATATAGTCTGTTTATTTGAAAAATAAGGACCTAAGTCCTCAAGAGCATTGTAAATGATCATCTGGGTAACAAGGTAAGTAAGGAAACAAGGGCTTACTCGTTCGGTTGTGAAATAACAGCTTCTCATTGCATTTTACAAACACAGACACCTAAGAATTTCCAGCAAATAGCATAATAAGTAGTAGTCTCAAAATATTTTTCTAGCTTTTTTTATACAAAAGGAATTTATATTCAGTAACTACTCTAATTTTTAATATTAAGGATTTTAAAGTGTATTATTAAAAAGTGTATTTAGTAAGTAAATAGTACACTTTGATTTTTGATCAGCAGGTGGCAGTACCTGATTCCAAGTTACAGGCAGCACTCACACTCTATGGAACTCTGAATGGAATTAGGTGTAAATTAAACTTTAAGCATCAACATCCAAAGTTTCTCAAACAGAGACAGTCATTTGACAGACCAGTAACAGGTATTTCCTCTGTGTCCAAGGAAATATTTATTTAACGAAATACAGGACATTTAGTGTTGCATGTCTATTCTAAAACGCAGGTATATTTTGGAGACTGAAGTTAGACACTTTTTTTCTCCCTAAAACACTCAAATCCTGCTATTTTATCATGAACAATGATTTGCCATATACCAGAATAGACCAATGAACCTCATTTTAGTCACATATCTTGCCTGTCCAAAATGCAGTCTGATAAATCTAATGAAAAAGAAAAATCGAAAGTTTACTAGCACTATAAGGGATACATACCATGCAGCTCCCAGAGGTAAAATGGCAAGAAAAGGCTCAAAAGAAAGATTTAGAATAGATTTTTTCAGCAGGAGTAAAACCCAAAAACATTTAAAATAGGATTTTAGCCTTCCCATTTGAAGAGGAGATGTGGAAGAAACAGATTTCTAAAACTGGAGCCTCCAATTCTATGTATTTGAATTGGCTGGATCTTGTTTTGATATGACCTTATGCCGAGATTGACAGTAGATGTATCAAGCTCCTTTGGGGAATTATGCTTACTTTGATTTCCTCAAGATGCAAACAAGGAAGAAATACTTGGTATTTTTCTGATTAAAAATGGCTTTTTAATTGTACAATCAATTAACTAAATTCTCATCTAACTGTATAGTCTCCAAGTATTTAAAAAGCAAAACTCTATCCCTTAAAAAGCCATGAAAACAGGAAAATAGACTTTGTAGGTTAAAAATATGTCTGAATAAGCAGTGAAATTTATACAGTTACAAATCTATCCTGAGATATTCACATACCTTTAACTTCTCACTGTCGAGCTGCATTAACTGCTGTCCATCTATGTTCATAGCTGTGAACTCTGTAATATACTGCTCCATGTTCATTCCCATTAACCAGTGGCATACTTGCTGGGTGGTCCATTCAGAAATAGGTCTACTGTGCCATTGATTCTGCTTTCCTGTTGTTGTAAATTCATCATCTAGTGCCTAACCAGTTGAGAAAAGTCACCATAAGCAATGTTTTACTTGACTATATGTTGAATTCCAGTTGCCAATTGAGTTTGATTAACAAAATGCATTTTTAAACATATTCTAGCTCCAAAAGGACTTAAGTTCTTGAGATCACAGTTTATAGTCAGTTTGCCTAGGAGTTTGCTATAAACAAAAAGATGCTACAACATTCAACACAAACTAAGTCAGAAATAGAGAACACAAATGGTTTTCTCTAAGAAATTATATAGCAAAGCATTCACTTAAATTTGACGTATCCTAACTGTCCTGGTTTCAGCTGAGATAGAGTTAATTTTCTTTATAGTGGCTGGTGTGGGGCTATGTTTTGGATTTGTGCTGAAAACAGTGTTGATAATACAGAGATGTTTTAGTTGTTGCTGCACTAGCCAAGGACTTCTCAGCTTCCCATGCTCTGCCAGGTGCACAAGAAGCTGGGAGGGGACACAGCCAAGATAGTTGACCCAAACTGACCAAAGGGCTATTCCATACCACATGACGTCATGCTCAGTATATAAAGGTGGGGAAGAAGAAGGAAGGGGGGACATTTGGAGTGATGGCGTTTGTCTTCCCAAGTAACCATTACACGTGATGGAGCCCTGCTTTCCTGGAGATGGCTGAACACCTGCCTGCCCATGGGAAGGAGTGAATGAATTCCTTGCTTTGCTTTGCTTGCGTGTGTGGCTTTTGCTTTACCAATTAAACTGTCTTTATCTCAACCCTCGCGTTTTCTTACTTTTGCTCTTCCGATTCTCTCCCCCATCCCACCAGGGGGGAGTGAGTGAGCGGCTGCGTGGTGCTTAGTTGCCGGCTGGGGCTAAACCACGACACTAACAATGAACAAGCTTCCTCAGTTAGTCGGTTAAGGTAGCTCAATCCTACTGTTAGATACTGCCTTACACAGCATCAAGAAGAATCAAGTAGCACTTCAACTGTATTATTGATTGTTAAGTGAAGGAAATCCAGAATAAAAGCAATTCTAGTAGTCAGTAAATCTGGTGACTGTTCCAGGTATAGTTTTACTAAGTTTGATGCATTTCTAAAAAGATAGGACTCTTCATTCTTTCATCTAATGCCATCACGTCAACATTTTAAAGGGTCTGCCTAGAAGACGACCATTTCAGAAACGTAAGAGCTTGTAGCCTTCCACTGAAAGTACACTTTGCCAGCTCACAGAGCTTTTGAAGCTCCCTGCTTCAATTTCCGTTGGCTTCTGAGTGGGGAACAAGGTACTGGAGTTCGTCCTGAAGTGCTCTATTACTTCATCACAAAAGAAAAGCAACATAAGACAGAGCTCAATGTAAAGAAGAAATTCTAGTGCGATACTTGAATCAGTAACAGAGTTACCTGAAGTTTTATTAACTATCCAAAATGATCTCTGACTAGCTCATGACTGAGTACAGGCTGCATTAAGACCTGCAGACTGCTCCACTAGGCAGCTTCCACTACTTACCGAAGATATTTGCAAAACAGTGGAAAGTATGCCCACTTTTTCCAGCAAGGCTTACACATGTCATTTGTAAACAGAAAACATGGAAATAAGCATCTTTTTAGTGATGGATTTGAGACCTGACCCTATAAGTTTCATGTGAACAACTACAGCTCCCAACTGGAGGGATCTCACAAAATCCAGCTCCCTTGATGGAAAATTTGGGAGAGTTGATTGAATGTAACAAAATAATTCTGGCGATTGCAAGTGAAAGCTAGTGAGATGTAGGCCTGTCACACAATCCGACCATACAGTAAACTGGATCTGAGAGCGCAACATGAACACACGTCTGAGGAGGAACAAATACAATTTTAAATTTCTGATGTATCAGAGGACTACATGTAATTAGAAACGGTTTTGCTTTCCCTGGTCTGTGAAACAAAGGACAGCGGTTACATTAGGAGGTAGTGCAGATAAACAGGAACAAGTTTGTAGAGCGGAACAGTTTGTGCTGAGATATTACAAGCATTTCAAAGGGTTTTCACTTCCGAATAGCTCTAGTCTGGTCACACAGACTCAATGGCTACTAGCAGCTGGAATGCACCAGGAACACTGTTGGAGCACATCTGATTTGATTTCCAAGATAAATCAAAGTAAGGCAGGTGGGGCCAATCAGGAGATTTACTTCAAAAATGAACTCCTAATCCAAATTAAAATGCTTATGTAGATATAACAAGTGTGAACACATCCACCTTCCTGATGTGCAAAAGAATAGCAATTTTCGCAAAGTAACAGCAAAGGGCTCTAGAAGCAGTTTTGCTTGAAGTGCTCTATACAGCATCTGTATCAAGACAACTGGGGCACAGTGAGTTTTCTATCCAAGCTATCAAGCTTGAGATGCTTCATAGAGAGAAAGAAGATTCATTGTATAAATCACTAAAGGAATTTCAAAATGCCTGTTTATTTTAAATCATTTTAGATAACAGTACTCCTCAACCTGATATTGTAATACAAAATATATATTGGTAACTTTTTATTTTGTCTCATACTAGCAAGTGTTCATGAATAATACATTAAAAAGGGGAAACTTTTTCCATTTCATGTTTGACCTGTATCTCAGAGTCGTGTGTGGTCTATCAGCAGCAAGAAATACTAAAATATATATTGCCACATATATATATATATCTCTCTCTCTATATATATCTACTTTTATCCTTTAGGGGGTGTGTGTGTATATCTCCTTTACACTGAGAAATGTGTAAAATATTTTATTCCAGTTGGAACTCACTCACTAGTTTTATTTAATCTGTGCTAGCCATGCAACAACTTCACCTCTGTAATTTCAGAGTATAAGTACTTGAAGAAGGTGTACTCCTGCCAAACAAAGAGGCCCAGATTCATTCATTTCACCAGGGGAATGCGGTCCCCCAACAGAATCTCGGAGGCTCTCTGCACCAGTTACTCCAAGCAGCACGGATTAGAGCAGCTAACAGACTGTACCATGGAGGAGTCCTCCAGACTGAGCTACTAATACCAGTCTAGGCTTTCAGCATCATCAGTTGCTAAAAAACTCCTCCTACTTCATATTGGTAAAGACACAACCCTAAAACCAGAAGAAGTTGTACCAAAAACTGAATCTGTGCTAAAACACTTAGACATCATCTCCTCACAGAAGTGAAGGTGAACAGGAAGATATTTAATCCTGTATAATTTGAATTGTTCACTACTGCACAAGGGAAAAGCACATCTGTAACTATTTTTTCAGAATATCAATAGGAAAGTGAAAAGTGTAGAAGATGAAGAACACTGATTTTTGAGTAATGCTTATTGGTCATTAAATAACACCTCTACAAAATTTTTTTTCCCAATTGTTTACCATCCTTCCAGAGGCAGAGGGACTGTCCCAAGCTGTATGTACATCAGAATTACATCTCCAAAACAGCCACCACACACACACACGATCAGCTGCAAATTCAGAAAGCAGAACTAAAACTACTTATAAGCTATGGAGCATGAGAAAACCATGTGCTCCTGCATAAAAACGCAGGTGATTCAGAACGCAAGTACAGAAATACCGAAGGCTCTAAAGATAAAAATACAAAACCCAAGAACACACCAATGCCATCACACCATTTAACAGATTAAAATCTTTAGAAGCATAGGAGGGATTACCAGCTAGCTTGCTAACCACCTGTGAGTGGAGGTGCTTTTGCTGTTGTTAGCTGGCTGCTAACAACCTCACTCTCACCACAGTCACTTCCCCAAACTGCCTGTGAGTACCTGCCCAGCAGAGGCAGACTCTTCAGTGCTGCTCCCGTCTAGATTTCCAAGAGGTGTTTCCATCTCCTGTCTACCAACAATTCCAGGATCTGTAGGGCAGCATGCAGTAGCCCATTCCTCTGAAAGCAGGGGTTGTTACACTGGCTACCATGATCCCTGCTGGATCTTTATTATGGACCCATCTGAACAACAAGCACCAGGTAGAAATTCTAATTTTTAAGGGCTTCAGTTAAGGATTTGAAATATACAAAATTGCTATAAGATTGGTTACTTATTTTTTCCTAGACCTCAGTGTATTGTACTACTAATTAAAAAAACCCCAAGAACAGAACTACCTATTTTTTTTCCACACATACTGCTTTCCAAAAGAGAAACCAGCTCAGAGTTTATTTATCATTATCCTCAGAACAGACCCCGATAATCAATGTAACCACTGAACAGGTACAAACAACGTTCATTGGTCATAAGCAACATATAAACTGGAGAGAACACTAGAATCAGACTCATCTTTAACAAAAAAAAAGGCTTAATCACTTTACACATGCACAACTAGTAATAGACAACTTTCATTTGAGTTTTAGAACCAGTTTACTGAAAGTTGTAACACTGATCAAAGAACAATATTCAAGAAATTTAGCTTTATAAATCTTACGATTTATACTACTTGGAAGTTTTAGAAACACATATTCCATTCATGAACCATTCCTTTCAAAAAACTGCAGGGAGCACTTGCAATGATAGATATTAACTAGAGTTCCTCTGGTTTTCATTAGATCTACAACTGTCATCTCTGATAAAAATCTGCAAGAATTTAATCCACTACTGAAACCTGTAAACTAGTTACATGATTTTTGATGCCCCAGATTTTTATGTTAGTGATTTCATATTTATAACATTGTTTCTAAGACTGTTCTGACTTTCTACATATTACTGGAATATTTTAAGATTTTCAACAAAGCCTGGTTTAAGATAGCTAATAACAAACCCCCACATTCATGAACCACCATTTAATGTTTTTCTTCAAACATTATCACTACCAGTTTGGCAAGCCCTCTAACTCACTTCTGGAAGATTACTGTGTTCAGCTTTTAATGACTCCTCCTAGTCTATAAAGGATTTAATTTATAAAGACATCCATCAGTCAAACACTGAATGAAACAATATCTCAGAATGTTACCGAAGTGTAGACTTTAGGTTTCAGGTGTAGCCAAAGTAGGTAGTTCTCCAGGGGAACAAACACTGACTTTCAGGTATCTAGTTTCTACCTATATATCAGAACCACTATATTCTGTTTTGTGGGTTTTTTGTTTTTCCCCTCTTCCCCCCCCCCCTTCATTTGTTTGTTTTTATTTAGATGAAATTTTATGGTAAAACAAACCTGCATGGATGTGAAGACAAGGTCAAAAACTCTGCAGTTTTCATTCACCCAGGAAGTTGTTTTAAATTAGTGGAACAGAAAGGTGTTTAAAAATATTGAAAATTAAAAATATTTAAAATTAAAAACTGCTATTTCATCAGAGAGAGTTCATTCCAATTTTTATGATATAACTAGGATCAGAACACAAAGGCTGATATGGCATCTACTAGTCCATGTCCTTAGTTCAGTAACAGCTTATGATTCTTTACAGTGCTCTTCAACATTCAAATACAGAAACAGCCCTCTGGTTCCACATTACACAAATCTGTTCCTATTAAACATGCTCTAGCGTGAAAAACAACATCAACAAGACACATATACACACTTTGAAACTCACCTCATTTGAAGAGAAGGTTAAAGTGTGTGAACGACCTGACAGATTTGGTTCTGTCACTAACCCTGAAAGTTCACAACTTGGCTTGCTATGGTATGTATCATCTATGACAATTCTACTCTGCAAACAAGTGGAAATAACGTTTTATTAACTCACTCCTTGGAAAAGCAAGTCATAAGGTGACATTCTAATAATTTTGATTTTTGGTAAAAAAAATACTTTGACTCAGTTATCTTTAGATCACATATGAAATGCACTTACTAGATCAAGCATCTGACTTGTTTTTGTTAAACTTCTGAATTCAAAAACACAATAACAAATTTAAAGCAATATCCCCAATAAGAGCACCTTGTGTGGAGAATCAGTCATAATCTTAAGTGGTGTTGAAGTACACAAGGAAATACATGCGGTTACTTTTTCAGCAGGCATACCACACTCGGGGAGAAGCAATTTAAGATTCATTGGTGGAATGATTCATGCCAAGTTTGTATTCAACTGAAACCTACACAAGCACCATGGATGTGCTTCAGAAGGTGCTGTTCTGTTGGCAAGATAAAAGTCAGTCCTAACGGTTTATGGTCATTAAGATTCCCATGGCACAGAAGTGCCCTCATAACTTATAAAATTTCTGAAAACAAGAAGTAGGTTTAGACTTCCTAGTTGCCCACTATGGAACCACTGTAGTCAATAGCGAAACAAATAGGCTGTCTTTGCCTGACGTACATTGAGAATTGGAAAAGCAAGGGGCTTTTGGCAGCTGGCAGATCAGGGTTTAAAATCGTTCATGAACAGAGAATACAGAGCTTGCCTAAGGACAAGCTTTCACAAAACTTGAAATTCTGATTTAAGATACTGTATTGTACTGCTGTTCATTTTAACAGCTTCAATGAGGGTGGTGAAACACTGGAACAGGTTGCCCAGAGAGGTGGTAGATGCCCCATCCCTGGAAACATTCAAGGTCAGGCTGGACAGGGCTCTGAGCAACCTGATCTAGTTGAAGATGTCCCTGCTCATTGCAGGGGGGTTGGACTAGATGACCTGTAAAGGTCCCTTCCAACCCAAACTACTCTATGATTCTATGATTCAATTTTGAGGTGGCTGCATTTGAGGCACAGAATCATCTCATCTGAAAATTACCTTGATATGAAAAATACCACATAGATGTAAAATATCTTTAGAAGAATTTTTATAATAAATGGACTGTATCAAGCTATGTAAAATCTTCTTTATAGTTAAAGTACCAAATAATGTAAAAACACCATAATAAAGCTGAACATTTCAGAAGTTAAACAATTACTTGGATGTCTTTACAACAAATGGTTTAACACTGTAAATCTACAGTAATTATGCAGTTTGACAGCCCGAACAAATTATTTTCAAAACAGAAAATTCTTCTGAAATAAAAGATTTTGACAAATTTATTATTTTAATAAATTAAAGTACTATTATTTTTAAAAAGTGTAACATATTTTTAAAATATGTAACAAAGTAAAATTCACGTTAGAAATATGACTAATGCAAGAACTATCATATTGAAAGAATGTAAAATCTTCATAGCATTTACTGTTTACATTCAGTTATTACACTTTGTCTGTGTTTAAAGGAAGCTTGTGGATCTGTACATCTGCCTTAGCATCTAGAAGCAACAGGATCTAGGTTCAAACTAATCCAGAAGCCAGTACTCGTACAACCTCAGGCAGGTTACCTGAGCAGCCTGTGACTCAAGCTGAAGACTATGAAAAGAATCAGATGCTACACCTGAAAACTTCACAGCAGGTTTGGTAAGAGAATCCTTCTAAAGAATACTAATGTTTGTGTTTCCCAGAACATTTTCTAATTTGATTACCTCCATTTCCAACTCAGATCCTGACCTCTACGTTATTTTTCTTTAGTGAGTGAAAAGTAATTCTGCCAAAAGCCTGCCTCTACTTTTGCCTTTCTAAAATTTATTTCTCAGCACTACTCTTTGTTGCCTACAAACAGTAAGCAATTATTTACCATTATTTTCTCTAAGTCTCTAATCAACTAACTAACTATACTTTGTAAGGATGCCACACCATATCCCTATACGCATAAATAATCTGAGATCCTAAATCAAGCTGATGTTAAAGACATTTTTCTTCAGTACCTTATCCTCCTATAAGAGAACTACGTTTTTGCAGTTGTCTTCATTGAGCACTTCTGTATTTGTGTTCTGATTTCAGTTTAACATGAACTCTATATTTTCTAGATTATTCCATTTTTGTTTTGGGGGTAGATACTTGATCTTTGCAATCCCTCTTACACTAAATTACTGATATGCATTTCCAGTCTTAAAAAGCAAAGAAGAAAAAAGTAAACAAAACAAAAAAACAAAAAGAAAGAAAACACCACCACCACAACCCAACAAACAAAAAAAAACCCACCCCAAACCACTTGAGTTTTCCTGCTACGTTTTCATGGAGTGTGGTACTGTACATGACTGAAAAATGGTGTTCTATTTACCATGTAGATTATTTTATTAATTACATTATATTTTAGGGACTTCTTCAGTCTTTTAGATGTAAAAAGTAATACCAGAAACAACAGAATACTTTCTCCATCAACCTATTCTCAAATTAATTTTGACCCAAACTAAAAATCTCTTCAGGAACTTTTCTTTTAGCCACCCTCAGTTCACTCTTTCTACCTTTGCAGAGCAACCGAGAATAATTTAGAAAAAAAAAAGGGGGGGGGGGGAAGACAGGATGATATTTGAGCAAAATATTTAATGAGACCTTAGAAAAAATACAAAGAAAACGTAGCCAAAAGTAAAGCATCTCAGCACCAGTTGTAATGTTTTCTCCTCCCCCTGCTCCTATTCGGTTTAAAGAAGTAGTAATTTTCTTTTAAAGTATTTAGAGCCAGTTGCAAAGATTTTTTATTCTTGAAGAGCAAAGAATTTTGATAGAAGAGGTTTTATAGGTACGTTTCCTAAGATTTAAGGTACTAGGATATAAATAGTTTACACCACAGTGTTCTTCCTTGCAACAAAAATGAAACACTGCATACAAGCTTACAGAAGCTAACTAATGCTCTGGAAAAATAATGAATATGAACAGTATGTATGTGTTTGTATTGTATCAGAGAATGGCACTAAATCAAGGGGCAGATTATGTAAAGGTACTAGTTTAAGAACTGTGTAATTTAGAAATGTCATAAGGCTAAACAGTCTGCAAACACTCAGATCACAGGATTTTAGTTCTTGTGTTTCTAGTTTTCACAACAAGAAGTTGATTCATTACCTTGCCAAATTTTAAGACTAACTTCAGTATCATTTTAGCAAAACAAAATCCTTCTAGGTGCAGTAATTTTGAGGCAAATTTTGCAGAAACAGAAAACAGTTAAATATAATTACATTCCTTACACTATCAATCTTAAAACACAGCTACAGAAATTATACACAATGTGAAAGACTCAGTACAACAGTTAGATTTTTACATGACAAAGTTCTTATTTTAGGGGTTCTACTTTTACCTGCTCTTTAAGAAATGCTTTCACCTGATCATATGGGATACTACAGAAATAAAAGCAACAAATGGAGTTAACATCAACAAAAAAAGAGTATTCTTTCCTTAAATTCTGGGAAGATGATTTTGTCCCTGCTGTTACGTTGTTTTAGTAACAAGACTCACTGCTGAGTGGTCAAGCACATTTCTTTCTCAGTTTTAATGTCTTTTCATAGTGAGGTTTACCAGCCAAAGCCTTGTTATTGTAGTGCAAACTTAATGATCAACTGCAGGTTAAGATCTACAAAGATTAGTCATTCCAAGAAGTAGCTACTGTCACATTACCACCTTTATAAAAGACCCCAAATGTTGCAAAGTAAAAACAGCCTGACTTTGGAGAGGCTGAGTATGATTTTAGGATCAATTAATGTATGAGAATCTGTTCTTTAACAGGGTCAGCTTTCTACCATTTTACAAAGCAGGAGTATAGCTGAAGACTTGTATATTCTTCCAGCTGCTGGTTTGCAACTGGCACTAAGGAAAAGAAAAGAGCAGCAAGCAGCTATTACATACTGGAGCATGAGAAGGAAACAAACAAAAAAACCATTAGGCAAGAAACCAGCTGGAAGGTTAAAGTGATGATCAACTTGGATAAAGTATACAACGATGAGAAGAAAAGACTATTATGGGCAAACGTGGAAAGGAAGACAGCACCCAATCTGGTAAGATCTATACCTTTTTGATTGCCAAAAAAGGTGTCTATATATACACATTAAGGGGTGCTTAAGCACATTACAGGTGCTTACAGTAGAAATGCAGCTGTGGGACTTCTACTATGCTCAGAAAAATTAGAATCAGACAGAAAGGAGGAATGAAGAGGGGACGAATGAAAGCTAAAACACTGAATGTTTATCTATACAGAAAACGTCTCTTGATAGCTTTGCTACAGCCTATGAAGAGATCAACCATGCACTCCTATTTAAACAAAAATTGTACCAAAGTGTATGCATATCCCTTTCAATATGGATCTTGGAGTCCCAAGATCCTTGGGTTATTTACAGAAACATCTTTTGGCCACTACATGCTTCAACAGAAGCAAACAATGCAGGAGCTGTAAATACACAAGACTGACACACACTGGACAGTATTCTGTAAAGTGTCGTTCTACTTCAGAGATTAAAAAGTTCCTACTCTTAAGTTCCTATGTAGTAAGGTATTGTATGGTTCTAAAATCACTTCTGTATTTTTTACAAACTATGTATGCAGACAGCTTACTCCTGTCACAGGGACTGTAAATTCACACTAAGAAAATAGAAGGTAATGAAAAAAAAAAGTATTATAACAGCATTTTAATGCAAATCAGCATCTGGAAACATGGAAAGCCAACTTGTTATCTGCCATCTATGCAAAATATCAGTGACTTCATGGACTACAACCCAGCAAGTTTCTCTTCTAGAGAGAAATGAGTTACAAATCTAATAACACAGAGGAAAAGGAAAAAGTAAAAAGGTATTTTAGACAACCAAAGTGAAGAAAAAGTGTGAAACTCAAAAATAAACCTAGCTTGAGGTTACTTAAATAGCTACAATTTTGAATCTGACAAAATCCAAAGGAAACAATAATGAAGGTAAGTTAGTAAGATTGTTAGCAAGTCTTACATTGAAATAGGCTTTTAAAAAATATTTAGAGAGCACACACATTAAACTTCTTACTTTTTACAGCCATTTCTTTCAAATAGTTTAAACTGTAAAGATGGTAACTTTATGGTTATAGACTGAACTGTGTAGCCTCACTCTTAAGATCTGTTTAAAAGGCTTTAAATTATTAGAACATTATCAGTTACTCAGAAGCAGTTTCCTAGAAGAGAGAGTGTTCTACAGATGTGTCTCTTGGCTTTGAATACTAAATTTGTTAATGAAAACTAGGATGCTATCTTCATCCACCTGTCTGGTACTCCAGCACGGTAAGAACTGGTTGGCCAACTGCCTGGGAAGCTGACCTCTATTTACGTACACTTCCTCCAAGCATTAGACTGTATTAAACAGGGAAACAGAATTGGCTTTTAAAACTATACTGTCCTAAAGCTAGCATTGCTTTTATCATTATAAGCCAGCAAAAAAACATACCCCATGATTGTTCCTTAGATGCTACTTCAGCCTGAATAGTCTCCACTGATGCTTCAACTGAATAGGAGGGAATGGGAACACTCACACAGTTTCTGCTTGTGAAGGCTGTAAAGTCTCAAACTTCTGCAGCAATGTTTGTAGGAGGTGGCGTGTAGGACTAAGTCATCAAGCTTCTACATACTAAGCACTGATGTTTTTACTTTATCGAGATACAACGCTTAAGTATTCAAAGCACAAATTAGTCATCTTTACCTTGCTTCTGTTCTTCTCTTGACTGTGTTCACAACTGTCCTGCCCACTCTGAGTAACATGCAGGCTGCTACTAGAAATCTGAGGCTCTTTGTGGCTGTCTCCAAACCAAGAGAAAGGCATGCAAGTAGGAACAGGGGAATCTGAATCTGATGCAGATAGATTGTTGCCAGAGTCATCCAACAGTTCTCTGGAACCTCTGAAATAAGTAAATTAAATTGTGTTTAAACAACAGCAACACCCCCCCAACAACAACAACAAACTCAAAACACACACCACTCATTTTTATGAATACTGATATTTGACTTTAAATATCCATGCAAAATAATTTGAGTTTTTGAACAACACAAATTTAAGAGCTTTTGCAGTATTTCACACAACAATTTAACAATTTCAAATAATTTGTTAATTTAATTTACTCAACATTCACCTTCCTAAGCAAAATATAATTTTTATATTTAAGATAGGGTACAACATGTTAATCTTATGAGCCACTTTAAAATGTAACTCTGCTTTATTGTTTCCTCTATACTATTCTGTGTATTTTTCTTATTTCATGAGATTAGAAGCTCATGTCCACATCATTACATTCATCTTCACAGAATTTTGCTACTGGTATACTTGAATGTACTTTAAGGTCAAACAGTAATGATAGTTTCAAATAAATTCTTAGGTTAAAAATTTTAGGAATGCAGCATGTCTTTATTAAACAAACAAAACAAAAATAACTACCTGCTATCCAGAGAACCTCTTAGATTTTCTTTTTCTTGTTTCTTGCCCTTGCCCCCAGATTTCCGTAATCCACTGAAGTGAAAACACCACAATTTTCATAAAGCATTAACATTTCCACAGTGCAACATTTCTTTTAAATCAGCAAGCTAGCTTTTACATTGATTTCAACAGCTACAAAAAGCCACATTTATGTTGTTACACAGAGCATGATTTTGCAAATTATGCATGCAACTAAAAAAGTAGTCATTCATATTTTATTTAAGAACTATGACAGAATTATGAAATGGTTTTCAGAGACCTATTACCTTTCAAAGACCACATATAATAAAAATAAGCACAGAAAATGCCCAAAGAAACTTAGCATATAGTGGATACAACCAAGAGGAAGAACACAGTTCTATTGCTATATAAATGTTCATATGCAATGCAGAGTGTCTTGAACTAAGTCACTAACTACATTCTCTGTGTGTGAAATAAGTTATCATTTTTTACGGTATATATTATGATTTATTTGTTGCAGTACCAGTCGGAGTCTTCGATGTTCGCTGGCTTCAACAAGCTTTACACCTGGCTCCAAAGAAGCAAGGCTTATTGCAAAATGTAGCAACTCCTCTCAAATCCCAGAGTCCAGTTACCACCCTGCATTTCCAGATAACATGCAGCTTGCACTTTTTTTTAGCCCTGTTCACAATCTCATCTTCTAATTGAAATTCAGAAATCCACTCACCACTGCTGCCTGCCTCCAAGGAACAGTTCAGTAAGCAGCTACTATAGTCAAACCCTATGTAACAACACCTCTACTGTAGAGGGAATTAAGGCAAGACAGGTATCTATTTTAGACTGTAGTGCCAGCAGGACATAACATTAGAGTCTAGGCTCCAACAATATTTTGGAATAAAACTACACATGGATTTGCAATTTAATTCACAGAGAATTGTGTATTCAGATAAAAACTGAAGAACCCCAAGAAATTCTTTGAGGGTAAAAAAGTACAGATAAATAAAATCAAAATGTGGTAGACGCATGAATGCAACATTACAAGTTCAAGATGAAAAAGACTCTATCTGGTGGTGTGGCTATGAAGTAGCATTACTGGATTTCTGCAACTTTTTTTTATTTAGAGAACATAATATTTTCCAAAAGTAACACTGAAAACCATTTATTTCCAAATGAACACAAGTAAAACCTTACCCAAAATCTGGAAATCTCCTTTTGGACTTCCCTGATGATGCTCCTTCATTTGTTTCTACTGTCCTGTCTTCATTTTTCTTTTCTTCTGCTTTTCATAGAGGGGTGAAAAATAAAAATGTTATTCTAAAAATACTTGCAAGTTTCATGTACTTATGATTATGCTTCTAAGTAAATAAGATACTAAAACCTGAGTAACAGTATCAAAATTCACATTCACACATGCAGATACTAGCTGAAAATATTACAGCCATATCAACATAAGTTAATCTCTATGGCATCTTCCCATCATTCTGGCTGTGCTGTACCATTCAAAAATGGCAATGCAACAGTTGCTTACAACTGATCAAAAGTATTGCTTTTGATAAACAGTAATTCTACACTTCTACAGAAAGATAAAACTTACCACAGTATTTTGCTTCAATGAATTACAAACAAGATAGTCTAAGATAGGCTTAGAAAAAAGTACCTTTTTTTTGCAAAACGTCAACTTCAAAATACACCAACTAGATAACCAGTATAAGATGCATGAAAGAGACTCAGTTTTAAAGCAACAGGTGAGCAAGTACAGCACTTAATCGTCCTTTATTCCGCTTGAAATATTGTAAGATGTTCCTTTTGCATTTTTTCTGGTTCAGTAGCTAGTCCAGGCTAGCTACTTGGAACAGGGGCTAATATGCAAGCTGCTAGCTCCAGAAAGTGTGCCTAACCAACATGATAGCCAGTACCTGGAGAGCAGACAGATCCTAAAGAGATGAGTTTCTTGGAAACAGTATACAAACTGTGACTATTCTAAAGAAATAATTGGGACTTTGAAGCTCCTCCAAGACTGTGGTATTTTCAAAACTGGAATACAACCTGCTAGGATCCAATTTTTCACCAGAGGGAGTGTGCTCAATTCCAACTGCTCAATTATTAAGTGAAATTAAGTGACAAACTTAAGCATCACACTACCTCTTCCCAATGGATTGTGACAGATTACTGCAAGTCGTGAACATACTTTATTTTAAATTCTCAGGCTACTAGATTTTTTTAAAATAATTGAAATGTTTCATATTGCAAATCAGGTGTTTCATAACTAAGCAGCCTATGAAAGAGATGCAGCCTGCTTTTTGTGAGGCAAAGTAGGTTTTAAGCTCCTACAAGAAAACTCCTGACAAAGTAATGTACACAGATGCCTTCAAGGATCATAAAAAACAAAAATCATGTTTATTACACAAAACTGACGACAACTCCCCACCACTCCATCAGTTAATAATCCTTCCTGAAACATATAATGGTTATCTCAAAGTTTACATGCTGAATAGTCAGGGGTTTTTATTTTTTTTTTTTTTTTTCCATATCTGATCAGTAGTTTCTGATCAACATCAGAACTTTATCTAATTACTTAACCACTCTTTCTAAACATATAACATCAAATAAATTATAACTACCGGTTAAACTGGTTATTTTTCCTGTCAACTTAAATACAAAACCAGAAGAATTAATTTTAATATTGACATTTGTTTCCACCTCTCTCTCCAGAGGTAATATTTTAAGAAAAGAGGTAATTTCTAAAATGCAGTACAGTAAGTTAAAATACAGACTGATACATGAATGGATGGGAAGGTAATAGAAAGGATTATTTCAATGAAATAATAGGTAGACATTTAAATATGGTTAGAAAGCAACAATCCAGCAGAAAGTAGCATTTAGTGTCATTTTGCCTACAAAGAGTGAGCTTTCAATACTAATCCTCATCTTTGATGTACTGCATTAATTAGCTCTGCCAGTGACTCTGCCAGTTTTAAGAAAATGTTTGCAATGCTTCAGCCATCACAAAAAATTTGTAGAAAAGAAAGCAAAATCACTTATATATTAGGTACTTGGTTTGGTAAGCTGGGTTTTTTTTAAAAAAAAACAAACAAAAGAAACAGAAGCTGGGGTAGACGCTATTTTTAAGACTTTATAGAAACACACAGAGTAAGGAGAATATAAAACAAATCCTGTTTTCAGGGTATTAAAAGAAAGGTTTTGTCCGAGCTGTACAGAAAAGACAGCAAGTATAATCTGCCATTATATATTGTGCTAGCTGACTAAAGGAAATACCAAGCATTTAAAATATTTTCTCTGATCCCTTTTTCAATTATTCATAATAAAAAAAGCCAAATACTTCTATCAAATAATGATTAGTAGTGACTAGGCTGATTATAATACCTTTAACCTTTTCTAGCGAGAAATATCCTAAGAAGGCGAGATGAGTAATGGGTAATTCCCATAACACTCAGAATCCGTATCTTGTTTAAACACCTGGATAACGTCTGGAAGCACAAAGCCAACACTGAATTTTTCTGGGAACCGGGAAATCAGTCAAACTTACTCTCCAATACATTGCCACTTATGAAGCTAGCGTTTTGCAGAAATGTATTAGGAGCTTTACTGATTATCCACAGTCAATGACTTAGCTTCCCTCTAGCTTATGTCAAGGCAACCATTTATACTCTCTAGATTTATAGGTTTGAGCTTTTACCAAACTGACTTAGACCTATTCCTTTCTATAACTGTTTAATTGAAACAGCATTTATTCTGCAGGCACCTTTTAGATCCTTGGTGCTATAATTTATTGTAGAAATGTTGAGTTTTTGTAGAAATTTGGTAACTAACTTGTTGCAGATGAAGGAATAAAAAGATAGATAAGCGTATTTCAGGACATACTACTGTTGTATCAAAGTCTTTCAGTAAGTAAAAATAGAATACAATGGACTTGCATACTTTTTTGCTAACTTCAAACTTTCCTGAAGAGTTAACAAGTGGTTTTAGAACAGGTAACTAGTTTTGTAGTCAATTCATTTTCCCTCGAAGTAGTTTACTGTTCAATATTCACTTATATCTAAAATCTGTAATACTTTAACTCCAAAGAATTAAAATAATAATAAACCCTTAAGTCTTACCCTTGGCCTCTTTCCCTTTCCCTTTTGCTTCTCTTTGCTTAACATTCTTGGGATACCCTTGAGGAGAATTTGGAGCCATCTCTTCAGGAGGAGGTGAACGAGTGGTGGTTGTGCTATTTTCATTGTTTGGTTTGTGTACTGGAGAAGAGTGCGTGGAAGCAGAAGGACTTGACTCTAGAGGACTTTCTGTGCTTTCTGTTTGTTCAAGCTTTTCACTCTTTTGATCTATGTCGTCCAGGCGTGGGAGAGTTAATTTTTCACTTGTTTCTAAGGTCTTGGTTAGGTACACAGTGGAAGGTTCTCTGCTGAGAACAGTATCTTCTGAATCCTCATCCTTCAACAAATTCAAATGTTATTTTGTGATAAGCATGACATATAATAATTCACTATCTGATCTTTTACTAGGATGTAAGGATATGCTATGTGACACAAACTTCCTCAGTTCAGAAAATTTTAATTTAATCACTTGTAGATACCATCTAAATCACATGAAGCTGATTTTATAGGCTTTCCTTTATCCACCCCTATACAGATCTTTCTGCACATCCCAAATCATCTTTCTCTAGCCAAGTCAGAAATGTTCTGGTACATCTTGTCCATTCCAATTCAATGCAACCACTTTTCAGTCTAACTGAAGTAGTTCAATATTCTCCCTCTATGACAGGCTCTCTCATATACCAGTTATATATACCTCAATTCTTCAACTGTTTTCCAGAAACGTGCTAGAATGTTTTACTGGTATACTTTTTGTGGACTTAAATGATTATTTATGGAATAATGAAACATTTCAGATGTGTTTAGTTTTCGAAGAAATTTGGTAACTAACTTGTTTCAGATGAAGGAATTATAAGATAGATAAGCATATTTCACAACCTACCACTGTCACTATATCAAAATCCTTCAGTAAGTCTAAGGAGAATATAACAAGCTTGCATACTTCTTTGCTAACTTCAAATTAACTGTGCCACAAAGAATATGTCAGCGATCACATATGTGGTATGAACCCAAACAGGGGTTTTCATTTGATACAGCATAAAAACATGATGCTTTGGCACAGTTTGAATGAAGCATGGACAACACTTAAAATTGGCAAATACAGATAAAACTGAACATATGTTCAGGCTCCTGAATGCATAATTATCTACCAATATCGGTACCTGTAGGTTTGCAGTCTGTTGTCCAGCCCCAAGAGATTCTTTCAGCTTTGATCGAGAAGGTGGCTGGCGTTTTACTTTCAAAGCAAGCTGAGCTTTTGCTTTGTGGGCACTGGTGTCTAATCTGGGAGTATCCCCAACAAAAGCGTCAAAATCTGCAACAAATATGTACTTCTTTAAAAAAAACAAGCGAACTGGTAGGCAAATTCTCCAACCCACTGTCCAGAAAAATATTCAGAAGTTAAATCAGAAGTATTCTACCTCTTAGTCATTACTATATGAAAAGACTGTTTTATATGATACTACAATATTTTAAAATATTGTGATAGCAATTTCTAATTAATTTGAAATATATTTCTACCCAATTTCTTAAATTAAAAAAGAAATAAAATCCATCAGGATACAACTGTATTATGGCTTGAAAACTGAATTTTATTCTCAGATAGATAAGAATTTGTGCCCAAAATGTACTTTCCTATTCTCGTTCTTTACAAATTCTTTACAAAGTACATAAGCATCTACCAAATCTTTTAAAAATATGCTTCTCATTTGAGCTACCATCTGATATTTTATAACAGTCTGGGCATAAAATTACAAGACAAATAAAAAATATCATAGCAAGCTTTGGTGTAAATCATAGCTTAAAATCAATGGGATTTTAACTGACATATCTCAGTGTTTTAGTCCCACTAACATTACTGATTTCACTAACAGAGAATCTGAGGAACAGTGAAGATGGATCTCTCTTCATCTATCTCCTCTTTCCCACAGCATTTAAGATATAGATTACTACAATACTGAAAATGTCGGGGGACCTAAACAAAAATATCCACACTGGATCAGGTCAAACATTTACCCAGTCAGTAGGAAACAGCAAAACACTTAACTTCTTTTAACAATAAAAAACCACTACATATATAACTCCTCCTAATTTTTGTTAAATGCAAATCAAAGATTCTACAACCTACTTACCAGAAATTAACATAGCTGAAGAATTTAGTCTTTCTTCTATTGATTGTGTTTCTTTTTCATTTTCTTCTCTTATCTTTGACTGTTCATTATATTGGCCTGGACTTTGACAGCCATCTTCCAATAAACTGCCACCTCCAAACATATATGGCATTCTCTCATATACTTTTAATTTACTTTCAAGCTCTGAAATCTGCAAGAATTAAAATTCAAAAGTGAGATACAACTCTCCAAGAATGCAGAAGTTTATTTCAAAATATAATACTGCTTTACTTTTTCCTGATATCTTTTCAGCTGTTCTGCACATTTCTGGTCTCTCTCTTCAAGCAGCCTTGAATGATCCTCCTCTTTTTTCATAAATTCTGTTTCTCTGGTGAAAGAAATATATGCATATATATGAAACAGTAATATATAGATATGTAGAAAAATACATAAAATAGAAAAATGCACAGTTGCATTTACTAAAAAGCATTCTATTAATAAACATTGAAAAAAAAAATCAGTCTATAAGGTATAACTGATTCATTAATCTTGTAACATCACAAAATGACCTGTGTATTTGTATGCTTCTACTGTCTTCAAAAGAAAATACATATGACACTATGATTTACTCTGGGATGAAAAAGGATGTGTTGCAACACTTCTTCTACAAAGTTACAACCAGCTCTCTACCTTTAAAAGTGGCAGGTTGCATATACATTTAAAGTGTGAAACACGTGCACAACCCCTCTTACGTCTTACTTTCTTCCACAAAGATGCATGCACACACAGTATTTTCCTTCCAAAAGCTATGGTAGAATTCTTTGTCGGAAAAGAAATTGCATTTCAAGTTTCTACTTGGTTCATCCTACAGAAATTGCAATGGCTGGGTTTTACAAAAAGAAACAATGATTACAAGAAGAAAATAAAAATAAAAGCTGCTTTTTCCTGCAAGTCAGATGGAATAACACACAAAACCAGAAAATAAGTGTAGAACATCTACACAAAATGCAAAAGCTTCAGGGACAGTCAAAGGAGTAATGGGAATTTGCTAAACAGCGAGGAAATGGAAACCAGCATGGTAGCAGTCATCTTAATGTACTTTTGAAATTCCATGCAGATAAGCTTCAGAGGAGAGGGGAAAGGAGACCTTTAAAAAGCTCACCAAACAGCACAAAAATGCACTGTGAAAAGTTACATTTCTGGATGTGGACTACACAGCAAAAGATCATGCAAACTGCCTTTAAAAATAAGTAGCAAGTAGAGAAATTGGGGACAAAAGAATTATACGCATACAGTAACTATCAAAAGCAACAGTTGTGTTCTGTATTATCAAGACAATTCTACAAGTATTTTGCAATTGGCTCTTGTTTAGCTAAGAGGAAAGAAGGTAGAACAAATAGACACAACTGCATAACAGTGTTCAAGTCTTACACAGGTGTATCTAATAAGCAGTATTACCTCTACTAAGAAACACAAACCTGTTAACAGATTGAAGATACTGTTTTCATGCTGCCATTTTGATGGGCTAAATACAGATCCCAAACTCTTAATTTTCCTCAGCATTCCTTTTATTCCCCCTACAAGATATAACTCCTAACTCAGACAAACACACATATCTGGCTCTTTATTATATATCCTTTGATGCCTACCCTATCTGGAACACTTAAGTTGGTCAAAGCTAGAGGGTTTTTCACAAACAGCAAAAGATATTGTCAAATACCTCATGCCAAATTTCAAGTAGTCCTTCCAAAACTATAGACACATTACAGTTTCTCAACTAAGTTGTTTTAAAAATTTGTTATTGAAATATTAAATCATTTTTCCTAAGCTTAGAATCAAAAGCAGCAGCAAAATTTTTGGAGAAGTCTTCCAGAAGCTGGTGAAGGTATGGAAGAATTCAGCATGTATAGCACACTGCTTCCTCTGACAAATGAAAAGAAACTGTGTTAAGCAAATCCTAACCCTAGGTATTGTTGTCAGTTTTCCCCATAATGTACAAAACATACAAGCAAGAAATAGAGACCTGGTATTTTGGGGTACTTACTTTTGTTGGTAATCTTTAAGCAATTTCTTGGCCTTGTTGTATTTCTTTTCAAGGGCATCACATTGTTCTTGAGTTTCCTTAAGATGCTCATTTACTGTTTTGCATAAACTCTGTGCCTCTAGCCAGTAGGTCTCTAACTTTTTAATTTTCTCTTTGCTTTCATCTAAGTTTTGCTGAAGCTGGGCTCGACTCAGTTTCCATTCATTTTTTTCTGCTTCAACAATTTTTAACTGAAAAGATTAATACTTAAGGAATTAATCTAAACTAAAAGATGAAATAAAAAACACAGTTGTTTATACATGTTTAAATAGAGAATAGCTAATAACAATTAAATACTTATCAGTAATACTAAAACAAGACACTGAACTTCTAAAGAAATAGTATCAACTCTTCCAACCCTTGCTAATCCAAATAAATTTAGAACTCAAACCCAAGAGTCTTTTACTACTTCCTCATTAGTATTGCTTCTTTTTAAAGAGATAAAATGAATAAGACCTTTATTGTTAGCTTATGTTGACTTGTTCAAGATCTCGCCATCTCTTCATACCTCTGGAGAGGCCTATTTTGATTATGTTCAAAGGCAACTGGGGATACAGAATCTTAACCTGTATAAGACAAGCTCCCTGTCCTACTTTGTTACCAACAGCTTTATGAATAAAGCTAATGAGACCAGCTGATCTTCCCTGGTACTGTATAAGATATTGGTCTCCCTAATAAATTATGATATACCCATGGCTTGCTTTCCTGGGGCTAATGTATAAAAACACCAAACATTCCCTCAACAAAGGAAAGGGATGGGGCTCCTCCAGCTTGACAGCAGCCACATTATAAAAAGGAATGTTAACATGAAGTTCTCCAGGCCTTTGAGGAGTGAGCAGGCAGGATACCACTTAGTTTGTCCATGCCTTCTTCTTTGGGGACACCATTTACACTGAGGAAATCGCTGCTTTTGAAGCCAGTTAAGATCACCTGCTGATGGACCAGAGATGTTGAAAGGACCAAGAATTTCTTGAATTGAAAGTCGGGCAGTAAGTTGTACTAACACCAACATTTTAAACAGCTTTTTAGCAATCCGGTTGGGCCAAATTTCAAGAATACTGCAAGGAGGAGGAGCACTATCAGAAATCAAAATCAGAACTGTCATAAGAACACGAAGAAGTTTTGGCTGCCTTGCCTCTCTACACTTGGAGCTCTGAACATTTGCAGACTGCAAGAAAAACCCCAATAGATACTGTTATTCAAAATTATTACAATCTGAAGCACTATCCCCTCCCCACTTGCTACCCACCCTCAGCAATATGCTGCAACTTGGCCTACGGTACACATTTCTCAGCAAGGCAACACAGAAGGGCAATGGAATAAAAGAAGCTGCTCACCTACAACAAGTATTTCCAGAAAAAGGCCATACACAGATCTCCATCAGTGGAAAAAGCAGCAAAAAGAACAAGAAACCCTTTCTCAGAGAAAGCAGTAGTGTTGAACCAATCCTCACCAAAAAAAAAAACCTGGAAAAAATTCTCTCCCCAGAGCAGGTCAGAAATTTGAGGAGGGAAAGAGGGGAAACAAAGTACCAGAAATAACTTTCTGGTAATAGAGAGTCAGCCACAAACCATTGTCTGTAAGTGCCAAATCTATACTCAAATAAGACAAGTTCTAACCACTGAAAATGTTCTCGTAGTTGTTTGGGAGCTTGTTTCATACAGTACTCTACTATATTCAGTTCTACTCTAAGCAGTAATACTGAAGCATTCATTTTATAAGGGCACAGGGGGGATTTGGGGTTGGGGTTTTTTTGTTTCTTTTGTGTTGGTTTTTTTTTTTTGGTTGGTTTTTGGTTTGGTTTTTTTTGTTTTGTTTTGTTTTTAATTTGAGCACAGCTTAGAAATGCCTGTCTAGCATAACACAGAGTGCATAGAGCCTGAGGCCTAAAACAGATTGCTGCCTTCTGCATTCAGCCTTTTCTTGGTAAAATTTGTAGGTAGAAATAAAATTAAAAAAAAAAAAAACACCACCAAGTAATAAGATTCTTTGAAAACTTACTTTCTCCTTCAGTTGATTCACTTCAGCTATTGTTACTGCATGTTTTAATTGCAGCTGAAACAAACAAAAAATAATTGTGTGAGCACACACAAAATGACACTTGAAATTTTAAGTATTTGTCCATGATTCCCTTCTTCCTCAAACCATTTTTATAGTAGAATAAAGTCAACTTAATTATTTGTCAGTTACAGGAGAAGTGGTCATGAGCTTTTATTAAAACAAAAAAGTTTAATTCAAATTAAACCTCAAAAAACTACAATGGTATTCTATTTGCCACAAAAATCAATACATGACCGCCTATAGTTAAAAATCCCACATTGTTGTCTATATATTAAGAAAAGTGAGAAGGTTAAAATAATGTTTCAGTGTGCCAGTAGAATGAAAAGGCAGCAATGCACTTACAATGACAACTGGTACACAGAATCAAGTAAAAATTAAACAGCACTAAATATTTTTACTTATCAGAACTTACAAATAAACATGCTGGCTTTGCTGTAAAATTAAGCCTTGTACTTTACATCACAAATCTTCACAGGATTATCAGAAATGGATAAAGGCTACACCTAAGCCAAACGTAAAGATTATTGTTAACAAGTCTTAAGAAAATAGCACACATACGAGCGCAAAAGCACATTTTTTTGACAACTATTAGTTATTTCTTCTATCTCACTTTCCATCTGTAACCCTGGGGGGATTTTTTTTTTTTTTTTTTACAAGGCATAGTGCACGAAACACACATTAAAACAAATGAATCCATGACTATCCTTTATTTAGATTATGTTAATAACAGCATAGTAATGATTCCAGCTGAGAATTTAATCTTATTCCTTAAGTCTGAGAATTTATCCAAGTAAATATAGTGCTGATGAAAAGATGCTGTAAGCCTGCTGCTGTGCTTCCTAACCTAGAAAAACTGTAAATGTTCTCTAGTGATCAATAGCCTGAAATTTCAACTTCCTCAATGACATCATCAGTGTTATCAAGAGAGCAAACTTAAGAAGGTCTGCAAAATACTGATCCTTTACAAAATAAGCTGATGTATGCACAAATGGCACCTGATGAAACAGTTTCTTTGCAGTATATTTTTCTCCTCCTGAGTGAAAATGACAGGGAATTAAATCTACAAAAGATTTTAGCCCAGACCCCTAAGTGCCAAAGACTGCACCACTTAAATCCTCAACTAGATTCCACAGACCTGAATAAAGCAAATGCTCTGCTTTATAAAAACCTTGGGAAAAGGGAACCCAATTTTCCAACTATGTTAAGTTGGGATTCACAGTCTGGAACACCCTATTGGGTTTACAAATTCGTTACTTCAAAAAAAAATACACCATAAAAAACCCCAAAAGGGATCACCTGAAAAAGCCCTCCAAGCCAAAAACACGCCTATCTACAGAATCAAGTGTTTTTACATATGCAGAGATGTCCCAGAAGACCTCACGGACTAGAGCAAAAGATTAGATGTGTATTTCTTATCTTCCTGAAGAAGATCTAACCACAACACTTGAGACCATTCCGAATGGGCATACTTGTCCCCCGATGCTCCCCCCTGCAGCTAAAGCCATTCTACTACGCAGCAAATAAATGCAAAGTCCAATAGCCCAAAGAAGAACTACGAGAAGCATCATATCATTCAGACACCACAATAAGGAGGGAGGTGGTGTTGGGTTCTAATGCCTGTTTCCAAGGACTTTTTTTTATTTAATTTAAATCGAAGGACCATTTAATATAAATATGTATAGGGAAGCTGGGATCAGAAAATTACAGAAGGACTACATTTCAAGGAACATGTACCAGAGAGTTTTATTGGCAATGCTGGGAAAACAAACCCAAAACCACAATGAGGGTGACATGAAGGAGATTATATCCAAATCTTACAAGGTTCAGATGCCCCCCCAGTGCATCACAAAGAATATTTAAGAAACTGCTACCACACCTCTTTAAATTTAAGAAGAGACTGTGCTGAATCCATATCCAGTGATAAACCAATATCTTCATTTTCAGGAAGATCAAAAACTTCTACAGATTTTCCATGTAAATGTGACTCATATGTATCATCATCATCATCATAGTCATCATCCTGACAAAATGGGGAAATCATGATATTCTGTAACACACACACTTTGCATTATGGTAGCAGCAATAACAAAAGCACACAATCAAGGAATCCAAACAGTTAGTTGCAAAACTTTTCTCAACTAGTTACTATTCCTTTTTAGTTTCTTATACCTATGATAAGTTTTAAAGATGACTTGCAAACACATTCAAAGATCCACAAAAGAAAGCTAAGTAAGCCATGCACAAAACAAGCCACAGCTGATACTTAAAAATATCTTTTGGATTATTGATAAATTGGAAATATAGCAAGTAGTGGTAATCATGTGCCTTGATAATAGTAATGTATGAAGTTTGTATTTTCTGTTTGTAACAAGTTGCCTGTTTTATCCTTTTTTTGCTTCAGTTTGATTCAAAAAAACATTTATGCCATTTGCAGAAGTTACTGCATGTAGTGGTAATGATGTACTTTTAAAAATATGTATGTATGTATGATGTTTTACCTGCTCTGTATCATCATGAACATAGTGCTGCTCATACAGACATCTCTCTTGCTCTAAGGTCTCACTAATGAGGCGGGCTACTTCACTCTGAGTCCCTGGCTTCTCTCTCCCAATCAGAAACCTACAGAAGAAAAACGAATTATCTTGCAGCAAAAAGATTAAGATATGCTTACAAAATTAGTTTGCCATACTGTTGCCTTCAACAACGTCGTTGTAAAACTTTCAGATTATGGTTTTGTATTCTCCATTAATGCAAAAATGACAAAAAGAAAGTACTATTTCATAGAAAACATACATACCTCACTGTGCCTTTGGTGTTTTTTAATACAGTGGCTGCAAAGAACTGAGTAACTCCCACTAGACTTATGCCATCAACCTCAACAATCTGATCATTTACTTGAATTCTGCAAAATAAATAAATGCTTAGCTATCAGTTCAACAAAAATATTTTGGCTTGACAGAGTTTTGACATGACAAGTATCACTTAAAACTCACTAGTATTTATAATGAGAAATTCTGAGTCTTGAGAAATTAATTGCTTAAAAACAATCTGCTGATCCTCAGTTACTACGCAGATCACCAATTAAAATTTACATGGTATTTGCCTTGATATTTTTATACTATTTAAACACTGATTTGTGTCCTGTGGTGTCAACATGATTTTGTGGCACTGTTACACACAAGCACATTCTAAACTTTTCTCATATATGCTGTAAGCAGACCTACGCTTATTTTGCCAAAATGTCTCATAGTAAATAAAAACCCTGTTTTTTTAAAAATTAACATAAAGCAGGAATGTAATATTTATTCAGCTGCATTCAGCTTTTGTACTTTTATTCACAGTATTTAGCATATCCAATGAAAACAACTGGGCTCAGTTAGAAATTTGTAAAAAGCATAATCAATTAAATGAAAAACTCACCGTCCATCTCTTTGAGCAGCTCCACCATCTGTTATTGTTTTTACAAAAATACCTAGTTTTTCCAGTCCCTGATCAGCACCAACTCCCATTCCAATAATACTGATGCCCAGACCACTGTCACCTAAGTGATTCAAAAATCTAACATTAGCCACATAACACAAGACATAACACACAGTAGTAGTGCGCTGTTTCAAAGCATTCCAAGTCCTTCCACACAAAGAATATGAAAATTCACTTTAAAAAAAAGAGAGGACTAGATTTTCTATCTAGATACTACTTAAAGCCTTTTTGTTCTGCAGTTATGACTGCCTGTTAGATTCAAAGGTTCATGGTATCTGGAGGAGATAGCAAGATTTACGAATTGTATGTATTTTGGTGCAGATCTGTCACTCAGTAATGTAGCCTTCCTAACTTCAATGAAATATGACAATTTGAACTTAGTAGAGACCTGTCCAGTTAAAGTTCATGAAATTCAACAGAACTAGCCATAAATGAAAGCCTGAACACACATTCAAAAAGTCAAGACCTAAATTCAGGGAAAACACAGTTTAAAATTGTTTTCTCTTTTGTGCACATAGTATGTCTTGCACTCTTTGAGGTTTGATTTGCACCTTTTTCAATTTCCACAGGAAACACTTCCATTTTTTCCACCCTTTTCTCAAGTTCATACTCAGCTGAGGCTGCCACAGGGTCAACTTCTTCATTACGTCTATCATAGTCTTCATTTGAGTAAGTACTGAAAACCTAAGAAAAAGTAACAGAAAAACTTTTTTTAGTGCTCTCCCAGCCCCTTCCAAACAAGATTATCATTGAAAGAAAATCAGAAAGGAAATTAAAGTGGTATTTTTAGAGATCTCATTTTCTAAACAACCATCAATTTCATAAATATTGCTGCTGTAAGACAGTTTCCAACTTGCACAAAAGTAACATTCTAGAAGTTTCAAAACAATTCCTTAAACATTTTTTGTGTTGTAAATACACCAAATAGTTAAAAGAAATCAGTCAAGGAAAACAGTCATCTCCTCTTTGATACAGTGTTACTTTTTTTTTTTTTTAGGACTACATTCCCCCAAATCCTTCTTCCTCTCTTCCCTCCCCCCACACCATCTGCCAATTGCAGTGCTTCAAACAGATGTAGTTTTCTGATTTTGCAAGGGAATCGCAGTTTCCCAGGAAAAGGAAATGCCTTATTACATACATTACTATTTTTAGTAATCAGTCCAGCTGAATTTCTGAATTGTTAAAAATAAAAGATAAACAAACATACGAATTAAGACAGAAATCTAGAAAGGAAGAATGAGTTACACGTAACAGGGTTCATTTTACTTATCATCATGTTCATTAACTGTATTTAAATTCGTAAGTTAAAAAAGAGAAAAAAATAATACACCAACCCCCATTTATCTGAAAAATAAGGTTTATCTGCTTAAGTTTTCGCAGGCACTGAGTGTTTTACTCAACATCACTGTAAGACAAAAAACAGTTATGAATTGCAGCTGCAGCAGCCATCTCCCTAATCAAGAACGTGCAGTGCTGACACAAAGTTAATTTACACTGGCCTACTAAGTTTTTGCAACTTTTGCATTTTCCCGCTAAGACTACCTAGACAGGTAGCTGCAATCATGTAAATAAGACAGAATTAACTGTAATTAGCTGTAATTAACATTTTCCCAGTGAACTTATATCCGCTAGTATACGGTGTTAGCTCTGCATGGCAGTAGCCTCAGACACAGGAAAGCGGTTATTGAAAGAGATTACAAAAAAGCAACTAGTATAACTCAGTATTTCCCATGAGGACCTTACTGCTTCACCTCCAGACTACAGCTGGAGGACAGTTTCACAAACTCTTCGCCAAATCCTGCAAAACAGCTACTCCAGAAAAATGGCATGGCCATATAGCAGTCCAGAAAGTAAGCAAGATTAGATCCACTTGGCTGAAAGGAAAGGAAGAATCCCACTCTTGGAAGTCTTATGTTTCCCCCAATAAAAGAACCTTCCTGAAAAGTTGTTCTTCCTAAGTCTTGCATAAAGGTAAATAGACTAATAAACTCATTTGGACTATCATACAGACACCAGCAGGCAACAATTGGACACAGAAAGACGACAAGGGCTGCACTTATGGTATCTGTCTTCCATAAACTTTACAGAAAAATCTGCAAAATAGACAAAGAAAACATCCAAAAGGTCTCAAGTATTCTTACTCTAGCTCTGTCAGAAAAAGGGGGCCAAGTTCTTTAATTAAACCCCCTCCTCATCCCCCCAAATCAGTAAGTAGGATATGAAGTAGAAGCTTTAGGGCTTCATGAAGCACTATTCTCCCTTTGGAAAAAAACCCATCTGGTTTGGTTCCTTCCCATTCCAATAGAAAAATCAAGCTCTCAAAAAAATATAGTCAAGTTATAATAAAAAGATGAATTTTAAACTAATAATAAAAAAAGTTCATGGTAGACAAATGATAACTTTTTAACGAGAATATTTGAGTTCTTGAGAACGAATCCAATACTGGGGCATGAAAAAAATCAAGTTTGCTTATTTATAGAAGTGTATGTATGATCTAGTATTAATAATACGACTAAAATGTTAAAGATCACTAACCATCAAATGACTGAATGAGCAAAATGAGAGAACGGTAGTAGCCCATTCTGGAGACACTGACAACTGTATTTGCTTGATTCTTTATAACTCAGTGGTCTAACTCACAAAGAAGACAATGCAAGTAGTCGCTATCTGCTGAAGAATTACATTAGCAAAGGGATGACCAGCTCCTTACACAACCATTTATAAAGCGCTGGAAATCTGGGGGAAGCAAAGTCGCATCATCTTAACACACCACATTACATACACTGCAAGTCTTAGGCTGCCAGCACTAAAGTATCTCTGGAATTTCTAAATATTATTAAATATGTTTACAACTTGAAAGTAATAGCATTGTACTTGGGAGTCTCATGGAATTTGCCCATTTTGACACAAAATTGATCACAGGGATTGATCGTCTGCCAGGAATGGATCACAGAATTAAAATTAATGGGGGGTTAGATTCCAGTGATGTTAATAATTGCTATACATAATATAATAAATAAACATACATATGCAAATGAAGACTACTAATATTTAAGCGCACTAGCTCTTTGAGAAAAAACTATCTTGAAATGAATTCTGACTAATCCACTAAAAGAAAGAATTCATACTTAAAGTTACAGATGGGAAGTGTGTGAGAACATTTATGGTAATATTCTAAAAACCATAATGCCACAATTAGGACAAGATAAAGCTGTTTCAAAATAGTAAGAAAAAACCCACTGACTTCAGAAAAATAATTTTGAGGAAAAACATGAGTTTACAAAGAATAGAGGAAAAGCAAATCCAGTTTTCCTTCTGGTATTTCCAGAAGCCAAACATTGCAATAACAAAGAGAAAAGCAAGAGCACACTAAGAAACCTACAGCCCAAAGAGTCAAGGGCAAAAGGCAGAAGTTTTTATTGTGTACATGTGGAATCACAACATCGTCTTCATCTTTTATGAGACGGAAACAGTAAAATTGTTGATATTAATATAGAAAACACAGAACTGCTCAGCAAGCTTTTCTTGCCAAGTAGCAAAAGTAATATTAAACACAGTTAAAATGTAGATAATAAATAATATAAGCTGCAAGTTACACAGTTTAGAAGATTGATGAGAAAGCTAAACACAGTTCATCCCTGCACTGTGTCTGGTGGGGTTTAGTCACCGAATCAAACACATTAGGGACAAAAGAAATCTTAATCTTCCTATTTAAAAGCCATTGCTAGCCAGAGATCATAAAATTATCAGTGTACAAGTGATATTTTTTAAAGATATGCTTTAGCAAACACAAGTTATTGTCTCAACATAGTAGAAACTAGATGAATTTTACTGTGGCAACCACGTGAATTTTACAAGCCTTTTACCATAGCTTGTTATATATCCAGAAGGTTAACCTAACATTAACAACTTCTGAATCTACTCAAGCTAATAAATGATGAAAAACCCTGCTATCTGAAAAAGGAATTTCTTTTTACACTCAAGACCTCTTTTCTTCAGAATGAATAAAAATAATTTGAATCCAAAAGTTCTGACATAGTGCTGAATTTTTAAGGATTATTTTAATTAAATTGTTAAGATACATAACTGGAAATTTTCAAATATATACTTAGTCCTTGGAGAGCAAATATATTTATTTGGAGACAGACCAAACTGCATTCTCCACACCAGTAAAATGAATTACTTTTTGAATGCAAAACTCAGTTCACCTCCTTCTATGAAGATGCTAATATCAACATCAAGGTCAGCACTCAAAAAAATCCCAATGCAGCCTACTGTCTAAAGGATCCTACCGTTCAGTCCCTGTTACCATACAGAACTAAAAATCTCCATTATATCATCTTAGTGCTATCACAGAAAACAGCATTATCACATTATCACAAAAGAAGTCCTACAAATTCAAACTCTTAGCAGCACACAAAAAGCTCTACTTAAGAACTATGTTAGTTTTAGCAGAATGTTAATTTTGTTAGAGGGTAAACTCTTCAGAAGAGAGATAACTAATTTACCACGTTGTTTGCATGAAACTGCTATGGAGTCACAAAACACAGCCCAAAGACCTTCGCTCCCATATTAATTTCTAATAGATTTGTTTGTGCCTGATCAAAAGCAGAACATTACAAAAGTAATTAAACAGTAAGATTAAGAAATCAATAACTGCCCAGAAGGGCTCCCAACTAATTGGAATGGAAGCAATATCAACATCACTTTAAAATTCTCACGTAATACCACAGTATTTGCTGGAAAGCCTCACACCACCTGCACAGGCAGTTAAAGTAACACTTAACAGCTGAGAGGGGCACTGAAGTGTTCCCCACACCCCTGCCTGGACAGCACGCCCAGCAATGACTGCACCACTTGGTTCGTGTTTCTTCCAAAACACAGTTCTTACTTGTAACATTTGAGTTTACTGACAATCAATAAAGCCGTACATTCAAAACACAAGTTATGTCTGAGGGAAAATTATCTAATAGTGAACAGTTTTAGCTTTTCAAATTGATCACCTGGCAAAATGTGAAGTGCCCAGGCAAACGTGAATAATCATTTGAAACAGCAGCACTGAAGTAGGACTGAAGTATAATGTACACTTTACAGTTTACTCTTACAATCTCCCTCTTCAGTTAAAGTAGACATCTCCTTGTGCTACTCACTCTTCCTTGTTTCCAAAAGCTACACAGTTAGTATTTTATTACCACTGTTTGTTACATTTTAAGTGAAAAGTCACTACATCTGATTTAAAGTCAATTCACACTACCAAATGCTTTAATCAGCAAACAGAAATATCTTGCTTACTTTTTTTTTTTAAACACTTACACTTTTACTCTTCTTCAAAAAGTATTCAGAACAGTTGGTAACTGTTAAACAGGTTAATATTATAAACCATTACATTCAATGTAGCATCTTCTGTTACCAAACAGGCAGACAGACAGGCTGCACACACTTATGCACTTGATCCTGTAGCTCTGCATGACTTAATCAAAAACTCCTGCCAAGCCAGTTTACTTAAAGGTGTAAGTACAACCTTGCTTCAGATCTACAGTACAGGCAATTTCATATAGATAATTTCATCATAAATAAACCAGTTTTTTTTACAAGTCTCACTATTCTCTACTTAATTCTCAATAAAACCAGTAAAATTTATTCTCTAGGTCTGTATTTCACTGCAGTAGCAAAGGCACTAGATCTAGCTAGAGAGCAAGAAAGACAACATGGTATCTGTTTCAGTCAGGTTACACTACCTACTCCAGAAGGAGAAACACTTTCACTTTCAGGTATATCACTTTTAAATGCCAGTGAAATAAATAGTGAAGACAGAAAAAATCCATTCAGATTCGGTGGACTGATTTTATTTCATTTCAAACATTCAGAGCAGAAGTTGAGACACAATCCATGTTCACCCTCCGTGGAAGTGGAGCTCTGTTGTGACCTGGTTGTGCTCCACCACCATCTCAGTTGAGGTGGCATTGCTCTCTGACTGACAAAGAGACTGAAAAGACTCCAAATAAATAGGATATCACCATAAGAGGCAAAAAATACTCACAATACCACATAAAGGGGGGTATTGTGAGTATTTTTTGGGGTACCCCAAAAAAATCTTGGCTCCTGAAAGACTTTGTATACAAAGACAGTGATTCAATTATGAACATCCATAAGCTTCACAGATATCTTGGTACCATCAATTGAAGCCTGGCAATCCAGAATAATTTTAGATATGTGTATTTATTTAGTATTCACCAAAACAAAAATCTTGACCTGACCAAATCTAAATAGCAAGCAAACTGGTAAGAGGAACTTCAAAAGAATAATAGTGAACACAAAAATAGTCCACCTGGCTGTTTTCTAAAGGCTATAAGAAGAAACAACAACAAAATAACCCTGCCATACCAGATCAACTTAATTAACTAATCTGCAGTGCTACTGTCACTAGCAATGATCAATACCCCAGGTCTGAAAAGGAGGATCGTCTCACTATAACAAGATATATCAGAGGGTGATGGAGGAAAATGATTGAGAAATAAACCTAAAGAATTTGCATGTTGCCTTTTGGAATAATACTTTACTACTCAATAAAAATATAAAAACCCTGTAAAAAAACTGCTACACTGCACCTTCATGATCTCAAGATTACAAGATATGTATTCAGATAATAGAGGTGCACTTCTTTTTGCCGATGTCCTTCTGAGTGTTCACCTTCTCTTATGTTAGAATGATATGAAAAGGGATAACTTATTTTTTCCATCTCTCAAAAGGTAAACTACAAACAAGTTTCAGCTACTGCCTGTTCATTCTTTATCAGTCTAGGTCAAGTATTCTCAGGTGCTAGTAACAGCAATCATCATCAAAAAGATGCTGAATCTTTCAGCAGCTTAACTGTTGCAGTAATGAACTTGTCTCCTATAAATTTGCTTATCTTTGCTGACCTTCACCACCTCCTCAGTGTTTCTTCTGACTACATCTCCCATGAAACCCACAGGTGCCTCCTATTCACCCCCTTTCCTCCCTCCTGTTCCTCACAGCTATTCTCAGAGCAAAACACAGCACAGGCTGGACATGCATGATGATCAGCTAACATTAAGTCAAAAAGAACAAGTAACTTGAACTAAAGCTGCAGCCCTGCCATCAGTGAGGGCACGAATCTGCAACGCTGATACAAGTGCTAGTTTTCCCCAAACTGAGCAGTATTTCAAAAATACCTTTAAAAAAATCTCTCCCTCCTGTCAAATCCAGGTGAAACTGCTAGAAAGTTAGAAGTGGGAGGGACTGAAAAAGGAGTGAGGACAGACAGCTGTCATCCTCACTGTCACCTGACCTGACATCCATGACCTCAGCATTCTTTTATTTGTCTATAGTTCTATAGCACCACCAAATACATCAAACAGGGCAGCTAGTATGTCACATAACTGCATTCAGGAATAATTCAGTTAGAAATTCATTGAGATATTAATGTAAAGAGTCAAGCTGCTGCAGCAGTGAGCCCAGATATAAAAAAAAATTATTTGCTTTTTCTGTTCTGGTTTAGATTTCTGCTCTACATCCCCATACCCTGGCACTGGACTCTCATCCAAAAACTCTTGAAATGCCAAATTAATCTACCATTGTAAAACTTACATATCAAATATTTCCTAAAAATCGAAACAGAAGACATATGATAAAAAAAATGCCAAAGAAAGCTTGAGTTGAAAGTGCTTCTTTTCGGAGAGCTGAACAAAGGTCATGGAATCGAAACATAACAAGGACCAGAAAGTCATAAGAAATACTGGATATGGAACTTTCTGAAATGAGGTAAATCTATACGCAGAATTAAATGCATTTAGGCTTAATAAACGTCTAACTTCTTACTGAAATTTCAATTTTTGTAAAATTTAAAGATTATCTTTCCTCAAAATAAAAAAAAACCCAAATAACAAAATTTTCACATGTGTGTGTGAAAATAGGTACCTTCTTCCTCCAGTTAATAGCCATGTTTTTAACATCTCATACTGTTAAGTTAGCCAGCAGGAAATGCCATACTCTCAGATGCAGGCAGAATACAACAGGGTTACTTTTTGTGAAAAGTCACTGAAAAGTACTCTGGAGAGTTTAAGTTTGAGATAAAAACATGAATAAAAGTTATGATGTTAAGTTACAAATGTTGTAGTGATGCAAGTGATAAACAGAGCTTCAAAACAATTAAAATCTATGAGTTACAACAAACAAATTGTGATTGCAAAAGATCCCAAACAAAGCACAATGGAAATACACTTGAATTATTTGTGTCAAGAAAAAAGGCAGATTACTTCCCACATGTAAGTCAGTTCTGTTTAAATCTACTCTAAAATCAAATCTCTGTTTTCCTAGATCAACCTACTTCCATGTCACATACTTGTTTCTTAATGCCACAGAAGTATTTTACTGAAGTGCTTGACCAATGGCTGCCAAACAATCGACCACTTATGCAGTCATCAGTTCTCTAATTACTGAAGAAACTCCAGGGTTCGGGTATCTTCCACCAGTCAGTGTGTTTTGTATCCCTTTCTGTGTAGGACCTCGTTAAGTATAGAAGTTACAGGTCAAAAATCAGAGTATGTATGAAGCTAAAGCACTACTCTGCAACATTTTGTTAAAACAGTGTTTAGGAGACTACACATCGACCTAGAAAAACCATGCATCTCCTAAAAGTGGTAACCATTTACAGATATGCTGTTATACAGAAAATCTAATTCAAATGTGTCTTCATTTACTGCTTCATTAACTTCCACAGTAAACAATTCTGTACTAAAAAGATTGAAGAGTATGCCAGCCTGAACAAGATTACTGTTTGTGTCCCAGCTATACATAAAACAGCTCTATTCAGATATGCAAGACAAATGGCAATATTATGAAGGATTTCCATATTCTCTCAGAAGCAGATGATACTTGGCTAGTTAGGACAACATAAGCTACAAAACTGCTTTGTTTCCTTATTTAAGAAATAAGTTCAAACTTCTGCTCAACTGTGACAAATATAAAAGTAAAGCCTTTATGGAGGTTTGGGTTGTTTGGGTTTGTTTTTTTTTTAATTGTGTTCTTGCCTTAATCTTAAAAGAAAGTATGATTCACAAAAAGCTGGGAACAGACACTCCCATGCAACATAAACTGGGTAACACTGCTAATTAAACAGACTTACAGAAGCAAATAGCAGCTGTACTATCTTTTCAGTTTACCTGAGCTACAGAATTTCTAAGGATCATAAATCATTGCAGAAGTTAGTCACAGTGCTATTAAAGGTTTTGAGGACAAAGTTTGACATAGTCAGAGGTAAAAACACCTCAAGAAGTCAATTTGGAAACAGGCATTTGTTTTCCCAGCAGAAAGTTTCAAAATTACAGATGTCAAACAGCACTCAGTCATTACATTTATGTTAATTAAAGCCTTTCAAGGTAATCACATAATTGAAAGCAAGTTTAATCTCTACATTACAAAAGCAAAGTGAAACATAAAGGGATGACAGCACAGTTACCTGATGTTATTGGCACTGTCTGTAATGCTGATTGTTTATACAGTTTATTCAGAAAACTTCAAGACAAAGACAAATTCAGTTCCCTTGCAAATACCTTGGACAGCTGAGTGTGCTTTACATTCCTTAAAGGCTTCATATGTGGCAACAAGAGACTAAAAATAGCTCATGTACCCCAACACAAACCCACTCTGTGAAGTTCCACTAATAACTGTACGGTACCACTCTCTTCACTACTGTAGGAAAAACAAGCAACAGAGACATAATGTTCCTTAAGGTCTGCAGAGGTCAAACAGCAGCAGGACTTAGAGAGTCAGGTCACCCACAGCAAGTAAGAAATCTTCCCAGATGTCATTTATGACCAGCTTCTACAGAATTGAAACATTTCTTTTAAAAAGTCTCATCTACACTTATTTTCACAGGCACAGGGCAACTCAAAAAATGCATAATTATATGTTCCATCTTTCATGAAATTATCAGATCAAATTATGTTCTTAAACCCTGCTACAGACATCAACAATTATGGATCTCTAGCATGGGTCAGATGCAGTGCTAACAGTGTTAGCTGCCTTATACATCCCCTGGGAGCTCCACAGTCTCCTTCTTTTACTCAAAAGCCTTGACAATTTTACAACCGACTACAAACTTCGAAACAGAGATATTAATCAAGTTCTCTCTGCTGCTGCAGCATAAATACTGTTTTTTAGAGTGGCTGTGTGTACGTTATATCCATTACCTACACACATATCCAACTTCCCTTTTGGGTATATCAAATACAATGGTCAGAGCTCCATCACTGCAGAACCTTGATGATCTGAGAACGTGCTTTTTCTTGCCCAAACACCTTCTGAATGTTTTGAATTCTCCAACTCTATCAGACATCTGCTAAACAGCAACTGCAAAAGACAGAGATGGTTTCTTCGTAATCACTAGAGAGGTGCAGAAGGAAAACAGCAAGAATGCCAAGGCCAGCCTGGTCTCTCTCCGGAGCGTCTAAGAGGAGGAGAAACACAGACCTTCTCCTCTAGTGGCTGTGGATGTCTGGAATGGCACCCACATTTGAGTCAAACTTATTAATCTAAATAAAGCTGAAAAAAGAAGCTACTAGGATACATTTCTCACTATGGCACTGCTCTAAGCTGTGGTGGAGACCAGGAATAACCTTTTGCTACCACTCAGGATTTTTTTTTCCCTCTTCCAATTTAAGATGCACTGAAATCTATGCATAAAGCCAAACAAGAGAGATTTCCTTCTATGAGGTGAAAATGGGATTTTCTAAAAAGTTAGTGAGATATTAAAGATACATTACTAAAAAAGATTTTGGGGAAGTGCAAAAAAAGTTGGAATTCTTCGTTTTACAGAGCACAGAAGCTGAAAACCATATACCAGGGCTCATTCCCGCTAAGTATCATAGACAATATGAAACAAAAGGACAATGGGAAAGAAATCATTGCTTAGGCATGAGGAACAGAGGGGAAAAAGCTATTAAAAATGACATACAGAAAGAGATCCCTATACCCATTATAGGAAAGCTATAGTCAAGTTTCACTGAAAAGGGATAAAGGAAGGCAAGTATCACAAGCTTCAATTTTAGGGCCCTAAAAATAAAGTTCACTGACTATATTGCTATTAAGTACAGTTTATTCTGCCAATCCAAGTGGGGCATTATGGCAAGAACTAGGTTATTTTTAATGGAAACTGCTAACAGTTGCTACTAACCATTCATCTCTCATTTGTGTAATTTATAATATGGTACAGGTTGGTGCCTGTTGCTTTCAGAGAAGCAACTGTAATTGAACAGCATTAGTTACCAAAAACTGAGTTTTGTCCACACAAGAGCTTCCATCACAGTTGGCACAGAGATTTCTACTAATGCTTTGAACTAAGTCTGGCATAGACATAGCAGAGAAGGCAAGAAAAGTCTGTTACAGCCACTGCTTCAGTAGGATTTCAGCAATGATCAGTAAAACCCTGCCTACAGCAGGAATCCAGAAGTCACTCAACGCACACACATTTACAGTAGACTACACGGCACTTTCCTCAGATACTCAGTGCACAAATGTGAGGGGAAATGGACAGATGCCCCTCCGGCTCTCTCACATCCCTCACCAGGCTAATTATGCAGTTTCCAATAGTGGCATTCCCCCCCTTCAGTGCTCCAGGTCACCGTTAAAGCAGCATCAACTAGAAGAAAGCCATATAAAGTCAGCCTTTCTATGGAGAGACTATAAAAAAACCACATGCAACAAAACTCGTATTTTGCCACACCCAAAACGTTTTCTGGGGTACAGCACTGGCATGTGTTTAGCAAACTGGGAAATTACAGCTCTCCACTGCAGGAAGTACAGGAGTCAAAAGAATTTTTGCATCCCTCTGATCAGTGAGTCCTGACTCTGTACGAACAAAGTGTAAAAATTGTTTATTAAAGATGATATTTTGCATTCATGTAATGGTAGAAGAAAAGCATGCCTGAGAAAGCCTGGACAGTTTCCCATTCCATCCTGGTCTGCATCTCCCAATTCTCCTCCCAAACTTTAAGAGGGACTACAATAACTGAAGTCTGCAATGAGACTATGGGTAAACACTGAGCTGTGGAATGACTTATTTTGTGGGTATTTTTGGTGAGGGAAGATCAGACACCTAAATCTTTTTAATTTGTTAGTGTAACTTATACTACTCCTCATTATCCAGTGTGGCCTGTAACTTCTACTTCCACAACTACCTAACTCCAAAATGCTCATGTTAACACTCCTACAGCATGTTCACCAAACCAGTATTAACAACAACAATGGTTATTATTAGAGAGAGTTCTAAAATCTTAAACAGGAACCAGTCATTTTATATTTTCTCACAGTTAATTCTGAAAACAAGTCTGAAGTTGAATCTGAAGGTTTGCTATTCGTTTTTTTGTTGGTTTGTTTGGTTTTTTTCTTTAAAACTTTTGCACAAAAAGTAACACTGAAAAAATCCCTCCTAATATAACGCCTCGATTTAAAAAAAATGAAGGCAAGTATTAAAGGTCACGTGTTTGCATCTATTCCTAAAAGTTTAGTGTTCCTGAAAATGTCCAGTAAGTAAAATCTCACGTTTCACTATGCTATCTTATGAAGCTGCTGTGATTCAGAAATCACTTGTAACTAATTTATAACTTCTCTCTTGTTCAAAAAATTTATAACTTCTTATTCAGTTTTGAATAAAAGCCATAAGCTTACACTTTTTTAAGGGTTTTTAGAGCTCTGAAAAAAAACACCACAAAAATTTATTTCCTGGGTATTTTTTACTCCAAAGCAATAAAAAATTAAGGAAAATTCAGATGTAGTTACCTTGATAGGAGCTGTTGAGAACTTGACTTTTCGGTCTGGCTCAGGATCTTCCTCTTCAGAAAGTCCAGGAAACTCCTCATATTCACTGTCATACATATACTCCTCCTCCTCTCCCTCCCAAATTTCTTTGCCTTCAGGCTCTTGGTTTTCTGGCTCTATATCCCGGTCATCATCAAAAGCTGCATTCTCTATTCCAAAAGCACTGAAGTTCTCGCTCTGCTTTTCCACCACTTGTTCCTCTTCTTCAGTATCCCCTTCCTGCTCTAGAACATCCTGAACTTGTGTAACTGGACCATCTTTCACAGACATCCCATCTCTTTCTTCTTCCTGATTGGTCTTGCTGCCTTCCGTAAACTCTTCTACCACCTCCAAGGAGTAGTCGCTCCTCTTCCCTTCCTGTACTTGGTGTTGGAGCACCTGATCTTCTTGAACAACATGATCTTTCTCCCAAGCTTCTTTTTCATGCCCTGAGGTTTCATTTTGTGCAACCAGCTCTGCGCAAGTCCCCTCCATGGGGGAAACCTGGGAAAGAACACTATCTGATCTCCGCTGGGCCTCCTGACCAGGCATACTGCCCATATCCCACAGGCTTCTCTCAAGTACCAGTTGCTCTCTCTTGCCTTTTCCAAGTGCCTCGCTCAGCTCATCTCCAAGGATCACAGGCACTTTGGTGGACGCAGCCTTCTCTGGACATCCTTCAGCAACAGCAGATGAATCCAAACCATGGTGGCCTCTCAAAGGGTCCTGATTTGGAGGACTATCATTTTTGGAAATTTCTTTGGATTCTTCAGTATCACTGTCACCCAGAAAGCTTTCCAGCCTCCTAGAAATGGGCCCTGCATTCAGGAAGGACGATTTGGAACCACTATTGGGATGTTGCTGCTTCAACTCCTCATTACTTTGATTTTCAACTTTCTCCAGTGCAACTGGAAGACTTGCTTCGGTATTAAAACTGAAGTGGTCCACCACATTGCTGCAATCAGAAGCTGAACCATGTCTCCTCTTATCCTCACTTCTTTCACATTTGCTGGGGGAATATCTGTCCACTGAGCTCTGTTGTTTTATATTTCTCTCAAATAGCTTCCTGGTCTCTGAAAATTTTTCTGCCAGGGCAACTTTGTCCAAGTCCGCCTCATCATTGCTACGGATGACCTTGTCGGCAGCAGAAGACACAGACAATGAATCCACAGGACTGCTGCAGGGGCTGGTACTTGTATTAAGAAGATTATTTTTTTGGACAATGAGGAAAGATGGGCTACCTGGAGAAGGTCCGTACTCTGCTGCTGTGGCCCGGCTGATTAATTTGGTCTCAGCAGGTGGACTGCTTTCACAAGAGGGTGTGGAAGAAGAGCCTCCCATTTGCAGAAACATATTTTTGATCTTGTGTACTCTATTGCCATAAGTGGCAGCTCTACCTCGATTGTGTGAGTCATTTCCCCCTCCATTGGAAGAGGTACTCAGCTTCTGATGCAAGCCTGTTTTGTTGGAAGCATTTTCAGGATTGTTTACACCATCAAAAGAGCATTTGATAGCATGGAAATCGGATTTATAGGCATTTCGGTGTGGAGAAGCACTTCTTAAAGTTCTTTCCCCTTTGCCTTCGGTTTTCATCATTGTCAGAGAGAAAGCTCCCTCAACTCCTGAAGAAGAATGGGAAGGACGACTCCCAGGCACAAAGCTTCCACCCTCCAACACCCGGCAGAGCAGATCCCACAGAAGATCCGAAAAGGTGCCTTTCAGTCGGCCCGCCTCGCCGCTCGCATTGAAATGGAGCGCAGGGGAGTATACGCGGAGAGAAATAAATCACAGCACGTAGATGGCCACTCCGGGTATTATCCCCAGCGCGGGTCGCGGGATCCGGAGAGCCATCTGCAGAGAGACAGAGAGTTTTCATTAACTCGGGGCCTCGCCGGCGTGTGACACGAATCCGAAACTCGGGGTGGGAATCGCGCCCGAGACCTCCCCGCGGGATAAAGCCCATTGTGTCCGCCAGGACGCGCGGACCCAGCTGCTCTCAGCCGCCCTCCCGCCGGGCACCGACCTGCCGGCTCCGGCGGGGGATGCGGCGGCGGCAGCGGGCGGCCCCCGCGCCGCTTCGGGCTGCCCGCCCCTCCCGCCAACGGCCGTCCCGGGCCGGGCCGAGCGGCGGGGGAGGGGGCAGCGCCCGGCCCTTCCTGCCGCCCGGGAAGGCTGGGCCCGAGCCGGACGCCGCCGCACGTACCGCGGCTCGGCGGGGCGGAGGGGCCCGGGCGTCCCCGCGCTGCCCGGAAGGGGGGAAGCCGCAAGTTTCGGCCCCAAGTCAGGGCTTCCCCGTGGCGGCGTCTCTGCGCGGCGAGGCCTGCGGGGCGCGCAGCGGAGCGGCCCCGGCACCTCGCCCCAAACTTTCCGAGCCAGCCTACCTGGGGGCGGGGGTCCCGCCGGCTCCTTCCCCTCAGCGCTCCCGGCCGCCCAGCGGCCGCGCACACCACGCCATCATTACCCGCCGCCGGCAGCCGCCCTCCTTCCTTCCTTCCTTCCTCCCACCGCCCCCCGACCCGCCGCCGCCCCGCGCTCCTCACTCCACCTTCCTCCCGCCCCCGCGGCGGCGCTCCAAACCGCCGCCCGCCCCGCTCGCTGCCTCTCACGCTGCGCGGCGCCCTCCTCCGCGCTGTGTCTCGGGCCCGCCCGCGCGCGCTCCCTCGCTCGCACACAAAGAGAGGGAGCGGCGGGCGCGCCCTTGCTCCTCTCAGCGTGAGGGAAGAGAGGGGCTGGGGGGCGGCGGCGGGCGCGCCCGGCCTGAGGGAAGCGCCTCCCGCGCCGGGATATACCACGCCGTAGCGGGATACGGGTTTCGGGTGATACCATGTCGGGGAGGCGGGCGGGCACAGGGCCGTCCGCCGCTGCCCGGTCCCCCCTGTCGGCCGTGAGCGCGGGGCGGCGCGGCGCAGAGCCCGTGGTGCGGGTCGCTCACCGGCCCCGCCGCCGGGGGAACCGCCGCGGCTGCGACTGGGGACAGCGGTGGGCGCTGAGGGAGGGCCACGGCTCCCTGAAGAAACGCGAACGCCGAGCTGCCGGCGTTGGGGAGCTGCGCGCTATTTTCAAAGCCCAGGCGGCCGCGGCGGCGGGGGTAGCGGCAGCCCCGGCTTCACCGCAGAGCAGCGTAGTTCCCGGGTGGAGGGAAGGTCGCGGCAGCTGCCCCGACCGAGGCTCTGACAGCCGGCAGTAACAGCAATGCCAAACATTCCTCCCCCCGCCCCCTTCCTTTTAAAAATGATGATTTTAACCCCTCCCGAACAGGTGAGTATCAAACCCAAGCAAAGGTGCACGGCCGAGGCAGCTCCGGGGCAGGCGGGGCTGCGGCTGCCCGCGCACACCTGCTGCCCGCTTCCTCTGCGCGGAGGCGCGCAGCGCGGCTTCCTACGCGGCCGGCAAGTTGGCGGGCGCTTTGCCGTGTCTGCTCAGGGCGCTGGGCGAGCCTGCCCCCTCCCTCGCACGCTCCCCGCGCTGGAAGTCACTGCAGCTCCCCAGGACTGAGGAAAGGGTGCCCGTCATCGGTAGCCTTAGGCAGTAATAACTGCAGTTTTGCAAGCGGTGTTGCGTATATCCAGTTCTCTCGTTTGTTAGTCCGAATAAAAGCACTGGCTTCAACGTATCTATCAGTTAAAGACAGAATTTGGTGACTGTCCAGTTTCTAGTGTAGCTACTTCCACAGAGCGTATACAACAATCACACAAAACAATTAGGAGAGCACTAAAGAGCACTGGTAGTTACCAGTTATTTGGTAACTGTTACCAAATTGTGTAACGATTATTTAGAAGTCTAAATACTTAACTCTTTGGAGAGGATTGTTTCACTGGTTTATTACTCAAATCAGTGGTGAAATTTATACATTCTCCCAGACATCCCAATTGACTTTGGCTTAACTGGGAATCACAGTGCCCGGAGTATTTCACAGCTTGATTCAAAATCTATGACACAGTTTCAAATTAGCCTTAATCATGATTTTGCAATAAAAATAAATTATTATTATTGATACATTTGTCTAATGCTTCATTTTTTCTAATACAATGCAGGAGCAAAATTGTTGAGACTTCCTTCTGTGTTTTCAAACATTGCAGGGACAATGGCGTTTCACCAAGACCTGCCACTAGCACTCTTAGATACACTTGGAAACACCATTTTGAATAAAATTTTAATACGGACAGTTTCACTGCAAGAGCAACAAATGTTTCTTATTTTGAGGATACGTAGGTCTTATCTAGAACAAGGAGTGGTGATCTTTCTCCCACATCCTCCTGAGATAGTCCTTTGTACAGTGTTTGTAGGTTGGGTTGAAATGGCAGGACTTAACCACCATCTTTCAATAAACAGGGCAGCAAAAGAATACTAAGCAAATGTTTCTTTCACAAACCAAAGGTAAATACAGGGGTGCTCAGCAGTTTGAACACTGTGAGCAGAGAACGTTCTGCATGCTGCTCGGGGAGCCCAGCAGTACGCAGGAGACTGTTCAAAGAAAACAAAGGCAGAGCTCAGGAACAACGTAATAACGAAGCCCAAAGCAGCTCTAAAGCATGGCCAGGAAGGTCAGAGGCCTTTGTACTGGGTGCTGGCTAAAAGAGGCTGGAGCAGGAAGATACTCTTGTGTTTTGAATTCTCCCATGCTTGAGAAAGCAGGAATTGTAATTACAGATCCTGAAAATAGATTTAATTGCATCAAAGGACTCTTATGTCCTTACAATTTCCTAACTAGGAAAACATAGGTTATTTTGGCTAGCCATGCTGCTTAGGAAGGACAGTATTTATCAGGGTCGATTGGTTTCTAGAGAGGAAAGACTCTGAATTGTCTTCTAGGTGAACTGATGTGAAAGAAATAATAGAATTGTTTACAGAAATAATTATTAAAAAGATCAGAAGAATTCAAGATAAAGACCTCTGGAATTTGAGCAAGAAGTCTGGGAAGGTGACGTAGTTTATGATTTCATCATAGTGAATAACTGCAATAAAACCCGGGAAGGGTATCTTACACATTCAGTCTGCGGTGGTTTCCTTGAAAGGTGGTGAAACAATGGTGAGTAAGCAAATGGTTTGCACTGAGCAAGAAGCAGCTACGTTTTGTCATCTAAGCTTATTAAAAAAATACGAGTTTCAAGGGGGACCTTGGTAGCTCAAAATCTTCTTGGGGAAAAAGGGAATCAGTATTGCAGTATATGAACTCATGAATCTAATGAAGACAGACAGAGAGGAAAGCGTTTCCAAGAAAAAAAAAAGAGGGCACTTTTGCAAACCCAGTTGTTCAAACTGCCACTGAGGTAGAGTTTATTTCAGTATTCACTCTGATTACAGAGGCATATATGCGCAAAAGGAACCCATTCCAGTGGTCATGAGAGTGATTAAGCATCTTCTGACTGGAACAATGTTCCTGTGACTACTCTTGTCTTGGCTTAACTGTTTCAAAATCCCTCTCCTATTGCACACACATGCCTGTGCTTATGGTTTGGTGGCAATGTTGACAGAGGAACAACAGACATTCCCTATGAGTACATCAAAAGAGTGTCTAAAACAGAACTGAGCAAGGAAAAAGACTCTCAGCAAGTCTGGATGAGAGCGATGTTCTGTTATCGTTGTGAAATTATCCTGCAAGAAAGATCCAATAAATACATAAACAGATGAGCTTAGATAAACTGTCATTTCTTAAATGTTCATAATCTTTCAACTTGTAAGGACTACCATCCTTTTAGACTTCAGTTGAATGATTAATGTAGCTAAAATGGGGCATGTATTTAATGGTCTGTGTTAATATTTATTGATACTGGTGGATTCAGTTGCTGCTGTTCCTTCAAGATGAGTGTAAGAAACCATTAAGTACATGTTCTACACCAAACAAGTTTGAAACTGGTATCATCACCCCCTTAACATACTTTAATCAACTCGCAAAAATTTTGGTCTTAAGTCTTTTTAGAAACTAAAAAACTCGAGCAAGCGATGTTTTGGCTGGGGGCTGGATGGTAAAGCTCCCTCTCTCTCCATTGCTGCTTTACTGATCCCTACAACTGACTGGGCAGAACACAGCCGAGAAGGCGTACGTGCCTCCCAGGGCAAGGAGAGCTCAACAGCCGGTGTAACAGTCCAACATTGTTAAAGCCGGTGATCAGCTGAGCTGAAGAAGCCTGCGCGAGACAAAACCATGTCTCCAGCATTCATTGCAAAACTTCTACTCTTTAAAAGTTATCTGCTCTGTCCACATTTTAGTTTTATCATGTGATGTGAAATGCAGTCTCACCAAATTTGTATTTAATCTGTTTAACATGAGTTACATCAGCAGTTTTAAGCAGAACAAGCCAGTGGGGTTTTTTATACTTTTGCAAAGAGCCAGGAATAGAAGGAATAATTAAGCATTCAGAGTTCCACAACTATTTCTGTAGATTTTTAAAGTTGTATTTTAAGAAAATATTTTTCTATCATTTAGGAGTAATTAAAATGTTCTGGAAGTATTTCAGTCATACTCAGTATAATTCAAACAGCAATTTTGAATTTGAAATAGAGCACCTTCTATAAGTTTGGTGGGCTATTTTGTGATGTCTATCATTAGAATTAAGAAAGCAATCTGTAATTTTAGAAGACTGTACTTATGTTAAATACAAAACTGAAATAATAAAGTAGCATTTTAAACTCATTACTTTGTAGCACTTCTTCACAAAAATAAAACAGAACTAAAGTCCCAAATGGTATTTAATCGTCAATAGCATTTGATCTGTGATGGAGAAGCAAAAATTTCAGAGCAGGTGAGGAGACAAGTCATTTGGTAAAGGCAGTGCAGCAATGACTGCGGACAGATATGCAACAAAAATCTGCAAGAAAAAAGCTCAGGGTCTAAATATGGTCAAATCCATGAAAGACATTTCCAAGGCTTAAGGGCTGGACCAGCCAGCCTGCCATACAGTACCATGTGAAATAAGGATGTAAAGATATCCTAGAAGAAAGTGACAACCAAAAACCGGACCACCGCTAGTGCAGGAGTTACAGTATGTAATGGTAAACTAGAGCAGATCTCGGAATGGGATTCCCCTAACAGCTTGCATTTTGTGTAGAACACTACAGTTGCACAGCAGGACCCTAAAGACTACAAGTGCTGTGGGTGAAGAAATGCTCTAAAGACAGGAGCTAATTAAATTTGACTCAGTTCCATTCAAATTGTGCTGGATAATGTGGCAATTACTCTACTGCACGCCAGCAGCGCCACAGAGAAAGCCTGAGACATCATTGTGTCTGTCTTTGCCATTGTATCTGATGATATGTACGTTCAATATTTATTTTCATTTCTAAAATTTGAGCCACAGTGTTTTGGGTAAGTTAGCGCCTGCTCCAGGTTTTGTTTCTCTTTCCTCAAACTGCTCCCCAGCACATTCAAGAAACAGTTGGTAAAAATACAGTAGTTCAAGTTGAAATGGCTAACAGCAACACCATGATCCTGCAGCTTTATTTTTGGTTTCTCCTGCTATTGCCACCTCTGAGCCTCCCCCATTCGCCCATTCCATGGTCAGCTGAGCCAAGTTATAAAGAAAAAGCCCTTTCAATAGAGCTGTGCTTACTGGAGGATGATGTATTTTATAGGCCTAATATGAAATATATATCCTATAACTAGCACTTTGACCAAGAAAAAGATTTACTATTAGTCCAAACCTTAACAAGATTTATTTTTAGTGCAAGTAAGTAAAAAAACCTATACTGTTGCAAGCAAACTTTAGTTAGAAAACTATCATACTGAGCAGTGCTATTAACAAGGTGTCAAGATTCAAGATTGAAGTCCTCAGCTTGCCTGGTTCTCTCTCATTGCAGTAATATTCACGCCACAGCAAACTTTAAGGGTGGGATATGAAGTGGAATTTTAGAAACAGAAGCAGCTCCAGCAAAGGAGGACTGCCCTCTCTTGTTCCCAAACATGTCTGTCATGCAAAACTCCCGGGAGGGGCCATTCTGGTGAATAACACATCAGTGTCTATCTTGCTGGATTAACTTTCATAAATCAGTATTTTCTTTGCTGCTTGTTCACTAAGAGATAGGTCCTTCAAGGATAGGGCTGTCTGGAGAAGGGTGAATTTAATTAATGACTAGTTCCATCACTTCCTTCTACAGCCCACCCAGGATGCTGTTCCCCAGAAATGCTGTGAATTAATACCCTGACCACATATTCTGGCCACAGAACCACAAATGTTAAATGAAGGTTGGTGGAGCATCACTGAAACCTGCATTGAGTGCAGCTGCCAGCACATGTTACTCATGGTCTTTGCAAACTAAAGAGGGTTCCTTACATTACAGCTCGAAGACACGTTGGAGATAAAATTAGAAGAATCTCTTGAGTCTTGAGTTTCCAGAATCAGCTAAGCCTCAGAGTAAAATATTGGCAGTTGAATTTGAAAGTTGCATTAAAGAAAGAAGTCTTTATTGCCAGGAAGGCTGAACAGAAGATACTTGAGACTTTCCTCACCTTACAAGCCCCATTCCTGAAGTGTCCAAACCATCAAAGCCACTTGCCACATTGGCGAATTCATGAAAGAAAAAGAACAGGGGAGGAAAGGAGTGACCACGTTGTAGAATTGTGTGAATCGGTGGTTTAAGACCATGCTGGGTTTCTCAAGCACAGTAAGCAGATGTTGGCTTGACAAGGAGGCAGGGTGTCTTAATAACAGCATCTCACCAAAAGCTGTTGGAACAGAAGTCTGTCAACTGCATTTTTCAGCCCGATAACTGGAGTACTGTTGACACAGCTTTATAGAATTTACAGGATTTTAGGAAATAAAGTTTGTGGCTCTTGTTGATTTTACTGATTTCCAATGCAAGAAAGCTTATGCTGTTGCACTGTTTCTGTGTGCCTCTGAGTCTCTCCTACTCTGCAAGGACTTTTGAAAACTGGCCAGCTGGCTTGATCGGATTTGACACAGGCTGAGAGTTTTCAACAATAATTATGTTCCTACCAGTTTTGTAAAAATTGGCAGTCAGAGAGAGAGAGGAGAAAGACAGACCTTGCAAGATCAATCAAGGGAAAGGTTACAGCAAGAGATCACCCCTTATAAGCCACTAGAGAATCCCATATAAGCCACACAAGACTGAAACCTGATTAATGTATGAGTCACAAGAAAAGCCTTATTTTGAAGTTGCACCTTTAAAGCCAAAAGCCAAAGTCACAAATAAAGCCAAAGTCAGTCAACCAAGAGACACACATTGGGAGGGTAACTGGCTTCTTTAATTCTGGAGCTCACAGCACAATTTCTTATTCTGATGTGCTAGTTTCTGTCCGACCAAGCAGTTTTATACGAATTCCTGATCTGAATTATAATCAGGAACACTATGAAAATCATGTGAAATAAAACCTGTCCACACACAACTATGATCACTTTTTTAAAAAAATTAAATAACGTTATACATCTATGTTGTTTCATAGCATTACTTAAAACGCCCTCTGTTAAAATGTCTATAATCACAGTTATACCTATTTATGTATACTTAACACACTTATGAATGTATTTCTGAGTTACGAGATAACCTTAAATCCTTTGAAATTAAGTCCTTATAAGGTATCTTAATTTTAATATTCAGATTCCCTAGCCTTTTTCAAAAACTATAGCTATGTATAAACAAAGAGACAACTATACAGAGACTAGAGTTTAGATTACAATATAAAGCTAAACCAATGCAGTTTGAAGCAAACCAGAAGCATTCTAACTGCATGTCTTTTATAGTGAAATAGTAGTTATGTTAGAAAAAGCAAAAAGCATGATCTTACACATAGGTGAGCTATTTCCTTCAATTATCAATAATTTCAAATAAATAAGGCAGTATGTGGAAATTCTGTCGGTCCAAGTATTGCTTGACATCATCTAGGTTTAGAATACATACTAAAAAAAAATCAGTTACAAAACCAAAAGTAAAATATGAAACAAATTGAGCTTCAAAAATTCAGTTATGTTTTAAATAGCTAAGTCTGAATGATAATTGTGTCAAATAAAATAAAAACAAAAGGAGGAGATAAAACAGGACATAGCATTTAGGTATATGGTACAAATTACACAACAAAGATAAAATATTTTAACCTGATACCTATCAGGACAATTTCCATGATGATTCTTTGCAACGTATTAGGAAATGTGCATTTTGCAAGCCTTAGGTAGGCAGAAAATAAGAATCAGTCCCCCACTACTAGATGTATCTGCAGTTATGTTGGAAATGCGAGGGAAAGGCATTAAGAAGGCATTTTATACAAATACTAAATTCACATCAACGTTTTCAGAGAAATAATAATTATTTTCCAAATCTGTGAATCTGTAAAACAGCTTTAAGGGTAAAAATAAGTCAAATTTAGAGCTTATTTTGACATTTCCAAATAAATTCAGGTTTTATTTTGAAAATAAAGTTCTCATTTAAAAATATTTTAGAGGACAAAATAACTACAAAGTGAAATATTTAGGCCAAAGAAAATATTTTGCATTTCAGAAACTGATTTTATTTTTTGAGAAAAATAGAAAAAACTGCATTTCACTTGAACTGAACCTTTTTTTCCCCCTCATTTTTAATTTAGCTTTTGAAGCCAATAATACATTGTCCAGATGTACCAAGAAATAGCAAACTTATGACTGAAGTCTTTCCTACCATAACCCCTAAAGCAAGTGGAAAAAAGAAACCGGAATGCCCCAAATCCAAGCAAACAAGTGATCTATCATAAACAATCACCAAGTTTCGTGCTACTCTAAGACAACTGGAAAAATAGTGCCTGGTGAATAGAAGGCATTAACTCCATCTGCATTGGAGAAAGACCTGCCAACCACCTGTTCAAAAATCTGATGTAATTTAAAAATTGCTATCAGACCTTTGCCTTCAAGTGTCACTTCCAGAATAGCTTTAGGAACATCTTTAGCAATCGGTGGATTGTCACTGTTTCAGTGACTGCTACTAAGGGGTTCACTTTGCAGTATGTTGATTCAATTAGACATATTTAAGATGCGTATCAGTACCCTCTGGGAAGTGTCCGTTCCTTTTACTGGTAGGCTGAAGTTCCTAATTTCACAGGAGTTGAAACCAGACCGGCTGATTTCCTAGGGGTCACAGCTGGAGCTATTTCAGAATTTGGTTCCTAGGTTTTCTGACTGCAAAGCTGCTAGCTTGTTTTGCTCTTCTTATTTTTGGAACAGAAGGATGAGAGACTATTCACAGTGACTTTTTAATGTAGGAAATACCATTGAGAGGTAACTACTAAACTGAGGGACCCTCAACTCAATGTGCTTTTGAAACAAACTGTTAAAAAGATCACTCTTACATCACTCTTAGTGTTATTCTTACAGCAAAAGTCAATGGGGATGCAGCCATATAAGGGATAAAACATTTGTTCCTGTATCTTTAAGTAGTAATGTACTACTACTAGTGGCCATAAAGCAAGTTACTGCCTTCAAAAGATTCTGTTCCTGCATTTAGTACCTCTTTACACCATGATCCTTAATATTTTCCTTAAAACTTTAACAAGAAGAATGTCTCGGGGATTAAAGTACATTGAAATAATTGAAACACCACCTTCCCTCTGAAATCAATGCACTTTTGATGAGGTTCACAAGTAGCGTCCTTAACAACCGCCCCATGTACACTTGGTGTATCTTTGCCTCCAAGCCAGCACTGAGGCAGTGGTTTGCCATCACTGCGATATCATCTATAACGCCGAGGTGGCGAGTCCGCCGCCTTCCACCGGCACTCGGAGGAGGGCAGGTCTCAAATGTCACAACACGGGAAGCAAAACTGGGCGATTCTCAAGTACGGCTATGCTGAATCGTAGGAAATGAAAGAGAGCTTCACCTTCATTATAGACTTTCTCCACACTGAGGTTTAAACCTCTAATAGCAGAGTTACAGGCAGAACCTGAAAAGTTGTACTTTAATATGGTCATAACAACTGCAGTTTAGGTTACAGAAAAGCTGGCTGCAGCAACTTGGTTTAAACATGAAACTAAAACCACAGAGCTGCTCACATGGATGTCTTATGGGGCGAGTAGATGAGTACAGCAAAACATCACGAGACGTAACCGGAAGGACAGTAGAATCAACAGAATATTTGCCTTGGAGCACAATCTAGCTCTGATATAGTTACTGTACCTATAGCTCTAGGTGTATATCCACATACCAAACACCTGAGAGCCGGAGATCATAGCCTTGTGGTAAAGTGTGCCAGCAAAGTAAATTATGCTGTGTTTGTAATCACATCTTTCCAAAGACTGGTATCTTAATGAGTCTTTGGAAGTGTCTGTCTACACACTTAGACCTACCAGCAAAAAGCAAATCCTTGTATGCTGCTAATCTGTCCCATTTCCAGGTCACACAACAACCTGGCGTGCCTTCGGAAGGCCTGGTTCGAAAGCACGGATGTGCACTGGATGATTTCGGCTGTGAACCTTTCCACCAAGTCATTCCCCTGTGCTCAGGCTGACATTTAATGTGACATTTAAAACCACCAGGCATTTTCAAGCAGCTGTCCATTTCTTAATATCAGAAATCATCAGAAAATATTTCTTGCTCCCTAGCTCCTAAGTTTCTTCCCAAAATTACTTCTGTCTGAGATGCAGACTAGGCAACATTCAGCTCTGCAGTCATAAAAGCTCAATAACTTGTCTACTTTTGCTTTAATTGTTTGATAAATAGGAGTTCTTTCTTATTGTTATTTTTCAGCATTTATTTTCTGACCTGAAAGGCTCCCCAGCACAGCCTAAAGTTAGAATTTTAAATGAATAGAACTTATGCAGGGTAATTTCTGAGTTGTTTTACTCTCATTGAGTTGATCTTTTTTCTCGGTTGTGAGAGCTTTGCACACAAGGGTCTAACTACCCAGATTTTCAGGAAAAGTACAAGAATCAGTTCCACAAACATAGCAAACCCCTTGAAAACTATTCCAAAAATAGGATCTTTCAAGCATGTATGACATGCACAAAAGGCATATGATGTGGAAAAGAAGTTGAATTGAAATAAATGGCAATATGCCATGCTCTACTAATAAACTAAGTTGATTTACTTAACATTCAGTTCACATTAGACTTTACAGACGTGCAAAATATGAGCAAGTTAACTCTACTAGAATTAGACTCTGCAGATACGGCCTCACCACGTAGCAGTGCTCCTCTACATGGGCCACAAAGAGTTCACATTCCGCAAACTGAGGCAGAAGTGTTGTGCTGGTTATGCTTGTGTAGATAGTTTCCTTCACATCCATCTCAGGTGATGGGAATGAGGGTGGCTCTGCCGACCCTGGAACCACGCTTATAGACATTAGGGAGAAATCTGACCCTTCCTTTCTGTGGTATAGGGAAGTTTAGAAAAAGTACAGGATGGGAGTACAAGGGTTGTAAAGTACTCTCCTTAAACTTGTTTGATTGCTATCACAGTGAGATATAAAGCCTTTATTAGATGTCACTGGGTGAGAGCTACGTAGCTTGTTCATTGTCCTCCTTAGCTTATTCCTAGGCAATAAAAGCTTATAGTCACAAAAAGTTGGTATTGTGCTACATCACAAAGTTTCTTTTGTACTTTAATGCAGACTTATGTAGCTTGCCTATATAAAAAAAGACGAATTCTTGAAGTCACCTCCTCTCTAAAATAAAATACTGTGACTCAAAGCTCCTTCAAATCAGTGCAAAAATACTTAGTCACCCATTTGTCATGATGATGTTCATGTGAAAAAAACTGTAATCAACGACAGCCATGGCTTTTGCTCTATTTTTTGCACCTTGTAATCTGCCCACTAACGTCACCTCTCTGTGGGTCGCTTCTCGTGCTTCAAGCGCTGAGCTAGGCAGCAGGACAAAAATAATCAGAAAACATTTTTCTTCTTACTTCAAAATTAATTGAATTAGGGACACAAAATAAGAAACTTTCAATTCAGAATGAGCTGAATTTTTTTATGATTAACTGTTAAGGAAAACTTTAATCACCAAAAGAAAAAAAATTACCATCTTCCCATGGCAGTTATTTTTATCCATGATACTGCTACTTAGGGGAAAAACAGTTTTGGAAAATATCCCTGCAAAGGAAAGCACTTAGACACAGACTAGATTTAAAGTCAATAGATATATCTGGCTTGTCTTTGCTGGGTTTATCGACTATGGAGCAGATTCATGGTTTGTATAGATAGTAAATCTGAAAATCTATTCAACCCTCTGTTTTATCCAGCAGGTGCAGCCATCAAAGTGGCCTCATCACATCTCAATGAAAACTATCATTCTATGGAACATACTTAAATTTATTGTGTAAATTTATTATATACCCCATAGCTTCATTGTTTATCTTCACCAAAATCTGTATTTTATCCTGTTCTGGAGGCTTCTTTCTGTTATGCAGTCACTTCGTTAGCCTGTCTAGACCACAATGTGAGGTCATCATCATACCATCTGTTAAACTTGTTTGGGTTAGTGTGTCTGCAACTCAGTTCAGCTCAAATGTTATTAGAACATTCTCAAAAATGAGGGTAAGTCAGGCCAAGTCATCCTTCCCAAGCATACTACAGGTAATAGATCTACTATTACAAGTAATGTAGCTAGTATTTTGTCATAGGTTTATTATAGAAGTATTTAGAAGCCATTTCAAGCTAATCTTGAAATATTTTCATCTGAATATCTGAATTCACGTAAAAATTAGCATATTCGAGTGGCATGGAATTATTTAATTTATAGTACTGGTACAAATGTGGAAAAAATGCCTGTAATCTGAGGACAGATGTCAGAAGCAGCAGCTAGATTTTGATATTCTGATGGACATTGAGTAAGACCTTGCATATACCAGCCCATGATCTCAGTCAGAAGACAGGGAAGGGGAGGGAAGGCATGGCTTAGTGCGTGTTGTAAAGATACCAGTGTGGCCCCTCCATCTGTGGCTCCAGTGTTTCAGGGCATACAGATTCATCAAAGACAAACTTGCAAACTTGTTTAGGCTGATGTTAACATAAGCAAAACAAATGTTGATAGAGGACTGCTATTTTGACTTACCTTCCAATGAACTGCATTGACATGCCAATACCAACTGTTTACACGTATATGTTGCCAAAGAAGTTCAAGAAATATACCAGGTGAGGGCTTCTTTATGACACCTTGGAGTCCAACAAGGACATTAACACCTTACTGTACAAAGAAGGAAAACCACATTTGAAGTAAAGCATTATTTCTCAACTGTTCTGTCAATGTAGAATACTCTAGTTCCAGAACAACAGTGATATCGGTGAATGTTACTCTCACTAAAAGAACATCAGTAAGGAAATACTGGACAATTTTTAAACCAAAAAGAGCAGTAGGTGGGGTTTTTTTCCATTGTTCATTGTATCACATATTGTTAAAAATTAGATTTTTTAATAAATACTACATGGAGAAATAATGAGTAGCACTAGATACGGTATGTCTTGAATTTCTTATGAAGTTATTTTTTTGAAGTGAACATTTTGCAATCATTGCTGCTAGCTGTATGATCTACTTGTTTCCAAGAAAACGTAGGCTTGATTTACTTCTGTACTTTTGCTATACAACTGTATTTAGTTTGAAATCCCTCATATAAACCATATTCTTGTAAATAAAAAGAAAAAAAGAAAAACAGAAAAACTGTAAGTAAGTTTTTACCTGAATGTTGAACAAGCAGCCTCCAAGTTTATCTGCAGAAAGGAGAATGCATTTCGGAAAGAAAACTGAAATATTGCTAGATGTTTGCATAGATACAAGTTAGGTCCTCAGGGTTTTTTTAATCTGTATTTTCTTAAATATTATAATTATGTTGACATTTGTAGAACTCTGTCTTGTTAGGCAACTTCTGTTAAAGAAAAAAGTATTCTCAAATAGTCTCAAATGTAGTCAGTGCAATTCACATCTGGCTTTTTAGAGGACAAGCTCAGTTAAGCAACCGTTTCACTGTTGTTGCAAAACACAGTACTCTTCTTAGGAGTTGGAGAGGGAGATAAGAATGACCACAGCCTCATGGCCTTTAATGATAGTGGAACTACCCGGGAATTCCTTGTCTCGGCAGGGATGAAGTGCTAGTGTCAGTGCAGGCAACTTGGCACATCGTCTGTGTCTGTCTGAAGCACCTGTGTCAGGGCAGCACAGAAATACTTTGCTTCAGTGCCGCAGGGAACGGAGGGTAACAGTGCTTGGAGTTGTGAGGGATCGGGGGTGTCTCTGCATTGCATTGGGTCTCCTTAGCAAGAAAAGCCACGTTGCTCAGCGCTGAACTTTCTCCACAAGGGTGTAAGTAGGCTTATTATTTGGCCAGCTCAATATCTTTGTTGTTTTCCCTGCCCTCTGTCTCATCAAACTTAGAAACGATTTCTACGCCTTTGAGAACAGCTGGTGTAAAGAGAAAGTTGCCACTTCAGCCAGAATGTTGCAGGACAAGATTATTTTCATGTGTTTTCTCAGGGGTGGGAATATACATTGACCTCTCCACCCTGTCCCTGAAACATCTTTCTCTTTATGCAAGTTTTGCATTTGAATTGTGTAGAGAGTTGTACATCAGCAGATATATCCTTATTTAAAGAGCAGAAAATTCCTAGATTGTACTAAGCAATCTGTTCATTCCTTTTCTAACAAATCCTATTAGTTCACTTCAAAATACCTTCATCTTCTTAAACTACAGTAATGCCACTCTGTTCTGAGGGCCAGGATGAACTGATACCGTTTTTGGGAGGCTGTCATTTTCGTGTGGCAGGAAATTAATGAAATCAAGGGGAAAAAAAGGTTGATTTTGTGTCAGTGCTTGGGATATCAGTTCTGCCAATTGACTGTCATCCACTACTAGCAGATGTGCTATAAAAGGAGAAGAAATTCATTGTTAGCATGTTGCTTGGCGGCCAAAGCCAATTACAGAATGGAGAATTAAACCTTTCTAATAAAAGAATTTGCATATGGAAATTACATGTATTTCCACATAGTGATAAGTATTTTCAAACTGCTTAAAGGAAGGCTTGACTAAACTCATATATGTTAGTATGCATTAGCATAGCTCCTTATTTCATACACAGTACAGAATTTTTTTACTCTTATATTTTAGTCTGATACTTTATTTCTCACTGGTCATATTCCTTACCCTTTATAAATGTTTTCCAAGATAGAATACATTTTGATACCTCACATTAAAAGTGTATAATGATTGCCAGGAAGAGAAAAACTTTTTTTTTAACAGAACATGAGTTAAAAAAGCAGACTGAAATGGGTTGTTAAGTCTGGTGAGGATAGACTGAAGGGAGACTTAATAATTATTTTCAAGTATACAATAGTTTGCTGGTTTGAGGAAGGCAATACACTCTTTATTTCTTGCCCTTTTCTTAGTGGATATGGTAATGCACTTAAAACAGCAAGGGAGACTTAGATTACATGCTATGGAAAGCTTTCCAACAGATACAGATTGTGGAGCACAAAATAGGTTGTCTAGGGAGATCGTGGCATTTCACTGTTGGAAGTTTTTTAAGAACTTGTAATACAAGCCTCTCTTAAGAGCGTTTTAGGCAGAACTGATCCTCTTTGGGACAGGGGACGTAATACGTGACTCCTCTGGGTCTCTCCATTCTTAATTTCTGTGAACCCTTTGAGTAGTCCCAATAGTTTCCCACTAAATTCATACTGCAGACTGTTAACTGTAAACTTGGCATACAGCGGCAGCTACATTACAAGTAGTAATGGGCATTATATTGACATTGTAGGAGTACTACCATTCTAAAAGTACGTTATACCAAAATTGCTAGGTGCTATTTGCATGATATCTGCAGATCAAGTCTTGTGCTCTGCTTTATTTCTGTGCCATTTGCTGTCCCCCCATGTCTTGGCCCCATTTTCTTCACTAAAGAATGACAGACGTGTACGAATCTAGTTTTTTAGAGTAGCAAATAAAATCTTGCCTCTGTCTTGAAGTCCTCTGATCCCTTGTCCAAAGGGCTTAGTAGTAATAAGGCAGTGGTATCAGTGCCCAGTCCTTTTATTGGTGTCAGTATTATGAAACATTCAAATTGATATTGCCCACAGCACATTGCAGATCAGGTCCTGTCTTTCAGTTCTTCACTGATTGCAGCCGGAGAAGTTAGGGAAATGAAAAACTAGATTTGGAAATTTCTGTTGTGGCTTCATAATTGGAGAGGAATGAGGAGATGGGGAGACTGAGACAGGGGTTGGTTTAATGACATTACATTGAAACTTCCACATCTAAAAATAAGTCCTAATTCGTACCGTAGTGCCTTAAAATATTTTACTCTAAGCCTTGAAATAAATGTTTCAAAAGTAATTTATATATTACATATATGTATATATGCATACCTGTACACAAACACATCTTTCATTTTAAGTTAACTGTATCAATGGCAATACATAAAAGCATTAAATGCAGGTTTATTAAGGGCAGCAGCTATTAGAGCATATTTTCTTAAATCAAACTTTTAAAACATTCACATAGATGCAGTATCTAGAAAAACCCTTGCTTTCTATCAATCAAATACATATGATAAATATTTCTATACAAATTTAATTTGCTTCTTATTTACAAATATATATAGATAACTCTTTTGTATTCCTTCCTTCCCAAATTGTGCTACTTGAAACATACTTGATTGCTATGGATAGCATGACAGAACCATTTGCACCATTTTTACAACCTAACATCGGCTAAATCTTGAAATCTTTTTACCCAAAAAGTCTCACTGACATCCATAGGAGATTTGCCTGGGGAAAAAAAAAACACAACAAAACCCCCCAAAACAACGTCTTTAGCTTTTTTATTTGCATGATACTGGAACAACCCAAACATGCAACCTCCTCCCCACAACTAGGTACTTAATCTCTCTTCAAAGTCCTGCTCTGTTCTTTTCTCAATTGTTGAATAAATATTTCCTTTCTGTAATATGTACAACCAAGCTGAAGTGTACTGCAGAAAAATAGAAGTCTGCTTTGGCTGTTTTGTAGCATTCCGGTCATGCAAAACATTCATAAGTCTGATTTAACCAGGCAGGTGAGCCAAAGTCATTGCTGCTGCAGTACAGTCTTTTTCCAAAGAGGTCTGAGGTACTCTAAACTCATTGCTGAAACTCACTGATCAAGTCTGATTATCTCACTTTCCAATCACTGCCAAATCCTCTTCTCTGGCTTCAACAAATGTGGTTTTCCCCACTCCGTACACACAGAAAGCTGCTGCAAGGGTCATTCTCCCAACCTGTTGCTTTGACCATGGCCCTCCTCCACTGGTTCTCCACGATTTCAGACATATGCTATCTGTCCTCATGCCTAGGGTCCTAGACTCCCCTAAAATTATAGTCTTTCATTGAAGGCTGCGATTGACTGGGTTCTGGTCTCCATCACATAGTTGATTAATTTTCAAGGAAGCATATTTATACACTTTTATGCTTCTCGACACACTGTGTGAGACCTTCCTGTAGGCATCCACAAAAAAATCATCTTGTTTCTGAAATGGCTTTTTTGAACTTACCTGTAATTGTAGTGCCTACAGAAACCGGATAGTAGCTTGGCTATCAAGGCTGACTTACCTTCCCTTCTTTCCTTGTCTACCAACTGTCTTCATATATTTGTCTACTGGCTCATCTTTTATGCCCGGGGTATGCTTATGTTGTCTCTCACGGAGAGCTATGAGCCCACCTGAAAGGTGTAGTGAGAAGGCTGCAGGGAGGTGTACTAACTCGGTTGTTGCTGCAGGAGCATACACTGCCTTTCAGCAGGACTTACTGACTTGGGCTACTGATGCTGCTCCCAGCTTGGAGCTGGCTTGGACCTCAAAGGTGCGGAGTGCGGAGGAGCTTATTCGCTTCAGCCTGCAAAGTCCTGTGGAGATCGCCACCCCTGAGGCAGGGATTAGCTCTTTATTCTCTGTTTACTTGTCACGCTGGGGCTTTGAGGTGCTGTAATGGAATGTATAATAAATAAAACCAGAGTGGAATAATAATAGAAGCTAGTGCATGATTTTTTTTGCTGTTGTTGTGGGGAACTGATGTTCACATAGATAAAGATGTAAAGCTCATTATCTGTTTTCAAGTAATAAAATCTATTTATTCAATATTTGCTCAATGTTTCAAATATTCGCTCAATAAATGAGAACTTCACTGCAAATTGATAAAAGAATAAAATAATAAAAAATGAGAAGGAAAATATTTGTGAGATAGTTTCTGCTTTTAGGCAGGTTCTTGTGACATATTTTCAACCAGAACTAATTTCTAACAAAAGTTTCTATTTGTTAATAACTCTAAGACTGGCTGTGGAGTGGTAAAAGAGGCGAGGACTAGACATGAACAAAAAAGGCCTTTATTTACACAGAGAAAATTTTGGACGGTTTTCAGTTTTTACTTGAAACCTTCTATGTCCGTAAGAGATTTTTTTTTTAAATAATGAAAAGTCAGTTTTCCAAAGATAAGAGAGACATTTTAGAAAAAAAAATACTTATGAGAGTAGTCTGCCACTGAAGAACAGTTTTGATAGCAAATATGTGACCAGCCTGAACAAGGACTCTGCTTTTCAAGGGAAACTATTTCCATTTTCAGCACATATTGCTACTTCTTTCTACTTTGCCTGCTGGCACAGACAAGAATCGCAGCCTCCCACTGGTGCCTGGTGCCCGGCTGTACCACTCCCCAAGGCGCTGAGCCCCTGGGGCTCTTTGAGTAGCTTGAACATCGCAGCATTTAATTGAAATGGCAGACGTTTAGTTTTTCATTTCTGAGAAAGAAAAATTGTGATTTTGCTCCCTAACCTAAGTATTGTAGCAGTAAAATAACATGTTCCACGAGACTTCAGAAAAAGATATTCTGCTAAATAGAGCACCGTGAGATTATTTCCTCTAGGGTAACACCATTCTTTGAAGGTTTGGGAGACCTATGTTTATCTCTTGAAGAATATCACTCATCTCTCTCCCCCGCTATCTTTGCAAAGTACCCCCTCCTATGGAAAAATATAATTTTACAACTGCTCACTGATTTAGTGAATTGCAGGACAAATGTAACAGCCTGTTCTAGCTGTTTCGTGATGTTTTACAGGAAAAGTACTGGGAAGATTAGCCAACTCTGTGAAGCCTGGATATAGTAGATAGACTTGCATGTGTTCATGTCATAAATTTGATACAAAGTGGAAGCAAAGGAAAAATAAGGAAAATGGGTGGATATAGTAACTAAAGCAAACAGATAGTCACTTAGAATGATTACAGTCGGTAGCTTACTTTCTGCTTCCTGCTTCATTCATGTTGATTTTGAGGGCGTAAATGAGAGCAATATTTGGCCCAATTCAGGAAGGTTGGGCTTAGCTTGTTTTCAGGCTTCTCTGTGTGTGGAAACGAAAGAGAGTGTGAATTGCGGCAGCTACTTTTTATTTTGGAAAACAAAACTGAACAATTCTTGGAAACTGGGGGGTGGAGGGGAAGTATTCCACGTATTCCATTAATCAGATTGCCATTAATAGTTTCCTCCGTGAAAAGGCTAAGTTAAAGAACAAGGTGAAAATCTCACAACCAAGCTAATTCCATTCTAATTCTGCTTTTGTTGCTAACTGACAAGGGAAAATGAACCCTGTTCAGAAATCTTATTAAAAAGTCTATTCACTTATTAAACGACAAACAAGCTTTCAAAGTAAGAGGTGAGTGGACTTAATTGATATGAAGGCCTGGTGAATGCCTTGGGAAGGAAAGGTTTCAAAGAGCATCAGAATGCCTGGAAGCCGGATTTGTTGACCAAAATGTTGAAAATTTTTCTCACCGTGACTTACACCCTTGGCCACCTGAGTCTAGTTATCCCACTTTTTGGGAGAAAGTAAAATTTATGTTACTAAACAAGCAGTAAGTTGCACAGTAGATGTGCTTACATAAAATAAATGTTTTCTAGGACTTGTTTGAAAAGCAATCATTTGTGGTTCTTTTTTTCACTGGTAAGTCATGCATAATATACAGTAAAGAGGGGGTAAATTCCATGCCTCCCCCAAACCAGAGCAACTTGTTATAGCCTACTGCTTAGGGGGTAGTATATTTTAGAATCAATTATTTGTGTTAATAATTAAAGAGGAATTTAAGATGTCTACAATTTAACATCGATTTAGCCAGGCTTTTGTGGCTAACAATGTGGGTATTCAAAGCACATAGAACAAAAGTATGCATACCAAATTATATAAGAACTAACTTTGCTTTGAATAGAAGTTTCCAAATATAAAATACATTAGCAAAAATATAACATTTTAGAACCAATTTCTGACCATGTCACAAAGTTTCATAATGAAAAGGAAATGAGAAGGAAAAAAGCACAAAACACAAAAGATGAGTCAGAGTCTGATCTTGTGCTGGCAAATATTCAGAGCGTTATAATTGATTTTAGTATAACTGAGATTAGAAACTCTCCCATGTAGTGCAATAAATTGGCCCAGGAGATGAGAAATGTAATTCCGACTCATTCCATGATGGCCACGCGATAACTCTGTTGAGCTGTGCAAGAAGCTTGGTAAGCATTACGCAATGCACAGCCATACGAAAATAAATCTTTAGTACAGCTGACATTTGATGAGGGAGATTGAATTCAATTAAATATCTTTACATCTGAGTAGGAGGCAACAGGCACAATCTCTTTTCCAAACAGCTCCAGGATGCTGAATAACGCTGATGGGATGCAAGGATATTGAGCATGAAAGAAAGATTTCTGCACTCTTTTTATGGAACATGAAGAGTAACCAAGTTAGTAATTTAATTTTGTATTATCTTAAATCAATGGGTTAATTTCTTTTGAGACACGCATTGGCACTGAAAAATACACTGTGCATGTCTGAGTTGGGTGGTAGGAGGAGTGAGGCTTATTAACATTTAAATAGATTTATATGAGCACTAAAATGGATATGCTAAGTAAATGGCTGTGCCAGGGAAACTGATTCTACCAAGTGAGCTAAAAAGACAAAGGATCACCTGATGAAGATGATGAGAGTCAGCTTTCAAAAACAATTAGAGATTATGGAAGGAATGTCACTCACCATTTTAGGTAAATGGTGGAGCATCAGTAATTTACATAAGACAGAAGAACAGCAATAATTGTAGATGTCAAAAAAGACCCTCATTAGGAGAAAAAGGCACATGCAGGAAGGGGGAATTCTAACTTAAACTGAAAAAAATGCTCCAGAGTGGCAACAAAATGGGAACGTGGAAATTCAGAATATGTTTTCAGTTATTTCACTGAGGTCTGCAGACTTGCTGCACCAGCTAAAGGTTCTGGCATCTGCACAGATTTTGCTGCTATCATGTCCCTGAGGAGGGGAACGGAGAGAAGAGCTTGTAAAGAGACAGACACGTGGAAAACCTATGCTTGCTGAGATCCTGAGGAAGGGAGAGCGTGTACCTCCTGTGGCTGTGGGTCAGCTACCCTCTGTGGTTCCCTTTCTACAAAGAAGTAGCAGATAGAGCTGTGGGAAGCATGACAAGACACTAGAGTCCTCTGAGACCAAGGGGAGCACACGGAGTTCTGCCATGCTGAGAGCCAGGTGCAAAAGCCCTGGGTGCCTCTGCCAGCAGGTGCTTCACCACAGCGGGGGACAGACACCAGTAAATTTGCGGCTGAGTGCCTGCCCATCATAGAAAAACCATTTAGAAGTCTAGCATCATGCAGTCTAAAGCAAAGACATGCTAAAGTCTTTGTTTCCAAAGGTGTACTTTTCCCCCTTAGGAAGTATACAGCAGAGACCTATGAACGTAAATAGCATGGACCTATGAATATAAATAGCATAAGCAACAGGGTAAAGAAAAGTAAATCTGGGGAGCTTCAGGGCCAGGCTTAAAGTAGAAATAAAGGGAAGCAAGCATGTCCAATGAAGAGAGATGAGGCAGTTATTTCAGTAGATGTGGAAAACTGCCAAGCTGAGATTTGCCACAACAGGCATTGGAAGTCTTCAAATGAAAAGGCCTGGGAAGCATTGCAATTACTGCGCCTTGGTTCATCTCACATGCTGCACGTTTTAGAAAGCTAAATGCCTATCACATGTTTCTTAGCATCCCTCGTCACAGAGTTCCAGAACTGTTTCTAACAAGGAAGCTCAGAAATAGGCTCATATGCTTACTAAATAATCAATTCTGCTTGATTAAAAAAAAAAGGCAAACCAGAAACCCCTCAAAAAACTACATTCATAACATCAAATGTGTTTATTTTTAGTTCATAAGAAAACTGCATAAGATCTTCACAATTCAAAAATAAATTCCCTGGAAGTAAGCCTAATTTCAGTTTTGTGAAGGTCAATATTTCAAGAACTATGTTTTTGAGCACGTTTGGGGCATTTAATAGTATTAATGTTTTTCCTTGGTGATTTTTAGATTTAATTTTAAATAACATACTGACAGCAATATTAAAAGTTTAATGGTTAAGAACTCAACCATCAATGTTAGTAGTGTAAGGGTACTGAGCAAAAACAATTCTACAGATTACAATCTATGTGGTAGATTTTAATGCTTCTGAGAAGAAGAATTAACACATTTTGATCATTTGTACCCTGCAAAGCTCTGATTTAATGATTTAAATGTTTGCTTTCTTGAACAATGAATATATTAAGCTATTATCTACTCTAGTGATGATTAACAGAAGATGTCAAAAATATTTCTCACCAAGCAGTCATCAAGAGGAAACAATTTAAGAGGTGATTGTGATAGCGTAACTGGACTGCCATATAAGGTCTATCTGTTTCCCTAGGAATCACACCCAAATGGAAGACTAGCTTTGAGTACATTTTTAAACAGGTCATAGACATTCTGCAGATTGCCACCATTTCAGACAATCCCTTTCTAAATAAACAAACAAATCTCAGAACTGAATTATTGTGCTGTATGATATGCTTATGGATCCTTAGGAAAAGTTGAAAGACCTAGGTATTTCAGTATTAGTCACCTACCATTATTAACTCTTTCTGATATTCTTTGGTGTCTTTCTGGATTTGGCTATCCTAAATAATGTTGGTTTTCCCCATGTTTTTCTTTACTGAACCATGAATAGACGAAAAAATATTGGTCGTCCAATACAGTTATTTGGAACACCAATATATATTTGCTCTGCTTATTATGTTATTAAAAGATTCATAAGTAGAGAAAAAAATCCCAGTTCCCGACAGGTATTTGGTCAACTGAGTACTGTTTGTATACATTAACCTATGAGTTAGTTTCTAGATAACCTTTACTTTTATAGGCAGATGGAAAAAGAACTGACAGGATTTGCACTAGGAAGAATGCTAACCAGTCATTCATTTTGTTACAGATGTCAAACACAGGTGCTTCTAGGTTATTTCCAGCTTAAAGACTGCAGTGATTGATTTAAAGTACTGCTATACTTACAACTAGGGGCTGTCTGACTATGATCTGCGTCAAAGAAAAATGCCATTCTTTGGCTTTCCATTTACAGAAAGATTTAATTATACTTGTAAGGTTCAGACTTTTTTAGAAGCAGAAAACATTTTCAGCTATGTTCCTGGATTCCTGGCTGTGCTGCAGCTGTTTATACAACTCTGCTGTCGCATACCCAGAAGCTGATATCGCTGAACATGGAGGGACTGTCTGTGTGACCAGTACTGGTGTAGGGCTAACTTTCTAAATGGGTTGGCCTTGTTTTTACTCCATAGTTCTCCAGTGATACTGAGATAGGGAGCATATCTGTCCTGCTCTGGGGATACTAAAGGATCCTATAATATCTTGCATAGCTGCTTTGAGAAGGCTTTGTGGAAACCATTAAGAAAGTGCTCAGGACCCCTTCTGGGTCAGCACTGTCATTCAGGAGCATGGCTGGACATATCCACCAAATTCGAGATCCCTCAGGTGCTTGGCTGAAATACTAGCTACTGATCTCAGCACCGTTCCAAACCAGTGGGACAGATGCATGGTTGGTTGTATCTATCTGCTACATACAGGTACTGCTGAGTAAGAAGCATAGGCATAAGGTCATGGTATACCTTTTAAGCAAAGAAAACACTAGTAGACAACAAACAGTAGTCATCAGGCCCAGCTACACAGAATCACTTCAGAACTGCCAAGAACAGAGAACAATCTTTTCCCCCAATTTGTATTACTCATTGTTTATTTTGTGAAACAGTTGAAACATGAAAATAAAACTTGATTATTTAAATACATTGATAACCATCTTTTTCCTTTGTAGCATGACATAAAATATGTCTAGGAGATGTGTTGATTCTTGCAGGAATCAGAAATAATTTTATTCCATCTGGAAGAAGTAGAAAATAGTCAGAATTAACTTTTTACAGATCACGAGGCATACATGGTACCAGTGCTTGTATGGCTTGCTTCATGTCACACCCAAGCACTGAGACGTTAGTTTTAAATGTCAATAAGGTTCTGAAAGCAATCTAGGTTAATTCCTGAGAATAAGCTAAACCTTCTTTATTCTTATGGTTTGCAGTTCTAGAAACAAAACCAGAAATGTTTTCTGTTGTAACTAGTTGAGCAGACTGGGGAGTGATGTGGTTTTGTGGTTTCCTTACTTGTACCAGGAACTAACCAAAATACCCACTGGCCTTCTTGCTGTGTCATTCTCTTCATTACTTTTCTTGAGTCATTACTACACATTACAATATGAAAAGGGAACCTCTTAGACACTCTAATTATTTTGTTGTTTCTACTTTCATTATATTTAACTTCCCTTTTACAGTGGACTTCAAGCTTGCACTGTACGGATAATTCAAATGTCATTATTGAGTCATAATCCAACATGAGTCAGAATTATAAGATGTTAAAGATGAATCTCAGCACGCAGTATGACAAGATAAAAGCATTAGTTTTTAAACACTCAGCTCTTACTCTTATGCTATCTTGGTTTGAATTTAATGGTGGCTATGTCTCTTTAGGGCATCTTCCTCATGCAAGTAGGACATCTAAAATAGAAGAAAGGGAACTAAATGAAATTTTGCTCCTGAAAATCATTTTAGTTGAACATATATTTCCAGTTGCATGTATCAAAATAAACAAGTAAATTGTAGGTGAATTGGAAATTATCTAACGTTCAAAATACTCTTGGTTGATGAGAGGGTAGTCTGGGAAAGCATGACTAAGGTCTTGCCCTGTTTTATTCTTCCCCAGGCTTTTGGTGCTAGTAACGGGATAATCGGGTGACACAAACTGTTGATCTGAATGTGGCTTCTGGAGAGGTCAAAGAGAACTTTAATGTTAAGCTGAAAGAAACAAAGACTCGTGAAGGGGAGTCTGAAGTAAATGCCACTCAAACACAACTCCTGATTTTGGAAGCAATATCAGAGATACTTCAGAAAGAATTGCAAATCTATGAATCAATCCAATACTAAAAGAACTTGAGAAAGGGATTTTAGATAGAAGGTAAAAAAGGAAGCCAAGACAGAGTATCTATGAAGAGCTCATAGATACAGTCAAACATCATGTGGGTAACATTTCTGTCTAGGCTAAGGTTCTGTAGAATGGACCCCCTCCTTAAAAATGATGAGTGTGAGTTAGCCATGTATGTAACCAGTTAGAAATGTTAAATATATTCTGCAAAACACAAGATGTCCCACTCTTGCTAGATATATATACTGCCATGTCAGATTATGTTTTCAAGAGTAAAATTTCCAGTTACGCTGGGAAGAGAACACAAAGGAATCAATGAAAGCTCATGAGGTTCCTAATTGCTCTTGGCCCAAAGCTAATACAACCCTATATAAATTAGACAGAGAAGAATACCTTGTATCAGTGGAGTGCAGCTTACATATATGAGTAGCTGCACTAGCTGCTGAATATTAATATTACCTTGGGAATCAATATATTTTCATTGCAGGGTGGACACGATTTAATATGTTCTGACCATTCCCATTGTGGGCACGTGGTCCATTCTTGCACTTTTATTTCAAGCCCACCATTTCAGAGTCAATCATGAGGAGTTAATGGAAGGGGCCATACCAATGGCAAATAATTGATATGGGCTCTATGAGATTACATTAAATTATTTGTACATAACATTGAATAAAATAGTCAAATACGTGTCACAAAGCTTTATTAGTATCACCTGCTCGGGAATTTTGTGGGGTGAAAGACAAAAACCTTAATAGCAAAATTTAACAAGCTCTGTGAGCAAAGAAAAATATCTCTGACTTAACTTTAGGTGAAGCAAGTAAAGAAAATGCTACAAGAATGCCAAAAGGCTGACTTCATAGCAAGTGGGAAAGAAAACTTCCCAACAGAAAAAAGCTGGCCGTTTCTAAGGTACAAGGTCATACCAAGGCAGTTTGTCATACACATTTTTTAGAGCTTTTCCTATAATGGGAAGAAAAACAGTTGAACAAACCCAGAGTGGGCCTTAATTCTCTTGAAGAGAACTTTCTGGTGACAGATGCAGAATGTGCTATGGGGTAATGAAAAACATCAGATGCAACAGGCTCCAGCTCACCAATCCACCTCAGTGACAGAAGAAAATACCTTTCCCAAAGGAGTTCCTTCTGTACAGAGTGGACATCAAAGTCCTAGAGAGAACTGATGCTCAATAAGAGGAAAGCAATTTCTAAATTCTTATAGCCACGTTGTTGAAATGCTGCCTTCCATATTCTGAAGCAAGGTTCAGTAAAGAGGGTAAGGACCTCTCTGTCATCTCAGACTCGGAGAAATAACCACTGCTATTCTCGTACAGATCTGCCTGTTTGTGGGTGCTCAGCTGGAGGCGCGCAGTGAAGCTGTCTGAGGATTCCCTGGCTCTGAGCAAGAGGCCGAGGCCCTTACAGTGCCAGGCCAGAGGCTGTACTTTGTCTTCCAACTTAGGATGCCCAGGCAGTGTAAATGAGAAGCAGAAAGCAACCTGACCTGAACACAAAGGGATGAGAAACAGAGCAGAGTCAGCAGCAGAGGGAGTGGGAAGGGCTTGATGGGACAGGCTGTAAACCAGGGCACCTTACAGGACATGAACAAAGGAATAATACTGCAGGAACCAGGAGCAGAATGTAACCCCTAAAGAAGCCTTACTCCCCAAACTGCACTGTAGGACCCAGCAGATGGGTGCTGGGCTTTACAGACACTCTGCAAACAGCTGTGAAACCCACTGGCAAAGTAGGTGGTCCAAGCTGGCAAAAATAGTCTTCTCCAGCTTTCTGTTGCTCTTTCAACTGGAGTAGCAAAGGCTTAAAAAAATAGATCTAAAGGTCTGATATTGCTCATGACCCCTCGCAAGCATGTAAACCATAACCAGACTTCTATATGGTTAAAAAGTGTTTTTAACCAGCATATTTTCTTTTTGTAAATGCAGGAAGTTTCATGTAAATGCTATACTTCATGTGCATGTTAAAATGAAATAAAATTGATTGCAAAGTCAAGCACTTAAAAAATAGAAGCAGTCAGAATTAGAGTTGTCTATGCAGCATTAATATATTCTATTTTAATATTACCTTGATTATAATTTAATTTAAAATTGCGGGTTCATATATTTTCCCTTAATTTAATTTACTTAGGATGGATCAAGGCATGAAAAAAGATTGTTTGTGAATACTATCATCAACCATATATGTACTAAAATAATGCATAAGCCGTGCAAAAAGAGCCTGGATTGGACATACAAAAAACTTCTAAGATTATGAATTTAGTTTAGGGGGACATTGCCCCTTCCCTTAAGGGTCAGAATCTAGTCTTAGATACATATAAAATCTCATATTTTGACCAGTTACTCTGGGATAAGGATCTACCAGTCAAATCTCTTGCTATGCCATCCACAGGGATTTATTAGGGCTGAAAGAGTGTCTCCTGCCAGTGTGAAAGGTCTTGTTTTTAACGTTCTTGGTTTACTCCTTCTGCTTTCTAATATTAGTGTAACAGGTATTCCTTTCCAGATACCAGTAGTATGATCTAATTTTGGTTCAACTGAAATTTTGTAACATAAATAGTACCCTTCTGTCCCAATACTGTCTCCTAAATCACCAACATCAGCGCTTGACCCTTCTCATTGCCCACACAGTCCTGCCGAGTGATTTGACTGTACCACTGTCTCTTAGTCCTCTCTGCCACCAAGAGAGGTGGTAGAAAGGTAATTTTGTTTATGAATACGGCTTTCACCAGAAATGCACCTGGATTGCAGGTGCCTTTATTGGGAGATTAAGACGGCTGTAGCCATCAGCACTGCTCCTGCAATGCAGGAACAGTCGTGTGGCTCTGGAGAGGCCTCTTCCTGGACAAAGCCGCATCCTGCCATACCCTCCCTAAAATAGTAACCTCTGTGAGTGACGGAGGCTTGGTGAGTTGGCACCACTTCCATGGTTAATACTACACTTCCACGAAAACAATTAACCCCCTAATGTTCTAGCCAGTGCATAATAGCTGGGGCAGAGCACCGGTGCACACGTCTGAAGAGCAGATGATTGGCACCGCACCAGCCTGGACCAGAAGATGCTCAAAATGGGTCTGTCTGCACCGACTCCTCCACACAGACCTTCTGTGGCTGTGGCAGCGATGCTGAACACTGCCCACCTCAGCTGTGGTGAGCTGCCCTGGCTTTTTTGAAACCGTAAACAATACAAACTATGGTTTGGGTTTTTTGTTCCTGAGGAGGTTTCTATCTCCTTTTCAGGGAAGGAAACAAACAGCACCATTTCTGCAGCTAGAATTCTCTTCCAGTAGTGTATGAAAAATATTTTTCTTCCTCATGCTGAACTCCTGGTATTGAAACATCATCTCCCTCTAACCTGAGTTAATTTATACTTAAAGTTTTGTTTTGCCTTTTCACCTTTTAAAACTTTCATTAAAAGGTTTACCTAGTTCTCCAAATTATGTTAGTAAACCAGGCCAGTTTATTTGTGTTTGTATAAAATCTTTAGTAAATGACAACAAATGAAATTTATTTCATAAATGAACAGCATCTTTTATGAAGTTAATAGGAGTTTGTACCTCTCTCTGTCCAATAGCAAAATTTGACTTAAGCGGTAAAGCAGTAAACATTTTCCACTTACCTTTTTTACATATATACGTAGAATATACTTTACTTATTATTTAAAACTAGCTGCTTCGCAACTTAATTTGTAAAATTAAGTGACTACAATTTCAGGTTTTAACCCTTTCAGGTGGCTTTTTCCACCCTGAAAATCTACAAAACCTTGCTTTTTTAATGGTTGCCCTTTCATCCACTTAAACAATTTTTTTAAAAACTTGTTTCGGCTCCACCTCTGTTTTCACCTCCTTTCAGTAACGCCTGGGTTCTTGTAATTGCCTGTTCCCATCCCAGGTGCAGCTCCATGTGCGGAGCCTGGCTCGGGCATGTGCGGTTAATTGGCTGTGCAGGTGTACTCACTTGAAGTTACCCACTGTTCCAAGTCAGCTAGCCTTGTAGAAAGGTCAAACAAATCAGTTCAAAGGGAAAATATGTTTTAGAAGCGTCCATTATAGAAGTACATTTGGGTTGCAAGGCTGAATTATTCAAGTGCTACTTTTCAGTGACTGTGAAGAATTTGTGATCTGACTCCTGTTTCTTCAAGTGATGAAGCCCTCTGTAGCACTATATCTCCTTGAATAAATTTAATTTCATTCCAGTTGTGAATGTTTCTGTCACCTGGGTGGCAGGTGTTTCAGACTGGCCACTATGAAACAAAATAACTGTAACTAAAATTTCCACTTCAACACAACCAGGAATTTGCAAAGGAAAGGTGCTGTCTGCTCTGGAGAGTCAGGCCAGGTGAAAACTGGGTACTGTTCTTTCCATCTTATTTGCGTAGTCCTTTGTTCTATACTTGATATCTTAATTCTTAAAGATAAAAAAAAATCTTTTGTTTCAAGCTAAACAAAACCCGAGAGTTATGTACATACTGATCTCTGTTCGTTGTTGCTTTCTCTGGTTATTTTTTTTTCCTTTGTAAAACAAGTAGAAAAGGAGCAGAAGCACTATCAAGTCAGGGGGTAGCATAACCAAATGAGAATAATAATTTATTGCTTTGCTTTGCGTGGGTCTAATGTGTGGTACACATGGAGTGAAGCAAAGAATCCTCTTCGTCTTTCACATAGGGGTCAGACGTGCCAATACATGTTAAGACAGTTGTAGAGTACATACTGCATAAGGGTAAACAGCAAATAAAAAAGTGGGTAGACTTGCTTGTTTGGTATGTGTGAGGATAGCTTAAACACCCTATTGCTCACACTAGACATGCTTTAACTCTGCTTATTTGCATTTGTTTTCAGCTACATCACTCTGTGCAGATGTGGCTGAAAACACTAAAGTTAATAAAACCTAAACACCATTATTAAAATACCTTCTCTATATCCAAACATCTGAGAAGGTATTTAGCACTGCTGTTTCCTAGAATTATTCCTGTAGTCCAATTTATTTGCAGCAGTTCAAAGACTAGTAAAATGCTAAAATAGTTATGGAATGATGGAATCGGTCCTCCACCCCTTTCTGAATCATAAACCTCTGGCTTTGGTTTGAACAAACGTGTGGAAATGATTGCCTATTACGAGAATGTGTGAAAGGTTTTGGGTTTGCCCCACTCTGAATGAAACCAAATGCAAGAACTTCAGATGTGGTCCTGAGGTGGAACGGCAGGTCTTCAACCCGTTCTGCGCTGAGCAAGGCCTGTTTACACACTCCAGCTGCCACTCGAAGGGGTCATTGCGGCTTGCTCAGGAGAGTGCCCTTGAGCATTCATCAGTACAGCCATACCCTCGAGTGGTTTGTATTTATGTACATATATTTAAAGATGATGATGATGATGGTGGTTGTAAAACATATGTGTTCTAGCTTATGCATAGCATGCTTTATATCACCAAAAATCTTTATTCAGTCTGGTCATTGTCCATTTATATTTTCTGTCTTGATGGACTTCTATCTTAAATATTTTTAAGACTATGCTCACTTTGGGCACTAATTGCACTGGAATATATTTTATACAGAACAGAAGATGCACCTTTCCCTAGGCTTTCCTCTTTAGTACAAGGCCTATCCCTCATTTAGCCTTGTTTTGAATAAATGTGATGTCATTGTTTAAGAGACTGAGCACTTTTCACAACACAATACTGATGCAATAAAAGGAGGTAGTAGCTAATGTTATCCTAATGATTTAGAACTCTTTTGAGGTAAGTCTTGATTCCAAATTGATTGAAATCAACGGAAATAAGTAGTTTCAGCTGGCTTTGGATCAAGTCATAAAGCTTTAATTTACACACACACACACATCGGCAGGACTTGGAGAATGAGATAGTCATAAGTTTCCTATACATGCTGAGGTCTGTTGGTACTTGTTCCATGTTGTTGCTGAGGAAAGTAGGATAACCGTGAGGATTTTTTTCCCTCATAACTAGAAGGAACAAATAAAGTGCTGGATTGTAAATGATCTTCCTTTGACCTTTGTCTGCAACTATATCTCTACCTTTGATGGGTGTTCTATCACTACATTGCAATAATCGAAGAATGAGATATAGTAATGGGTGAATGATGCCCAGCCACCTCACAGTAATTCCATTACTGTCCTACTCTCGCGTCCTCTGCAGGAGTTGAAAGATTAACCCAACACCTGCGTCACTAGGGGGAAAAAAAAAGAAGTATTCTCATTAAATAAACAAGGGAGGAAAAAGTTCAGCCCATTATCCTGGAAGCTACATACTACAGGAATTGCAGTCAATGCAGTTTTCAATTTCAGTGTTTTGTATATAAAAATTCTATATATAAAGTCTGTCTGTGTGGCTGAAGTCTTCTGCTTTTGCTTGTTTGTTTCTCCTGAAATCTTTAACCAGTTTTTGTTTCTTGTTTCTGTGTGTTATACAGGTCTAGGTGATGAAATAAGTTTTGACGGAATTAAAAATATATTTTTGCATGTTATGTTAAACAGAGTTCCTTAAGCAGAGTTTCTCAAAATTAACAGAATATTCCAGTTCTAGCTAATATGTATCTTCAGAGCGAAAAATAAATGCTATCATAACAATAACATTTCTGTCTGACTCAAATGCTAACACCTGATACTACAGAAAGGCCACACAAATACAAAAGTACCTTCAGTTTGACAAGTGGGACATGCAGTGGGTTTCCTTCACCCTGAAACTCTGCTATCCATAGAAACACTCGGCCGGGATTGCTCCATCTCTAGTAAGAGAAGACCTTAATCTAGAGGGCTTGGCTGGACAGTGCAGGTGTCGATCTAGAGATTCCTCTCAGCTTCCTTATTCTGTGGTCGTGTGATAAGGCGTAAGTTGGCGACTACAGAATTGTCAGGGTTTGGACAATTTTTTCCTTTTTTTGATGTTCTAAGCTGCTAGAACATACTGTTGAGCCAATGTTTATTGACAGAAAAAGCGAGTCATAATGCAAAGAATTACTGCCATCTGCAAGAATCTTGTGATGGGGTAAATAACACCTTCTAAAAGCTAAGCTCATAAATGGAGACCTGGTATTGCAGAATAAAGATTGATAACATTGACACCTTATTTACATCCATGCATACTCTTTAAATTAGTGAATTCAAATGGAAAGGTAGAACAGGCTGGGTGTGAACAGACCTGGGCAAAGAAAGGCAATTAACAGAGCCAATCAATGTGAGCTTTATTACAGAAAAGAGCTACCTATTTAAAAAACCAAAAAACCCCAAGCCTTCCCCCATCAGGTTTTATCAAATTACCTTAATGTTTTTGGATGAGGCTACAAACTTCTGTCATAATATCAATATAATAAGCACAGATTTTTATAAGACTTTTTGACTTGAGGCCTCTTGATTAATAAAATAGAATAACAAAAGAAAAGTCAACAGGACAAACATCATATGGACTACAACAGTCCCAATGATAAATCTTAGCATGTCATTGTGAGCAGAGCACAGAGGTACTGGAAAGGCAAGGAAGATTAAGGGATAGAAGGGGTTTCCCTCCTACCTCTCCTCCCTCCTGCTGTGAGGACTGGCAGCAGCAATATGCCCGCTCTTGGTCATATCAGGCTGTTGCAAGTGCTCAGGACATCTCAGATACCCTTCCTCCATTCACTCTGCAGTATGGGAATCAGAAGACCTGCTATACTGCAGGTTGTACAGACAAGAAGTAAAAGAGCAATTAAGGGCTGAAAAATAGCAGCAAAAACTTTAATGAAGTTCACTCTATTTAGCTCTTAAAAGATGAAGTAAATAGCCAGTTTGATCACAATCTATTAAAAACATTATGGAAGGCACAGAAGTCTTAGAAGAAGGATCTTCAACCTACTGCTCAAATACAAAATAGGAAATTGTAGCTAGACCAGAAATGAAAGATATGTTTTTAATGGCTACAGTGATTAATGAACTGGTAACCAGAGGCTGTGGCTACCAGTGGTTCCAGTGATCATCCGTTACTAGAAATTATTGAATCAAGAATGGATATTTTAGGAACAGTGAACTCTGATGCAAGCACAGCATTTGTCCCTACAGCCTCAATGATGCGGAACATTTCAGGTAGAAGAAGCCACAGAGCTTCCTACAGAGGCATTTGAGGATCATGGTATATGGCTTCTCACTGTGGGATGAGACATATCTGGAATTCGATGAAAATTCAGACTTCTCTGTCATGTGGTGGGTACAAGCCCAGTAAAAGGACAGGACACGCAAACAGTCTTGTTGAATGACCCAGAATGCTTACAAATTCCCCTAACATAACAGAGATGCCTTTGTTACTGGGCTGAAGGACTTGTTTTAATCATGTGATTGATGCATATCATACTACGGAGGGCTGTGGCTTCCTCAGGAAACTGGGGTAGAGGAGGAAATAAGCAATATGCTCTGAGTCATCACCTGCCTGTGTTTGAGAAGGCCACGAAGGGCACATGGTGCAAGCTGCATTGATTTCACTGGTAGCGTGTGGACTGGGAACTCCTGCCTGTATTTATGAGGGTAAGGATTCAGGACTCCCTTCTTAATTCCATCACGGCTTTATTGCAGAAGAGAGGTAATTAGATGTGCTTTGAAGAGGCAATCTGAGGTTAGTCCTACAAATAGTTAATATCTGAAAACTTCTGACATATTATTGTATATCAGAAGTATTTATGATCAGTGTGTTTGTAAGTGATGTAGAATGATACTCTGTTCTAGCTTTTTAGAAAAGTTGCTGCTGGGTAATGGCTGATGCACTTTTTGGAAGCCAAAGAGCAATAGTACCTCTATCCTGCATAAAGAGTTGGACTGACATTCTGTAGGTGAAGTATGCTTGGCCCAGAAATACGTTGAAACAGTCTGGTTTACCTTCACCACACACATTTTTCAGTAAAGATTTACTGTTGGGAGACTCAAAGCACTCAAAAAGAAGTAAGCATTTTACCAAATGATTAAAAGCAAACTCTATTGTCAATATCCAGTTTATAATTTCCCTCTGATTCATTGTCCATATTCATCTTACTCACTTGAATCACTTACTAGCTTTTCTGACCCAATTGTGGGGTTTTTTTTTCCAGTCTTCCTGTTTCCAGCTTAATTCCCAAATTTCTGGTGCAATTCCTTGTAGTAAGCTCCAGGGAGACAAAAGTAAAATGTGAAAGTAGGAGCATAAAATCCAAACTGTTCTGTTGCCCACTGTATGTAAAGTAAGATATATAAAAGCTTTTAGAAGAAAGGCAGAGCTCTTTGTTAGTGACCAATGTGTTGTAGGACAGGAATAGAAGATTAGGTAATGTAGTGGTATGTGGTATTTTTGTTGTATGTTATGTTTGCCTTGTATGTTACTCAGAGGAGATAATAATAATAGATGTAGCAGGAAGACACATTTCCTGATACGACATTAGAGGCAGTGAGGCCAGATAGTTCCAAATGGAAAAGAAAGGGATTTGTTGTCCTGAATGCCCCCTTGAGACTAAATAATTCTGATGGCTTTTTATGTGTGAGCTCTGAAACTATATACCTTTGTGGTATCCAATTTGTTATTAACATATATACCCTACTTTACTTAAATAATATGTAACTAATGTAAAGAAACTTGCTATTCTTAGAGAAAAGAGTACACCTGGAGTTACAGATTTAAATAGAAGAGAATTGGTGAATATATATTTTGACTCAGCTGTGTTTGAGAAAGGTTTGAAAAACTCTTGTTCCTGGAAACAATGAGATACAAACCTGTTTGTATAGTCAGTCTCCGGCCAGGAAGGATTCCTGTCAAGTGAAATATTAACCCAAAGGAATGCAGTTTTCTTAGGGCAAAGAGCTCTTGGCTTCAAACACACCTTTAATGCAGAGCTAAAGTGACCCTTTAAAAAACATATATGCATCCAGAGGATTGGATGGCCGTCAGACCAGAAGAGGATTATCCTATCTTTTAGGTATAGCTTACCTGTTCGTAACTGGCCTGGTTCCGTACTGCTGAAAAGTAATTGCTAGCTGTATAGTGGCCAAATGTCTATCACTTTGGTTGTGTCGTTGCAGCAGGCAGGTGTTTATATTATGCAAACTATCATAGCAGCTGAGAGCTCTATTAGTAATCCTAATGTTTCGGGCTAGAGAGAGCTCAAGGAATATTTCCTTCAGTTTCTCTTCTGGGGAGCAGAGTCTCTGCTGGGAGTGATGATCTTCCTAAGCAGGGTCAAATTTACACTGGATCCACGACATAAGAGGAATGAAAAATGCAGCATGAAAAGCTCTGAGCCTGCTGCGGGAGATAGACGTAAGGTCCCAAGCCCCATTCCTTTGCAGCATGATGTGCTAGATCTGCTAATGAGTGCCAAGCCCAAGCTGCACCCATTGAACACACCAGGTAGCTGCTGCTCCAGGAAATGCTTTTTAGGCCCCAGGGGGCATTTGCGCTAAAATGCCAAAATACCAACAGAACAACTTCTCATTCCTCCTGCCAAATGAGAAAGGGCTAAGCCTTTAAAGTACAATCCCGACCATAACATTCATGCTAAACTGGGTGTTTCCCTCATTTTTTTTGTTCGCAGAGATCCATGTGCAAAGTATAACTTTCTGTCCTTTGGCTGTGACGGACTCTGATGTGCTTTGCAGGTATTCCTATGTACCAGTGGGGGAGGCTTAAATGTGCTGAAAGTCACAACTATGGAATTATTAAAAAAAATATATTTTTTGCTTGTTTGTTTCTCTGCGGAGTGTGTTTCTTCCTCTAAGTACCCTTCGCTTCCCAGTGGCTTGGTGGCACTCTGGAAATATTAACAGTAGGACTGGTTTGCTGCTTTTTGTGGTGAGTTTCAATCCACCCATAGGTTCCTGTAGATTCCTTAGGACTAGCACCTTCTTGACGAGGAAGTTATGGGGAGGGGAGATGGGAGGAGGCAAGCATTACATCCCAGATCCTACCCACTTGTGACACTGAAATGGGAATTTACTCATGGAAGGTATACAACCTTACAAGAAAAATGAAAGGCTTTATTAATAGCAATGTTAAAATTATCATTGCTGGGAACCTGGGTTAATCCACTCAGAAGAATGGGGTGGCTCCCTCTGCTGAGCTTTTATTTCCTATTTTTCACAGGGTCATTCCAACATTAATTTCACTTTGGATGACTTCGCAGCCATAGCAGAGAGAGTAAGAAAATATTTCCTCTAGAGTTTCTTCTCGCATTAAATGTGTGACTATAGCCTCAGAGAAGGACTGTTATGGACAGTGTCCAGGAAGTCTCTCAGCTCCCATTAAACACAGACCATGAAATGTACTGCATAAAGAGTCACTGTGGCTGTCACATATAGTTAAGCCACGCTTCTGCTGTTACCACTATGCAAAAGGCAAGATGTTAAGTTTTAGTATCATTACAATTTTGCCCACAAAAAGATGGAGAAAATGAATCAAAGCAGCCATTTTGCTTTCCCTACCCCCTCCTTTTACCTCATGCCTGTTAACATTGACCCATGGAGGCATTTCACCTCTCAGCAAATAACTTGGCCAGTGGCTTATAGGCAGAGTTGGTTGAAAACTCTGGCTACGTGTATTTGTGGGCCCATAGCTTACGTTGCTTTCAATGGTAAGGAAACAAATTTATTCTAAGGGACTAATTTTTTTAAACACTAAGCGTTTCTGGCAACGCCCTTTGAGTAGAAAATGGGGACCTGATCATCTTGCAGAACCAAACTGAGTGAATGTTCCTTTAAAAAAGAAAAAAGAGAGAAAATACAGCCTTAAAGGGGATTTGTAAATGTCTTCCCAACAGGAGGAACTACTGAACTCTTCTGACAGCATGTAGAAATTTTGTAAGATCATCTTTCTTTTGGAGGTATATGGAAAATACAGGGTCTGAAACTGCACCCTCTGCAGTCCATGTTAAAATAGCCACTAAGTCCACGGACACAATGGATCCCGATGTGAGGGACATCATTGCTACTATTTTTAGTCTATATTTCAATAGCTTCAGAAGTCTTAAGCAGGTCACATCTTTCCCCTCACCCCTATCCCAGGAATCTTTGTTGTACTGTCAACTACTGTATGTATGTACAATGGATATTGCAGCTGGGATGCACCCTAGTTCAAGCCTTCTTCCAATGTGCTTCTGCTAATACAAGAGCAGAGCATTTAGTAATCTGTGATCCAAGTACACCTGGTGGTTACAGTTATTGCAGCACAACTAGTAAGAAAAGAATAAACTGTCTGAGGCAGGGACTATATGTTTGAATGGTCAATCTCCTTCCTTTAAAAAAAAAAAAAGATACAAATACTCACTGATTCCACGTTCCATTTAGCTAGTTCTGCTTTTATGTAAAACACCCAAAACAAAATAAAAAACCCACCCAAAAACATACACACAACCCCCCCCAAACCCACAATTAAGGTGATAAGGTGATAGATAAATTAAGTAATTGGATTTCAGCTTGCATAGATCCATGTGATAACCCAGACCTTGTAACTGGGAGCACTAAGTATATGTAAAATAAAAATAAGAAAATCTAAATTTCAAAGAGACTCTGTCACCCCCAAATTTATGGAAATGGCATCCTGTTGTTTTGTCTTCATTATGATAGAAGATAAACAGATCATTTTATTTGTGATCCAAACAGAAACACATTCTGGCATCTGTTCTATGCCAATAGTTGCTCTTGCTATGAACATGCTTACATTTTATTGCATTGGGCTATTTGCCGCTTTATGTAAGCTACACCAGCTGCTCTTGTTCTTGCACAACAGATTACTGTATGCAGCACTCTGGTTTTCCCTAAAGCAGATAACGCTTTGTAAAATCCGGATAACTAAGTCTCTAGGAAGTGATTGTAAGTTATATTAAAACTGTGATAACTGAGAACAGAAACAGCCTTGAAGCACTGTACTAAAAAGCTGCTACTCTAAGGGAAGATTGTGGTTGTGGGTAGATGGGTTTTTTTACTGTGCCTAATATATGGTCTTACATTCTTTTACCTGCTACATTTTTTCTAGTACTTGCTGCTTTTCTTAAAATTTGGTCTATAGCACACTATGATGAGAAATATTAATAATAAACTTAAACACTGAGCAAATTTCTATTTTGATTTTTATGGCAATGAAATACACTGAAATCTGTTCAAATCTACTTGAAAATAAAGCCCCTGAATCCTCTTCGTTGCATTTCTGTGACAGGTTTCATGGTCTGTTTTCTTGGCAACCTTCTGCATGGGAAAGCAGCATTATGCAAATCAAAATTCAAATGGCAGCCACAGTGGGAAAATATAACACAATTTTTCTTGACATCTTGGGTGATATAGGTCAGACCATGCTGTCACAGAACTAAATCAAGTTCTTTTTCTCAGGTGTAAACTCTGCCTCAGCTACATTTTAAAACCAGTTTTCCTACGATTTGGATGCAGCATGGCTGCAAAATCATATTAATTCCAAATTTCGGAATGCCATGCTTAAGTGGTAGTTGAACTTTGCTGGTTTTGACTAGGTGTTGGTGATTAAAGTGCCCATGAGTATAAGGTTGTGTAGGCACTGCTGCTGCAGGAAAAAGTCAAAGTATAATTGGTCTGAGGGTGTGGAGAGAAGCAGCAGGGGATGCTGGTAGGGATAGTAGAAGCTCAACAGGCTACGGAAACCTGCCAAATCTCCATCCTCACTGCAGGGAGCTCCTGCTGCTGCCAGGGAGTAAGGAAAACAGATGGCTGTTCCTTTTGAAGCCACTAACATTTATTTCTGTGCCTGTTGTGTATTTTTTCTCCTTCCCCTCAAGTTTCCAACTTCTGCAGTAGCTCCTGGAGCAACCAGGCATTGGCAGACATGTTGGAAGGCAGCCATGCAGGCGGGTGAGTTTCAGCTGAAGATGATGGTTGCTTTGTTTTGTTTTTCCTTTTCCCCAAGCTGCCTCCACAATTTGGCAAAGGGATGTCAGGATTAGAAATAGTGGGATTGGAGAATATGCCAGAATCTATTAGAGGGAAACAGGCAGAGCTATAGTAAATGGGGAGATGGAGCAGTGCCAGCAGGAGCGTGGGCGTGGGGGTTTGGATGCAATTAGCACAGCCAAACATACCCTAACACGGACACTTCACAGTTGCGTGCTGAATAGTCCTCTGTATTTGTGCTTATTTTTAGTGGGGTATAGCTGATACCTGTAGATGGGGCTTTGTTTTTTCCTCAAAAACAGCAATGATGTGGATCCTGGTAAGTCTGTAGCGTGCATTAGCTAGAAGTGGTTTCACAGAATGCTTTAAATCGAATCTCTGTATCTAAAACAGAAGAGCATGAGATGGAAAAGAAATTAATGTTCAAGTTTATGTTTCCACTGTATTTCAGCTGCTCTGAAGGATTGTAAGACTTTTTTTTTTTCCTTAGCTTTCTGGAACTTCTAATGCATTTGTATGCTGTTGTGACGAGCCACAAAGCACCAGATTGAAGGAAGACAGAAATGTGTAGGATGTTTAATTTTAATTTTAGAATACCACTAAGAGAGCTCAAAGAAAGATGCAGGGTTGGGCTGAGTTAGCAATTCAGTGAAATATATGCACAGGTTGACACGCAGAGTAATGATGGCATATGACTGAATTGTCACCTATCTGAGGGGAAAAAATCTGCCCTTGTGCAGGTTTCTGACTGTTGATCTCAACCAATGAGTGATTCACGCTTTTAATAGATGTTTCTGATTTAGGCCAGTGAAAGCTGATGGGAGCTTTTTCTAGTCTCTAAGGAAAGAATGCCAGCCCAATCAAACACACAAATTTGGAGCTTGGCATCTGAATTGACTAGCAAAGCTGGATAATTTCCTCTTGCAAAAGCTGTGTGCCATCATTATTCTATGACACCCTAAAAATTTGATAATTAGTACTGACTTGTTATTTTTTCCATCTCCTGCATTTAATCATTCAGCCACTATTGCCATCTATCCAGAAAGACACTAAAGCCACTTATTCAAAAGGCCTGTCTGGCTTGTCCAAAATAGCACACAGTTCTCAAACCAGCAAAATATGATGCATACAGCTGCCCCAGCTACGTGAGTATTGTAGCAAATATTTCTAGATGCATAGCCACAAAACAAACTCAAGATGGCTCTGTGTTAGCTGATATTTGCCTTTTTAAAATTATTGCTATTAACATCATAAAAGCAAAGTAATGGGACTCTCTGGTACAGGCCAAACACAGCTGAAAGGACCTTGGTCAGTAATATAATGTAACAATAAAACCAAATTCATGGGGTTCATCATCAGAAACTACACCTTGATTTTTGTCAGCTACACAGTTGCTGCAAATGTTTTTCAAATTTCATCTGCATGATGCTCAAGTCCAGTGTTTCTTGGATTTTTAGTCTGGTGGGGCATAAAGTCTGATTTGTTTCACACCTACCTTGTAAACTAGCCTGAAAATCAGTGACATTTCTGGAAGACGCAAAGTTTCATGATATCAAAAAATATATGCAGTGATTCAGCCTTCTCATTAGAATCTTCAAAAGTGATTTGACAGCAAATTTTTGGCACAGGATTAGTGGGAGTCCCAAAGGACTGTGGTGCCTGTCTCCCCATCATGCTGTAGGACAGAGTTGCCAGTTCACGGGATGGGAGAGCAGTTTGCTTCATTTGTTTCCTCCACACTGCAGCTGCATCTAGCCCTGAATCTGTCACTTAAAGTGTTCAGAAACCACTTCTAAAAAAATTAGGTGTCAAAATTTGAAAATATTTCATGAATTTCACCGATGTCAGGCACTATGTCCATAACAACGCTTTGTGTGTGTGAATATTTGGAAGCCAAGCTGAAACTAAGTATAAGGTCTTTAAGGCAGATCAACAAATGAAGGGAGGGAGATAATGAGGGGATTTTGGAGAACAGTTATTGCTATGGTCAAGGATCTCCAACAGGACCATCTAAATCTTTGACAGAGATGTGTGTCTAATTTATATTCTTTTACATTTATCTGTGATGGCATGGTTTGTCGTAATTCTTTTGTCTCCTCTCTGGATTATGAGCCTCATGTGGGAAAGCTAAATTTAGCATAAAATAGCCATAGTGCATTAAATCACAACAAGAGAAAAATCACATTAATAAGTCCTATTGAAATGGGATTTATGACTCAATGCTAAGGTACTTTAGAGCTATAGATCAATATTTTTTATTAGTGCTGTAGAACACGCTCCATCAAACTACCAGTAAGTATATACCAATAGATGATTAAAACACCTGTAGACATTGATAAAGTCTACTTAGAACTGAAATTATCATTCTGTAAAGTACATAACATTTCTCAAGAAAGGCTGTAATATAGGTATAAGTCCTTAATTTATGGTTTCCACTTAGGGATGGTCTGTGGTAAAGCATTACATTATTTCTTTGCTTGTAGCCTCGAGTAACCCCATCTCCCTTGCAGTCTTTGAACTTGCAAGTCGCTGAAGGATCTGGTGCAGAGTGCAGGACACGAATGAACATTTGAAAATGAGTGGCAAGGGTTTTCTTGGCTCATTAGTATTAACATCATTGCCTTGTGGAATTAGAAATAAGAGAGGCGTTGCTTTGTTACTCTTGATTCTCAACAGTCTTGGAATTTTATTTTTTATGTGCTGTAGATACACGCTTTATTCCCCTGCAGAGAGAATCGACATTTTCTCCAAGTCCTTAACTTACAATGTGGAGTAGCGGTATATGGGATAAGAGATACTGAACCTCCTGAAGTGTATCTAGTTCCTTGTCATGATGCTGCTGTTTACTTATCTCTCCGAGCCTGTATTTTTGGAGATGTACTCATGAGTTCAGTTCCCATTTTGTGCAAGACTGTTGATATGTGCAAATGTGCTCTCTCATTTTTTGGTGGGGTGAGATGGGCAACCTTGTTCATTACTACCATGTGGTTGTACTATTTGGTGCTGTTTCTGTGCAAGAACATCATCGTTTGTCTGCGGGACTGCTCCTTTAACTATCTCTTGTGTGTATGTATCACTCGTATATGAATTTATGCTTCATAGAGGGTGACAAATTCTGGCAAAAAGTGCTGTGTGATGCCCTGTCCAGGCAAAGCATTATTAGTCGGGTGGACAGCTGGACATAAGAAATTTGGGAACTCTGAAATGGCGTGAAAAGCCTTAGGTTTTTTTTTTCCTGTCTTCCACTAGTGCCTACAGAGTGTAAAAAGCTCAAGTCATATATCTTTTATCCAGCAGTTGAAGAAGATACAAAACCTCATGGTGGTGGGTTTGGGGGTGTGAGGGGAGTTAATTTCACCAATCTGAAAATGTGGAGTAAATTACTTGACTCCAGCCTAAAGAGGGGGCTGGGAGAGCTGTGTGATGGGACGGGAAAATTTTCTCACAGCTGGGGGATTTAATAATCTCCTGGCTGCAGGCTTTGAACTGAAAATGCACACTACTATCAGAGCTAGGTTTCTCAGGCCCTAATGTGGGATTATGATGATAACTGCATGGTTTAATAAAATGTCATAGCTGGGATTTGAGCAGGAGCTGTTCAGAGCATGCCAGTGTAAGCACTGGCCACGACAATGAGACGTGCAGCTCTCGGCACTGCTTAGAGCAGAAGGCAACAGGCCAGCAAACAGGCAAAGCTTCTAACAGCTGCTGAGGTTTTAAAACTTGCAGATGTTTAAAACCAGATTTTTATAAAAGTTGACATGGTAAATAAAGTCTTGTGGATTTATTTCACAGGCTGCGTTGCATATAGTAGTGAGGCACTTTGTGTAGACACTGAAACCTATTTCAGTTCCTGGGGGGGGAAAGAAATCAAATGTTTAATCGAGGCACTGTACAAATTCACAATGTGTGTGAAGGAGGAAAACCTGTTTGAAAATACTTCTAGAGGCAGTGAGTGAAATCCTGCAATGATCGCTTCAGGGGAAGAGAAACCCTAAAGGATCTAGTAAATCTTCCAAGGTTTCTTTCTCTTCATTTCCCATTCAGAGCTAGAAATGGAGGAGGGAAATGCATCTCATGTGGTTTTCCCCTGTTGCTCATGTTGTGGTGTATAAACACTCAGAAAGCCCCAAAAGCTTTTATTTGTTTCGTTCACAAAGAAAACCTTCAAACTGTGACGTCTTCAGGGAGAAATGTGTTCATACAATGCAATGGGACTGCTTTCATCGCCTGAACCTCCTTCCTGCATTACAGCCTGCTTCTCATTTTGACTGAGTTACCCAGGCAGTCCCTACTCATGGGGTCAAACTGGAACGTTTTCAAGATAATGTGCTAAAATCCAAGAATGCACCAAGAGTTGCCCAGTGACCAAACACCCCTAAACTAATTCCAAACATTGCTTGGAAATGTTGCTTCTTAAATGTTGGAAATGTCTTGCAGCTATAACAGCAAGCCGATAGTGTCCTGCAAACATATCCCTCTTGAGTTTTAGTGTATGTTTATTATTAAAAACAAGCTACTGAGATTCAGAGTCACATCAGCAAACCTCCCTTCCATGCCACCCTGAAAGGCTTGTTTGTGTACTATAATCAAACCATTAGGAATTGGTTCTTTCTGAGGAAAATATAGAAAAAGGACTAAAGTCATTGTGTGTATACAGGAATCCATAAGAATTTCATCTGGATATCTACTGGTTGCTATTCTCTTGGGCTGAATTTCAGCAAGTGATAGAAAGCTGAAGGGTTCTTGTACCCTTTGATCAACCTCCCCTTTAGTCATTCTATGTAACAACGCATGTTTAAAGAATGGCTAGAAAATAGCTGTTATTAGAATACAAGACACTAGAACTTTTTTTTTTTTTTTAATAGCATTCACTAAATAACCCCTTTCTGGTTACTTCTGTACTACTGCATCTTATTTTTAGAGATTATCTGGGACAGTGACGGTGCAGATTGTTTTCTGTGACTCTCCTATAAATATCAAGAACATTAACATATAATCAATAATCCTATGTAATTCTATTCATTTTGGTCAAGAATGTCTTTTTCATGTGCATAATCTCTTTTTTTTTTTTTTGGTGTGTGCAGTCCTTACATAATGTGAATAGTCAAATTTTTCTTGCCCTGGCTTCCATTGCTTAGGTAACTGTAATCACGACTTACTGGTCATCTTTACATTAAAATTGCTGTTGTCTGTACATAGGTATAACCATGTATGGTTTCTTTACTGAGGTTATTAGAAAAATCTATTCTTGGGCAGTGATCAAGCTTGCAGTAAAGAGACTATTTTGAGTATAAGTTTTTAGCATCTGGCTCAACTCCTTACATCTTTTGGGATAGTTCAGCCTCTCTGCCTGCATCTACAATTGGTAGCACAGCTGTTGCTGACCCGTGCAGTGGACACATAAAGTGACAACAAAGATGGTAGACTCTGAGAATTTTTTTCTTTAAGAAAAAAAGAGATGAATCCCTGTTACAGGACATACTTTATATTGAATCTGTCTATCTTGTTACCTAATACTTAAGAATTGTTTAAATTGGTACTGCAAAGGAACTTATCGACTGCATGTGGCTGATGTGGAATTTCTGGTCATTCAGAATAAGGGTAACCTTTCACTTTATTATAGCTTTGCAATTCTACATAATGATATGAATAAATCTTTAAGGTATAGATTTACAATTGCCTTAATTATTTTTTGAAACCTTAGTGACAGGGAAATGTCATGTGGTTCAATATTTATTTTTCAATCAGCCAACTAACCAGGTGTCCAGATATCTCTATGTATTTTCAGTGTGACACAACTGGGACCACGCTCTCAGCTGCTGAGTCTTTCTTGTGCTTCATGTTGGGATGTATACACATGGATAGCCAGAAATACTATGAAGAAATTAAATAAGCTTATCCAGCAATAAATTAGCATTTCTGGTTCTGGCTGGCTTTTAAGTTTGGATCTGCAAACAGTTGGAGATCAAAGGCTGAGACTTCTGTATTTCTTAATCTAATTTTACATCCCATTCTTCAAATAGCAGAAGTATTCAAATTTTTTACAGATATCAGGACATCATCCTTCACTGAGCTCATCCAGGGGCATTCAGAAAACCTTACAAAGTGATGATCACATATGTTTTCTGGGGTTTTCTTTGCTCTTACAGTATAAATCTCACATCTAAACTCCCTACTGAGATGCACTGGCAACTTCTGTTTGAAGAAGATTCATGTTATAATGTCTTTTTGGCATTGACAACTGCTTTTTATTTAAAATGTTTTCATATTGTTTCCTTTTTTGCAGCATTATTAGACAATAGTACCTTGTAGAGTTTTGTAATCATTTGCACAAACACCCTGAAGCAATGTTTACAGAGACTATGCTTTGTACTAGCTGAAATTATGTTGGTGAGGTACCACAAAATTAAGTGATATACATCATAAAGGCTTTGTTGTCTGGCGAGCTGGTGGAAAGTGAAGAAAGAGGAGGAGGAATGTGTGAGTAAGGATGGCTACTCTGTAGTAGCAAGCCGACTATGATTTCAGAGAGAATACATCTAATTTTGTCTGAGGGGGCTCCCTGAATTTGCACTTGGGGTTCTTGTAGAAATAAGGATGTCTTGAGTCCGAAATGCTGAAAATTTTAAGGGAGTTCCAAGGTTTTCCATATATTTTTTTGTGAACCGTAGCTTTCCAGAAACCATTATAACAGGCATGGAAATGACAGAAATGCTGCTAGAAGTGAAGCTCCACATGAGTTGTCTGCTTTATTTTAGCAGGGTGCAGAGTTTCAAGAAAATTAAGGATCTGATATATGGGTCACATTCCTGGTTGGCCTTAGGGCCAGCTGCCACTCTGCATACATGAATGCACATGAGTCATCTCAATGCCTAGGGGAGGAGGTAGCCCCATGGGTTAGGGTAACATGACAGATTGTCGAAAATTAGAGCAGGGAGAGTGGCCCTGCAGAAGTTTATAAGCAGAACAGGTGGCAGAAAGTGAGGGGTAATCACACATTTTAAATTAAAAAGAAAAAATAATATCTTGGGGCTGCATGGCCCCAAAAATCTTCTGCTAGGTGGAGGAAGGCTCCTGTGAGATACAATGCATCAACCACCTAGCAGTCATACTTTGGCAGGCTGCTCTGTATCCAGAAAGCCTACTCACTTAGTCTTTCTGTAGAGGATTTATATGCTTTGCTGAATATCCACCTGCTGCATGCATATGTCGGCAGCCAGCTCCTGAAGAGCCATTGTGGGTGCAATGGGGTTTTGGTGTTGTTTTTTTGTCTTTGGGATAGACTTTTGGGATATATGCTGCAATTTCTTGGCTGCATACAAGGTGTAATGAGAAACAGATAAGAAATGAGCTGGATAGTCTTGCTGCTTCTGATAATATGGGGTTTAAGGATGCAGGTCCTCAACTGCATGATGCACTACTCTCAGATTTTTTTTCAATACTGACTGTTAAACTTTTGTTACTAGAAGGCCAAATTGGCCTGTTGAAACAGATTAGCACCCTATGCTGTTGAAGTAGCAGTGATCCTGAGCAGCACAGGGAAGTCTAGAAAGCAACAGCACTTCTATTTCTTATGAGATGATTATTTGTATAAGGAAAAAGAATGGAAATATGTGAATGGAAAAAACTAATTTTCCTGTATTTTAAGAGTCTCTCCAGGTCTCGTCTATGGGATCTCAGTGTGGTAAGATGCCATTATTTCAGAGAATATTTTATCCTTGCATGCAGTTTATTTAGCTGCTAAATAAGAAGGCAAACAAAGGAATTTGTCAAAAGCCTTGATCTCATTTATAGTACTTCCTCTTCTTTCCTTGCTTCCAGTTTGCCATTGCTTCAGCTCTGGGAACGGGTGGTCTTTCTACTTGCCTTATCTGAACAGTTTTAAGAATTTTCTCTGTACATTTCCATTTTTCTTCATTATTTCCCCTTTGTTTTCCTTTATCCTTCCTGCTCGCTGTTCGTAGTGACTGACCATTCAACTTTTGAAATATTGCTGGCATTCTCATTCTCCCATTCACTCTCTGCTTCTGAGCACCCAGACGCTGAAAGTCGAAAAGCCAAGGCTCGTGTGGCAGGTGGGCAAATGCTTCTTGTGCAAATACATCCATTTGCATGTAAATGTGCTCATTTGCACACAAATACTTTCATTCATAGGAATAAAAGGATTCTCTCCATGTGCACCATTTGTGCAAACAAAAACTGGGTTCATGAAACTACTCAGAAAAGTCGGGGAGAGGTCAGGTCTCCTGCCATTTTAACTTTGGTAGTATGTTCACAATCTGATAACATACCTCTGAAAAGATAACCAAAATTCTATCTTCAAGTACTGTCAATTTTTAAACTTTTTACTGCACAAGGTAGGGGTTGTCTTTCCATGGTGTGCATACAGTGCCAGATGGTGTAGATCTAAAGTGGTCTTGATCCAAACTGGGACCATGGGGAAGTACCATAGCATAAATGAAACAATAATTATAGATATGAAGAAGGTCAAATACAATTTCTCCTGAGAACATTGATATAGAGCAGAAACTCTGAAAGCCTTCTACCAGGAAATATGTATTTTTTGGATCTATAGTAGATAAATTCGTACTTAAAGCTGTGGGTTTGTAATATCCTTTACTCAAGATCGTCACTAGCATATGCGGTCCTAGCATATTCCTTACCTGAGTCACAATTCTGTATACAGGTCACTTTTCTATCAGGAATTACCAAATGCAAAGCGTGGCAGGAAACTCAAATAGTATTATGTATCTAAATAATTTGGTTGGTGCTGTCACCAAAGAAATGGGCATCATAAGAGATGAGGTCAGCCAATGCTTGATAACAGACTACTGGCAACTCTTCTTAAGATACTTTGTATTCTTTGAATTGGATTTTAGGTGGGATGGGAGGAACTGTTGGAGGAGAGCACTTGTTTAAATTGTGGAAGTTTCCTCTATGTAGTAGATGTTGAGCTGTCCAAAAAAGTCTTCAAAAAGATTCTAATATGACTGCTGATAATCTTTGTCATGAGAAATCCCAGAGCCTGGAATCTTCCACTGCAGAAGCTCCTCTTTGGATACTGAAATGCTTCCTTTTGGATTCTGGTTGTCATGGCTCTGCTCAGATCAAAATGATCTGAAGAAGATTTTGAGGTAAGAAGAGGTGGTTTTGGTGTTTCTTAAGACATTTCATCCCAAGACCTTGATTTTGTTCCAGCGTTGGTTTAGAAGACTGAATAAGTTATTGGAGGGGATATATAATTCTGTAGTACCAGTTTCTTTCTGTCATGCAACACTTAAGGCATTCAACTACATTCCTAGGTCAGCAGCAAAAGACAAGTACTGAAGATGCAGATACTGCAAGGTTTATTAATTGGCTTCCTGTATTTTGTGTCTCTGTGTAGTAATGCGTCCTGAAAACTTCTACTGGTTCAGTACTTGTGGCGGTTTTAGAGTAGTCAGTACAGTACCGTAAGAGTGACCATAGCTATGTTACAGTTGCTTCTTTTACATATGCAGACTGTAATGGAGTTCAGTAACCCTGTATCTGAAACTTAAAAGCAAACTTAAGGAAGATCATCACCCAGAAGTTGACCATCAAGATGGTGACTATAGGGAGGCACTTGGCAAAGGTGATGTTGGCTAGCAACCTACTGCTGCTTCTGGTGAAGAAAGAGCTAACAGCCCATCAGGCGGAGAGTGATGTAGTGAGACTGTCCTAAAATCCAGTTAACTTACAAAATTTTCAAAAGTTAAATATTTGCAGTGGTCTAAAGTAGAAGCAGGCATGGAAAAAGTAAGATTCTGCCTTGTGCCTTGCACCTTCTCAGAGGCACCTGGTAGCAGCGTAGAGGAGCTCTAACACTTTTATAAATCTGGCACATTAACCAGATAATTTATAGTCATTACAGTCAATATGTGTTTCAAAAACCCAAGAAAAGAATAGGATGGGGTTACTCCTCGCCAGTGTTTGGGAAGATGAAAAAGAAATAACAGGAAGATGTTTCACAGCTTTTTCAGAACCACAACTCAAAGGAATCATTATAAAGTGAAGAAGTAAAGGCCAGTGTCGCCGCCTTGCACAGAAGGATCTAAAAAGTTTTTGTATTTTCAATCTCTGATTTCATTACTCCTAATAACTCGTTTCCTGATGGAAGGTAAAGAGGCACCTGAAATATAGATTTGAGTCCTTTTAGTTAAACCTTTATCCTTTTGTCATAGCGGGTTTTTTTCTTCTGTAGTTCCATTCATCTGCTCTACTGGAACTTTCAGTCGCACAGTGCTAAAATATGGCTGTTCTAATATGCATTAACTTTTTAAAACCTGTTTTATACATAACCTATTGTATTAATATAAAACGTTAAGGCCATTTTTTCGTTTCCTGGGAATGGCCCATTACATTGTGAGCAATCTACTCTTGCTTTTTTAGAAAAGACTTTGAACTCAATACAAAAGGAAAATATAATCATGTACAACTATAAAGACCGCTTTTTTCCCTTTTGTGCAGTGTAACAGAGGTGGATGAGTAGCATGGTAATGAAGAGATGGACCGTCTTTATTAGCAGGCTCAGTGAAAGGGTTCTTTTCAGAACTTCAACTTTTCTTATCTTCTTAGTTTTCATGACGTCTATTCGGACTCTTTCCTTTTCTTGACTTTCTTTTAAATATGTCTAACAGACTGGCAAAGCCAAGCCAGTTCATCCTTCTTTCCAAAGAAGGCTAGATACAAAGTCTAGTGGTTTACATGCTTCCATAAAAGTTTTTCATATATTTACAGAAGTATTGCTGTTTGCATTGCTTAGGAACTAGTCACGTATATATCTCATAGTCAGTCTTTAATTTCTCTAAAAACAAACACAACAAACCCCTTGCTATGATGTTTTTATACTGTAGTTAAAGCAGGGTAATGATATAGGAAGTTTCTTTGAGTAACAAAATAGGACTAGAAATACCACTTAACCCTCTGCCCTAGAAATTGGTTAATATAGTAGATTTGTAGAGGACTATTTGATGATCTCTTGCCCTCTTCTACAATGTGCTCCACAACCCTTTTTGATATTTCTCTGCTCCTCCTCCATGCTCCCTATTTTTCTGGTGTTCCTCCCACTCCTTCTGCTTCAGTATTCTTTGTTACATAGACAGTTCACTTTTAATCTTGCTCAGTTAAGGAATTCCACTACAATAAAAGGAAATGGCCATGCAATTGCAAAAAAATTCAGTCCGGGTGGTAGAACAAATGAAAACTACCTTCCCTACTGCCATTCTGGTGCAGCGGAAGTATCCCATCATCACTACGTTGAGCTCTGAGGAAGGAACCTCAAAAATAACAACCAAGAAACAGGAAGCATTATTTATTATCTGAGGCTGGAAAACTGGAACCTCAGTTTGTTGACTGGTATTTACTTATTATATTATTATAAAGAATATCACAGATATATAGTGTATGTAGTTATATTACAGTCCTCTGTGAAGGACCACTATTGTTGCATGACTCAGGGTGGAATATTCAGTCCAGGAGTGTTGCTATTTAGCATGTGTATCTTCAGTGCACTAAGCTATTAATAGATCTTGGTCTTGAAAGAATATGGTTTTTATACAAAGACTACAGAGCAAAATTAAAGTATAAATAAGAAATGATGAATTGTGTAGACTGAAGAGGCTGAAGGATACAAATAATGTCATAGCAAAGTTGATTCCAGCTAGATCTTATGTCATGAGCATCTCAGAATAATGAATATGATTAGTTTGGTTCAAGAGATGGTGTGTTCCAAAGAAACCAACTACCTGCTTTGTAAAAGATTTCCAAGGCACCTATCACCACTGGAGAGAAATAGCATCAAAAGGTGATTTACGGCCTTTGTTGTAACAGGTGAAAAAAGTGAAAATTCATAGAAGTATGAATCAGTAAGGGGTATTTTGGTATGAGTCATCTAGAACATACTTTGAGAAGGAAGTTGGACTAGACGATCTCCAAAGGTCCTTCCAACCCCAATGATTCCGTGATTCTGCGAACCATAATTTTGTTGTGCATATAAGGTAAATCAATGGTCATGTAGTCTTTATATTTGATAATTTACAAGAATTTACCCAGAACAAACAACTTAAGAGTGTGTGTGTATGTATATATTTCAGCAATAGCATTACCATCCCAGGGAATTATACTCCCAAAACTGACATTAATTGCACGCTTATCAAATCAATCAATACAAAGTGATATACACAGATATGTAAGAATTTATTTATATGCATATGGAAATCTCCTGTCATCACTGGCAATAAGTCTGTTTTTAGCTTTTCGTCAGAAGATTATTTAAGAGCTGGTTGTTGTTATTTAAATTAATTGGCTAGCAGTGGATTAAATTAGATAAAAGAAAGACAATTAAAACAATATTAGTTTTGTTTTTAGTTTTAACCCAGAATAGTTACTATAATCTGCTCTTTGTAACATGGATTTGTTTTCAGGATGAAAAATATTTCTCCAAAAGAAAATCATTAATTACAAAGCAGACATTTTTGCCAAGTCTTTTGAATTGTTTAGGTGATCTTCATCGTTTAAAATTCTCTTTAGATATAAGCACCATGTGTAGTTAAAAAAGCATTTTTCCTGGAAATTTGAAATGTTTTTATTGGAAAATAATTTTTCTTGGAAATCTATCAAGTGTTGAATTTTTAGGCAAATGTTGATTTTTTTTGACATTTGAATTCAGGATACATAACTAGAGGTACTTTCTGTTTCCTTTGCTGTCTTCAGCTATATCTGACTGCTCAGAGATGTAAAACTGTTCTATACCTAATGATGGTTGAGAAATACCAAGACATAACTTGTGCACAACTAGCATATATGCTCACAATAGTGTAACAAATCCTGATGTGGTTATTTTGAACTGCCTACAAGATGTATAAAATCATCTTTCCTTGGCTGGCAGTTCCCACTCTGTTCTTTCTTAAGCACAGTAAGTATATTACTGTGTTGAAGGGATTAACTTTTTAGTACAAGTACTTGCCTGGTATAAGGCTTTTCAGGTGATGTGAAAAGTCTTGAGACCATTTTATTATACTGATATGATCATATTCATGTCATTTAAAAAGGAATATATACATATAGATGGGGGTTTTTTCTAAGTTCCAGATTATTAGTTTGTCATTGAGATGCAGGTGTGTTGATGAAGAGTTGTCTGGAAGGTAAAGCAAAACTTTTTAAATGCTCTGCACAGAATCCCTGTTGTCCTCAAAGGGTTTTCATTTGTTGGCTGCAGCCCATGCCAAGAAGGTATCAATCTTTTTGTTAATATTTCATTTGGTAGGAGAAAGGCATAAAGGCAATTTGCCTTACCTCTCCAAATGCTCTAGTATCTTTTCTGAGGGTTCAATTACATGAAAAATTTCTCAGCCTTATTGTATTTATTACATGTCTCCTGGGCCAAGTGGTATGAACTCCTCTGTACAAAAATTAATTTGAAACTTGGAGTTGAGCAAGAAGTGTTACAACCATCAGAATATTGATATACCATGAAGTATATGAAAACAGCCTTGGTTTATTCTGTTGGCCTGGTGAATTAGGCCTGTACTATCTCAACTTGCAATACAAGCCAATACATTGTGTCTTACATCTATTCACTTAAAAGCATTAACTCTGTCAGTTCAAATGAACTTTAGTAAGAGCTGTTCTGGCCTAGGCAGTCCATCGGCTCAGCGTGGTTAAGGCATATTGATTTCTGCAGCATGCAGCCAGCTTCATGTCCATCTGCCTTTTGCTCCTTATAGTAAGCTTTGCTGACCCAAGAAGAAAGTCCTCACATACTTTGTACTAGTCTAAACAAGACCTGTGACAGGTATACTGAATATTCAGAAGGTATAGGCCTGAAAAAAAAGCGTAGGGGCACGCTCCTTTTGCTCAGAGAAATGTTTGTCCTTCTGGGAATATGCAGCTCACGCACTACAAAATGTTTAGCCTAGCCACACCCACTGTAACACTGTGATCCCCATTCTAGCAACAGTAGAGATAAAATAGGATATCATATTTTACAAAATTACTTTAGTCATCATACAATTTCTGTAGTGTCTGTCTTTGCAATCATCTCATGCACATCCAGCTACTTACCAGAAGAAAACTCACCTCTGTAATGAAACAGAGTGTGTGCAGACTTTCTGTCTTTTAACTTGTATAGATAATAAAATGTAAATCTTTCCCATGTCTTTAATGCAATAAAAGCATCAGGTTGGATTGAAGCACTAGGACATGGCTGAGTGCAGTAGTCAGTTCTTAGTTTCAATGGTTGCTAGTTCTTGCCTACGACTGACCACACTGGTCCTTTCTAGCTAGCCTAAGAGATGGTGACAGTACGGCAACCGGCCCTTTTACAGGGACAGCAATTTAGAGTTTAGCTAAACAGACACAGAGAAGGTTCAGCAATACATTGTGCTTTACGTGTGCAGATGATTCACCATCCTCCAAACAAGTATGACTTGGCCTTCAGCACCACATCAGTGCTGCCTGAAGGCATCGGCTCCCGGTACTCAGATTCTGGACCAAGAGGGGAAAGGGACCCTGTGACAGTACGTTCCCACCAGATGGTAAACGTACCCCAAGTACTGCTTGTATGCTGTGCAGCTGATCGGGCTTGCACAGCAAAACTGTTCCTCTAAGCTGCTTGTGTGCATGCAAAGACCTCAAATTTTACTTCCTTCTGAAACACTACATTTAAGTTTTGAACACCTGTTCTCAAAAAGATGGGTAAAATAACAAAAGGGATCAAATGCAAAGATAAATATGTGGATTTCCAAATAAGAGGGACTGAAAAGTCTGGGACTATGTAGCTTTATGAGATATAATGTAGAGATATAAAAAATGGGAAGATAGATTTGCTACTTTCAATTACTACTTCTCCCAATCCGCGATCAGTGCAGAGATGAAACAGAGAAGCGTCACACATTTAAAACGTAATTTTAGAGCTAGTGAAATATATTTTAGATGCAACGTATAAGTACATTGAATCATTCACTAGCACAAGATATCTGCAAAACCAATAGATTAGTGGGACTGAACAAAAGAATAATTAATTTCTAAAGGATAATAAGAACAGCCACAAATATTTTGGACAACACAAAAATAAATGATTGGGCCAGAAAGAGAAAACATCTAGAATAAGGTACTTTGTTATTGTCCTCTATAGGGTTTCCTTGCATTTTCTCTGAAATACCTAGTACTTGCCACTGTCAGAGGCTGAATGATGGGCTGGACAAAGCAATGATTTGATGAACAGTGACAAATGTAACGTTTCTGTTCCAGAAGAATCACTACACAGGCTAATTCCTGCATGCCATTTTAGCATTTTCCTCTGAGACTATTGACAAAGGTTATTCCTTCTGGCAAATTTCTGTTTACTTACTGTTTAGCATTCAAGAACTTAGAAGGAAATGCATTGACTGTGTGTATTTCTCTTCAGCCACACATGGGTCATCTGATAGACTACAAATGAAAATGGTTACTACCCAGACTAGTTCTGGCTTCATGACATGCTGGTACGTTACACGCCCTTCTAGTAATTCCAGGGGAACACGGCCCATTCTGGAGGGGCTGTTCAATGCACATGGAGGGCACGGGAGCGGGAAGAGATGAATCGGACTAAATGTAGTAGAATCGGACTAAAGGTAGTCAAACTGTCAAATTCATGCATAGCACCTCATGGCTTTTTGTAGTAGAGAAAAACAGCAAGACTTTTCTGATAGTGATTTCTTTCATTTTCGTTATCTCAGTTACAGTGGTAAGTATCCAAATATGGAAATAAGGTTAAATTTGGTTCAGCTTCTGAAAATTTGAGTTTGAATTTATGCTTTAAAGTGCAGCTGCAGCGTCACTGCTACAACTGTACATCTACAATGAAGGGAAAAAAGCATTTTAGAATCTAGTGAAAGATAAAGCTGCTGGCTGCTGTAGCAGCATTTTTTTGTGCTAAGCTCTTGCTGTTAAGTAGTCTGGTCACAGCCTTTTAAATAAATTCAGAAATATTTCATTTGAAATATAGGCTTAGGTAAGCCTTGGATTTAATCACTATAATGATAGGATTTTGCAACTAATTTGGATTTTAATTTTTAGCTGAATGTAATACTATTTTACAAACATGTATTTCACAAAGATTCCCTCAGACACTTGTAATATATTCATTTACAGCTACTTGCTTACACACAATAAATAAACCACTGGCTTATTTTTATGGAGAATCTGTACAAACTTTGTGTAATGTTGAACAACAGCAAAAGATTAAAAAACCAGAAAAAATTAATATGATCTGTTATCATTCTTCCCTTTCTTAAACCTATTCAAAGAGTTAAGTTATTCTAGTCCATATAGGGTAATTGCAAAGCCTGGATTAATGCACTAGATTTATTGCTTTTTTAGTATGAAGTCTACTGCAGATGATATCACATTATATACATAGTGGCACCTTTTTTTTTTTTTTAGCCATGATGCTTGTGCAGTATTCTTTCCCATTCTAATTGTTGGACCAAAAATTCACGTGAGTGTGTATGCTCAGCTTGAAGTTTTAGATCCCCAAAATTCTGGAGGGCCAGAAATCCTGTTCTCATTGCTGATGATTGAGCTAAATGCACTGCATCACATATGGAAACCAAAACAGATATGGAATTTAACTTATAAAGCTTTTTAAGCACATATTTTGTTAGTCATTTTCTCAGCCTCAGCATTAGTATATGTGTAATGAAGATCTGAACAGTATTAGGATTTTGATATCCTATCTGCTTATATGTAAGTGGTGTTTTGTGAGTGGGAAGAGAAGTTAAAGCTGGTGTAGTTAGCATTTAGAGTTCCTGCTTTCTTTTACACACCCACAGAACTGGAAATATTCCATAACTTTAAAAGCAAGAAAAAGTCAGTTTTATTGTTGTTATGTTCTGGTTCCAACAGTTCTATATTATCATTGTTTGCTTTAAAATTGTGTTTTTGCAGAGGGGGAGTACTGTTCTTGAATTTTTTTCATTGTTGTTCACTTTATTGATCAAGGTTATTAAGTCTGGAGGTGAGGAAAAGCCTAATGAACAGATGAAAAAAAAGAAGAATAGGGAAAGAAAAGGGAAATAGCTCTGGGCCATGCTGATAGCACGAAACTCCTAGTGGCCCTCAATTTGGACACATATTGTAAATAAATGAAGTAGTAGCACAATCAGTAGGAAAAAATCCATCTAAGGCAATGGTAATTAAGGCACTAAACCATAAACGTAACAGCTGATCCAATTTTCAAGCACTGAGTTATTTATGTCATAATAAAACAGTTTTTACTTGCTTGTTATAATATATATAACTACATTATATAAACATAATCTGAAAGATGCAAATTTCAGTAGTGTGATCTATTGCCTCTCCAAGGCAAATCCAAAAGATCCATTTGAAAACTTTGTATTTGAGTGATTAAAAAAAAAGATATTATCAGAGACTGATGCCTAAACTGTATAAAAACTTGCGCTGAATGAAACTGAATGTGACAGAACCAGAATCTGTCCATTCAGACACTGTACACTCAGGAAATTTCACAACTTATGAGGGAGGTTCATGTCTTAGCATGCTATCACTCCTCTCAACAAATCATGGACCTGTAGATCTGATAGAAACCTCCAGAAGTCACCTAGCCCATCCTCCTGCCCTGTAATGGGATGAGTTATAGTTCTATCATTCCTGATAGACATTTATCTTATTTCTTCCTAAAAAACTTTGATAACAGACAACCCGCAATCTCTCCCAGTCTTTCAGTACATGCACTGTTAGATTCCCCCCCCAATGTCTAATTTTAAACTTTGTTCCAGTTTATTACTTCTTGCCCTGTGCAAAGTACGCAGGGAAAACAATATTATTCTCCTCTTTACAATGGCCTTTTATATCCTTGAAGACTGTTACCATGTTGCCTCTAGTCCTTTCACACCAAAACCTCTCTGAAATACAATGCACAAAATCGTACATGGTGCTTTAGCTGTGGCCTAAGCAATGAAGAGCAGAGCAGAGTGATTATTTCTCGTGCCCTGCAGGTTATTCTCCTGTTTATGTATCTCAAAATCATGTTGCCGTTTTGCTTTTTTTGCTTGTTGAAAGCTTTTCTTTTTTGTTTTGCTACAGTGTGCTCAGATGTAGAAAGATTTTTTTTCTAATGCATGCTAGATGTTGTACATTCCCAGGACAAATGTCAGTTATTTTTAAAATATGTCAAAAACAAATTCTGACTCTAATTTTAACCTTCTACATGCTGATTGTGAGCAGTACTACACGACTTGCCAAAGATTCCAGCTGCCTTTTTTTATCATTTTCCAAGCAATGCATACACACAAAATGTTCTGATCTGGCAGCCAGAGCCTGAATGCTAACGTGTAGAACAAAGTGTATTGTATTTCTGTATTGTAAAGAATAACTGTGTGCAGGCATATATTTATATACTTCCACATAGCCTTCTGCATGGGTACACACACACATAAACACGTTTTGTTGTATTCCATCCTGTGGGATAAGAAAAGCAGAGTAAATGCAAAAGTGCTGGAGCTTGGCTGGTCTGTCTTATGCCACCCTGCTTAGGCTCCATTTTCCATTTGTTTTGGTGGAATCTGCTCAGTGCCTTTTACTTTAAGCAGCAGGAAGTCAACACTACATATTTTGTTCAGCCAGAAATAAATCTGAATTTTAAAGTCTTTGAACTCTAACCTCTCAGTTGGATGGCTCTAAGAAATTACTGACTGAGTGCCATTTGTATATGGTTCCATCCACATTGGAACTGTTTTTTAGAATGTTTTTATATCATATTCCCTTTAAAGTTTTCCTTGACCTGTGTCTCAGAAGAAAAAGTATTTATTTGTTTAAAAAAAATCATAAACCGTTACTGATTTTCAAGTTATAAAGTGGTGGTTATACAGAACTGTTAAGTTCTGTAAGCATTGTCAATAGATTTAAAGGTATCATTTTCATCTGAATACAAAGTGGGTGCAGGTGGTTCAAAGGTTGGTTCAGTCTCAAAGAGAACAGGCATTTGAGTCCTACCCAGCTCTTCCTAAAGCTGATGGAAAAAGTTCTCTGTATCCACACAGAGACTTCTAAATTTCTGTCCTACATACATAGACATTAATATTTATGTGGGCCTTTTGAAAGCAACTGGACTCCAGAAAGACAGACCATACTTGTTTGGAATAGATTGCCGTATCAGGGTTTTACCTATATTATATATGTATACAAAGGCTAGCCTTCACTTTGTAGCTACCTAGGTGCTACAAAGGTAGATGTTATGTCTCTTCAAGGACTTCCTAAAAATCTTTATATGCAAACTTTCTGATAGACCAGAACTCACTTGTGATGAACTAATCATGTGGCACTTTGCAATGTAAAACATTTTTAATGTTTGATGCATTTTCAAGTATTTCTGGAAGCACAGAACGGAGTATCAGTGTGTTTTTGGCGCTTAGCAGTAGTGACCTGGAGCTGTATGATAGGAGTGCATTACTCAAAAGAAATCTGGATAACTGCTTATGAAAATGTTCTTGCAGGAAGGAACACAAAGACAACTTCAAGAGGCCTTAGAAATCTATTCGGCTTGTCTGCTGGGAGACTTGGCTGCTCATCAGTCTCTCTTTTATACTTCTGGTTCTGAGTAATGCGTTTGCTTCTAGTCATGTAAAAACAACTCCCTTTGTATATTTCCATGAGATCAGTACAGATGCATTCTTACAGTTCAGTGAAGTTTGTTTGACAGTCTGTTGAAAATGTAATTGCTGAATCATCACTGCCTGTCCATTATGAGTAAATCCCTCTTACCTTTTGAACAACATGACTCATTTTGAAGGACACAAAAGGTATTTATTATTGTTATTGCTTCTTGGCCTAAGTGGTTATCCAGAGTTTGAGATACTGCAGACTGTTTCTGTTGGAAAAGAAGCTCATGATAAGAGCAGGGGATCATTGTAGAGGGCTGCACTGAAGAAAGTATGAAGATCTAATTTTGTCCTTATAGGAGGATCTGAACAACAAGAAGCAAATTCTTTTGCCTGTAGCATCACCAGGTTTCAGCACAAACTATATGGAAGTTTTTCTAACAACCATTCTCCTAGTGCTATTTCAGGCTGTATCTAATGTTTTCTTAATATTTTTTTCCTATTTCTTGTATTTCGCTTGTTTCTTCCTCGTACAAAGGTAGATAGATATTTCCCGAAATCACCTCTTCCCAGTGCATTTAAAATCATTGCAGTCTTACATGTACCTGTGGAGTGACATTACACATGCTTGCACTGTGATTTTAAGCCTCTCTTGTTTAATTTATCTACAAGACATTTGTTTCAGTAGCCTAACTGAACTTAACCCATGCAATTATTATTATTCTGTAGCAGCTTGGAAGAAAAGAGCATGGTGCTTGTGAATATCCCCTGGACCACCAGCTCAAATTTAACATTACAAAAATTCAGTCTCTTTTCCTTCTGTTTTAGATGTTCTGCCTTCTCCCTCTGTCCAGACCAGCAACCTTGCTATTTGTCCTATGTCCAGGTTACAGATTTGTCTGACAAGTCTACAAATTGCCTCTTTTCTGTGCACTGACCACCTCGTTTGTATAATCCCTTACAAAATGTACTTTTGAAAGCATATCAGTTCTGGACTCCAAAAGAAAGTAAGCGTGGAAAGGAGGAAAATTATACTGCCATGAGACTGCTTCTTCAAACAATATGGAGTATACAATCCTTCAACTGAGTTATAGACCTTTGTATTTCACAGCACTCAAATTACATGACTGGGGGAAGTTCATGTCAGCCAAAAATTAGATACTAATCCCTGCAAAGCCGAAGAAGTTGCACAGATCTGACTGGTCAAGCTCTCTCCTTTATGTCTATTCTGGCAGAATCAACCTGTGCATTGGCCTAGGTGTTTCAGTGTCATACTGCTGGCTGATGAGGACACGCACAAAGTGTTAACATGTTAGTTTTGTGTGTGTGGTATCCTGAGATAAGAAACGACCTTCTGTACCCTAGGCCTTTTGAGTGAACACCTGAAAGTCTTGAGAGCCAGTCTCCAGACAGCTTTCCCCCATTCCCTGCACTACTCCTCACAGTTTCTTCCCTCTATTTTTTTGCTTGCATCACCACTTACTTCTTCTCTTTTCCTTCTTCTTCTGTTTTTCCCCTGCTTAGATCTCAGCTGAGTGGGAAACAAGTGCCTTAACTAACTCCGTCTGTGGTCTGGCCCTATCTCCTCCCCAAGCCGCACCTAAGCTTTAATTACTGTCACAATCTCTGGCTCTATCATAAATAATCTATAAAGCATCCAAATCACCCGTCACTCTTTTCTTCTGACCCTGTATCACACAACTCTCACTAGCACATGTGTGCTTCAATCCTCCGCCCCGCTCGCTGTGTGTGAGCCTTCATTTCACTTACCAGGAGGCAGAAAGGTGGTCTAAAGAGGGCCAAGTTTGGATACCCTCGTGTTTGTTCCCTGGTGGGCTGGAAGGCTAGGACTTGACTGTGGGAATTGTGAGGCAGAAGAATACACAGTATTCATATTGCAAGATGAGACAGTTTGGCCAGACAGTGGCGGTTTCCTCTCTTGTTTCAGGCCATGACTCAGACTAAGCTAGAATTGCAGAATGTGTGATGGAAATTGCAAATTGGATGGCTACAGGCCAGTTAAATCTGTAACTTGGTCAGAGAGTACCCCACCTGCCTAAGGCAGATGATATATTCTTTGCAAGGACCTTCTGTGTTTTGTATGATAATGGGAATCAATCAGAACCAGAAAAAATAAAATATATGCTTTTCTAAACAGCCCTAAACCACAACTTCCTGGCACTGTTGGGGTCCTGCAGGACAGTGGTAGTCACTACTTTTCAGACAGAAAAAACCCCAATATTTTTGAGCAAATGTTGAAACCCATACAAAATGTTGTTGATTGCTTTGTTTTTTCCTTATATTCCCAATTCAACAGCCTGTAATTCTAGCAGAGGTAAATCTCATTGTCAGTGGAATTTTCACCTGAGGAAGGATTTCGTAATAGTGGTTTTTGCAAAGCACATTTGTAGCAAACAAATGCCGACCATTCCTCTTCTCTACTGCAGGGTAATTGTGTTACAATGAAAGGCTTTTAACTACAAATCTGACTGAATTGCTCAACCCCCCTAGGAGACATTCCTGAAACATGAATTTCAGTCTGGCATGCTGAACGCACTGTTCCTGCAGCTGCTGCTATTGCTGACCAGACCCTCTGTAGGAGGAGAGCACTTTAAGACGGTAGTGGCAAGGCAATCCTGAGAGAGTGTGGGAGCTGCTTCGGACCCTGAATAGCATTGATTAAAAGCTTCAGCACAGATTTTAGAAGTGGTGTAAGAAGTAGCGATTTTATACACAGAACACCCATCTATGTAATAAGAGCTACTGACCGCCACTCTGCTGACCACAGCCTTCTAACTGCTTCACTGTTCTGTTAATCAGAGTGATGGAATAAAAAAGGATGCACTTTTTAGTTTTTCAGGTTAATTTCAAGCCCAAGATCAATTAAATTCCATCAGGTACTATACTACTTACGGCGATGATCAACTGTCCATCAAAGTTTGCCTTTTCTCAACAGTGTCTGGTTCATACATTTACTTAACGAACATAAGCATGAAAAGGTGCTTATTACAGAGTAGCTGTCATAATTTTGATTTATTCTTATGGAAGCATGCTGTTGGCACTAAGCTCCTGGAACCTTTTGCTTTTCAACTTGATCCCCTGCCCAAAAGAAATGAAGAGGCCCTGTTGCAGTTCTAATTTTCTACTGGAGAATGATACAGAAACACACTTCAAATAATTCTATTCTCTTACTCTAATGCATAAGGAAAGGACACACGACTTAGAGAGTCTTTCTGTGGATACTGTCTGTTATCATCTTTATATGATGTCAATTACTACATTTCCTTTGTGCTTTCCCAAACTGTTTACTCTTTAGAAAGTTCAAATTAGCAGTTTAAATGCTATCAGCGCAATTTAGGAAGCCCTGTGCTGCTCAGAACCCTTCTCTCCCTGCCTGGGCTGACCACTTTCTGAGCAACGGAGAGTCTTGCCAGGAACTAGTCATAGCACACAGCTCTTTAGGTGGTAAAACACAGCAAACTGAGAACGGTGTTTTAATTCCTCATTGTATCATCTGTGTACCAGCATGTTTGTGCGATTAATCTTTCCTTCTGTTCAGGAAGAGGTAGGTGCAAACAAAGCAATGGGAGACAGCATACTTAAAGTGACTCATCTTTTTTCGTTCAGTGGACTGAGATGAAAAACCAAAGGTTTCCGAAGCCTCATGACACATACAACCACTATCCTCCTTCTCTGAGGGTATTTCAAAGAACAGTAATGCATGAGAAAATTCCTAAAACTGTTTAACAGCATCTTTCACACCATCAACTGTTAAGTGCACCCAAGAACAAGAGTATTGTTCCAACAAGCAAAACATTCTAATGCACAGGATTTTGAGGTTGTGCTGGAAAATAAATGGATGGGCAGGGGCAATTTCAGGGCACCTACCCACTGCTGCAAGGTCACAAAGTCCTAGAGGATGTAACAGTTCATCCATGCTTACAGGAACATAGGTGTCCCAACAGCCTGAAAGACAGAAAATGGGCAAAATGACAGTTTTAAACTGGAAGCCCACAACGAAAGTATTTGAAATATAGGATAATAAGGGATCAGGCTATGGAGCCAGGGGCATGGGAAATACTCTGAATGAAGGAAACTCCACATAAGAGAAATATATTCTTTATGGCTAGACTGGGATCAAGTGCGTTGCCTACAGCTTTTGGGGGGCTGTTACAAATATAGTGGGCTTTGCTCTGGTGCTGTAACTCAGGGAGGACTCCCATCTATCATGCTTGTAAGGAAGTATAAATGTGTTTAAATATGCATGTAGTTCTATTAAGGCATTTTTATTTTGTCATTTCCTCTGGGAATAAAATCATACTTTATTTGCTGTTTATTTTAAAAGATCCTTCAAGAACATAGCATAAGTCCTATGAAAAGCTGCTTTTGTTCATTCAGATTTGGATTCTTTCAGATTTGTAGGGTAATAAACAGCTGTCATTACTGGGGTATGGGATGTGATCTCAAGGTGTGCAGTGTAACTGCATCCTCATTCAGCTTGGGGGTGAGACCTGAGCAGTGTTTCTCCCCAGAGCTCTAACTTTCATGAACAGAAAGTCCTTCACATGTGGGCCAAAATGTAGCATTAAGTGGTCCAAACAGGTCCCAAATCTGGATGATGGGGACTCAGACCATATGAAATGTTGCTGTCTATACCTGCCAGGTATATACAAGGTGTAAATGTGTTTTCAGATCCTACATGGTAAGAGCTCCAGAATGAAAAAAAAAAATCTGTTCAGGGCTTAACAGCTAGAAGACATTTGGCTTTAAAAATTAGATTTTGAAAAGAAGTAGGAACTTCTGAAACTCTTTATTGATTGGTATGATGGACAAGAAAAGCGGAAAAATGTTTTGCTACACCTCCCTTGCTCTCTTTCAAAATGGGCTCATGATATCAAGTATCCAGGTTCTGGGCTGTCAGGAAATCTGCCAGATCTCACAGGCTTCTTCTGCTTTCAAGCCTAGTAGGAGTGATACCTACTTTTCTCAAGCCTGTTGAATGACACAGGTCCAGGTTGCAGGGATGCAAAGAACATTCTGGCTGATGGGATTATTTCTAACCTAAATGTGGCTTTTGGTTGAGGTAGGAGGAAGAGAACTTTTATTGGCCTGAAAATAGGTCTCCAAAAAGCTGCTGGACTGCAACCAAGGAGGAGGACAACAGCCTGAGGAGAACACTAGGCTTATAATTCTTTTATTTCTAATTTGCACCATTTACAATTCTGAAAGCTCCTTGTCTCATTGGCAGGTCTCTTGCCAAGCTCAGCCAAGAAGTATCCTATTTAATTTGCTTTTGTTGAAGCTCTTTTTGCCTGTAATAACATTTAGGGGGATGTTAGCTCATAAGGGTAGATCTGAACTCTTTAGAGACCGTGATGTTAGGTACCTGTCTTACAGAGGTACAATGACAAGGATAAAAAAAGCACAGAAAGGAGCTGTTCTCTCCTAAATATAAAAAAACCCTGTAACTGGGAAATCTTACAGTGCTATGATGTGTAGCCTATACAAATATGATTAATACATAACAAGGGAAGGGCCTGTGTAAGGTTAATTACCATGCCTGAGGAACATGCATTATCTAAAAGAAGAATGGAATAGCTGGATACCACTGGGCCTCTCAGTGAGCTAATCAATATAATCAATATAGTAGGTCAGCACTAATGCTGTGAGATTGCTCCCAGGACCCCAGATAGCCCAGGTGTCTCATTCTGTTGTCCAGTCTCTTGAAGAACTATTTAAAATAGTTACTACCACTGGTTAAAAAGTTTTGGGTTTTTTAAAATAAAAAATGTATTCCTTTTCAGTGAAACTCAAAATGGTACCTTTTTAATGTCTGTGTCAAAATATGAAAACATAAACCAAGTTCTTTAGATGGCCAAAATAGATATTTTTAATTTATGTTTTAAAAATTTAGTTATTTTTTGAAATCTAAAACTGTGCTAAAAATTGCTATAAAAATTCAAACTCCATAACTTGTCCAAGAAGTAATTATAACAGCAAATGAAGGATTTACTTGAACATTTTTTGAATGCTCATTCTCTACCTTGACAATCTGGGAAAAGGGATACAGTATTCTTCATATATATTAAAGTGATGAAGGCTGAGACATTATCTTTGCTTTCGAAGTGCTCAGTATATTTTAATAAGATGGTGAAACATAGTCATATGGCAGGCATATTTCTTTTTCAGTTGAAAATCTTATCTGTTTCCATTTGAAAAAGATTAAAAAGGTCTACCGTAGACCCTCAAGAATTAAGCAGTAGCTGTATATTGCACTTTTTCATATGTGAATATATGTATTTTCCCACACTAGAGCTAATTTGATGTGACATCAGTGAAAAGCAAAACAGACTTCTTTTATGGTTTTAATGACCTTTTGCTCCTTTTAGATTTAAGGTGCTATTACAGAAAACACCTCACAGATACAACCCTGCAGAATTCCGATAATATTGGCATTATGACGTTTTCTAACTTGGACTTTGCACATCTTCCAAAGCAGCAGCTCACAAAGTTGGTAACTTCATTTCTGCTTACAATTCTGGACTCAGAAGTAAATTTCAGGTGTAGCCCCCATTTTTTCCAGTGGAGCTGTGAACTTATGATACTCACAGAATCACAGAATCACATAGGCTGGAAAAGACCTTTAAGATCATCAAGTCCAACCGTAAACCTAACACTACCAAGTCCACCACTACACCATGTCCATAAGCACCTCATCCAAACATCTTTTAAATATCTCCAGGGATGGTGACTCAACCACTTCCCTGGGCAGCCTGTTCCAATGCTTGACAACCCTTTCAGTGAAGTTAAATTTCCTAATATCCAATCTAACCTCCCCGGCGCAACTTGAGGCCATTTCCTCTTGTCCTATCACTTGTTACCTGGGAGAAGAGACCAATACCCACATCTCTACAACCTCCTTTCAGGTAGTTGTAGAGAGCAATAAGGTCTCCCCTGAGCCTCCTTTCCTCCAGGCTGAACAACCCCAGTTCCCTCAGCTGCTTCTTGTAAGACTTGTGCTCTAGACCCTTCACCAGCTTCGTTGCTCTTCTTCATTGCTCTTTGTTACTCCTTATGAACCCACTGGTAACTAGTAGCTTGAAAAGTATGTTTCACTGTACATTGCTTACTTGTCTACAGATAGAAGCTGAAATACTGGTGCAGATTGTAGGAACGTATAATTTCATGTGGAATGACTCATGGGATAATTAGCATGGCATTCTCATGGAACGCGTATTATTGACTGTTTGGATCTCTTTATACTTGAGAGGTGTAGAAAAATTTTGACTTCTCAATAAATGCCTACACATCTCAGTTGTATAAATCAGTACATATACCATCCTGCCTTTGAGAAAAGTTGCTTCCTGTATAATGCTAAATGCTCTATAAGAATTCCTAGCTCAGGACTGAGTTGAAGAGTAGCTCTGCTATCTTTCTTCATCCACTGAGATGCAGAGAAAGGGGAGAAGGAACAGGATTAGTAGGGGTAGAGAAACACCAGGATAAACATTTTGCATAACATACTGCCTTATAGTCACAGTAGAAGTTCACATTGCCAATATTATTATATTGTTGGGAAGAAGTATTTTTGACCTGGTTCAAGTGATGGGTTACTGCGTTAGGCACAGATGTAAGCCTGTATTACTGGGATAGTAGCACTGGCATTACCTGTGAAGGTGTCCTTCTAAATCTCTAAGTAAAAAGCCACTTTCAGTTTTATAAAGAAAAAATGTAATTGAAAAGCATTTCTTTAATTTATTCCTTACCCTATTCTCCATATAATCACATGATACTGTTTTAAGTTTTTGAAAATGTTGTGCCTGGACTCAGCATTATCAAACTGCTCTACTAATTTTTGTGGTGAGGATGATTCTGTTTCATATTGGCTTTTTAAATTTTGATATATAACATATTGCAGATTAGTGAAATAAAGCAGCCAAGTAAATCTAGACATTTTAGTTGGGGGGTGAGGGGGAGGCAGACATTGGCTAAACCGTGTTTCCGAGTCATGAATAACTGAAGTGGTGTTTCTGTGTTGCTTAGTTACAGTTTCTGTTTAGTTGGCAATGGAGTTCACTGAAAATATTTTAGCTTCTGCTCCTGACAGCTACAAACGTGTGTTCACATGTAATCTTATAAACTCAAATACTGTTAAATGAATGCCCAATACACCTCCTCAAATGTGAGCAATGGACAGCATTGCCAAGTCGCAGAGTCAACGCTGAACAGCACAGTCATATTCAGCTAATTACAAAAAGTTTTCACTGGCTGTTAATACTCTGCCCTGCCATATGCAGAACAAAGGTCATGAGCAAACATGAACAATTTGCTAGTCTGGTTGGCAGAAGCCAGGCAGTACTAATGGCCTCAGGAGACTGACGCTGACTTTATGCCAATTTCAAATCTCTGGTCAGCCTCCCCAGTTTACCAAAAAAGCTACTTTTCCTTCCAGCCACACTGATAAGGGCAACATGCAAAAACCTGGTATATGACTAATGCTTACCAAGTGTTACAGGGCTTGAACGGAGGGAAATATGAAACCCTGTGACCCTGACTCAGAACAGCCAAACGCCATCTGCTCTGGAGCTTCAAATGGTAAGAACGCCTCCCTTTTTTACTGTGGACATATTTGGAAGTAGGGTGAAGAACGGTGATGACTTCAGTCTTGTTCACGTTAAGCTGCAAAATTTTCATGAAAATAATCGAAAAAATATCAATCCTTAACTTTTCTGGGAAGAATTAATCTTGAGAGATGGAGTCAACCCTCAGACTTGATGCTTAAGTGATGTGTTGGATTTAAATGCAGTTAGGAGTCTTAAAGTAACCGGTAGACAAAAGACTTGGTTGTATTGTCAGCTGAAGTAACTTCAGAGTTCAGAGTAGCTGCAGGAACACAAAATGTAAAGGGAGCCAATGGATCCATTTACAACATACTGGCAAAAAAGTTGTATTATCATGAGCGGTTGAATGACATACCACACATCACATGTTGTCAGGACTAAAATATCTTTGGAATTTTAAAAGTTCTCGCAGAGCACTTCACAACTCAAGGAGTTGCATTCAACACAGTCAAATTCCGTGAGATCTTATTTTGAAAAATAAAGAGGGACTAATCATAGTGTTTAAAATTAGTGGCAGCTTATCTTGAAAGGATCACATGATCATATTTTTATCTGCAAACGGAAACAGTGAGAACTACTTAAATATATACAGTTGGTGAACTTGTGGCCGAGACAAACAATTATAACATTCTCTAACTTTCTTGGAGTATGAATCATCTTTCACATAGTTTTACATGGTAAAATTGTGATCTTATAAGTCATGATAAATTCAGTATTTTTCCTTTTTTTTTTTACACATGACTTTATCCAGCAGGGAAAGCTCAGAAACTGCAGCTACAGAATCTCATAAAACTAGAGAAGAAGAAGAAACAGGTACCATAGATTACAGCATATTAATCAGTGGCTGACAGAGTCTTTTTACAGCAAAATTTGGTATGACTCTTCAGCTGGTATGTGGTGTGGGGAATCATTATGACATATATTAAAAACACCAATGAAAAATACCACCGATTCCTCCTTACACGAACTGAGTCATCCCAAGTCAGTGTCAGTACTCCTGAAGCCATGTGTTTATACCCACACTAGAGGATGCCTGAAATCTCACTGACATTTTTTTCCCTGAAATATCAATATAATGCTTCTTTCACTATCCTGAATACTTAGGTAGTTTTAAAAATAAAAATATTAAGGATCAGTATGCTGTATAGGAAATACTAGTAACAATTCACTATGTGCAGTTTAAGTTCACTTCAATTCTTGTGTCATTCGTCAGTCTGATAGTTGTCAGTTTTGTGCATCCTGTTGGCTTCTTTGAAACTACCAACCAGGGAAACCCTAATCATTGTGTACCATCTTTACAGAATGGGTGCTTTTGGCTATTGTTAGAGGTCACTGGTTTTTCGGTGAGAAATGATTTATTTATGAAATTAAATACCCTTAATTTCTACAAATATGCTTACAATCACTGACAAAAAGTAGGTTTACTGTCTGTAGTACCTTTCAGGTTTGGCCCTAATCAACTGGATCATAGTGTCGGAGACTTCTTGTTGTTACTTTTTAAACTGTCACCTTTATAGTGATACAACAATAAAAACCTGAAAATAAATTACAAAAAGAATAGGAATGACATCCCTGATCACATAAAGACTTCGGCATATGCATACTTGACTCTCCCTGTTCCACTGGAATCCAGGGAATTCTCAAATGCTCTAATGCTACAAATGTGTAAAAATTTTCAGAAACTAACACAAAATGTTAATTAGTTTCCACGTGCTTTTTAAAATTATTTGTAGATCCTCTTTGACAACAGCTAGTATGATAAGTAAAGTAACAGTGTTTGGCTTAGAATAATCTAGGAATATACTTCCATTGTCCCATATATTTAAACCAGACAATTATTTCCTAGGTCTAAATTTTTCCAGATTCTTTTTCCTTGTTTCCATGTTATTTGCAAAAGTGTAGTCTTGTACTGAAAGGCTTTCTAATCCTGCTTTTGGAGGCGGGAGAGAAGGTTGGCTTTTTTTCTGATGATTATGAAGTCAGAACATTTCTGGTGACAGCCAAAGCTTCCCTTACCTCCAGCAAGCTATTGCCCAGCAGCTTGTGAGCTGGTAGTTGTATCTGTCTTCAAACAAAGTCTGACTTAGTTTTATCTAACTTCTTCAGTCTAAGAAGATTTTCTATTTTTATCAGAAATTGAACAAGCCCAGTTTCATAAATGAAGAAAGTTATTTTCAGATACTTTGTTTTGAAGAGGATTTCTGGAATTCTCAACATAAGCTTTTCAATGCATTTCTCAGTCAGATGGTCTTTTCATTTCTGGTTTGATACATAGCTGTGCAGTTCACTTAAAAGTATTTATTCATCTGTCTACTGTCTGGAAAGCTAAATTTAATTATATTCATAGAATGAAGAATAAAAGCATGGACCATGCACACTGATGAATGCAATTCACTTTGCAAATTGTTTTTATGGTAATGTTGGAGAAGGTGGCAGGTATTCACTTTGCAGTGGTGGGAACAGGGGGAACAGTTCTGTTCCTTGCAGTAGAATACTAAACAGCAAAAACATTGAGAATAATAATAATGATCTTTCTACAAAGCATCACTAGGGTCACTTGGCTGATAAGGTCACTTGGCTAAAGTTCCGAACTAATTCACATTCAGTTCCTTTTTTATTTAATGTATGAGAAATCTAAAAAGATGTTAAGATTGCATACAAATCCTACTTTGTGCACCATAAGGAGATAAGTGGTTTTGGTTAAAACTAAAATTAGAACAATAAAAATGCCAAAACCAAAAGGCAATAGTTGAAATTTCTAAACCAAGGCACAGTAAAAATTTAAAGAAAGCAGAATGAAAGTATTATCAGAAGAGATACAAATCTCACAAGCTTCTTGCACTACAAATGAAGACAAGTGAAGCACAAAAACATTACTTGCAAATCCCTCTCGTACAGTGTCTTATAATTGAGGTGTCTGCTATGGCATAAAATATTCTTCTGCCAGAAAATGAGCATCATTTTCATAAACTGTGCTTTTGAAATAATTGAAAATGTAGAGTACATTACAGCACATTGGAGCATAATATTAGTTAATCTGATTTTGTGTTGTAGCAGTTGCAAGTGCAAAAGCGTAATGCAACAGTACAATTTATATCAAGCACATTAATCCTCTTAGAGTGCTTGTTAATAGTACCAAAATGCTGGCAATTTTTGTACCTACAAAGTGAATGTGTTTGTATTTCTTGTACCCAGCAGCCTTAGGGTGATGGATTACAGATCCCATTCCACTTTCTCTAAAACCCCGTGCAAGATAGTGATTAGCAATGTTGTCTCTGTGTCCTGTGTTTAGGGTCTACAGGATTTACAGGGCCACTTCTGCATCACTTCCATGTGTGTAACATTTATATTCCACTCCTACTGCAATCTCACACAGGTTAATGGCAAAACTTCTGTGTCCCTGAGAGCTTTTTCTTGGGCTCTTGGCACCACATGGAAGCGGTGCCACTAGCTTGGTATGGATCCCCTGTCTGACTGCTGCTGCACACTTGCTTCCCAGAAGAATCTGTATAAAACAAATCTTTCAAGGTTTTCTTCTTCCTGTGTCCCATCCAGCTGTTAGCTTTAAATAATATCTTATGGATAAACTTATATGGTCAAAATAAGAGATTGGGTACCTGTGTCAGCTAGGAATGCGTAACAGGTTTGTGAACATAAGTAGCTCTGGGAAGGAAGGCTGACTGACTGCTGGAGTGCTTTTTAATACTAAGGCTATTGCATTAGTAAAGTACATAGTTAATAGAGGTGGATGCTTCTCACTAAATATCTCTGCTAAATATAACTGTATTAAGTCTTCTAGACTTACCAGTGAGCAAACATAAGAACCTTACCTTATAAGTAATTAAGGTTACTACTCTAAAGCCACCACTCCACTGCTGCCTAAGTCTGGAACTCATACGTGCTTGAAGCATTAATACTAAAACCCAAGCATGTCCCCAAAATGAGGCTGTATCATAACATCAGTGTCAGTGCACTTCATCACTGGTGATAATATGTGACATCAAATATTTTCTTTGTAAAGAACAATACCAATAAGATAATGCCTGAAAATGTTTTGGTAGGAAGTGAGTGTAGCACTGTAGCATTTTTATATTAGTTTGATCTCACATCATGCTGTCCCTCCTTTCCTTCCTGCCCAATACTATTTTAGCAATATTCAAGGTTTTCAAAAGATCAGGCCAGAAATCAAGAGCCAGGACTTGATTTCCATACTACTCACAAATGGCAGCTGTAGGGCAAACACAAAATGTCAAATGATCACAATCAATACCTTTTTCCTACTGAAAAGACTCTTTCCATATTCATATAGGGTAAACTCAAAGGAAAAGCACATAAAAATGTGTTTTCTCTTCATAGTATTCCTTTGGCATGGATAAGAAATATTTAAAGTACAGCAGATGTGCTTCTGCTGTACAATGGAAATGAAGTCTTTTATAACATCTGTTTAAAAACTTTTACTTCAATACATATATTGCTGTAATTGGACATTGGTGTGTTATCCTCATGGTCTTCTTTCCCAGAAGGAAATAAGCTCTATGTTAGTTTCAAATATTTAAATGTTTTACAAGATTATAATAAGATGACATAATATTTCTTGGCTTATTGAGGGCAAAACCGAAAATGCCTTAACAAAGGAAAGCTGTATGATTTGCATATTTCCCTGGTTTGTCTGCTAGCAAATATTAACTGAAGCATTTTTGGTGGATTTGTGTAATATGTTCTCAATAGAAGGATACTGTAATCTCATCTCTTCCAGAGAGGAGAAAGCCTAGAATAAATCATTCCCTCTGACAAAGTGAAATGAGATGGGTTAGTCAGAGACAGTGTATGCTTGTACAATGTACATCCCTCAACACTCAAAAACTTTAGCTGAAAACCTAAAATCTTCTATGTAAGCCTGAAACAGATCAACAATAGCAGTGAATCAGCACTTTCCTTGTTTAACTTTTCCTGGGATCATGCTGCAACAGAAAGAAATGTGTGATATCCGTATCCCTATCCACAGTGTTTCCACCCTAGAAAATATATTAGGTTGTGTAAAAGGCACAAACATGACAAAATTCCCCAAACCTTTTAATTACATTGTTCAGAAACTTTTGGCAAAGGTGGGCTAACGAGCTACTGCTATTTTGAGGGCCTAAATTACTAAGGAGAGCAAACGTAGGCACCTCTATGAACTCCTCTTTTGAGAGCTCTGCTAAGGAGGTAAGGGAGAAGGATAGGTGCGTGTGCTTCTAAAAAATGTCTAGGGGTGACTTAACGTTTTTTGACCAGCACATGGCTCATAAATTGACCGGTTTTAGCCCTCATGATGGGGCTGTGCCACATAAGCATCCCTGGGGACTATGGCAACATGAGGGCTGTTGGATATTCTGAATATCCAGCGAGGGCTCAAAGTATGCTAAGAAGGTCAGCTGAGGGCAATATTGCTGGGCTGTACTGAGAGCTAGCCCATACTCATCCTGCTGTGAAGTAAAAGGATCACGGGAAATCCTGGAGTGAACTGTCCCTAGAGATCCCCTTCCATCCTAGCCCTCTGAGGTATCCGGTAAGTTCTTTTTTATGGCTCGTGACTAGCGGAAATATTTACATGCAGTAAGGAAAGCCAGCCACTATTGGTGGTCACAAATGATATGTGTCTGAACAATATTAAAATTGCGAAGTCAAGCACTCAAAATCTAGGAAATGACTGGATTAAAATAATCCATGGCCAACTTGTATATATTTATTGAAGTTATTTATGATCAGATTCCCCCTTTTTTTTCATGAGGATGCTTCTTCCATGCAGTGAACAAATGGACTATGCTTCCCCAATGAACTTTGTTTTCTGTGTTGCTCATGTCTTGTGTTTAATTCAGTACAGTCTGTTCAGACCCTATTGTGACCACAAGGTTAATGATATCTTTATGATCTTTTCTCTGCGCTCATCACTGTAGAATCAAGGTGCTTTTCAAATATTATTAACTTTCACAACAGTGCTGGGAAATACAGAGGTATCACTGTTATTCCCTCTTTTCAGATGGCTCAGTAGGATGGATTTAGAGACTTGAGCTCCAGCCTTTAAGAGAAACATCCTGCATGTGTGTACTCTCGCTGGAAAAAACAAAAACCTGGATAGATTTTCAGAAAGGACATCCTTTCAGATCTCAGGTCCCTGTTTGAGACCAGTAACACAATAAAGGTGCTTAAAGAAAAGGTCACCAGAATGTTCACAATAGCAGAACAATGTATATGTCCTAAGCTGTTTGGGTGACTGAACAGCATTGGCTGAGGCTTTCTGACAGAAGATAGACCCCAAATATGGAAAAATTCAGTTTAAGATCTTAAAATTTGTCAAACCTATAGATGTCTGAAAAGAGGGTCCAAGTGTGAGACATGTAAAGCAACCTTAATTTTGTCACCAGCATGACCAACGGTAGCTCTGGCAGTACTAGCCATGGGAAGTCTGGCAGGTGAGGTCCCAGAATGCACCCTCCAGTCCCTCTTCCTTTTCCACCTCCCACAACTGGAATACTCCAACAATCGTACAATGAAGTTGAAGCTTTCCAGGAACAGTCATCTAAAACAAACTCATGGAATTTTGCCTTTCCACGGGGACCTGACTGTGCAAGCCTTGACTTGTGAACTACAATGCATTTCAAGGTCCAGGCTTCAAATAATGAAAGATCTGTTTCCCATATCTGTTTTATCTCATTTTATTTTAACATGAGCCAGCAAAGCGCCCTTGTAGCCAACAGCATTCTGGGCTGCATTAGGGAGAGTACGGCCAGCACGCCAAGAGACATGATTATTCTCCTCTACCTAGCACTGATGAGGCCACATCTGGAGTGCTGTGTCCAGTTCTGGGCTCCCCAGTACAAAACACAGACTTACAGGGGAGAGCCCAGGAAAGGGTAATGAAGATGATTAAGGGACTAGAGCATCTGACATACGGGGAGAAGCTGAGAGAGCTGAAACTGGTTAGCCTGGGGAAGAGAAGACTCAGGGGGGTTCTTATCAATATTTGTAAGTACTTGATGGAGGATGGAATAAGGAAGATGAAGACAGACTCCTCTCAGGGATGTCCAGAGACAGAACAAGAGACAACAGGCACAAATTGAACTGTAGGAAATTTCACCTGAATGTTAAAAAAAATAATAATTACTGTAACAGTGATTGAGTAATGGAACAGGTTAGATTGAATAGAAATAGAACAAGAACACAAAAATCAAAATATCAAAAAATGTTAATATGGAATGAATCTCTGCTTTGTCAGTAGCAAGTTGTGGCTATGGGAGGATAATACAAGCTGCCAGTAATTGTGCAATATTTTGTCACTTCTCTTTCCCTTTTCAGGACCACTTCCAAATACCAGATAGTTGATGAGTGATTAGGTCAATGAGGAGGTGCTTCCTCGCTGCATTTCTTGGCTGCTTCTAGAAGCCCAACTTCTTCCGCTTAGTGTCTAAGAGGTCTTTGTCTCCTGTTACTTCCCCAGTGGTAACTTCATTTTTTCTTTATCTGCATGGAATTTTCTAAATGAGATTCTTCTCCATGGTCCTTGAGAAATTCAGATCCTGTACAAATTTGGAGTCAATGAACTTCTGACCCAGCAATCTCTTTTCTTTCCAGTCTGATGCTCACCTCTTACCTTCTTTTTGTGTGGGCCTCTCATTTGCTTTTGTTCTTAGCTTTTGTTTATCTACCCTTCCCATTTTTCCACTATGAAAGAAGCATTAGAAAAATGGGCACTTCAAGATAATTTAAAAGCTGCTGTCAGGCATGAATTTTGCTAATTTCAGGGGACATGGGAGAATCTGAAATGCAGAATCTTTCTTCCATCAGGAAAATCAGAGAACACTGAAGACAACAGAGCATCTCTGTAAAGATTTGCTGTATGTTTTACAGTCTCCACTTAAAGCTTTCAGATTTGTATAACTTTTCTCTAGAACCAATACGACTCACATGTGAAAAAACCCATGCTTCAAACTAGGTATTTATTGGTTTTATGCTACTGTTGTGTCATTAACATATTTTTAATCCATCCAGGTCTCCTCCTGTTGTTTTTACACACATGATGTAGCACCTCATGATTGCTATTTGACTACAGGGCTGCTATAGCTGGGTTTCCTGTTACACAACACAACAGTCCGGTTTTTAACCAACAAATCCCACCTGCCTGTACCAGCCAGGATGCAGCCCACAGCCACAGCAGTTTCTTTCCCCAATTACGAATTGGTTCACTGTTTTTTCTCAGCCAGGATACATTATTAGGGCTGCCTATGCTGTATTCAGCTCACTCTTTAGCCATTTGGCCTGAATTATTTGCATGTATAAGCCTGCAAGCAAATTTATTGTAAGGTGTATTTTCAAAGCTGTGAAAAGAAGACTATAAACATACACATAATCTGAGGTGTGCCATTTTTACCACACAGTACCAAAAATGGTACTGTGCCATTTTTACCACATAGATAAATGATTGAATTTGTCTTTCTTGTTTCATTTGCCTAATTTCATTATTTGTTTTTTTTACGAGTGTGTGTTGGTGCCCCCAGCAGGCTCTCAGAAAAACTAAATCTGTAATCCTGTGAACCAAATCTTGCAGAAAGAATTAACTTGTTTAGTGTATTGTGATGAACAGAATAGCTGCATTGCACGTATATGAAGCTGCACAACGGATCACTACATAAATGTGTTGTCATGTGCAAATGTGTCACCTATGATCTTTACATATAACAGACCATACTGCACTGTACACGTAAATATAAAGCTCTGAATGCTTTCATTAGAGTACTCCTATGATGCTAATTAGAATCCTGTCCTTAGAATAGTGATAAAAACCAATGTAAACAGGACAGTTTCAAGACTTACTGCATGTCCTTGACTTTCATTGAAAGTATTTATGAAATTTTTACTTGCACTGAAATAATTTGCAGGTTTTATCTGAGTTCACTTTACAGAATTGGACTCATAGTTGTCTGTCTTCTTGACTGAAAGAATTTGCAGAAAACTAGAATGTGCAGAAAATAATTAAAAGACTTGTTTCTTTATTCACTGAAGATCACAAGTAATTATTTCATGTAAGGTCTAATTAAATTACACATCCCAGTTATATAGGACTCATTGACAAAGCTTTTTAGAAGTTTATTTTATGATAGGGATAAAATTTTACAGATCTCAATTTTACAAACAAGGAATCAGTAGGACAGCTAAGCTTGCTCAATTCTATTTAAAAACAACAGGCATTGGGACCTAGAGAGGGAAGGCTATTGAAATCACCTGTGAACCACAGGACAGGAATTTTATTTGCCAGGAATCTAAGTACCATATCCCTTTTTCCTTTGAAAACCTCTTAATTCTAAGGAGAGGTGTAGTACTCGCATAAATAAAAGTCTCTACTACTGAGAGGTCGTTTCATGAATTATCATGAAGGAGCTCAGGGGGACTGCAGTCAACTGATTTTATGCCACACATCTCATGAATAATACAAAAATAGAGACAAACAGAAGAATCTCGACATTGCATCAGAGCTTTGTTTTTTAAGTACCTATGCATCAATACAAAAATGCAATTGTGAAAAGAATTATAAATAGATATATTTGATTTCTGGAACTGATTGCTAGGAGAAAAGGGGAACAGACTTTAGGAAAAATAAATTTCCTGTAGTGACCGCTTAAGGTTGAAAATGAAATCTATTTGAATTTAGTATGGAAAGATCAATTATTATGAAAGTAAGGGAACTAAGGAGGATCACCTTCTACCCATTACAAATTTTCTTGCTGAGCTATCATCTATGAGGACAGAGCAACCACAAGGATGTTTAATGGGGTACCTTGCTCCTAGGAATTCCCACACTTTCCCTCAGGCTCCACCCAGTAAAATGATGAAAACTAGTTATTTCATAATAACAAATTATCATAGCCTACTGGCTTCAATAGCAGCTGTAGCAAATTTAGGGGCAGGCCATGAACTAGCGCTCTTCCTGCCCAGAAGTACATCCATCTGTATCTAGCAGAGAGAGCTGACACTAAGTTGTGAAGATAAAACTCATCCCGAACAGTTAAAAATGTATTCATCTGGCTCTGCAGCTAAGCAAAATCACCCTTCCTTTCAGCCTTTGATGAAAATTTATGATTGTTGAAATACAGCAAAGCTGGCAAGGAAGGATAAAGGAATAAGGAATTATACATATAGACGTTAAGAACTTAATTTGCTTTTGTACCTTGGGTGAAAGAATGAGTGAATAATTACAATCCAATGATTAATTCCATTAGCCATGGTAAATTAAGTATGTCCCAGAGAAAGTGAGACATTTGAGCTGACACTGCAGTGCGGATAAGGTACAGTGGAGTTTCTAAGTGCATGCTGTTGTGTTATAAATGAACACTTGTAGGCTCAGGTCAGGCCCAGAGGCAGCACAGCTGCTTTCATACAGTGGGGAGCTGAAATAACGTTACCTGTCAGGCCCTTGTGAGTACGTGGAAAGCCAGCCTAGCACTCCATGAACTCTCTTCCTATGACTGGGCATAAAGCCAGACCCTCTTGACCACATCTGTGATTCAGCCCCAGCTGATCAGTTTGATTCACGTCTGTTAAGAAGCACTGATGTGTCTGCCCTGTACTCACAGAGTAAGGAGCATGATGGCAGGCTGTGTGGGTCTAGCGTGGCACTAAGTTCTACTGCCTCCTGAATGTTGTACTGAAAAGGGACATAGCACAGTTTGAGTCCCAGTGTGCCTTGTATCTCTGGCAACTGCAAAGTATTTTCCTGATATTTATCATCTTGAAATTCATTATGTTGTCCTGAGTTGTGCATACAAAGTTCTGTTTAAACCCAGTATGTTGATGTGTCTGTAGATCTAAACACTAATAAATTAAAAGAACATTTATGTAAAGTATTGCATCTTCAAAGAACTATACTTCATCAGCTAATTAATCTTTACAATACTCTTGTGACTAAGTTAGAACTTGTTGTTTATTTATTTCAATAGACTTTCTTTTTCCTGTGAAATAAGATTCTGAGATTCTGCCTTCCATTCCCAGCCCAGCTATCTAGGTCTTGACATAACTGGGGAAGAGGATTAAACAAAATAGCCCCATTCATACCTTCCCCTGCTCATCTAGTTTTGTAAGACTGGAAGAATTTGACAAAAATCCTATGGAGAAAACCCCTATTCAAAAGAAAGTAGTTAAAGTAAAAATATGAAGCCTATGCATACCCATAATGTTGTCAACGTTAATAATTTGAAGCATATTTCTTACTGTGTGGTTTCTCTGAGTCTTTTTGGAATTAATCTCAGGATATGGGCTCAGATTTCAGGTGTGCAAAACAAATGACCATCTGTTCAAAATGCGACTCCACAAAAAGGCTTTGATATTGGTCATCAAGCAGAAAAATGTTTATAGCACTTCTGTGCAACATGCTACTAAACCTGTGCCAAGTAATAATACAAAAGTGATTGCTGCATCGTGTTTTCTTAATGAGAAATGGTATCACAGACTCATTGTAATTCATGCTATGAATTTGAGAGTATTTTATTTCAAGGAGTATAAACTAATACAATCCTCCTTGTGTAGGCCCTTACTATGATATGGACGATTTTTTTTTCACGTTCATTAGGAAGGACAATGTAAAATAAGGATGGGTAAAATGATGCAGAATACAGCACTATATGTAGTGAATAAGCAATCCTTTACTGTTCAGAAAATCTGCATAACTAATAAGGCATATATAAAATTGGACATATGCTATAAGTCCAGTTACCTCTTTTGCTTTCAGGAATTTAGGAAACAGTTCTCGTCCTGCTGAACACAACAACAAACTGCCAACTAATTTTAAAGAGCCCAGAATCTGAACTGTATTGATTCACATAAACATCAGCTCAGCTGTTTTTTTCTTTTCTTCACCTTGCACCTGTGCTCATGCTATGCCTTCTATATAGGACACTGTATGTTTTCTTTCCGGTATATCTGTTTCTTACCAGTCTATCTGTATCTTACTTGTATCTGTTTGTTGTTGGCAACACTGAGACCTTTTCCAGAATACCACAGCAGAGCTATCATGAGAAGTATGGTGGAAGGGTTTCCTGAATGATGGGGGGTGCCATGGAATTTCTGAAGAAGGTGCTTTGAAGGGAACTGGGGAGTTGTCCTGAATCAGTGAGGAGGACAGGAGCAAGGAAGAGATAGAACAGGGAATGATGCAGGAAGTTAATTTGGGAAGGAAGTCCTTACTTGTTCTAAAAAAGCCTTTGTTATGTCATTATATGCTGGGTTTAAGGATTAGCATAGGAGAGGAGAATCAATATGTTGCTTGTAGGCTTTATAGGACAGTTTTATTAATATATGCATGGGTTTTAAGTTTGTACATCACATCTTTTGCAGCCCTCACAGCATACAAATCCCAAAAGAACTCATATGCAGGTTTCTCTGTCTTTATTCCACTATGCCCTGATTAATCCTTTGAAGTTAGTAGGCGTTGTGTATGTAGAAATGATAATACATTTTGGTTCCTACAACCCTAACCACACTGAATGTGGCACTGCTGGATTCTAAACATGCATCGTAGTTCTGTCAGTCTCAATTTTACTTACAGGACTTCCGAGTGATACATTAGTTTATACTATTGTTTGAGGTAGAATTTATGTGCTCATTCTGGACTTATGCTAATTAATTTGGCTTCCATATAGCAACATAAAACATGCTTAAAATCAGGTTAAGTGGCAAACTTGAGATTCCTCTAGAGAAAGGAAATCTTAAATGTTTTAAAGGTGCTGGAGCTGGCCTTATCTTACGCCGTATCCCAGTTGTATTTTAGGGACAAAGGACTGTAGCTGATGCCTTGTGCTATCAGTTAGATTCAGTACAGTCAGTCTGAATTAGAAGAGTCCTGAGGCTGAGCAATACTTCAACAGACATAGGAATCAGGGGAGTACATTGGTGGCTGGAAGCCAGCTGTTTCCCCTAGGTACTCTCTTGAACACAGATAGACAGAACTGAGGACTGAGCTTCTGGGGCTTTGTGTGAGTTTGCTCTGAAATTAAATTGCTTTAGTTTGCTAGCCACTGTGATGCCAATGCGCAGGTTATAGATTCTGTGTCCACTAATTCCTCACTATATCATAACTGCAATTTCGTTAGTATGGAGTATTATACATAGCATCCAAAACTGCTGTACAAAACAGGGCAACCCCTACTGTTCTTTGTTTTAACAGTATTATTGCAGTTGCTTGAAACTGCTTAAAGTTCTTGATATAACTAGTGGTGTAAAGGGGTTTCCACAGTAGCCCTCTTTTGCACCCTATTACTGTGTAATGCACACTTAATAAATACATTCAGTAAATTTTTTTCAAGCTCCAACAACTATCTTTAGTCTTTTGAATCAAGTTTTTCATAGCAAGTTCCTGTTTGAGGGGAATTTATTTTTTTCTGGAAGATTTTAGTACGAGCTCTTTGGCCATATTTGTGTAAAAAAGTGAAGGAACGAGTATTTGTACTGGCAAGAAAAGGCAAAGAAAGAGTCAAAGTATGAAATACAACATGATCTGCCTTATGTCCCATAACGCAAACAACAGTTTGGACCCTACACTTTCTGACTCTTAGTCTTACAGACACAGGATAACTTGAAGGCTGGCTGATTTCTGGTTTGCTGTGTCTTAAGGGCTTCTGCATGGCCCTGTCACTCCTTTGTAAAATGTGGAAAGTTAAAAGGCCAGTTGATCTTTCACATACCTCAGCTGGCAAATCTCCATTTCCCAGCAGCAATCTCCTTTGAAACCAGCTGCCATCCCAAATTTTTGGCTCCATAATCGTCTCACAAATCAGATATTAAAAAGTCGCATTAGCCTTCTGTTCAACAGGGAAAAATTAAATAAAAAATATTATTGTGGGGTTCCACTAATGCGGAAAAAGAAGGATGTGTTTCTGAAAAAGATATTTTCGCACCACCAGTCATTTTAATGATGCATGATCCTTTATGTTTTCTCAGGTGAAACTTCACAAAAGGTCTAGTAGAAGGCACGTGTAGATATAGGTGAGACTGAGCGTAAGTGCATTTTTGGCCATTAACAGTCCTGGGTCTCAAATATCTTTCGGGTCATCTCTTTTTCATACAAGTGTGTAACTTAGAAAAGTAATGAAGAATGGGCACTATGAGGCACCAAGAGGAGATATGGTCCTTATACTAATGAAGTGTGCTTCAGCATTTTCCTTCTAGCATATGCTCTTACTCGCAGGTGAATGGGCACTTGACCCCATTAACATAAGGCCAGTATTCTCAAATGATATGTTTCCTATGCTTGTTATGGTCTGAATTCTTAAGAGTCACAGGATAATCTGCATTCTATTTGACCTGTCATGTGAGATATATACTGCTTATTTGGTACCTTTTATCTCAGGAGAACATGCACTGAGCTGGGGTGCAGGATTTCTGATTTCAGTAGTCAAGAGCTCCTGACATTTCTGCAGTTTGGAGACCCTTTGGTTGACACAGGCTGATATCTGAACCAATCAAATATTTATTCCCTGCTTCCTAAGTTTCTCTGAGAAGTTTCACTCATGTCTTAATCAGAAAGCTACATGACTACTCATAATCCAACTAGCAGAGGTATACTTTGGCTGTCTTGCTCTAATTGTTGGGTAATTGAGACACTTCTGACTGAAGTATGGATATACCCAGGGTTCCTAGTCCACTCTGGGCCTGTCTAGCTTGCACAATCCACAAAGTGTTAAACTCTCATTTAATGGTTATTCCACATAAAGGTACATCTCTGAGCAGTGTCTGCCCACAGCCAGGCATTTGAGCAACATCCCCTTCACGCCTACAGGCACTGCATTCCTTGGAATCAAAAGGATTGGTAACTGCAAAGGGCTGTCCCAGGGCAGGTTGGTTGCTTGGTCAAGGGTAGGTTCATGACCACCGTTAAAGGTTTTCACAAGTTGCATCCCAGGAGAGCATTCCAAAGGTCTTGTCTTTTCAAGCTCAGCCTATTTTCTCCTAGCCCTCTGCTTACCAAGGAAATATCCCTGCTTGCTACCTTTTATGGAGGCCTAGCCTGTCCTCTAGTGGTTGGGTCACTAAACATTATCCGGGTGGGAGAGGACTTGACAGAGGTGGCTTGAGTGAACACTAAACAGTTGCGGCACCGTGGTTTTGCTGACTGAGCTACGCTGTTGCTATGTACAAAACCGCTGGTACTGGTATGTGCAACGCTGTTTGTGTCAGTGAAACAGCCTGTGAGAAAAGATAAAGGCCTTCAGCTAGGAGTAATTTCTGGGCTCCTTCTCAGGCCTGGTGCCAGTTAAAAGGAAAGAGCATCTACTGCAGTTTAAACTGGGTTGAGGGAAGAAAGGGCAGTAAGGGCTGCCTTGTGTGATTGCTCTGGAAGGAAAACTGTAATTATGTGGAATAATGTGATGAATGTTTTATGATGGAAGAACAAAATTAGTGAGCTTTATTGATTCATCTGTAATGTACATACTATGTTATAAATCATTAATTTGAGAATTTAGAGTTTCTTACATTTGAAGCTCTTGTTCTGTTGGTTCCCAAACAATTCCATATTGAGGAATGAATAGCATTGATTTTCCTCAAGTAGATTGATTGCTTAGGTGCAAGAATTTCTCATTTTTTTCCCCATGGACTATAGCAAAGGAAGAGCTGCAGCTTTGATCTCACTGACTGGCAGCCTCTTCTATTCCTCTCGCATGTACTTTAATTTTTTTAAGGCAAAATTAAAGAATTGGCTTTTGTGGCATTCTTCTCTGCTATGCCAATTTCTTAGCTGTATTCTTTTAGCAAAAGGGATTTTTATATATATTTCCTTAGATTTTTCATCATACTGTTCAGTATCCTGATGTTAACATTTATTTCTGTTAAAGTGAAAGAAGCTGTGGCAGCAATAAGGCTGTTAAAAGGTAGATGTGAAGTAGCGCACATATGTAAGAAAATTACACTTGGTACAGCAAAAGATTAGAACAGAGGGTAGAGAAGATAGCCCATGGAGAACTGTAAAAGGCACTGGCGGATTATCAGCATCTGAATTAATCATTTGTGTCCACACCGTAAAGCAGAGAGGAGTTATAAGCCTGAAGGAAGGCACAGGTTGAGTTTTACTTTGCTATCATCTACATGTAACCCCAAACATCCTGCTGAGACTTGTGTAGTTTCCTACCCTTCTCCCATGCTACTCAAGGCAGGTTGTGTTGACTCTAAACTGAAGCTTATGGTTACACACAGATTACTTGGGAAGATATGATCTAGATCCTGAAATATTTTGCAGAAAATATTTCACACAGAACTTTGCAAAACAGGGAGACCTGCTGCTCTGCATTCCTTCCTCTGCTCATCACTTTTTTAATCATATATGCATTAGCATCCTTAAAAAAACAGCATCTTTTTGTTGTGATAGCGGCCATGCTACCACAACAGAAGAGTGTGGATGGTGTTCATTGTATACTAGACTCACCTTTCTCATGCTATGTGTTGGGTTCCGTCCAATTGGTAAATCCTATTCACAAGCTGTACTGCCCATCTCATTTTTCACCTAAAATAAAGCAGAGTCTTTAGAACACAGTTTCATGGGCGATGACAGGATGGACAGCAGGCTGGAGGAAGGCTTCAGAAAAATTCCTGATATGTGGACTGCATCTTCCTTCTGCTCAGCTACTGCGGGTTTACTACTGGGGGGACAGACACACAGGGCTCTGGAGACCTGCTAAAATACTCCTGACCTGCTTATTATTAAATTAAATTTACCTATTAAATTAAAAAGCTTGTATTTCCCCCCACCCCAAACCCAGTCAAGGACATCTCTGGTGAAGCAAGGGCAGGGACCAGTAAGCCAGGCTCAAGTGTGCGCACTGAGGAGCTCACGAAAGCTGGGGGAGGACGACAACACCTTCCAGGAGGGGAGTAACTCCTTGCCGCCCCCTCCCCGGGCCGCTCCCTGCCGGCTGCGGGGCGGCAGGGCCGGGCGCTCCTCCCGGGCGGGCCGGCAGGGGCCCCGGGCGGGCGAGGCGGCGCCGGGTCACAGCCCAGCCGCGGCCGAGGCGGGAGGGCCTGGGCGAACCGGGCGGCGGCCAGGCACACCCGCAGCCCCGCGCACCGCTGCCTGCGGCGGGCAGGGCGGGCTGCCGCGGGGGCCTGGGCGAGCCCATCGCGCCGTGCGCGGAGGGAGGGAGCGAGGGAGGACGGACCGACCGACCGGCGGGCGGGCGGGGGGAGCCGCCGCCAGCCGGGTGTGCGGCGACCTGATCCCTGTCCAACATGGTCGCCGCTCACACCTCCCATTCCTCATCCTCCGGCGAGTGGATCGCTTGCCTGGATAAAAGGTATCCGCATCTTCACAGGAGCGGCTGCGGAGTGATGCTGTGTGCGTGCAACCTGCCCCCCTGCATGCGTGCATGTATGTATATGTATGTGTATGTGTGTGTGTGTGTGTGTGTGTGTGTGTGTATGCGCGGTGACAGCTCCCCCCGCTCCTCATCAGATCCTGCCTTACATAAGGAGCGTGCAGGTGGGAAGCAAAATGCCCGGAGGAAGCAGAGTCGGGGCGGCGGGGCAGGAGGAGGGCTCGAAATGCTCCTGGCAGCGGAGCAGACGGGCAGTCCCCACTGGGACAGCTGCTCGCCGCTGGGCTCTGTTGCCCGGAAAATGCTGCACGTGGTGGAGGAGGGGGAGCTCCAGGGCGGGGAGAGGGCGCCGGGGGCCTGCTGCTGCCGGGCGGGGGACCCGCCGTGCCGGCCATGGTAGACCCGCTGCCCGCGGCGTTCGCGCCCCAGTCCGCCCTCCGCCTCCCCTCTGCACACCGCCCCCCCGCCTCGCCTCACCTCAGCACACCGGCCCCGGCCTCGCCTCACCTCAGCACACCGCCCCCCGCCTCGCCTCTCCTCACAGCCCCACGCCTCACCTCAGCACACCGCCCACCCCCACACCTCACAGCCCCCGGCCCAGCCGCCTCACAGGTCGGGCGGGAAAGGACAGACCCTCGCCTCAGAGCGCTCCGTGGCGCAAGCGGAATTTTCTGTAGCAGGACTGTTGGCCGGAGCGGGGGGGAAACGTCCGACCCGAAAGAGGCCGCCGGAGGCTTCCCTCAGCGGCGACAGCCTCTTCTCCCCGCTGCGGCGTCCTGGGGGCCTGCGGTTGTTCCCCAGGCTGGCAGCAGCGTTTGCTGCGGGTCAGGTACAGGCGGGTGGCCAGCACCGCATGGCTGGGAGTTACGGCTGGCTAACGTGTGCTCAGAGGTGGTGTGCTCACTTCTAAAAATACAGGCAAATTATTTATTTAATTAAAAAAAAGAAAAAAATTCTTTGGAGTGCTTTCCCTGGGTGTTGCAGCAGAAAGTGAGTCTTGCAGTGCCGAGTTGCATGGTGGGTGGTTTGAACGTCCTTTGCTGTATTTCTACCTTCAACACTTACTGGATTAGTACAGAAGTGAAGTCATTCAATTTCTGAACACTTACTGTGTCTCCTGTAGTCTAGGAAAGCGGTTAACAAAAATTTAGACCATACGTATGCTATACGATTCAAATAAAGCTATTGGAGAGAATTCACTTACATGGTATATAGTGGTTTACTGAGCATCCTTACCCAGTTTTGACCGTTGATGCCATTTGGGGCTGCACTGTGGGGAGAACCCTTTGCGCATACAGAAGGAACCTTCCTCTTCTCATAATTTCTACTATTTCCAGGGAACTTCCTAGCGTTGTAGGACTGCACCTCTAATTAGGTTGTCGTGGTTTAACCCCAGCTGGCAACTAAGCACCACAGAGCCGCTTGCTCACTCCCCCCTCCCTGGTGGGATGGGGGCGAGAATCGGAAGAGTAAAAGTGAGAAAACTCATGGGTTGAGATAAAGACGGTTTAATAGGTAAAGCAAAAGCTGCACAGGTAAGCACAGCAAAACAACGAATTCATTCACTCCTTCCCATGAGCAGGCAGGTGTTCAGCCATGTCCAGGAAAGCAGGGCTCCATCACACATAATGGTTACTTGGGAAGACAAACGCCATCACTCCAAACCTCTCCCCCTTCCTTCTTCTTCCCCCAGCTTTATATGCTGAGCATGAGGCCATATGGTATGGAATAGCCCTTTGGTCAGTTTGGATCAACTATCTTGGCTGTGCCCCCTCCCAGCTTATTGTGCACCTGGCAGACCATGGGAAGCTGGAAAGTCCTTGACTAGTGTAAACATTACTTAGCAACAACTAAACCATCAGTGCGTTATCAACATTATTCTCATACTAAATCCAAAACATAGCCCCATACTAGCTACTATAAAGAAAATTAACTCTATCCCAGCCGAAACCAGGACAAGGTTTTCCTTAACAGTCCAGGCAGCAAACCGTAAGAAGCTAATGAAACTTGCGGTGTAGACACCTACCACAAATATTGATTCCCCTCTGTAACACGTGACTTAAAAGAAGACTAGCCTTTTAGAGGTTAAATAATTGTGTATAAAGGTTGAAAATACTCTAAATGTAAATACAAACAGAAATAGTGATGGCAACCTAGTCATATAAAAAACAAAGTGAAGCAGAGGGCCTGATTCTTTGCTCTGTAAACTGATGTTGAGCGGATGTGAAGAAGCAGAGTATGAGCCCCAGTACTTCTGAATAGGTGATTCTGTCATTTCTCAGGTTTCTTAAATGCAATACATTGTGAGATCTAAATTGTAAACTAAAATTCAGGAGCTTGTGGTTAATGAAGTGCGTAGCCTTGGGGAGTGAATCATGTTTTTAGAAAACACATGTGAGGCATTTCATTTAGAAATCTCTCTGCCATTATACTTATATGAAAATTAATATGCTGACCATTTTTATAATGGGAATTTCATTGGAGCTATTAAGATGAAACTTTCTCTTCCCTTTTTATTACTTGGAGTAAGCTAGTAGCACCAATTTGTTGAGTGGAAAGAATCGGTTCCAGGTGCCTTGAAGGATTATGTATTATCCTTCTTTTCCAGAAGGCAATCTGGATGTAGGACAAACCCAAGACATGAAAGATTGTAGGTTTTTTCCTGGTCTCTGCCGTGCTTTGCTTTGTGATCGTAGGAAATAGACTTATGTGTTTTGTTCTGTTTTTCCATTTAAAAAATACAGTTAAAGCTATGTTGGAAAAGTACTATAGGAATCTAAGTACTATTAGATAAAGCATTTTTAATTTACACACTTGTATTTCTGGAGTGTTTTTCTTTTCTACAGATGATCTATCAGTGTACTCATTTTAATTATTATGTAAATTCTATGTATGTTAAGCTTTTTAAAAATCTTATAGCATTTTCTAACCTAGGTGTGGATTCTCTAAATATAGGATCATTTAATGAATCAATTCTCTGTAGGATACCATGTGTTTTTATTAAATAATAAAGATAGTTTTAATATGTTTTAGTAAATGAATATATTTATATTTTTAGGAGGAAGGCAGTTCTAAAACTGGTGTGCTTTAGAATTCTAGATGAGCATCAGCAAAGACAATTAAAATGGCATGTAATATGGATTATCCAACTTCATTCTTTAAAAAAGGAAAATTAAACTCTAAATGGAAATAAGAAAATACATCATGTACAGAGATGATGTATTTTGTATATGTTCTTCATGTTTTTCCCCAAGTCACATATCAAACTAGAACTACTAACATCTTAAATGAGAGCACATATAAAAATGGAGAACCACCAAAATGTTTCAGGAGAAATGTTATTACTGTGTAGGGTACTGTGGGCTAGGGCCACCAGTGCTTTGACCATGTAGCTTCCATGTGTGGTTACTAACCACAAAAGCCAAAGATCAGCACTTAAAAATCAAATACACAGGACAGTATTTATATATAAAGTCACAAGTGCAGAGGTAAGGAAAAGCAGGAACAGAAAAGGTCAGAACACTGTGCTCTATCATGAATATTTTATTTTTGTGGGAGAGGGAGGTGATCAGCAGTGAGCAACCGTACATCCTGGATGTACCTGGAGATGTAAATAATTTCTGTGTAAAGGAAACCAGTCTTTTTATCTTTGAAGTAAATAGTTGCCTTACCACTGATTTCCTAGGGAGCTGAAGCATGCCTGCCATCTTAGCATTTTTCTGTATGTCCGAACTGCACATAATTAAAAGAAGGTTGCTGATTTATGCAAGTGTGTATAATTAGCTTAGGAACAATGTCTTCTCTACTCTTGTGGTTTCTTTCACACCAAGGCTATCTAACCAGGAAATTTCCATGCTGACATATCTTTACCAAATGGTAGACAAAGTATTTTTTACATAACTATTACTTCGCTAAACCTGATCACAGTTATGAATTCAGGTAAGTGTTTTAATTGGATTCAAATGCAAACTTTGTAATGATGTACAGCATTCACAACAGTCAGAGATCCTGCAATTTCATACCTGCCTATGGCATCTTGTGTTTTTCTCTGTATTAAATATAACCTTCAGTGCCTTAGCAGACTGGAGGAGCAGATCACAGAGCAAAGCATGTAACTTTGCTAGCCTGTTGTGCTAAGAATGTTATGATCTTTGCTCAGCCATTTATAAATTATTTAAATATGAATGGGTGTTTCAAGGACATATTGTACATACTGAGCTTTTATATCCTTGTCATCCTTGTTAGACTTTTGACTTGCATCATTTCCATCTAACAAAACCAAAATAACACATTAAGGATAATATCTCAGATCTGTACCTTAAGCCAAGCTCCCATAGATTTGAGTATAAATTCAGACTGAAGCTATGTAACAGCAACATATTTGAATCAGGATTTGTTTTTTAGTTCATTGTAACATATATTTGAGATGTAAGTTATTTATATCTGCTTAATAGTCAACGGGTCTCTTGTGAGTATACAGATAGGCTAAAATGAAGAACTGATATTCTGAAAGAATTGTGAAAGAAATATGGAAAATGCTTGTCATCCTCTATAACCTATAATTATGTCAAAGGTAATGGGGTATAGATTTATAATCAGGCAATATTGTGAATATTTTAGAATTGCTCTACAATGCTATTTTATTTACTTTTAAAATATATTTTTATGTGATTGAGAAAACATACACTGACTTCTATATATTTTAAATTTCTACCCTTGCTTTTTATTTGTAACAAATCCATAGCAATAATGCCACTATTTTTCATGTAGTTTGGATCTGAACAAAATAATGGACATACACTGCAGCTCTTGTTGGCCTGTGTGCTTGGTGTTTTCTCTCTGTATGTTATGTAGTACGTGGCTAAGCTGGTGTATGCTTGGATCAAGTCTGCGTAGGGATATATCAGCAGCAGGCACTGGGGTGTGGAAACTCGGAGACAGAGCAGTATAGGCATAGCCTAAGTGCTTTCTAGCACTCATGCAAAGGTGCAGTCTTCTGAGAGTGATGAATAATAACAAATTTATCTTTCCTCATCATGCAACTCATTTTCTAGTCCAGTGCAAAGGTGCAGTCTTTGATGAATAATAAAAAAGCCCTTTTTCTTTCCATATCTCCTCAGGGAGACCAAAAAAATTGTTAATGTAGCTTGCCATAAGCTTGTATATCTGTGCATTTTATTGAATATATGAATTCAAAATAACTCATAGTGAGAGCAAGGGTTGTATTTTAAACAAATTCAAGCTGGTTTATTCTCTGCTCACGGGCTTAGGCATTTCTAGTGTCAGTTTCCATTTGTTACATATGGTTGCAGTAAGTTACACACTTGTTCTATGGACAGGTATTAAGAGGAAGAAAAAGTGATTGCCCTAGCATTCATGTGTATAAACATTGCCATGGCCCACCAGAGCCAACTAGTATTTAGTTGGTAGTCTTGTGAAGTGTCCGCATGATTGGTGTGGTACTTTTGCTGTTTTCTCTGTAGGTTTCACTGTAGGTTTTCTCTTCTACCAGACGAAACTGGAAACTTGTCTAAAAAGTCATTGCCTGAGTTATTTCTGGCATGTTGTTAGGATTTGATCTCTAAAATCCTGTATTCTGAGCAGATTAAATTTCTTTTATAACAAAAACTGATATTCCAGCAAAGGAATAAAAAAAACAAGAAACCAGCTAATTGAAATCATGCCCTCAAAGTCAGGTGGCCACCAGATATTTTTTCGAATACAAGTATTTTTCTTATCCAGTGTGACATCCGTTTTCGTCTGCATCTTACAATTCGCTGCATTTAACAAGCTCATCATTCTTATGATACTGCCTTTGTTCTGTTAGTATTTTCTGCACTGTATTTGGCATGATCACTTACTGCTCCTGCTGCTTTATCAGTATCCTCAATGAATGTTTCCTGAACTGACTTTCCACTTAATCTTTGAATTCAGCAGTTGTCAAAATGTATGTCAATGTAAATCTGTAGAAGTTATTTCATAGTTGCTGTAAGTTTTAAATTTTCATTAGCTGTAACAACGCAGATCCTAAATGGGTAAAGGTGCATTTAGCATAGTGTATTGGTGGATGGCAGTGGCCAGAGTTTGAATCAAAGCATATCATCACTTGTGCGTGTTGTTCAATTACAAATTTCATTTGCAATGTATCTCAGAGTCTGTCTTCATATTAAAGTGCTTTTAATGTCTGTTATGAAGCTACAGTGCTGGTTAATGTGATTTCATCCAGATCTACTTTTGTCAAATGGAATTTTAACTGTCCTGAGCTCCAGTTCATGTTTATGAAAGTTGGAGGGTTTATTCAGTAAGATTTAGTCACACCTTGGTAGCAAAGCAAAGCAAATACGTAAAAATTTTCATAAATAAGAGGAGAAAATTTCCTTGCAATTTTATTTTTTCTCTTGAAGTATTTTGTCTTTTTAAAAAGCATATGAAGGTGAAAAAAATTGTTTTTATGTTTTGTTTCCTATTATAGCTGTATTGTGCAGGTAGTGTATTTTTAACTTGAGAAAAACATTTACGAATGTCATTACTTAATAAATACATCTTTTGCCATTCCACTACTTATACAGATCTAAAAACTGACCTATTGGAAGGATGCATAATTTGTAGAGCAGAGTATGTAAAGAAATGAAGTGCACTGGATTGCTCTGTCTAATCCTCCAATAATTTTTCAGTGCATTGGCCAAACTGAGTTGAAGGCACAAATATAATTGAGTAATATAATAATGAGATGAGTGGGTACGTAAAGGAGAGTCCTCCATATTTGCATTCTTTTGGCCCTCACTGAGGAAGACAGAACTCAACTATTACAAATTCTGTCTGACTGCAGCTGACAGCCGGTCGGTCTGCATTTAACTGACTGGTTAGTCAGTACCTGCATAGATTGGGATTATCTACAGCATTTCTTGTGCCTTGCATTGCAGGACATGAGAGATTATCACAGGGGTTCTGAGTGTAGATGACAGTAGTAATTTGTTGGAAACGAAGCATCAGCAGTTTTACTTGTGTTGCTTTTTTTTTTTTAACTCTGGAATGATTTGCATGTATAAGAATCCTAGGGAACAGGGTTTAAATAAAATTTTATTTCCTGTGCATCAGAGGAAATGTGAAAACCGGAATCCCAAAGTCTCATGAAATGGAAATCAAAATAAAAGAACTGTAATTTGATTATTGTTTGAAAGCCCTATGGTGAGGCTTTTCCCATGACAAGGGAAAGAGCTGAAATGTGAATGTTGAAAACATGGATTTGGTAGTACTACTGTAACAAGCGCAAAGTGCCTCTTGGGGAGAGTTGATTGCCTTCTGTCCCCATGGAAGGAAAACCTTATCTGGACATTACTTCAGATTAAAAGTAACTTCATTTATATCTAGCACTTAAATCTCTTACCACAGGTCTAAAGTGCTTTGATAGGTTACTGGTATCCCTCTCTTAAACTTTCCTTTCTCAAAGAGAAATTAAAAGTCAAAGAGCCTTACAGCATTCCCTGGAGGAGAGAGTGCTTCGGTGTTGTCCTGCTCTCACTAAGGGAAAATGTTATCTTGGTACTAGTATTCTTCTGCATCCTATGGCTTTGCTTTTCTGCACGTCAGGAAAGGGCAGGCGAAAGTACAGGTAGCACAGAGGAATGGTCTGGTTTCAATGGCCTTCCTTGTTCTCTCCTTGCTCACATTTGAAAGCAGAATATACTTTAAAATGCTATTAAAATTCACAAAATGGTCCATGGTAGTAGTTACTGGTACCTTCCAGCTCATAGAGTTTGCTTTTGCATTGTGAATAGATGCTTCAGTTTTAACCCAGAGATGAACTAGTTTTATTTGTCTATTATGTAGTGTGATACTCTGTTTTCTACAAACAGCCTCGCCAGTGGAAGAAATACATCATATCTGCTCATCCTTCATGGGCTGTTCATTGCTATCTGAAATGCAATATTGCCCTTTTAAAGAATTAAAAAGAGCAAGGGACGGAAATGGACCTCAGTGTGTTCATTCAGTTAGAGCATGGTTCAGATTTTTGAACAGATGTTATAGAAATAAACATTTTAAAGTTCTAGAGGCATCTTGGCAAAGAAGGTAAAACTACCTATCTTCTGTTTTTTCTTTTTCAAGTGTCAAACCAATTATGAGGAGGAACCTAAAAAAAGGACATATCATACGGTAGAAGAGAAAGTAATAGGTTATAGTTAGATAAACATGATAAAAAAGAAACAAAAATCTCCAACTTGTTCCTTTCTTCTAGGTTAACAAGTCTTTCACAGCATACATAAACATTCAAATATTTAATCTTAACACCATCAAAATGGTTTCTTTTATAAAGCTATATATGCTACACATGAACAGAAATATTTGCCCAAATTGTATATGTGAATAATTCTAGCAATTATCCTCTGTCTATATTTAAACTTTGAGCTTGAATAGTTTGCACTTGAAAATATGAAATAGCCTTCTGAAGGTATACTTCTGGCAAGTTTTTTTATAATCTCCTTTTACAGATAGTCAAGCAGACATTGTCGAGAAAATTGTTTTATCTCTATAAAATACATGCCTGAAATCTTCACAACCAAATAAATCAGGGATAAAATATCCTTTAAAGAAGCCTTATTGACATAATTGAATAGAGATATATAACTAGCATTGATGCTGTCTCTTGTATATGTATGCTGTGATGTTGTATTGAAGAAGCAGAAGGAGAAGATAGATGATGTCTTGTGTGAAAACATTACTGCCAAATAAGACTTATTGTGCTCTGAAGAGGCAAATCAGTAATGTAAATAAGGAGCTGGATAAAGCGTTCAGTGGTCAAACAAAGCAGAAAGGCTTGTAGGGTAGTGAAAATAAATTAAATACTCTTGCTTTTTATAATTTCCTAATCATTTTGTAGCCTTGCTTTGCAACACTGGAAATGCCCACCTCACTTTGGCCACAGTGAAATGGGATGTCAGCGCAGTACCCTGTTGAGATACAAATTTAGGGACAAGCACATTAAACTGAAGATTGGAGTGGAGAGGTGTAGGAGTGTCACCCATGCATTATCCTTCGAGGTAGGAGATACTAAGTGTGAAGTTTTCATTTCCAAATCAGTCATTCCTCCTGCATGGTTTTGTCCTGGCATTTACTATGGTCATGGCATGATACCTACTCAGTTATGGTTGCTGGGCTGGTTAGTGAAGTGTGGTTACTAGAGCAGCTGCTAAAGCTTTTTGTGGGCTTGTACTCTGCAGACAATGGAAACGGAGGTATAGCAGCAGCTGCCCCAGAAAGATGCTGAAAACTTAGGAAAAAGGAGTAAGAAGCTGTTTTGTAAGCAAAAAAGATGAAGACAAATGCAGCACTTCCACAGTTTGTTTTACTTAAAATTTACTTTAAATTGGGTGAGGCAGCCTAGGCAGTGGGTGCTTCACTGGATAAAGTCATAGATTTTCTACAAGAAGGATGGCCTTGCTTTAAAATGCTTCTACTCTAGCTGATACCTCTACCAAAATGTTGAGAGCTGAAGAATTTTAGTTGATTTAACAGAGTTGTCCACACTTTTAGATTCATCTATGGTCCTATTCTAAACATTGGGCTAGAGCTTTCAGAAACAGGAGTACACTTAGGAAAGGACAGAAGCTTTAGTAGAAAATCCAGTGGTAGTTGAAGTCTCACTGAAATGCATTTTTTAACTTCTTATGCTCACGGATATCAAGTTATAACTCTGCAGCATCAGCAGTGAGGGGACACCAGTAGCATACCAGCATCAATGTCAGAGAGTGGAACAGAACAGAAGGATGTCCTCACCAGCACTAGTTTAGCAGAGAGGGGCTAAGCTCAGTGAGATTGCTCTCTAGTGAACGGCAGTGGTGATCACAGAGGAGTGACTTGAGGTGCTGTGATATGGTCCTGGGAAAAGCCTTTCCAGAGGCTTTTGGAGCCATGTAGGGGGTGTAGGGAGATTCATCTCCTTGCGGTTGACTTTTGCAGCCCATCTCCCTGGTTTGGGGAATGGTTCCTTTCTGGATTAATAGCACTGCCTCCTAACAGTGTGACTACAGTGACATTAAAGCTTGAATAATTCTCCATCTGCCATCAGTAGTACTTTTCTAATTAATACGTTGAATCATTAATATTCTAAGAAATATATTATAATATTAGCTGTTTAAATATTATTCAAACTATGCTTTAAAAAAGCCAAGTTTACAGCAATTTAGTAAGATAGCTGCAATGAGGAAGTAAGTTTATGTTGTCCTGTTGTGCTGGTTTTGGCTGGGATAGAGTTAGTTTTCTTTATAGTAGCTAGTATGGGGCTATGTTTTGGATTTGTGCTGGAGACCGCGTTGATAATACAGCGATGTTTTCGTTATTGCTAAGCAGTGCTTACACAGAGTCAAGACCTTTTCAGCTTCCCATTCTCTGCCAGGTGCACAAGAAGCTGGGGGGGGGCACAGCTGGGACAGCTGACCCCAGCTGACCAAAGGGTATGATGTCATGCTCAGCATATAAAGCTGGGGAAGAAGAAGGAAAGGGGGGATGTTTGGAGTGATGACATTTGTCTTCCCAAGTAACTGTTACAATGTGATGGAGCCCTGCTTTCCTGGACATGGCTGAACGCCTGCCTGACTATGGGAAGCAGTGGATGAATTCCTTGTTTTGCTTTGCTTGTGCGCATAGCTTTTGCTTTACCTGTTGAACTGTCTGTATCTCAATCCATGAGTTTTCTCACTTTTACTCTTCCGATTCTCGCCCCCATCCCACTGGGGAGGGGGGAGTGAGCGAGCGGCTCTGTGGTGCTTAGTTGTCAGCTGGGGTTAAACCACGACACCTGTACTAATATTGTTCCATGCTAGGCAGCTTGTACTTAGGAAATAGAAAACAAAATTTGGCATCATGAATAGATTCATTAATGTTGATTTAATGGTGATGACAATTACAATGATAACAATTTTATTAAAAGATACTTTGTAGAAAGTGGTAAACTTTGCCTGAGTTTTGCAGGCATGTGGAAAAGCAGTTAATTGATGCCATGGTATTTTATTATTCTCATTATGCTCTCTCACTAAGTAAAACTGTCCTTTTGAAACCAGTTTCATTGTTATAAATTATAAGCACTTAATAGAAATGGGCTTGAGTGCTACTACTATTACTGTTCACTGCATCTGGAGTTTTTACACAGGCAAAATTCGATATCCTAGCAAGGACTAAGGACCACCTCAGTTTGGGACACCTAGTGTTAGGTAATTCCTTACTCCTAAACATTGAGGACATTTCCCAGAATCTCTGATCAAATCCAAAGGCATTGTTGTCAAACAACTTGGATCTTAGTTCATTTTTATACTTATTCACGATCTTAACCAAACAGCTAAATCTTAAACTAGGTGTTTGTCTGTGTGTCTCATTTGAGAGTTGTTATTCTGGGGTACAGTTAAGATTCCTTGCATGTTTCTGTGCTAGCTGCTGCTTTTTTTTTTTGGTAAAACACAGCTGGAGGAGAAGGTACCTTTTCTAAGATAGATTAATGGTTAAATCATTCACTGAAAGCCTCTCCCAAATTCTAGCTTCATTTCCAAATGTGCTGGATCAAAATGTGTGCCCTCCCAGTAAAAATATTTGTGGAAATTTAGTTGTACACAGTAATATTAAACCCAGTATATTTTGAAGAAAGGCTACTGAAACAAATGGCTTGCAGTAATGAATTACTAAGAAATATTGTAAGGAATATAACAATTTTCAGGCTACTACTATGCATATTACTCAGAAGTTTGGGTTCCTCTTTTTGTTTAGAGCATGTCCACGTGTTCAAATGCCTACTTCATGTACTCCAGGTGGAAATAACTGATGCTAAGACAAAGCACTGCAGGTCAGCTGCTTGCTAAAGTAAGCCAGTAGGAACACACGACTTTAATTTGTCTTTCCCAATAAATATGGAGTTTGGTTTCTCACTGCTGTGCTGATGTTTAAAACTCTGAACAGTGTGGCGCAGCTACCTGTGAGAATGCTTGTCCTTCCATGATGACTCACTTTACTGGGGTCATGAAGCAGTTTTGTCAGAACAAAGAGCTTTTCCTGCAGTTCATCTGCCTGACACAAGACACTCCTTGCCACATAAATGGAAGTGAGCCCTGTTCTCACCACCTTCTGAACTAGATGGAAACCCTGTCTCTTGAGCCTTCAGCAACTCTCAGCAAAAAAAGCTACACAGTCTGTGAATTAAATCTCCCCAAATTTTGTCAGGACCTTTTGACAGGACCAGAAGTGGAAGAGATTTCTGCACTTGCATTTCAGAAAGAGCACTGACAGAACAGTGTTGATTAAGTTTATGCAACCTGATGCATGTTGTTTGCTAACCCTATTTGCTTTTTCCCTGTCCGACTGCATCAAACAATTAAAACCACTAAAGACTGAGTTCCTACAGTCAATTCTATGCAAATGAACTGGTGGACTTGAATGGAGTCAGCTATGAGCAGTTGTATGAATGAAACAGTCTCAGACACAGTTTTTCTAGGAAAATAGGATATTCTGAGAATGTTCTCCCTTTTTTACCTTGTCAGGTTTGCTGTTAATTTTGAGAGTCCATAAATTAAGGGCGTTAGCGTTCCAAGTGCTAGTGTAGTTTGGGTAGGGATCTTGTATAAACAGATTTTAAATCTGTTTGCAAGCCGCACCACCTAATCTTCTCAAAAGGATTTTGACAAAAGAGTTAATGCTTATTAGTACCTGTCAGCTAGTGCACAGTTAAAAAAAAAGGAATGGGTGAAAATCTTACTTGAAATATTTCAAAAGGGAGCTGTTGTAGTTGTTTGTGGTTTGAAGTGGTAAGACGATGCCACTGTGATGTAGAAGCAACTGTATACACCAGAGAGTTATTATTCTCATCTGTAGTTAATAAGGGTAAGTTGAAGTATAAATGAGGGTAGAGATTTAATCCCTCCTAGACTTAATTTGATAAGAAAGATGAGAGACAGAGATTCAATGTGAGTAGGATCTGGGCTTCTTCCCAGAGACAAAGATTTGGATCCCTTAAGTCTTTGATTCCAAAGAGGAGTCTTTAAAAAAAATCCTGTTGGAAGGAGTGCTTACACACTTACTGAGTGTAACAATAAGATGATAAAGATATGTATTTGTGAACTTAGTCTTGGTTCATTGTAAGCTACCTGACTTCTGTTCATTCAGAAGCTCATCCACTGGCTAAAAGAATGTTTTTGTCAGTAAAATTAACTAGCAGCATTTGAGTGAGTGATAGGTCTAATGATCACAGACAGTTGTCTATCTTTCTGGTACCCCTTTATACATAAATGATTTCTGCATCTGATCCAGCATGATCTCCTAGGAACGTTCTATGTTTCTTTCTGTGTGTAGCGGTAGGCATTTAGTCTGCTATGAAAGATTCTTTCTGATGCTGTCAGTTAGTGGTTGGCATTTGATAATCACATTTAAAATGTATGTTATGGAGCTAATTCACTTTAGTTTCTGTGCTGGTTTTGGCTGGGATAGAGTTAGTTTTCTTCATAGTAGCTAGTATGGGGCTATGTTTTGGACTTGTGCTGGAAACCGCGTTGATAATACAGTGATGTTTTTGTTATTGCTGAGCAGTGCTTACACAGAATCAAGGCCTTTTCTGCTTCTCACACCACTCCACCAGCAAGTAGGCTGGGGGTGCACAAGAAGCTGGGAGGGGGCACAGCCAACATAGTTGATCCAAACTGGGCAAAGGGCTATTCCATACCATATGGTGTCATGCTCGGCATATAAAGTTGGGGGAAGAAGAAGGAAGGGCGGCAGGTTCAGAGTGATGGCGTTTGTCTTCCCAAGTAACCCTTATGCGTGATAGAGCCCTGCTTTCCTTGAGTGAATGAATTCCTTGTTTTGCCGTGCTTGCCTGTGCAGCTTTTGCTTTACCTATTAATCTGTCTTTATCTCAAGCCACGAGTTTTCTCACTTTTACCCTTCTGATTCTCTCCCTCATCCCACTGGGGAGGGGGGAGTGAGCACGCAGCTGTATGGGGCTTAGTTGCCAGCTGGGGTTAAACCATGACAGTTTCATAAATATGTAGTAGTTTTCTCAACCTGCTGAACTGCTGGTCCACATGCTTCTTTGTTGGAGGGAGTTCTACAATTTTATTTTTCTTGAAATCTTGTTTTTTAAAGGTGTTACTGTCATAGATTTTAAATATTTTAAATATTTGGATTAAAACTTTACCCTTACCAATGAAGACTTAAGATTCTCGCTTGCATATTTAATTTGTCCAACATTAAGAGACAGGAACTGTGTGAAAGAGAATGTATGTATTAAAGTTGTCTTTCTTGCTTGCAAGTGAGAAGAGAAAACAGAACACTCAAATTAGTTTATACCCATTAAAATGCGGAAGAGAGATGTGGATATAGGAGTTACTGCTGATATCTAAAGCTTTTCTTTTAGCCAGATAGAGAACTTCTATTTTGAGCACTGATTCCACAGACCTCTTGTGTGTTTGGACATCTGTTTATTCGTGTTCCATTACAAACTTAAAACTATATATCATTCTAAGCTCTTTAGGATAAGGACTGTGTCATCATATATACTTTTACAGTAATTGCTACAGCAAGACCTTGGTGCTAAATGGGTCTTCTGGACACTGCCTGTGTTGAAATGATAATAATAATGCTTGAGTTGATAATGGGCAGTTGTTAGGATGTTTTGGAAGGGTTTCATTATGTACCTGTGAAATGCATTTTAATTGATTTATATTATAGTATGATGTTTAGTGCTAACATTTGTAAGTTTGGTGCATGCAGGTGGAGATGTTTCTCTGATAAAGCCCTTGAGAATTTTGTCCTTTATTTTCTTGCAGACCTTTGGAACGTTCCAGTGAAGATGTAGATATAATATTCACACGACTGAAAGAAGTGAAAGCTTTTGAGAAATTTCATCCAAACCTTCTCCAGCAGATATGTCTCTGTGGATATTATGAAAATCTGGAAAAAGGAATCACATGTAAGAGAGCTTCATATGATGATCTATTTTATGTAGATAAAATTGGGGCTTAGGCTGGGATTGTCTCTAGGAGATTGATGAGAGAGCACAATCAGTGGAACGGCCATAAAAACATTTACAGCCATAGTCATGGGGGAAGGCAGGACTAAAGTGCTGCTTGCTCTACAAATACAGTGTGTAGTGAATCTATGGTAACAAGGCATACGTTATTGGATTTACGACACTGCCACTGTTTTGTTGAAAGATTAGAAGCAAGTAATTGCACTTCAGCCTCATTTTTCCCTTGTAAATGTATTACTGATCTCTTTTGTAGGTGCTTTGTGATGTCAGGGGCAAAAGTGTATCACCTAGCTAAACTGAACTAGTATACCTAGCTAGTGTGTCACTGAAGCTAAACCATGACAACATATCACTAATAGTGTGTGGTTTGCAGTCACTCTGGATAACATGAGACAGATTTGCAGAGCTGCATACTGCTGCGGGGTGCAACAGCTCTCTGCCTGCTCTGGCAGCCCGTGTGCCAGATGAAGGTGGACAGCTGTGCTTGGTCTATGAAGCTGAGATGGAAATAAGTAGTGGTCCTGTGATGGGAATGTGTGAGTTCCTAGAGCTGTACCAGGGGAATAGCTGATAGAGACCTGTGGTGTTTGGTAGAGTCTTAGGTACCCCTCAGGTAAATCTGGCATGCTTTAGGCACACAGAACTGGGGTTTGCTTAGAGTAATAGGAATTCTGATGCTCTGTAATCACACAGTTGGAATGCCTGAATGTCGAAGTCCTGCAGTTGCTTCTCAGCCAGAACTCTTACTGAAGTCAGTGGGAGCTGTGTCTGCATTGGAAGATTCTGAATTTCAAAGGACATTGTTCAGAAAGTCTTTTTTTGGTTTTGTTTGTTTGTTTGTTTTGTTTATTAACTAAGAGAGCAGTAGAAGAGAAGCAAACTGGGGAGAAGAGTGAAGCAATTCTATGTGCTTTCATTGGTTCTGTAGTGTATCGACCAGCTTAGTAAAATACGTGCTTTCCAGCGTCATTGGAAATACTATTGTAATAGTAAGTAAGTAGTCTGATATGGCAAATTCTATAGTGCCAGCAGTGACTACAGTAGTACAGTAATATGAAGAACAATGTTTGTTAATGTTCCTAAACTTAGAGAGATAGCTCTTACTTACAAGGTTTCATCTTTCCAGTATTCCGTCAGGGTGATATTGGGACGAACTGGTATGCTGTTCTGACAGGATCACTGGATGTGAAGGTTTCTGATACAAGCAACCACCAGGTAAAATACATTTTTCATTGAAACCATCCAGTCAGTAGTACAAATAAAAGGTATGACTTATGCTGAGGTAGATAACAACAACATATATCGTACAGATATTTTGTCTTATCACAAGCATGTTTCTCTGAGTCTCCTTTAGTCTCAGTTGTCCTTTGTCTATGGAGGCAAATCATGTCATTGATTTCAAGAAAACGGAAATGTAATGCTGTGAAAAGAGGTCTACATTTTAATATGAAACAAGACTCCTCTGTCTTTTCTAATAGTGCCATATGAAGTTAAGCTAAAGATTTAAAAGTTGTTAATTTATTCCCTCAAAATATTTTAATTCAGTCCTTGTTCAGAAAGTTCAAACCAAACCCACCAACAGTGCAGTCTGATAACAACATACTGCAGTGTCCACTGCAGGAATGGGAAAGTATTATTATAATATCAGAGTATTGGAACTGCTGCTGTGTTAGACCAGAAGCCTGGAGGTAATACCTATTCAGTGTTAAGAAATAGAAGAACAAGTAAAACTCCCCCCAAATTGCAAGTGATTTCTCGGTAACTTGGCAATCCTGGATTTACAAAATAGGGAATTTAGAGTAAATACAAAAAAAGAAAGGATGAGAGATTTCTCCTGGAGAGAGTCTCCCATGCATGTCATCTAATGACATGCTGAGAAGTCATGGACTTCCTGCTGTGAGCTGAGTCTTCTGGGAAAGCATCATGTCCCATTCCCTGCTCCCATGTTTGAGATCTGGGATTGTCCCATCATGTAGCTCAGCATGGGGTTGTACTTCTGACGTGTGACTCATTGTGTCTTCACATGAGTGATATAGCTACCCAGGACCTGAAGTACAGCACTACCCCTTTTTCCACCTTGATTGAATATAGCATGCCTGGGGGGGTGGTGGTGGTGTATTCTTTGCCCGAAGTTTGGCTGATTGGGAAAGGTTTCTTGCTCATAGAAGATTGGCAGAAATTGGATTTTTCACTTTGTTGAGTACTGCATCACCAGTGAAATTGGGTCAGAATGTAAGTCAGGGCAGTGTGTGAGCCCTGGGTCTTTCTACTTCTTACAGTAAAATGACAGATACCAAAGGAACTTCTTTCATATCATTATTTTTAGCAACCTCTTCACTATACTAAGTAGAGACTGATTGAAAGTATAATTAGCCTAATTTGAGCAATTCTCAGCATGGCCTGGCTGTCATTGGTATTGTCACAATTTGGAACAGTACTGGGCTCTTACCAGATCCTTTTCTGTGCAGGTCTAAGGTGATCAGGAATATGTTCCGGTGTTTGTCGAAAGATGGCACTACACTGTTGTTAAGGGCCAATGCTCTTTACTGAATCAGAAAGAAATATAACCACAAAAGTGTTCTGGATGTGGAAGTTAAATGAAGAATCTGTTTGGAGTGTTGATTTGTTCTGTTAGATGGAAGATGGAACACTTCAGGCTTTTAAGAAATCGAATGTAAATACTCTTTTCTGCTTATTCAGGTTCACTGCATTTTTCTGCCAATAGGAAACTACAGAACTACAATTCATGTAGTTCTAGTTGTAGAAATTATGTTCTGCAGTAATTTCTTAACCTCATGTTTCCTTCTCACGGGAACAATGAACTGAATTCTTACCACTGCCTAGTTGCCATAGGATACAGCCTCACTGCCAAAAGGACAGCAGCTCGTGCATTTACCATTCCTGAGCTGGATAAGTTTCGTGGTTGGCGACTCCTAAATAGTATTTGAGTCCAATATTTTCTCTGATTTTGCTCCAGCTTGGTGTTTATACCATGTCCCTCCTTGTCCATCCTTGCTCTCCTGCTCCTTGTCCTGTCTTTAGCTCCTGGGTGCCCTGTTCCAGTCTTGCCTGTACTTCCTTGTTGGCATGGTGCTAGTCATTCTTGAGCTTGAAGTATTTGCTAGCACTCCCTGCCTACTGTGCTTACTATGAACCCAGGTGATGGAGGAAATACGGTGTAGCTCCATAGGCAGGCAGCCCTGACAGACTCAGTTGCCAGTATTGTGCTTCCAGCTAGGAATGGATGGCCAGTGCTTAAGATGTAGGGATGCTTGTAACCTACCCTGGAACACATTTTCCAATAACAGCACCCAGGAGCCAAAGCTTCCTTTGCAAAGTCATAGTAATGATTAATTGCTCTGCCGTTACTATTATACCATAAATGGCACTAATGCCAATGAGAAACTTCCAGCAGAGCAGAAGAGAGACACAAGTTTACCTGAGTTTACAAGTTTAGAAGTTTGTAGTCTCATGTAAAAGTACAGAAGGACTATGCTATCTTTTCTAGGAAGAGAGAAGCTAACTTAGGTTCCTATTGGTTAAAAAGTCTTTAGACATGACTAATAACCTTTTAATTCTTAAGATGAGCAGGAGGTTGTGCTAGATGACCTCCTGAGTTTTCTTGCAGCTTGAATTACCCTATGATTATATGATGATGCCTACAGTGTTAATGTAAATATGGAAAATCAATTCTCTTGATTAAAAATATATTAGTTCATTTTTACTAGGTGTTTATCTGTCTACCTGGGATACTTAAATTTCAGCAACCTGGGAATAAATGCGTCGTGTAGCAGCTACCATGTGCTAACTCTTTATGCAGTCACCTTTGGTGTTTGGTAGCTTTCTCCCATTAAAAGTGCAGTAAGTTATTGTGCACTTAGTGCTTACTAAGAATGTCTTAATGGCCTTTGCTCTTACAGAGGCATGTAGTTACATGTCTTGCACTAGAAATTATATCTAAATACACTAAGGGATCAAGACTTCAGTGTAGCTAGTGAAGTATTAATTCATACACATTCTTGCTGCATATTAGCTTACTCGTGCACGCACCTGTGATTTCTCACAGAAAATGTTAGTAATACTGATTAGGACCAAGCTGAGAATTCCTATAAACAGAAATATTAACATTACCTATTATTTGATATTATGATAAGAGGAAGCATTCCATGTACTGATTTAAATGTTTTAATAAAGGCAAACACACATATTTAGGTTCTCATAGATAAAGCCTCGCTTTCATCTTGGTTTGGAAATATCCTTTCTCACTGCTTGCAAAACTGTATTGTGTCACAAGAGGGCAGTGTTAGAATACATAACAAACTGAGTACAGGCAATATTGAATATTAAAATGGCTAGTTTGAAAACCATATTCAACTATTTACAATATACCTGTTTTAAAGAGTTTGACCAGAGCAGATTTCTCTGTTACTGTTAGTTCTGTTCCACTGAGGTGGTAAAATATGCTAGCTTCTGCTGGTCATGATGGTAATTTCATTTGCCATTGAAATGGGACAGTACAATTTACTATACAGAGTTCTGACAGGATTACCCATCCAGTACGTCCTGAGTGGTGGCTGGTCTGCTTTCTATACAAATTATTTATGAATTTTCTGGCTATTCAACAATCAAGAAGAGACTGAAGAGGACTTTTTTTTTTAAGTTAAAAATATCACACTATGAATTGCAGAGGTAAATGTAATGAACTGTTTTGGTCTTGCCTCAACTTGTTTGTAGTAAATACCCTGATAAATATTGTACTTAAAAGTCACACAAAGACTTATTATGTCCCCTTCAAAATAAACAGAAAATGCAGCCTGTTTAGAATCTATCAGAAAGAGGTCGTTACCCTCAGTTATGAACAAATTCTGAATTTAATTTTTATTTGGCACTGTTAGCTACCCAATGTTACAACCAAGGTATACAGTAATGAAAGTTCCTCTTAGAGATATTCTGAGTTTGGTGTTGTCTTAAAAATACTGCTGAGTGCCTTGTGTATGCTTAATTTTTGAACTCTATTTTGAAAGTGCACAGGTTCTGAAGGATGACTGTTGGTAATGTCTCAGAGTAAAGCTGGAAATAAATGCAAAATGACAAAAGCATCAGTGTGACATCTTTGCCGGATTCTGCAGCATTGTGTTTCACTGAATTAGATTCAGAGCCTTTTACCCCAAATGATTAAGATTTATATTCCTATCTGATAAAAGGGCAAGGAATGAAGAGAAGAAAGACAAAGACCAAACAGCAATTTCATCTGCAGTTTTGCTGTAGTCTGCCAGCTGAATCATAGTGTGCGCTGGGGGCTATTGCTAGTTTATCTTGCCTGTGTTTTGGTGGATTTTTTTTAAGGTGATGAGATTTTAAAAACAGACCAAACTGCACACAGGGTGTTGACGTTACAAATAATTAGCCTTTTTTAGAAAAGCCTTAAAGGAGGAGCTGTGGGTGCTTGGGTGGTACAGCAGTGTCAGTTGTAGGAAGATGCAGAGGGCTGGGGCTCAAAAGCCAAATAAGTTAGTGGGGTTGCTGAGAAGAATGACTGTGAAGAAAGAGGTTCAGATGTCCACATAAGAAAGGGAAGACTTTCCTGGCTGTTTGAAACTGAATACAAAGGAGGTATGTTGTAAGATGAAGTGGAAACAAGGAAAGGGATTTAAACAGGACAGTCCTTGCAATACTGCTTTCTACATGTAAATCCCATTATGTATGCGTGTAAATAGCCATTATGTATTTTAGAGATAACCTATGTGAAGTTATGACATAGATTTGTACTGTAGTCTGTAGTGTAGTGTAAATATGCCCAAGCTAGCTTTAAATTACTTAGTTTGAGCATGAGAGCTGCTCTACCCATTGTAACACAGAGATTGGCTGGACTAATGTACTCAGCTGAGCAGCAGGGTGTGTTGGCCTATGCTGAGCTCCACAGTGTTGTGATTGTACTAATTTTGGTTTTGAACTTAGCTTATTTAAAGTTAATATAGAAAAAGAATTTCAATTCTGTCTGCCAGGTAACTTAGCAAAAAGTCCAAGACATTGCAAGTAGCTTTTAGAGGATCAGAGAGAAATGTATGGAAATACTGAATGTTATTACAGTACAATTAATCTGATCTGTAAATATTGTAATTAGGAACTAGAAGATAATTTGGTCACAGTCTTTCTAGAAGCATAATGCCTCCTTTGAGCAAATCACCTTGTCTTGTGTAAAGAGGATGGCCTAACATATGTTGGCAAACTGCAATTCTTGTGTGAGAAGATATTTCTATGTTATCTTTAAAAGTAGTTTGATAAGGATTTCCTATCTGAATGGCTGAAACATACTCCAGTGGAGGTAATGGATCAGGAAAATAACTTCACAGAACAGATAGTTTACTTTCATGTGTATACTTTGGTTTCTCTGTTGTAAAAGGAAATTTTTGCTGAGGACAAACTGAACTGTGTCGAAGTAATAATAAGCAAACTTTTCAAAATGCCAGCTTCTGCAGATCTCCAATTAAACATGGAGATGGTATGGAGTCTTGGAGGGACACAGGTGCAGAGGTGAGTTAAAGGTATAAGGCATGGGAAGATGATGAAATTAAAAACAAACTAGCTACATCAACTCCCAATGAAAAATGCGCAATTCCTTTCAACCTAGCACTCATAATTTTTTTTCCTATTTTCTTCATTTCTCTTTCAGACACCATGATTTTGTTTATACACAGTACAAAAATTCTGTTTGCCAGGCTGGAAAATAGAAAGTGTCACAAGTCAGGGAGGAGCATGCAGGGACGTGCCTTGTGATGGTGGGGAAGGGAATAAGGCAGAGCCTTGTCTCCAATTCTCATCCATTCTGTAGAATGGTCTTACAAATTCAATAATGTTTTAGATTGATGGAGGGGGGAGAGATTTAACAACTCTTTCACTGCATGTGTCTCACCTGCCAGTGAGAGTCAGTGAAACTGCATACACAAACAGCCTCTGATTTGAACTATACCATTTTATAGTGTGTTCAGAGGACAGATAGCAATGGAAACAATTTCATCTTTTTAAGTCTTTAATACTGCTTTTTAAATAGCTGTGTGAATTTTAGCTGGTTACCAGCAGCTAGAACCCCCTGCTGCTTCTGGGATTGCAGAGGGGAACAGCAAACCGAGTTTTGAGCTGCCAGCAATCCTCCTGAAGTCTACGCTGAACAGCAGGAGATTCTTGAGTGTAAGGTTAACAGGCGTAATAGGAAACCCACACCTGGTTCCCCAGGAGGCTAGAGATGTATAAACAAAGGGCAGAGACAAAATGGGTCTCTGAAGTCTTGAAGAAGACAGATGGGCTTGCTCCCTAGCTGTCTGCGAAACTGCATCTCAATGGAGAGCAATGATGGCTGGGGAGAAAACCTGAAAGAACTTTGACTTGTTCCAGAAGCCTGGACTTTTCTTTAATGAACGTAGATAGGACCATTCCATCTCCTTGACTTAATACCCCACAATGTTAATTTATTTCTCAGGCTGAACAGATGCCTTATCAGAAGTTATCTTAGAAAATGGTTCCTTAACCAACACCTTTCCTTTCTTCTCTATTCTGTCTTTAAAGATATATTCTTTAGGGTTGTAAAGAATCAAAAAAGGTGAAGTGTTTCAAAGGAGTATTTTTGTTTTGGGTGGAGGGAAGGGAGTGAGAAAGAAGTTGGAAGATGTAAATATTGCTTATGATCCACCTAATGGAAAAGTTACTTTTTCTGCCAGGCTATTTGGTTATTCTGCCCTAAACAGAGACATTTTATCTGAACTTGCTAAATAAAGTTGAGAATAATGTATTGGAGACCCGGAGATCAAATTTTGTGTGAGCAGTGGGCACATTTTCTTTGTAGCTCCTTTGAGTGCAATTGTGAGTATAGTAGCATGCATATAGTGTTTCAGCTCTGAAAAGTAAGCTTGTTAAGGTAGAAATTTAGTGTATAGCCTGTACGATAGGCTGTTTATAGAGACTTCTATTTAGGTGCTTAGGTGCTCATTCCCAAATATTCTTTCTTTTAAACAGTGCCTGCTCATATTTGCCTTCCTTGAAAATTCATTTCTGACAGTTGGTAAATTCTTCCTAGATCTTTTCTAAGACATAATTGATTTTGTTTTCCTGAACACATAATTTTATATGGTAATATCTGTGCAAAAGCAATTTGCTATGGTTCAGGGAGCTGGACTATTATGGGCATTTGTCTTTGTAATGCAATTACAATGCTACTAACTTGATCTTAATAACATTTGCCTATTACCACTTATTAGATGCATGAAAGGAAAACAATGCAATTTTAAACACAGAAAATGATGCTGAAATATGCTCATGCATCTCTCCTGGATTATCAGACACAAGGATTTAGTGGATGGGATGACAAAATTTTCTGCTTTTATTTTTGTAGACTTTTCATGAATCCTACATTTTAGAATTAAACTATATTTCTAATGTTGTATTAAGTAAAATTAGCATGTGTTTGTATATGTTTATTTATATTTGTCTGTGTGCATGTATGATTTCCTTAGTAAAGTGCAGTTTTTATTGGTTTAAATTTTTAATGCTGTTGCTATTTTTTTTTTAATTTCTCAAAAGACTGTCAGTTAAGGCCCAACTTAGAGAGAAATACATAACTGTTCAGCTTCAAGCCTGTGCTCAGGAACATAGCAACTTGTAAACCTAAAGTACAGCATGTATCTAAAGATCTTGATTCAGCAAGTTATTTAATTTCGAGTACTCTAATTTTTTTGTCTGCAGTAGCTCATAATTTATATAGGAACTATTACAGAGGAGTTCCTGGCCGAGGGGGATTGATGTAGGCATCTTTCCATCACATGAATGGCATGTGCTCACATAGACTCTTTTCAAGTGGACTTTACTGCATGTTTGGGACCAACTCTATTCCAGGTTGTTTTGGACTTTTAATAGTTTTCTTGAAATCCCTGACTTATGTGAAAAGAATTTTTTTATTTTTTTTTAGTCTGGTACTTAATCGGCAGGTATCCATTAACAATTGAGAGATTTACTGGCATTTTCTACAGAAAGGCCAAGAGTTGATTAAACTGTACAACTGCACTGTGCACAGACCTTGTACAATAGGGAAATGCATTATAAATACAAGAGGATATTGTAGCTGAAAGTTATGTCTACTGAGAAAACATAACAGTCAAATTTTCTTTCTGATGAGGTAGCCTATAGAGGGCAGAAATTTGTATTCCAAAATGGCATTTCTGATGCTAGTTATCTTCTGATCACCTCTGATATTTCTAAAGGATCTCCTCATCACAACAGTCTTCAGAGGGAGATGAACAGAGGTCATAACTTTCTTCCAAAGGTGAAGGTGACTCTTGTGTTCTCTCCTTTGCAGACAGAAATGTCTAATTCAACTGATGGTCGTAGAAAACAGAAGTCCTACTTGCTTCCACATTGAGTCTTTCTGTGTTGTTAATCAGCATATATTGATTTTTTTGTTGGCACTTTTAATTAATTTTCTTTTAAAGCAAATTGCTGAAGAATCTTAAGGCAGTGCTGTTAACAAATGTGACATAAAGACTCTTAAAACATCCTGGAATACTTAATATGTGTCCTTTTATTTTTAATTCGAAGGATGCTGTGACAATATGCACTCTGGGAATAGGAACTGCTTTTGGAGAGTCCATTCTGGATAACACTCCTCGCCATGCTACCATCGTTACCAGAGAATATAGCGAGCTCCTTCGAATTGAGCAGAAGGACTTTAAAGCACTTTGGGAGGTAAATTCTGATTCATTTGCAGTTTATGCAAAGAAAGGTATTTTAACCTTTTAAATGTTTGTAATGAAATGTAAGCACATTTATATTGTAAGCAAAGTAATAATTATTTTAAATTAGTTTGGACAAAAAGAAAAGTCTTTTTCCTTCCTTTTAGTGCTTCATATTCTGCATGATTACGTACTCCTGTATTTCTTTCTTGCGGGCTTCTTCTCCTGAAGTAACTTTGGTGGAATTTCTGGTGGAATTTATTTGTATACTGCAAGCGTTGCTTTCTTAGCTTTAAAGGTGCTTTTATTGCCAGCATTTATGAGGAGAGTCTATCCTTAATATACTCTGATATTTTAAATTATTCTCCTTTACTCCTGTCTCATCACCAGCTGTAAGGGGTTTAGAATTTGCAGATGGATCAAGATCACTTAAAAATTGTTACTGATTACATGTGAATTCCCTTAAAACTTTCCTTTGTGGAGAACGTACCGCTGAGGTTCTTCATTCCATAATCTGTGTGTATCCATGCTGAGAAGACTTCATTAACATGTTACTGTGCTAAGTTACTGAACTTCAATCAGTTCGCATTTTTGTAAGCATTACACTTGATTTGAAAAGTGTTCTGGGAATTGGAAGGCATCCTGCTGGCCTGGCCTACACTATTGCCGATTTGTACTGCCAACTTGTTTTAAATGGTGACTGTACAAATTTAGGTGTTGTGTAGAGCTGTCAGATGGTGTGACAGTGTCCTAAAGTTGCAGATCTAGGGACACAAACTATATTTAAGAAATAGATGCTGGTTGTAGCATTTCAGTTCAGCTTCTCTCCTGAGTGCAGATAGATGGGGTTTTTTTGGCTTTCTCTTTTCCCGAGAAAGAGCAGTATTATACTCCAAATAATTGTCCTAAAGCGGTACTAAAGTAAGGGTATCAGAAAGAAAATAAAATCCACAACTAGCTACACTGACTGAGGAAACAGCACTAATATCACCTGTCTGCAAATATGTTGCTTTGAGCATAGTTAATGGTGCAGCATGACCGAGACCAATATGTGAATAAATGTGCTTGCCATTGAATGCTCTGACAGTATCAGATTTCATTCTTTGAATTGCATAGCCATAATTTGTACTGTTTTTTTGGCAATGTCTGCAGCTAAAATAAAATGCTCGTAAAGTCTCATAGCAAATTTGAAGAAATTCACAATGCAATATTTTTCTGCAGTTCATGCTTTTTTCTCGACAGGATCTGCATTATAGTTTTAGACCCTGGCATTAAAAGATTAAATATGCCAGTGGTCTCATCTGTTTTAACATATGCTACACTTGCCAGTGGTCAGAAATTTTTTATGTAGATACTGCTTTACAGGCTCATGATGGAGGAGAATAAATCTAATTGTACTCAAGTAACCTTTTTTTTTAAATTCACCTTTAATTGTAATGTAATTTCTGCTATGTATGTGGCTTTTTCCTGCTAAGCATTTAGAGACTGTTGGTTTCCTATCAGAAATAGTGGTGGAGTGGAGGTTAAGTTCCCTTCTTAAAAATTTTGAAACATTTAAAAAGTTGTTTTAAAACAAAAATGCCAATGCCATTTAATCACTAATACAGTGTTGTTTCTAATAATTTTCCTGATTTTGGTGAGTTTTTTGATGATAGATGCTTTTGGAAAAGGTCACGTGTGTTGAAAGTATTGGGAGCTATCATAGGGAGCCTTAGCACACATCTTTTATAATGCAGATTTTATGAAATTGTGCAGTAGAGCATGTCACAGATGCTGCAGGTGTCAGTCACAGACCACAGTTTAGCTTTGTTGTGCTTCTTTGCCTTTTGTGCAGTTTTGCAGTGAACTTTTCCTGTATTTTGGTGTGCTTTCTTTCAAGGAGGCTATCCCTGTGCTCTTAGTGAGTGGAATATTATGCCACGAAATATAGCTTTGCTGGTTAGTCTGAGGTAGGATTAAGTTGTTCATTTTTTTCAAGGCAGTATTTGTTTCCTTGCAATCTACTAGTCCCACAGGCTACATAAGCTGCAGCTAAGGTATGATAAACAGAGAATGTTCAAAACAGACAGAAAATTATTTAAGAAAATTCCCCCAAAATATACTAGCAATAGCAGCAGTAGTATATTGTTGTTGTTGTTGTTGTTATCTGAGTAAATAGTAATAAATAAAAGTAAATACTTTTCTTCAGGGAAACTCTTTGTAATGTTATGGATGCTGTGTAGTTCTGTCTACCTTATCCTAAGATTCATGTATCTTTGCTGTGACAAAGCCCATATGGGGAAATGATTATTGATACAGTGACATGCCATTCAGGTAATTTTTAAATTTGTTTTTAATGAAAACCCACAGAAAGTCAAGAATGGATCACAGATATTTTTTATCAGTGGTACCATGGGAGAAATGAGAGAAGACAGTGTCAGTGTCATTACAATCCAGATATGCTAAAAACTAAAATCTAGTGCATACAAATCTCAACTTTCCAGATAATGAGAATTTAATTCCAGAAAGAAGTAGTTTCTCCATTTAAAAAATGTTGAATAATTCTAAAATAATATAATACTGTAGTTTAAGAACAACCTAAATAAAGTGTAGGGTTGAAATTCTTAAAATGGTTACTGCTTTTATGAATGTAAGATTTTTATCATTAATAATAGAAGTGCAAAAAATACATTTTATATATGATTAAGTTTTTTGGGTTTGTTTTTTTTCCCTGTGAAATTTACTTTTGGGGAAATTTACTTTTTTCCTTCTTTTGAGGGAAAGAACAAATGAAAACTCTCTGTTAGCTGATTAAAGATTTTTGGCATAGAGAGCATGGAAATTCCAAGACTGCAATTTTTCATATTCTTTTTTATTTTTAGGTTGTGAATATAATCTTGGAAAATGAACCGTTATAAATTGATTCAGTATTGACTTTAATTTATTGTGCAACTAATCTGACATGATAGGACTAAGACCTATGAACTATCTACCTTTATAGTAAAAATTTGTTGACACTGAAACCTGCTGATGAAGTTCATGTTTGCAACAAATGTTTTTCTACCACAAATCTATGTGGTTCTTTGAAAGACAAATAAATATCCATTTATACTGATTATGAAACTTTTATTATAAATCCTGAAACTAGATTTTGAGAGAAAGATATAATAGCTATCTATTTTAGTTGTTTCTAAGTTTAGAAAAAATTTTCAGAATCTCTATAACTTCATATTATGAATTTACAGATTTTTCTGAGTTTTGTTTAAGTTGAAAAGTAACTTTTCCTGTATTAGCTGTATTGCTCTAAGAAACAATTGTATTGATAGAATGTTTCAGAGACCAGATGTGGCTTATTAACATATTTAATGCACAATATACAGCAAAGTGTATTAATTTATTTGAGTACAATTACAATTGGGTCTATACCTGAAAGAAAGAGAGTGCTACTTCTGAACAGACTTTTTTCTTTTTTATCACTATTCTTCTGTCAATTTTATAAATTTAAATACTCTCTGAGGAAAAGATGGGATATTCTTTATCAAAACTATAAGATTCCTTCTGTAATATACAGAACCACATATTCAATCAGCCTTTTAAATACAGAAAGATTTTCTATGATCTCCATTTTTAACAGTCAGGGAATGCTGATCAAAACAAATGATACTGTCCTGATAACAACAATTACCAGTTGAAATGGCCTAGTCTTTTCTCTAATGACTGTATCTGTTGAAGTAGCATCCTGTTTGGAACATCCATTGAACTTCTAAGCTTACTCATCCTTGGAGACTTGTTTTCTATCAATGGCTGCTATAGCAGATTAGAGATTATGAAATCTCTGGTTAGGTTCTCACACATCTGAACACTGTTCCCTGAGGAAGAAGCTCTAGGAGGTTATGGGAATCACTGGTGATGTGCCTTTGTGCACCGATTGTCCCTGGCCTTCATCTCTGAGGAGCACTAACAAACATGAAAGAAATTATTCATCACTGTTATAACACTGTAGACTTCCAAGATGCTCTGTGAATCTGTTGGAAGAAGTACTCTTTGTGTTGATAAGAACTTGCTTTCCCTCTTTAGTATCAATGAGTTAGTGTGGTGCTAGCTACCTTGCCCAAAAAACTTTCAAAGCACAAAGGAAAATACATCCAAAAATAAACATGAAAGCAGAAGGCTACACACGAGGAGCTCTGGTCATGCACATCCTGTTGGGTCACTGGCTTGCTCCACCCCTAATATTTGGATTCGTTTAAACAGAGTAGGAGTGAAATGAATGTATTTGAGCAGTGTTATCATTACAGAAGTTCTCTGTAGTTCATCCTCAAGCTTTGTCCTTTCATGCAGTTGCAAACTGATTCAAACCCAGACAGGAAGGGAGTGAATCTGCTGAGAGGTGACTTATTTTTAGAGGTCTTTCCTACCACAGTGAATTACTCAGCCTTCCTTGGATAACATACAAATAACCAATTTCCTTTTGTGTGGAATAAGATTATGTTAGAAGTTACTGAACATGCCTTGAGAAACATTTGATCCTGAGTAAAGGAAGAACAGCTATTACTTCAGTATGCAGTAACTTTGGAGAGAGGGAGTCTTGGACCCTATAAGGTCAGAATGAATATTTTAATTCTTTTTTATTCATATTCAGCAGCACTTACACATCTTGTAGTCTGATAAATAGTAGCGTAACTTGCTTCCTGCTTTTGCCCATCTGATGATAATTCAGTAGCCCTCAGCAGACTTCACTGCTCTGAAATGATAGCTTTGGGAGAAGCAGCTTTCTTACCATCTTTGTTTTCTGAGCACTGTGAATGTTAGTTTTTAATGAGCTAGTTTAAAAACAGATCCTCTGTCAGAACAGAAGAAATTTTACATACAATTTCATGGAATGCTGTGTAGGAAATACAAGTATGAAATGGCATGCTGACTTAAATGTAGTGCTGGTCAGTGAGATTTCTGAATAAGGCTTAAGTTCATCAGAATTGAGACCACAGCTCTCAGTGCATTTGTGGGTAATATCATTTTGTCTTTTTAAGGTATATCTAATCATATCCCCTATATCAAGGTATAATATAATCTTATGCCTCATGTGTCAGGATTATGGCAGTAGGAATTATGAAGGCACTGTAAAAATACATTAATGAAAATGAACATGTAAGGATTTTCATTTGTTTTATCCATTTGGCCATGCTGTAAGTACATTATTTATCGAAGTACATTACTGAATCTCATGTAGGTATTTTGCAGTGTAATGCAGTAGGCAGGATTTCAGAGAGGCAGCCTTTTCCTTGCCTTAGGCTGCTGGAAAATATATGTTACATTGTTACTTGAGAATGTTCTTGTTTCTTTCTCTGGTAGACTCCTGAATACCTCAACATGTTTAAGGAGTATTAGGAATCTCATGTAAATGTCAGTACTTTCTAATGCACCTTTTCACCAATGAGTATTCCATACCAGAAATTCTTTCCAGTTCATTTAAGTGAGAGATTAAATTTGATCTGAGAAATGAAATACTGGGAGGGGGGACTCGAACAAAAAATCAGATTCATGTCCAGCCCCTAAACTATCAGCTTGATTTATGGTATACTACTCCGCCAGTTTATTGCCCAGTAATCAATTGCAGAAGTCTTTGCTCTGATATACTGATTTCCCATAGGTGAACATTGTAGAGGTATGAAACTATAGTTAATAATATACAGAATATTTAGCTTTGCAGGATGGGTGATCATGTGATTTAAAATAGTGAAGTGCTTGGAGACCCACAAAAGTATAAAAAGGTGGTCATGGAACACTCAGCTGTCTTTACCCGCTTCATGTCACACTCTCCATTGACTGCTCAAACTCTACCTTGATGATTTGTCTCTCTAATGGGGTTTTATTTGAGAAATGTAAAAGTGATCAAATTGTAGTAGCCTGCATTTGCAATGTAGCTGGAATACTGTGTTCATCAACCTTTCAAATAGCCATCTTGTCAGAATAAGGAAGAATTATTCCATGTTATCAGATACAGAATACAAAACAGAAGGAAGATGTGGAAGGACTCAAATGTGTGGAATCTGTTGTCTTATGCTATCTGCAAATCTTCAGCTGGTGACCAATTCAAATTTGTATGCAAAGAAACAGAGCTAGAGTGAGAGACATCGAAAAATGAAGTGATGATAGGCAAGCAGGAGATTTTTTTCCTAGAGTAACACATGGAAGGGGGAGGAATATAAAAAGTCTTCCTCCCCTCCCCAGCTTTACAATATGACAGTAAACACAGAATTGGCAAGATGTGAGCAAAGCTTTGAAAGTAACTAACATCCTACCTTCGTACCTTCTGTGTTAATGTTGATAAAGCATGCAACTGAGTAGCAGGGAAAGATTCCAAAATTATTATTATACCAAGATGAAGTGCCAGATTGCACTCCCAGTTTTGCTGGTGTGAATTGAGCATATTTCAAGTGAATACAGCACAATTGCTTTGAAACACGTGGAGCTAAGTGGGAGCAGAGTCTGGCCTTTAGTGCTGCTGTTATATTGGTTTTGACCGTCCTTGTAATATATTTTTAGGGTGTTTTCTCTTGTTTTGCTTTGTCAGACATTTCTAATTTTAACGAGTGATGCTTTGTCTGGTAGAGCAGATTTAAATGAGTATGCAACGGCATTTTATCCTCTGTAGCGAGACTTACATCAGAACAAGCCATGTTTGTCAGCATAGCAACACAGTGACTGCTGCTTTCATTCAGATGTACTAATCACTTCATGTTTTAAAAAATGGAGGCAGATTTTGTGAACACTGTTTATGACAGTGTATCTCCTAAGGTAACTTTCCTGGCCATTGGCAGTGGAGAAACATATCTAGGAATTAATCTAGATTTTTCACTTCAGTAACACAGCTTTTCTCTTGACGTGATATGTACTGATGGAAGTGTACAAGTCTTTGATAGAGTCTAGAGATAGTGTTATTTTCTAAATAATGGCATTATGACCGAGAAGTTAATAATCAATAATTATCCGCTCAGTTTCAGATAATTTGCTATGCCCTTATGTATGATATTCAATATTGTCAGTGAGGCACAATTTCTGCGGAAGATCAAGGGATCCACTTAGTTTTAACTCTGTGAGTTTCCATTTCTTTGTTGTTATCGTTGGTTTAAGGTGACAAGACACAGGCACTTCAGACATCCCTTAAGCAACTGAACACATTGAAAAACAACAAGCTGATTGGAAAGGCCTGATCCTTCCTCATGTCTCTCTGCAACAAACTTTCCTGATGCATGTTCTTGTATGTCATCCCTACAATCAGTTTTCACCTCAGTCTCCCGGTTTATGCTGAATCTATTTCAATAGCAACGTTTTGTGACTGTGTCACTGATCACCATGTGGAGATGGAATAGGGCTTTGTAGACCTGATTTCTCTTAAACCATACTAGCATGTCATTTCTCTTAGGTGCAGTTTTGTATCACTGTAGTAATGCCCATCAGCTTGAAGCCCCTGTTAAATCCTATTATACCAGACACTGTGCAAAAATATATTGTGATGCCTATTTACAACCCTTGTAAATGTTTATATGTTTATTAGCACTTCAAAGAGTCTTAAATTATATTGCAGAAGGCTTGACTTATTTGAGGTTCCTTCTTGGATAAAAGAAGTAGAAACATCCAGCGAGCATGTCAGTCTCCCTGTTAAGTAGTGCCTTTATTGGTTTTCTCATATTTTGTCATGGTTAGAGGTGAAGTTGAAAAATATGAATTCATCCGATTTTCAAGAAAATAAATTATTTTGATTAATTCCTAAAATATTTAAATTACAGAAGAATGTCTGACAAACTGAAATGTGTACACTTAAAGTCTGCAGATGTTTTTGAGGCTGCTGTTTTTCTTTGAAGCTTTACTGCCAAACATGCACTTTCTATAACCAGCTTTTTTATTAGCAAAGAAAGTGCTTTTCATCCTCAGCAGATTGTATTATTAAATGTGGTATCTCTAAGCATGATGTGCTAAATGGCAAAAACATATATTGCAAACCACAACTGGGAGCCTATGCATCTTATTTCAGGGAGCAAACTTCTGGTCTTTCATTTGTTCATTTTTATTAGGTAAAAATGTCTTTCAGAAGAATCGTAAGATTTGAAGCTTATAAAATAGTTTCTGGCTTTTTTCCCAAACATACATTTTAACTATCAAATATGTGTCTCATTCTCATCTGTCACAGAGAGAAAAAATGCACAACACAGAATTACCTCTTTGTAGATATGTGTGTGTGTATATAATCTGCTATCTATCTAATATGTATTGTGTGTATATATTAATACATTAAATTCATATTTGCCTTGTCAGACTTCTGTGTCAAATTGCCTGGAGCTTTGGTTCTAACTGCATTTGTGGTTGGTAGTGTCCTTTCCTGCCTTAGAATGGATACCAAGGTGATCAACTGCATAAGGCTTTGCTTACACTTCTAAACTTTTGGATTTCACACAGACCCTCTTAACCGTTCCTTAACTCAACCATGGGGTCATATGTGGATGAGGTTGTTTTGGACATTGACCCTTTCTGATCTTCTGGTCAGTGTTATCATCTCAATCCTTGGTTTCTTTTCAGATGAGTTGTGCTTTTTCTTCCTCACACAAAAGGTTAACTATTATTACTGGTTCCTCCAGGTTCTTGAGAAAATTAGTAAACTCTTAGAAGCTTCCTTTTAGCAATGAGGTTTCATTGCTTTACAGCAACGGATATTGTTGTGTGTTCCTCCAAGGCATTCCTATAGAATGTGTGCTTGCATGCTGCATTGGAATGGGTGCTTTCTGCTTGTGCTGGGTCAGGCAAATAAAGTGATACCATTTATTAGATCAATGGATATGTTTTAATATTGACATTTTAAAAATCCATTAGCTTAAACCTGCTGGCATTAAAAAAAATTAGAGATCTTTGACAATAAGATCTGGCAGTGGAAGATCTTATGCAGATTAACACATACTGAAAACAAGGCTATTATATTATACATTATTCTTTTTTATCCTGACAGTCTTGTTTAGTTTATAAAATATTTTGTAAAAATATTGTAAAAGTGTTAACTTTCATGTAGCAAGAAAAATGTAACCTACAGCTCCTATTTAGCTGATTGTAAATGCCTCCTTCCTTAAGGAAGCACTCCCTTGAATGAGCATTTAACATCTTAAAACTCAAAACAAGCTAAACCCCAGACATTATCAATTTATTAGGTATATAGATTAATAAATGGGCTCACAAAGAGAGTGTCCTTTGCTTGCCTTAGATAGAACAGTTCTGATAGATGTCTTTTCCTGGTCATAATCAGATCTGTAATGTTCAATTCCTGGTCATAATCAGGGCTGTAAGGTTCAATGTTTGCCCTTTGCCTTAGACTGGTTCCTCCCCTCTTTTTATCCATGGTGAAACTCTACCTTATTGAAATCAATGAGCATTGTGGGATTTCAACCCAGGTAATTACTAATTGCTTCCTTCTGCTTGTATAATATGCAGCACAGGCTGTTGGCACTAGGTTTAAATCCTCTTTACCGTCTTCCCTTGTGTAACAGTTTTTATCCACTGACATAGCTGATGCGACGTGAGAGCATGAGGCTGGAATCACTCACATGATTTTGTGGCTTAGTAGTTCAGGGGTGCTTACAAAATAGTCAACCCAATACTTGTACTGAGGTAGATTGTATCAAAGCCTTACAAACTCTAGGCGTCCTAGACGTAGGCTTAAAAATGAAGATATAAAAGACTAAGAACTGAATATGGAATATCTCTCCTGTGGCAGAGAGTAAGAATTACAGGGCCCACCCAGCCTGTCATCTGTGCTAATTATGGCCAGTCCCACATATCAAGAATTTAAAAAAACCCAAATAATCCATATGCTTGCTCTTGAATCAATCCTTGTTTCAATCTGAGCCCTGGAACTCCAGCACTTAACATTCTCAGGGTTAGTGGGTGTTGCTCTAATTCCATTAGTTCAGTGAGCTACAAAATTCCTAGAAATCTGTTCACCAGCAATGTGAAAATATCAGGCCTGAAACATGCCCTGAGGGGCCTGCAGGTCCTCTGAAATGTTTCAATCTCAAGGGGATTTATGGAACAAGCTATTCATGGATAATTTTTTTTCTTTTGGTGAATGGTTGTTTATGCCACAAATATTCAAGAACAGCACATAATAAGAAATGGTGGCCACCTAAGGCATATGCTCCCTGTATTTTTATACTCTGTAATGAAGTGGATGTTCACAGAATTGATGTTTTCATCTGTTTCTGTTATAGGCTGTTGTTTAAATCAGTGGTTTATCAGAATTTGTGGATTCGTACCATCAGTCTGGTGTGATGCTTAAGGCTCAATTTCTTTATCCTTCATGTCATGCCTGATTCAATAAGACCATTAGTGTGTATTTCCTCTGAACTTTAATTAAAATAGTTTCTTAGTTAAATCTCAAATGAAGAAGCTAAAAGAAAACTGAAACTCACAAATAAAAGTTTACACACTAAATATCTTCTGACCTCTTTACTTCTGTTAATTTTAAATTACATTGATAAAATACTCTTGTCCTTTTAGGCGCTGTACTTAGCTCTAAGCCAGGCTTGTATACCATTTGTTTGAGGGTGATACATACTCAGCTTTTAAAATTAAACCTTGCCATCCTGCTTTTAGTATTTATTGATAGAATTCAGCTTGCTTACATTTTAACCTCTGACTGTTTCCTGAGTAATTTCTATTTAATTTTGCATTCCACCTCTCTCTTGACCTTTGAAAAATATCTTTTCTGACTACCAATGCAAACCATTTTCTTGGAGTATTAACTATTTCCTTTTCCAAAATAGACAGACAAGCTTTATTCTGTTAATTTCTGCAAAACCCTATCCAGACATTTCTGAGCACAGGTTAGTGGAAACAGGTGCAATATCATTGTTTTGTTTCAGCAGAATAAAAATATGCATTACAATATGATTTTTGTATGACCTGGTCTTTGAGAAACTGAGTCCTTCAAAGAAATCATGCTCTTCTGAAAGGACTGAGTTATAAGGCAACTTGTATGAGTTACTTAGGCTTTTATGCTTAATTCTCTCTGGGGATAATGCTGGAGACTCTCAGTACAATTAAAGAAAGATTAAAAGCTCAGTACAGACTTATTTTCTCTCCTCTTTCTTTCTGCCAATACCCTTTAAACCTGTATCCTTTCTAGAAGCATGAAACATTTTTTAAAGGCCTTTTTTCTTTCTGCCATCATTTCTCAGGCAGTTTTCTGGTACGCTTCTCTTCCACAGATTTATGAAGATGGTTTCTCTTTCTGCATTTGTCACTTTTGATCCTGCTGGCATTTAATGCCAGTTTTGTTGGTCTCTGGTTAAGAGTTTATTGGGTATTTCTCCTTAGGTTTATCTGTGACATTTAGATCCTATTAGATAACCAGGGATCACCAAGGAGTGAGGAAATAATTCTTGCACTGTTGAAGTTGGTGAGAATTATGCCATCACTTAGTATTTCTTAGTACATTGGCTCTGCAGAGCTAAAGGAGTGAAATGTAGTAAAAGTGTAGACAATTAAGCAGATATGTCTGAATACACTGGTGGAGTAGCAGATTTGATTACTAAGAAGGTACTCATTTTACATAATGCTTTATCAAAGAAGAGCTACACTTCAATCTGAGCATGTAATAGCTGGAGCATTTACCTATGGTATTGCTCTGGTATGGTTGAAAGATTATGTGATTTGAGATTACAACAGAAGTTCGCATCAAAACTCTCATCTTTGCAGGTTGTTTCTGATGTGTTTACATACATCTGCCATATCGAGTTGCCTTATAGAGGGTGTTAATTCCATCTATTTCACATAGAAAATGTACTTTGTGTAATTTTATTCTAAGAGACAGACTTTTCCTGTTTTAACAACAGAATGTGGATTTTTCTGCCTTTTAATCTTTCTGAAGGATTACTTGATACGACTTCAGAAAATGATGCACGCTACCAGTCAGCCCACAAGTATTGATACTTGAATGGATTGTTGTTAACTTCGTACTCTAAAATTATGTAGAGGTGTGAGGCACAGGAAATCCTGGAAATGCTTCAAGCTCTAGCAATGGTAGGAATACAGATTTTACCACCATAAGAGTTCTCTAAGGGATTGATTTTACATGAGCATCCATACTGTTAATCCAAATATCATTACAGAATGGTAGGTGAATTACCTTTCCTGGTATCCATTAACCGGACAATGTCTTTGGATAAGAATTGAGTTATTCTGTATTGAATAAAATGTAACGAATGGTTGTGCTATCCAGAAGCAGACCATGAGTTATATTTTCCCCCCTTATTTAACAAAATAATTCATACTACTAGTATGAATTTTCTGCTTTTTAATGTGTGAGAAAACAGTAGCCCCACAAAAAACAACCCTCGTGATGCTGTTCTTGTGCAAGTAGCCTTTGCAGGGAGATGGAGAGGTACTTTGTATCTGCCTACCCCCCTGAGGGGCTATAGAACAATGGCAAAAGCTCACCCTTTATGGTAGCATGTATATGTAAAAATAATATCAAACGTCTAGAAAGAAATAGATTCTTGATTATAATTGACTATTTATTCTTCCTTGTGCCCAGCTAATGCAAAGCTTTAGAATGTTTCTTCTGTCCTTCCCAATTAACATTTTTGTTGATTTTTCCTTTTAAGTATACCTTTACTGCTAAAACTTTCTCTTCTTTATTTCAGTCTGCATATGCATATCTTCATTATCTGATAATGTTGTTGCCACATGTATAAATGAAAATTGTTAATTTAATATGCTAAAGAGCTTTTTACAGAAGGAAAAAGCAACTCTTACTTTGAAAGCTGTTAAAGTAATAATGAATGCTATCTTCATATTAGATGTGTTCTTTTTAAATGAATGCTTTTGAATGGCTTGCTTTGTGTGAGTAGAATATAATTTTCAAACTGTAAGAAGGGCATGTGCTGCATTACTGGTCATGAATGTGCTGCCTCCTGTAGTGGGACCTCTATCTTGGCATTTTTACTGCCACAGCAGTGCTCATCTATTTACATTAGGCATTAATCACAAACAGCTGCATAAGAGAAGTGGGGGGAAGATATTCTTATTTTGTTAGATACTCTGCATGGTGAGAGAGCAGCAGCATGGATTAAGTATTTGGAATCTTAAAACAAGATGGCGGAATTCCATTAAGTTGTGTTTACCCTTGTTAACAGTATGTAGAAAGGCATGATAAGCCAAACCTGTCCAAGGGCACTAGTTTCATTGCAAAATGGACAGTAGAATTTGCCGTGCCTGTGGCAAAAGGCTCCACATACTATGTCTTTTGTCTCTTGTTGTGACCAATACCTGCTATTTCAGAGCAGCTGTAGAAAAGCCCTTGGTGAACTGTTTATGTATTGTAAAAATGGAGTGTAACAGCATAGCATACTGCATAAATAAAAACCTGTCATGCTTCCTCCTCATCAGTCTTCAAGAGTAAGACTGGTTCTGTCCCTTCTTTTCGAACTAAAATGATGCCTTTATTTAATGAGATCTTTATTTCCATTTCTCTCATTCTGTTCACTCTCTCCAGAAACTCCACAAACACCAGAACACATCTGCAACATGTGGAAATAAACACTTTACCATATTGCAAAGTAACCAACAGTATTCACTGAGACAAGAGATCATTCAGAATTTATGTTTTTTATTTATTTAATGATGTACATATTGATAGAGGGGCAAATGTAGCAGAACAATAATCATGATAAGAGGTCATCATGAGGCAGTGCCAAGAAAAACCTTCATTTGCTTTAATTTAAATGTTAACAAATGTGACAAAGAATAATGGAATGCAGGTTGCTCCAGTTTATGCTGTGGTGAATTTTGTCCTGGGACAGCTAGGAATAACTCCAGAGAGGAATGAAGTCTCTGGGAGAAAACAGGTGAGTAAGAGGGAAAAATAACTGGAATTACATATTCTTGTCAATACCTTATTTTCTAATACACTTTTCCTTCTTTTGTTTGAGATTGAATTTTCACAATTGATTCTGTAAACTTTTACAACACCAGACCTGTGGTAACTTTCCACTATTTGCCATCCAGTGCACATGGATGGCATAATTCACACCACCACTAACCACTTAGTTCAGACCAGGCTGTATCTAGCACCATGTACTAAGGTACCTTGTAATTAACACAAAACCAAAAATATTTGGAAATTACTTTTCAAAAGTGAAGCAGTAAACATCACTATAGTTAGATCAGAGAGCCCTCACTCATAGTTAAGAGAAATAAGTCTGTAAAGCAGCAAAACTGATGTAACCAAAGTTAGAGGCTTTATATGTGGGTTGCTGTTGGTTTTTAATTTTAATCACTAAAGTAGTGGAAGAAAGGAATGCAGCAGCTGTCACATTTGGGTATCAGTAAAAAATTTAATGGTCATAGCTCATCTTAGGAAACCTGAAAATGCCTTGGGTAGAAGCACTGCCATGCAAATCAACAATTGGCTAAATGACTGCAAACAGAAGACAATGAAACATGGCAACACATAAAAAGGAGGTGTCTAAAGAAGTACTAAAGGGCTGGGGTTTGATTTTTTTTAAATTCGTAATCTCAAAGGGAGAATAAAAAACTTCATAACATATTATGAAAACACTAGAGATGGAGAAGATAAAAACACTGGACAAAAATAAATATAATACATAAGACTCTAGGGAAATAGCAATGCTGAGGAAAAGATCCATTTGGAAAAATTCAATGGAGACATCAGTTAAGTAGAGGTAATGAGTGAGACAAGTCTAGGAAGCAATAATCCTGAACATAGTTGGAGTAAACAGCACACCTTCCACTGCCATCACTTCTAGCTCTGTATAGATATTTATGTAAGTTTAACTACAGTGACAGTCTTCCTTAATACAACAGTAAAATGCTGTTATCTCAATTATCAAATTTTGGCATGTAAAACTGATAGTAAACATCAGATTAGGTACTTTCCAGATGAAATACAAGAAAGACAGGGTCATATAATTTTGTGTTCTGGAGAGCTCATACAAGGAAGCATGATGGCATTTCAGGAAAATTAAGAACAGTTATGTGATTTTTTTTTTTTTAGTTATGACAAAACATAGACATGACCACTGTGTGCAAATAGTGAAGGATATAAATACTGAGGACAGAGAGAAATCATCTGAGGGGCATGAAAGCAGTACAGACAAGAACCAAAGAATGAACTCTGAAAACAAATTTTGGAGGGAAAATCAGAATAAATTTGTTGGTAGCATGTGATGCACTTGGCTGCGGAATATTTCTCCAAAAGCGGCACCCATTCACAAGCCATTTGGCATGAATACTTAAAATATGCAAAGACAAAACTTTAGAGAGCATACAATATGGAACAAAACCTCTCCGGAGGTTTTGCAGGATTTCTGTTAGTATTTAAGTGAAAGTATACTAAGCAACTTCATTCTGTTTTCAGAGTGAAATTGCTCATCAGAAGTTTGATTATTAATGTTGTGCTCATCCCTCTGACATGGTTGAAACAAGTAACTCTTGTTTCTGTGCCCACTCAACAAACCTGATGCTTGTTGACCTCCTGACAATCACTCATTTATGTTCTCACAGTAGCTTTGATTTTCAAAATGCAGTAATGTTAAACAACCATAGCTCATTTTTCAATAACATTTTAGTACCAGGTCCATCTCCTCTTTGGACTCCTGGCTTTTTACTAGTGCATGATTGCCTTTACCTTTTGCAGCACACTTCTTTGAGAAAACTGCCTTATACAAGTCTTACTGATTGAGATTAGAGGGTAGTGCTGGGAACCAGAAACTTAAAAAAGCTTTTCTGCACAGAAAAGTGAAAAAAATGTACTAAGTATCATGAGTTCTTATAATCAAATCCAAGCTTGTTAAAAACAAAGAAAAGTGTGAAAAGAATCCCCCTCTGAAAAGAAACAATGTACTTAGCATGCCTAGATTTACTTATTCCAAACTTAGTTGCAGGTGGTGAAAGTTATAATATCTAATGAACAACTCATGGCATTGATCTCTGGATAAGAAACCTGTCGCACATTCACTGTGTGTAATGTTACCTCTTTACCTAGGGTAGCTGTCGACATTTGCCAAAACAATTTTTCCCTGTTCTCTTCGCCCAAGTTGAGTTTTGACCTTCTCTAATGTTTTTTCTAAGTGTGATCTAAAGTTTGTCTTACAATGGCCTTAACACCCGGGCTTTCTGAAGTTTAACATTTTTTGTGAGGCCGTATCTGTCCATTGGGCAGATGCACTATTCTTGATTGAGGAAGCTATTTCATCTGGCTGGGTTTGAAAGCACTAAAGCTAAGTTTAGGTCTCTTGTTTATTAAATATACATTTAATGATAGATTCAGCATGCCAAAGATTCTTTAAGGGAAAGCAAGGGATAAAACACTTATAATGTTATGTTGCCATGCAGTAAGACAGTTTATAACTGTCATCCTTTATTTCATCTTCAACTTGTAGTCTGACCTAATGTGGGAAGTGGAAAAGGACATTTCATGGCAGTGCTACTAAAATGCAAGCAGACATATAGGGCCATTTTGAGAAAAGTGAGAAATTCAACTTCATTGTAACACTGTTGTTTTAAGGAAGAACATGATGCTGATTGTTAGATATTTAGAAGGATAAAATGTAGGCTTGTGCTTTCTGTCTATTCAGCTTTTCCCGGTGATTCTCAGTACAGTGTTGTTTGGCAAGTGGATTCTGTAGTCCATGGGACAGCATATGTATAGTCTCTTCTATTTTGTTCTTAGTTGATCCTTGCTGCTTAGGTAGCCCATGTTGTGCCCTGTGCAGTTTGCAGCTAGTAGACTCCCGTGATTTTTAGAGATCTCTGTATTTCAAATCCCCTCGCAACTTTTATTTTGAAAAAAAGGTCCCTGCTTTTCTTGCAGAGTTTTTCTTGTTTTTCCCTGCTATTTTTCTTGCAGAGAGCGCCTTGAAATGTAAACTGGATACCTGGGGTTAAAGTGTTCCTACTGATTTATTTTTCCTAAACATTATTGATTATTTGGTCTCCTAGTCACTAAAGACGTCTCTACTAAAATTTTGCTGGCAGGGTTGTGGGGAAAATGTCATAGTGTCAGATTGGGAAAACAGTTTTTTTGTGTGGTATAGTTAGCCTAATGAAGGACTGGTATAAGGAATAGTTGTAAAAGAGCTTTTGCTGGCATAAATTGTATTATCCCTAGGATAATTTGCTGACTGAGGTTAAAATGTAGGGCAAGCTCCAGGTTGGCCTTTTGAAACTTTTAGTATATTGCCTTAACTTTGCTCTGTCATGGCAGTGCTCCATGGGAGGAATGGGCTGTCACTGATTAGATTGACTACCAGTAAATTCCTGTGTTCTTCCCCGTGGAAAGCCTAATATGTGCCAGCTCTGCTATGCAGCAATTGTGATTTCTAGCTGCAAAAAGATAGGTCATATAAACCTGCCTCATGAAAATCATAAGTCTTTTTGCAATTTTGATCAAGGCATTTAATTTTACCCTCTCGCTTTCTCCATATGCAAAGTGAGAAGATAGTATATATTTGTTTCCTGAAAGCTTTTTGATGATTGTTGAATGGTTGAACAAGCTATAAACATCCAGATGTATCATATGCAACATTTACTTGAAGTCACAGACTCTCAACAGAAGAGATTGCCCTTTACTGTGCTTTCTTGGGGCCTCAGCACAAGCAGCTAGGTGCCCTTTCTGTCATGGGACTCCAACTGTGGCTTAAAAATTCTGCGTTTTTGTGTGTGTGTGTGTGTGTGTAGTTTTTTCTAGGTTTTAGATGTCTCCCAAAGAATAAACTTTATTGATCATTTAACCTCCAACATTCTTCCTGCCTGGCTCATTTATCTATTTGACATTTTAAACAAATCAGTTACTTGCATAAATAAGCACTCAGGTATCTTATCTTTGGTTTTGAGAACCTGCATTTTTTTTACCTACATGTATTTATTTGTTTGAAATTGAAGTGGGCTTGGAATCAAGAATAAATTAGAAATACATTTGAAAGTCTGCTTTTTAAATAATTTTTTTTCCTGAGCAACACCCTCTTTACAAAACATTGTTTTGTTCATTCCTCTTTTTCCCCAATTAGCTATCTTCCCTTTTAGTAAGGTTTTAATGTAAGCTTTTTTCAGTAAAGAAGACATGTTTAATTAAAAGTTACTTGCATGTTTTCAATTATAGATGATAATTTGTTTGACTTTACACTCTCAATTGCCTTGAGTAATTTCCTGTAGGAATACGTATAATCCATTTGCACGTTTGAAGTATTAGTGTGTCATTTGCATAGCTTGTGTGTAACACTTAAGCAAACCACTGGGGCTTAGGAAGGACAGATGATGCTCTTTAGTGGCAAACAGTGATATGATGGCTATTCTTTTTTCTCCCTATTGAATAGATACGGAACCAAATTTTTTGAGAGAACTGGAAATTCTGTTATCAAACCAACATGTTGTTTCAGTAAATAATTGGGAATTAAGCAAGTGGGCCAACAGTAATGTTATATTCATATTTTTGCTTGACATAAATCAGCGCAGATTGATGTTGATTCTTACTTCATGGCCTCATGTAGTGTAGCAGAGAAAATATATATTAACACATCCCAGTTTGGTATATGTCAGAATTCCATCACAGATAAATCTGTTGTAGTTTTTAGCTGCTGGAGATGAGATTGTAGGAGGTTTAAATTTTATTGCAGCCATGTATTAAAACCACAGTTTGTTTGGTCTACTAAAATAAATTCTGTGGTAAGTCCTTGAGTGGAACATAGTATATATAGTTCTGCTTACCCACGTTTAAAAGACATGAACTCAAAGTGGGATAGGTGCAGAGAAGGACTACCATGGTAAGGGAGATGGAGTGTCTATTTTATATGATAAAACTAAAAGAGCATGTCTTGGTTAGTCTGTTGATGTGAAAAGTGATAGGGAATATGATTGCTGTCTGCAAGTACGTAAGACCACCATTCAGAGGAAATAAACTGTTAAAGGACAGTGCTGCTCAGGAGCAGGTGGGTACTAATGCAGCTTGAGTGTACATTAGAAGTTTCTTTCTAACCATCAGAGCAATGAGGTTCCAAAACAAACTTCTAATGGGAGTCTGGGGGCAAAAAAAATGGTATGTTTAAAGTGGAGTTGAATTATTTTTTAGAGTCATTTTCTGTGTGTACCTGTAATAGCAGCTTCAATGCTGTTTCTACACCTGATTTCAGTATTTTGGCTAACAAACCTTTTTCCTTGTACAGCAAGACTTACACGAAACCATAGGGTCCAAATTTTGTTTCAGTTCTTAGTGAAAAAGTGTCCGTACAACTGATACTGCGTTTAGAATTGCACTTTTCACTTTTGTTTGCCACATCCATGTCACACTCGGTTTTGTTGGTAGAAGCCTGTTGGGAAGGTCAGCACTGTTCTGGCCCCTCTCTGATGTAGTGAATCTTGAATTCTTTTTTGGTATTGTAGCACGTTTCTCTGCAGAAGGGGTGTGGGTTGGAGCACTGCTAGTGGAGTAGAGCTATTTCTTTAAGACACTGTGCTGAGGCATGAGAGTTGGGAATTTGAATCTCATTGCCCAGAGAAGGCAACTGAAGGTAGAAGTACTGCTCTTTGGGTGAGTCCGGTCCTGAGGAGGATTCAAAGCCAGATGAAAGCGCAGCACCCCGCCTCCATCTTTCTTGAAATAGAGACCTTCAGTTCTTTGAATGTCTAGTGGTAGGCACCTATCATCCAGAGAGACTTCTCAAATTCAAAATCATAAGATGCTTACTCAGCATTTGCAAGGAGTTGCCTGAAGGCTGGGAGGGCATGAGGTTGAAGGTACATCAGCTCTTCAGTGTTTCCATTTAGCCAGCTGCTGGCAGCCCAGCATTGGGGATGCTTTGAAACACTTTTTTCAGGTACCTTTCCTCAGGAAATTCTCACTCTGGCTTCTGGATGCCCTTCTGCAGTCATCTGTTTCATTCCGTATCAGCAACACACAAAAAGAGGAGGAAAGCTGGGGAAACTTGAAGAAGTCATGTGCAGTCCCACACCTAGATCTAAAACTGCCTTTGTAACAATTCTGTGCTAATGAGCATGCGTAGGTCTTTGTTACCTTCTGTCCCCGAGGTTGCTGTGCTCCTGTGGCAGGTATAAAAATAAGGATATGTAAAATCCAGAAAGCACTTTGAAATGGATGTTGCCACATTTTGCCGCAGTAGACTTTTGCACATTAGAGCAAAAATAGCCCTTCTTTGTTTTCGGGTTTATTATACAGTAACGAGTTAATTCTATTTCCTTCTTTCTTTCTTTCCTGGTTTCCTGTTTAGGGTAAGACTCCATGTAATTTTGTTTAAAATGAATGCTTATAATAAACAGAGAATAGGTCTTTACGAGTGGCTGAAATTTTTCTGCTATTCAAGTATTACTGATGTTTAAGTGGCACATATTTCTTGTTTAATATTCAGGTACGGCATTTGTTTCTTAAAGACAGAGAGGAGTACTTCTGTGATCAGAAAGAGTAGCAGCTAGGAACAGCAGTGATGTGAGTCATTTTGACAGTGAGCAAACTTGTCAGAATGTTCACATTTTCAAGACTAGGTGGTCTAAGACACCCATTTTTTCCTAAATATTTTTCAAAGTCCTAATGAAAATTTAAACAGCTGTGTCTCATGGTGTCTTGAATTGAAAAGATCATGAATTAACAATTACATTTTGCTACTAAAATACTACTTGTTTACTGGAAAGTCAAAATAGTAACAACAAGGTTCAGTCAGGTTCTTTGTAAAACTTTTAATAGCTGAATTCGACAATCCCATAGTGTAAAATATGTGAATCCTAAGGAGAAAAGAGAGAATTTGTAATGAACACATACACTGTAAGGCACTGAAATAATTTTTAACGAAATGAGTTTATATGTTAAGTACCTTTAACATATAAGGTACTTAACTTGCTTTTTTTCATAAGCCCTCTTTGCATTAATTAATTTCACATTGTCTACTTCTTTGGGATAAACTAGAATTTCACTGCGTGCATATAATACCTTTGTGTTACAAAGTGAAAGTCCCGTGGTTTTGGCTGAAATGTTGGTGTATTACAGCTGTCTCTTGCCTAGGGCCATCTGCATAGGAGAATATTCCTTTAACGGAATAAATCACAAAAAGACCATAGCAGACTCATTGGAACCATTCTTCTGTATCTCTGACTACTGTTCTTGCCAAAGATATTAAAAAAGAGGCTCAGTGGATAAACACATGCTATTTGTGCAAGACTACCTGCTTTGCAATGGTTTCAGAAAGAAAAAAAAAATTGTGCTACATTCACTGGCTCTTTAATTCGGATTGCCAATGGTAATGCAGAGCCTACCGCTAAAGAAAGGTAGGATGCAGAAGCAGAAACATTAGTGCTAATCTGCTGCAGAAGGACTAGATAAATCAGCACAGCTCTCATACATCACTAAGAGAGAAGCTGATTGCAACTTGACCATGTGCCTAAGTGGTCACATCAGCAACAAGAACGGAGCATGGATAAAAAAACTAAAATGTACCCTTAGGGCTAGTTGCTGTGCAGGACCTATAACAACCTATCAATGTAAGTTTAAGATTTCTTTATTTTTTTGTTTCCTTCTGTTGTAATTATTGTTGTTTACAAGATTATATTTTTATTTTGCACAGATTTAGGGGAAATATAATGGAGCGAACTATAATACTAAGCAGATACTAGTTTGATACTGTCTATGTCTGTGAATAATAATGGGCTTTATTATTGTGTCTCTCAGCATAGTTCTTTCTTTGAAGATGTTTTAATATTTAATCCTAACAGTCATGTCTCAGAAATTGAGTAAGGTTTTGGATGAGATGATAGTGAGATCTCTCTTCTTAATTTCTGTCATCTTATGTTTCAAAATGATTTGAAAGACAGAATGCCACATATATATATATATTACTTCTACCATGAGAATCTTTACATTTTTTTATTCTTTCTGTTAAGAAATATGCTTATAAAGAGTGATTTCTGTGGACCTTTTTATTCCTGAATTAAGTGCAGATGGTAATTTTCCTACAATTTTTAGAATTTGTGCAATTGTTTAATTTCAAGTCACTTAAGCATCTGCAAAAAGGGAAGGCAGGCATAAGATGGAAACTGAATAAGCATTGATTGCTAGTCTGAAAATTAAATTTTAAAAGTTTTTGCAGTAAATCTTATTTAAGTTCATTTTTTACTAAATTGGATTATCATATTTAAATTGAGGCTGCTATATAGCAAACGAATGTGTGAAACTATCCTGGATAGCCCACATTTCCTACTGTATCAGACTATAAAGATATTGTTGATTGTAGACACCCAGGAATATCCTAACTGTAGAATTCAGAGCAGCACATTTAAATAATGCATGGAAAAATGAAAAGGAAAGGTGGAATTTTAGTGTTCAGATGTTAAGGTGATGCTTTGTTCAAAGAGAAAAAATGTATGGTAAAAGCTATTGATGTGGAATCTCAGGCTTTCTTTTATGGCAGTAGGGAAAAAAGCAGGGAAACCCAAGACAGGTCTTGCTGTGCAGTCTGAAAGTGAGGGAAATTTGCAAGCACTTCCAAAAAAACCCCAGTAATGCTTTATTATTTACTTATTTTTAGGGAAGGGTAGGGGCTTCAAGCAAACAAATTCATGAAACATGAAAAAGGAGGAGTGAAGGATGCTTCAGTGATAGGAACTTGATAAAGTAAGTGTAAAGATAAGGAAGAACATCCATTTATTTTATGGTCTTGTAGCTATGGCCAAATATAATAACGGGCTTATGTTAGAGGCTTAGAAACAGAAGTAGCCTGCATGTGTTTAGTCTACAAATGGTTTATTTTTGTGGCAACTGAAAAATGTAGGGATAGATGTATGGCTATTGTCCCCCTTCACAGAGCTAAAATACTCAAAATGTGGGCCAGTTTCAGGTCTTGAGACAGATATTTTGTGTAGGTCTTAGCCAAAACAAAAGTTAAGGTTTATCTATTAATAGTTGCAACTTCACTACAAGAATGATAGATGGGAATGGAGAAAGGGGAAGGTAAGGCTTTATGACAAAAAGGATGCTCATTCTTCCCAGCAGAATAAATAACCAACCTGGCCAACTGGCAGATGAAACATGGACCAAGTGGAGAGTTTATTTTTATACAAAATATGCATATGCATGATCACACAGGCTCTCAGTTGTACTCAGCCCCTGAAGCTGACATCCCATTGGGAACCCATAGCTTTAACAGTCTGACTTACAAAATAATAAACGCAAAAAGAGAGGAAAGCTGTACAGCAACAGGAAGCAAAAAGGATTGGTGATTTCTTTGACCTTGTTACTTCTGTTCTAATGTACCCAATGTGGTATTAAATTGTAAACTCCATGGCAAAGATTCCTATTTTTTTTTTCTGTGAAATAGTCTCCTTTCACATGTGACAAAATAATATAATCAATCTGGCTCCTCTTAATGGAGTTGGGCTTCTGCTGGTAAAATAAAGGCATCCTTTTTTTCTGTGATCTGATTTTTCATTGGAACAGCAGAAGATTATTCTGGTTTACAAAGATAATGAAACACGTAAGTAGTTTTCCTTTTCTTTTAACTGGACGCAATCTGTAAAGATTCCTACCAAAGTTGTTTTGAACAGTTAGAAATGCTCTGTCTGCTAAGATAGTCTACAGCTGTGTTCGTACTGTGATCTTAAAACAAACATTTGCTTCTGTGTGTTTCTGTGAAGTTTCATAGTGCAGTCACACTTAACTTAGATGCTAAATGAATTGCATTGCATGTGACAAAACTAGACTTAGGTTACTGCTTCTTTTAAGTTTCCTTTTTAGTTGAAGAGACAAAAGTCTATTGAGTGCCTTCTGTAGGCTGAATTTGGTCTTGGATGCAGTTTCCATTAGTCAAAACAAGGCACATCCTCTTTCTCTAGAGTGAGATTCTGAGTTTATCTGTTTATTAGGCTGAGTGTTTCACTGTTACCTGTAAGCTCTTTCACTAGATTCCAACCTGGTCTTCATTTCCACCTTCGGTTTTAGTCAATAAATTTATGCTAATTATAGTTTATTGTACTTTAGAGAGAAGTGTGCTAATGGACACTAATCCCTGCACTTTCAGAGCTGCAGGGGGCTCACTGATGCCAATTTCAGTATATTGAATTTGCTTATACCTACGATATTCAGGCAAACAACATACAAAATATTCTTGCTCCCATTGAGTTTAATGGAAAAGCTCCTATTAACCAGGGTTACCAAGGCAGGGCCTGAAACCTTAGAGCACCATGAGCCCTATGGTGGTATCTCACACAAACAAAAGGCTGTCCCGAGAAAAAATACCTGAGTATAATCATAGAGGTTCAAACTGTTTTGATTAAGTAGCATTTCTTCTAGTTTTCTGTCTGCAAAACAGTACAACTTCCTCTTGAACTTGAAAGTCTGGCCTCTACTATCTCAATGTTGGTCGCAAAAGAAAGCTGTATTGCCCCAAGGAGAGGCCCTTCAAGCTCTGTGATACCGAAGGGGAAAGTGTACTGCTGTATTGCTGCAATGAATATGTTGTGTTCCCATCCTGAAGCTTACCAGTTCTGCTGGCCAGGACAAGGAGTGACATGGCTTTCCTTCTTCCTGCCCCTCCTTGCCCTTTCTGGGCTCTAGTCACTTTTGATAAAAGGAGACACCATTTCACAACCATCCCAAGAGACCTAAGAACTGTAGATCTTTGAACTATGCGAGAAAAGCTCCCATCTTGCTTTATGAACGCAGGCCTAAGAGCTCATTGATTTCTTCCACAAGTTCAATAATCACTAATCCATCCACTGAATTGTGTCTGGAATACTCCGTAGCACAATCAGCTTCTGGCATAAAATGTTAGCTCACAAGCTACAGTATATAAAGTAGCCACAGATCAACTCACGTACTTTCACAGCATCAGTTACCACCTGAAGTACACTTAGAAAATTGTGATAAACGACTTTGCCCTTAGACAGCATTGCACATGCTGTGAAGAGAATACATGTGATAACTGTCTCAACAAAGTGAACTCTCATCCAAGTATCATTTTCTTCTAGGGAAACAGTGAATCTCTGGAAGGGGCAAGGGAATTTTACATGCAAGTTTACTATAAGAGAAATAGTACCAATTACAACTTACAAGAAAAACAAACTATTTTATACCTCAGTTGGGTCCTCTAACCAAATCTTGGAACCTGTGTTGACAACCGTTTAACAATTGTAAGCTATTATGGAAGAAGATTATACCTGGAAAGGAATTTCCTTGGTATCTCTCCTTCTAGCTTTCAGATAGTCTTCCTAGCCTTGCTAAATGCTGTCTCTGAAGTGGATTTCTTCCAGAACATAGTGAACTGCATGGTATCAGACTCTGCTGGGGCGCACACAACAATGATCTCAAACAGATAGCTCCAAAGGACAACCACTCGTCTGGTCTTTCAGTCTTGTTTAAGGGAGACTTATAATGAAAATATGTTCAAAAAGGGGATCATGCAGACTGATGTCTATCACTGCTATTCAGTGAAAATCATAGACTCCTAATTAGGGTGACAATGTCTCATGCAGTTTTATGAAGCTTTTAGCAGGTTTTGTTACCTCTCTGTTATTATCCTGGAAAGTAAATAGTTACATATTGGATAACCATATGGATGATGTGTTAGTGTATTTTAAGAAGATTGCTCAGATGGCTCAGAGCCCACAATGGCAATGCCAGGATTTTTATGTACTGAAAATCTAAACAAATAACTAAAAGATGGAGGGAGCAATCACTGAAAGGAAGAGTGAACGATAAAATGGAGAATTCACCTTTAGCATTGGTGACAGAGATCAAGGCCATGGGAGAAGTATAGTGTGACTTGTACTACACTTGAGCTGTTGAGCTAGGGGAGCGGTATGGGTGGTTGTTCCTTGTTTCCAGTCACAGTACTAGGCTGCCAGCACTCTTTTTAAAACTCGATGTTCCTGCCTCTGATATATATTTCCTCAGTGACTCCAGCTGAACTTCCCAGCAGAAGAGGTGGAGACTCAGGTTGAACTTTTCACCACAAGTCCATACAAACCCCATTTCTCAACTTACCAACTTACCATAACAACTTCTTGTGATAACAAGGCCATTGACAACCTGGCATTGTTTTCCTTGGACAGATGATGAGTGGTGAGAGGAATGAAGGAGGCAGAAAGAAAGGTGTGAGGAATAATGCAAGGAAAACTCGTTAGGGACTGAGTAATTCCTTCAGGGAGGTGTCTCTCATAATTTTTGTTCGGGGCTTGAACACTGCTTATACAATATATACATATATTTTCAGTCTGTTCGAGTGAAAAAGGACCCTGTAATCCAAGTCCACTCATTGCACTGTAAATGTAACCTCACCGAAGGAAAGGAAGTGTTTGAAACACTGACACTTTCATATTTTAGTCAGGATTTATCATGATCTCTAAAGCACATAATTCTTATAACAAGAAAGCATCAGATGTTTTAAAACCCTGGCAATTTTTCATCCAGCAAAGAGATTTGAGAAATACCCAGGCAGCAGGCCTTCTCTCAGACGAGACAGAGTGGGCTGTTTTATATCAGGAGCTGCATTTCCTACTTTGCTTCCTCTGCCAGAAATTCTCTTGCCAGAAACTCTGTCATTTCAGCTTTTATCTGTTTCTGAGGGGAAGGAAGTTAACCGTCCCAGTAACATCACCATCACTGCAACAAAAAATCTGCAGACAGTGAAAGGCTACAGAAAACTGATAATTGCACACAAATGCATAATTTCCCCAGGCCATGATAAGCAGTGATAAAATTGCCAGCTCCATTTTACAGTGGGGAGATACTTCAGTACAGATCTATGCCTTCAGTATTAAAGTAATCTGTGCACAATTCTGAAACAACAGGGTGGCAAATATGTTTGGTTTATGTCTGTTACTACTTTTGCTGTATTGCTACATACACCATTAACCGTTACAGCCACTACCATGTTCTGGTACTGGATCCATGTCTTTGAAGGAACACGCAAGCATAGGTTAGATTTTTCAGGAGCTTAAAAAATTTAAATGTAATCATGAAAATTGTCAATTTTTAACTTGGCTACAGGAATCAAAACTTTGTCCTCTTTAATCTAGATATGTATGCACAGACCACATAGGCTTCAGTAGGAAAGCCCTTGCATGCATTTGACGGAGAATTTGACCAAGAGTGGTTGATAACAGCAAGCAAGCTGGAAGCTTAAAGACACATGAGACAGCCTATTTTTTATACCATGTGATAACAGTGTTTCTTATTGCTGAGTTATTTACTCTATGGGTAGGGTACATGTTAGTAAAGAGTATTTGAATGTAAGTGCTCAGCTTGCTGAGAGTTAGTATGTAGTGCTCAGCAGTCAGAGAGACCTCTCTCAATTTCATTTATTGCTAGTCATGTCAAGAATTAGTGCTGTGGTGAATGGCAACATTCCAGATTGCATCTCAGTCAAGTGGATTATTCTTCAGAGCAAGAATAATATCTTTTTCTGGGAAGGAGGATATCCAGGGTCCAGATTTGAAGGGTCTTTTGCAGTTTTGGTGAACTCGCCTGAGGAGAAGAACAGTCAATACTTTATGCAAGTGTAACTGCTGAAAATCTGTAATGTATTTGCTGTCTATGCCAAGAGGCAGTCAGTGAATGCTTGCAAAGGGAGTTTTTTGGGGGAGGAGTAAAAAAGCATGATTGAGGAGAGACTGTGCCAGGGATTAAAGTAACATATGATGTATCACCTTTTTTTTTTTTTTTCAAATTAAGATCTGTAGTGTGCTAATGACTTCATGGCAATGGTGACTAAAATGGTTATTATCTTTGTTGTACATATATTATAGCCAGTTTTGAAAGTGCCTAGCACCTATGCAAAAGATTCTGGGGCATTTATACAGCAGTGGTGGTAGTAGTGGTAGTGGTGTGGGGTGTTGCAAAACAAGAGAGTTGAGCAGGAGTGAAGCACAGACTTTCTGAAGGAGCTGGAGCACTGGAAGATTAGCAGAAAGCTGCTAATACAATATAGTTAGTTCTCAATTCAAATATACAGAGGGCAAGTGATCAAAAATACAAGCCCACTTGCATTCTTAGTTATCTGAGAACATTTGTTCCCATTGAATGTAGTCTTGAAGGCACTGATGCTGCTTTTCACCCCAACATGTTCTCCCTAATTCACTGTATTTTTACTGACATGTATATAAAGTCCTCCAAATAATCTAAGCACAAAAATCCTGTGCAGAAAGGATTTTATAAAAAAGCTGGATGTTAATGCTCCAAAGGAGACTAGAGTATCTCCTGGGATTAGTGAGTAGGTGGGAGGAGTTGATTGCCTCAGGCATAGCCCAGGGCCATTAATTCCAGCTAGTCATTAATCTCCCTGTAATGCCCTATGCTGATGCCATAGTTCCTGTTACAATACAGAAATAGAAAGCTGACTGACCTATGGATTTTGATGGGTTATGTTATTCTTATAATGATTGCTTATATTTCTAAATGGTCATTACTATAGAGTTGGACAGAGTTTCAGTTTATAAGCTTCATGTCTTTCCAGAGAGTTAATGCTTTATTACTCACGGCCTGCAATGATGTTATTAGTATTCCATTCTGTCCTAGCCTTTAAATAAATCTTGAAAACATTGTAGCCTATATGAGGTATGCTTTGTGTATTGAGTCCTGGGAAAGCAAAATTGATATCAATACTCTGTAAAGATAATTAGCATACATATTTTCATATCTAGAGAAAATGAAAATTGAACATGTGGTTCCTTTACTCTGTGGTTGCCATGTAAGGCAAAGTGCAGTCTAAGTTGCATTTATTTTAGGTTTTGGTTTGATTGTTTTTTTTAAAAAGGTCTTGAAATTTTAATGCATTTATTTCAATACCCAAATAAATGGTAATAAAGGAGAGACTAGTTGTAAACCATTTAGACGCGACTGCCATCACGTGCCCCTTACATGCATGCTCATGTACTCAGCAATATACAATAAAAGCATTGCTGGGCAGATCTTAAAGTGCAGGAGGAAAAAGTTCAAGAGCAAGAGACAGCTCCCAGCTTAGCAGATCATGTGAACACACATGACTAAGCAGCACAGAGTTTAGGTAGCAAACAGCAGCTGTGAGAATTTCCAGAATGCTAGACTTGCATGTCTGTTTAAATTCTCCTGAGATGTTTTTGCTCAAGAAGAAAGTTATTAATCTGACCTTTACATAGAGTCCTTCTTTGTCAGGGATCCCAAAGTGTTTTACAGATGCCCAGATTTAGTACTGACATGCACATGTCAGAGGGAGAATTAACAGACTGACTGCACCATGGTTGCACAGAACTTTGGCAATGCAGAAATACGACTACAGGTGGGCTTCCCTACTACATTCCCTGAAAGACCATACAGCAATACTGCATAGCAGCTGAGGTCAGGAAGTGTGGGATACTTTACTCAGCTGAAAAGATAGGTGAGTTAACAATGCTAGACTGTATGAGAACAATGGTAAACTGCTTTAAAAAGAGAAGAAGCAGCAGCTGAGCTCTCTATAATTAGCACTTGTGGTGAAGACACAGATTCTATTGCTGAAATGTGAAATTCCAGCACTACATTAATTCCAAGAAAGAGGGTATGAGGTTGGTTGAGGATTGATTTAGGAAAAATAACCACTTCCTACAGTGCTGTCTGTGCTCATTATTTACCCAGCTGGGCCTTGTTTAGTTTATGAATTCAAAATTGATCACAGTAGGGAGTATTGGGGCATATTAGAGCAAAAGAGGAGGCTTAGGATAGACTGTCTTTTGGTATACTAAAAATGTCTGACATTTATAGAATGTATTCATAGGAGAAGTTGTACTTAAAGTTTAGCAGCAGCGGTATGGATGAAGGTTGGTATATAGATTTTTTTTCCCCCTCCTCATATGTGATATCTTGTTGACCCTTGTGCCCATCTCATACACATAGAGGGAAAAGAGCCTAGAGCCAATATTCTTTCATTTTAGAAAGACTAGGTGAATTCTTTTCCGTTCAGTTATGTTTGTCAATTCTAACATTTCAGCACCTTTCCTTGAAAACAAGCGGTTTCAGAATGGGTGTTTTTCAAATGCTTTATGTTGTTCCTTTTCCTTCCTCTGACTTTACTGTTATAGTTTGGCTTGCTGCTGTGCAGGAGGAAGAGGGATGAGGGAAGGAGGAGGTGGTAACCCTCTTTGCCCTACTTACTGCCCATTCTCCCCCTTTCCACTGGCTCAAAATAAATTCTGTACTGTTTACAGAGCTGTCAGAGAAAAAGATGGATGGGAGGGAGGAAGAGGAGAGGAGAACAAAGTGAGAATGGGAGGAAATCTTTGCCCTCTGGGGTCATTGTGAGGCAAACATGCATCCATTCACCCATCTGAGAATCACTGTAATGTAAATTAGACCATTTTTGTGCATAACGAGGATTTACTCTCCTACAACTGGGAGTTAGCTAATAAAGTCTTAATTTCATTTCTCTGTGACCCAAGAATTTTTAAAAACTGAACAAGTTAAATGATTAATTGACTCAGCAAACTAGTCCCTTAGAGACTGTGTTTACCAGGTGAATCAGGGGAGCTGACTGAGGTGATCCTGATCCTCCAAGAAGGTATGGGTGAGGCTTTACCAAGTACTCCCTATTGGCCTAAGCAGTCCTGCAGAAACCCTCAGGGGATTGTGCTAGCTGGCAGTGTATGCACAGTACTGAAAAATTCATGTGGAATTAGAGGTTCATGTCTTTATCACAGAAAACTGAAAGTAGTTTCCACTGTTACAGTTCTTTTTTTTAGCAGATCTCCTGTCTGTTAGCTTTGATCATCCGTGGGGTCTGGAGTATTTCAGACTTCTGTTTCAAAGGTTGTTCTAGAGATAGGAGTGTCTGAAACTGAAGGGAGAGTTTATGGAGCTCTGTGCAGACCTAATTTGGCAGAGTTTAACGTGTTGAACACAAATGGAGGGCTGCATTACCAGTACATAAAGGGACAATTGGAAACCACTGGGCTAAACCCACCCAAAGACAGTAGTGACTTCCTGCTCCTTGTCTAAAGTGTTCCAGAGAAGGACGAGCAATCCTTGTGTGCTGTTTCCAAAGAGGCATGTCACTGCAGTTTGATCCTGACTTATTGCTATTTGAATTTATCTGGTTTGAGTTTCCTTTTTCTTTGAAAGGACTTTTTTTCCAAATATTTTTAAACTTCCTTCCTGATGTTTGTCTTTTTTCCAGATTCCAAAATTAGATCAAGTCACATTTCCTCATGGAACTTCTGCAGCAAGGAGGCATTGAGCTTTTGCAGCCTCTAGTCTGAAGGTGCCTGCTCCAGTGGATGACCTGCGCTGTCATGCACGCTATCCAAAAACAATTGGACAATGGCAAACTTTAAAAGTTAATGCATGTCCTGATTACTGTCCCATCTCCTTCAGCTTGTGCTTTCTGACTCTTGCTTGATGTCGCTGAGTCCTATTCATTGAACGTACTATTTAATCCGTGACTTGCCTGCTGCATTCTCATTTGACCTGTTAACTATTAAAGCAAAAAAGTTATTTTAAGAATTGGCTTGTCAAAGAGAGCATATGTCCTCCCTTCAAAGACCTCTAAGAATGAATATTTAATTAAAATGTGACTGCAGCATTAAAATGGGTGCCCTGTGTCTTTTTGTAAATGAATGACTAGCAAACGTGTAGACTGTCTAGTTTTTAATTGGCAAATTATTCAGTGAATGCTTCAGGGGGAATTGCAGGGGAGGGTGAGGAGTTAGTTGATTTTTAGATAAATTAATTACTACTTTTATTCCTAGAGGTAGTCTGAAGATGACTAAATCCCCAGATGCATCCACAGGTTCAGTCTGAATATCCTCTCTGGAAATGAGGAAGAGGACATGCTCTAAAACAGGGGATATAACCCCAGGTCCTGACTTGGGCAGCCCCACATCAAGGACTGTTCACTGCTCCCTGTCCTCAGTAGGGCCCCCTCCCCAGTCTTTGCAGACCTGGCCAAGATGATGACACGTTGGGCACAGGAGTAGGAGCCAACAGCTGGCAGGGCATAGGCCGTTGTTGCGTTGAATGCTTTGTATTGTGGAACCACAGCCGACAGCCGTGGGCTGCATGGGAACGTGTGAAGGGGTTGGAGGTAACCTGCATTTGCACTGGTTCTTCAGAAAGGGAATTCCAAGAAAAGAGATTTATAGACAGAGTAACATCATGCATTGCCACTCAATATCATCAGTGTCTGCTACAAAGTTTTAAAGCTGGGAATACAGGTAATTACATGCTGATTAAGAATAGACTGCAGGAGGGAGGGGAAAAGGTACAAGAGGGTGGTATTGAATAGCTACATCCATTATTGACTTGAACTCCTTGAAGAGTACATTAGATAGAGTTGTACCTGAATGAAGGTTTAGCATTTGAGATCTTTGTTGAAGTAGGCCTTACTATGTTAGGGGAAAAAGAACATTTCCAAAAATGTTTTGTTACAACTTTTATTTATCATTTCAAGGTTAAAAAAAGGTGCAGCTGAGATGACTTCTATGGCTAACATAAAAGTCTCAGTGGGTTCATTCCAGGTGCACTCCTCTCTTGGGACTCCCTGGTTTTAGCCAGTAGCTTTGGTTTTACTAATATTGGTGATTTCTGTCACCTCTTAAGAGGACACTGAAGAGCCAGGAATGGGTTTTCCAGCAATCTGCAAGATATATTTTGAAACATCACAGAAAGGTTTTGAATCTGGGCTGACCTTACTGTTGGGTAGCAATGCCCCAAACACAATGGACTGGCTGTCATAATCTTTGCAGGGCTGTTCCTCCTGGAAATTTCAAGGGTTGGTGATATGGCCTGGTAATGAGACATATGCAGTAGTACCTCTTTCTCTTTAATATTAACAGTTTGAACTCAGTATCAGCTGTATGTGTTGTATACCCTTGTAATTTAACTTGTAATGGTGTGCAACAACATCAATAGCTCAGTGAAAATGTATTTAGAAAAAAATGCACATGGTAGATTAAATTATTGGCCTAACCAATTTTAGATTCCAGGTATGTTGTGTTGAATTAGGACAGAGTGGAGGCCTGGGAGGAATATGTAGTCCCTGTAATGCTGCTGGACAGAAATTTTTTTAGTTGTAATGGAATTGTAATTAAAATTCTTACTGGTCTTTCACTGATGGTCCTGGCCGTCCTCTGTGCAGAGTGCTTCTGAAATGCAGTTTATCAGGGTTTCTCCAGGTTTCCCCTAGCTTACTCACAATGGGAAAAGGTTTTTCACTTAAGCAGGAGAGCCTTGTCAATCCCTAGTTACCCTTGCACCCAAGCTCCTGGTTTTGTGCCAGCTTGCTTGCTTACCCTTAGCCATATTCATCTCCCGGGGAGACAGTGCTGGCTTGCCAGACTGGAGTTGCCCTGAACAGCCAGCATAATGGTTCAAATTAGGGCTGCTGTTTTCAGAAGCTGCCTCTGACATTAAAGGAAACAGAATTGGTCCAGTGCTTACCACTTTGGAAAAGCCATCCTCTTTGGAAAAAGCATTTTAATTCTGAACAGAACATTGGGTTGGCTTTTAGCTCATGAATAGCACTTTATTGCACTTCAATATCAATACCGACAAGTAACCACATCATGTCATGACCTTACGTAAGTGCATGGCAATGTTCCAAGTTAGTTTTGACCATTATTTCCACAAATGCGTAGGACAGGTTTTTGTAGATATTTGACTCCTAGTTAGGCAGTGCTTTTGCAGACAGGGGCTGTAAAACAACCTGACAGTTATCTAGGCTCCATGGACTAGTCCTGGCTTTAGACACTGACAGTATCTCAGGTACTTCCTTCCCAGACTCCTCCTGAAGAGTTTGCTTCTTCAAGGAGCACGTGACAGTTGAGTGTTGACAGATAACTGAAGAGCTAGAATTTTATGGAAAGGTTTGGAAAGCAACACTGCTTTATTAACAGGGAAAGTTCAAGCAATTAAAAGTCTCTGGAAGACAAATGCCCTCTCATCCTACTTGTGCTCTCCAGAGTCCACGAGGAAGGGATGTCTACCAGTGTGCAACCAGGGAAACAAGTTTTCTTCTTGCCTTACTGGGTCCCTGGTTCAGGCAGTCTGCTTTCTGCTCGGACAACTGAATGAAACACCAAATGCCTCATCTTCTGCAACTTTAGAAGCTTCTAATGCTACTGTAAGATCACTCCCTGCACAGTCCCAACCGGCAGTTGCATGCCCTTGTCATGAGCTGTCATGGCAAAGGTGAACTTCTCCATCATGGTTCCCCTTTTTATGATTATATTTGAATAGAGGGGTCATCTTGATATAATAACCCTCTTACTGGAGTTGGAGGCTTGATAAAGATAGGAGTTCATAACCTCACATGGAAGCCCCAGGTTGTCATATGCTTCTTGTGGGCTTGTTAAGAGGGCCAGCACTTAGGTAACTGTGTCTCTGAATGCTTAAATATCTCTAAATTCTGTCCCTGGGGTCACTGAATGTCAGTGCTGCCTAGTTTCTGAAATGCCTAAGTCATTGCTATAAACGGAACATGATTGCTTAAGTCATTCTGGTGCTTTGGGAAATTTTGTACCCTCAGCTTGTTTGCCAGTTAAATAGGGAAGGTTATTTTGTTGCAGATGCTTTGTGTAGGCTATCACTCAAAATATTAACATTAGGAAGTGTAGACTCCTGCCAGATTTCTCTTGACATTTTTTATTTAGTGCAGAGAAGAGCAGATTGAGGTTCGTCATTTAGTGTTTGATGGAAGGCCCTCTCTCTCTCAGTGCTCTGTTTCTATACAGCAATCAAATCCCACATACTGTACTATATTCTGCCAGGAAATCTGCTAACCTTTCATATAATATGTAATAGGTTTTATAGCCAGTGCTGCAGAGCCGTTTTCCATACAGGAGGATTTTCAGCTATTTTTTTCTGCTGCCTTGGTAAGATTTGCAATGGTTCTTTCTACAGTGCCAGATGTTGTACATAAAACAGGAAATTATATACTGTTCTCTTGCTTATTGAGCAGAGAGAAGAATCTACTTTTAAAACCTAGCTGGGAGAGGTTGCTAGAAATGCCAAGTTTAAAGAGGCAGATCAAGTGTGGGAGATGAGAAGGCAAGACAAAACTTGCCTGCATGTGATGATGAATGCTAAATCTCAACTGAAACACAGTTGATGTACTGACATTAAAGGGAATGTACTGAATATATAATCATTGTGGATATATGCATGGGTTTTTTTATTGTGAGATAATCAAATGAGTGGTTCTTTGTACATACATTTACTGACACTGATGGGAATCTCGGGAGAGCGCTAATGATCTATATTTAAAGAGATATCAGCCCAATTATGTACTGTAGTGTTTGTCTGTCTATTCCTGAAGGAATGCAATGTCAGAATAATATTATTTTGGTTAGCACTTCTATGGGATCCTTAATCTACGTATCTTGAAGCATTTTACAAATATTAAGCGCTTAAATCAGTAGTATTCCACTGGGCTGTATTCACAGAGATGGTGATGCACTGATTATAGAGTTCAAGTTAAAGAGTCCATGAATAACCCTGGTGCCCAACTGGTCACGCCTGGCCTGCAGGTTCTTTCTACTTGGCCTATGGCTTTTTCCTGTCAGGTACCGGGGAGCAGCTGTTTGGCCACTGTGCTGCCTAATAGCCAAGTGCCTCCTGCTGCCCCTCAGGCTGTTTCAGTGTCTGCAAACTGAACTCTGCCACCTGTCCGCGTGGGAAGAGAGTATGGCCTGAGCTGCATGACAAGGGGCCACCACAAAACTGTTCTCTGGATGCTGTAGCTGCCAAGGTTTGACCATTCTGCTGCAAGGCATGAGAACCATAAAGGAACACATCAAACAGTATTAATTCTCATTAGAAAGCAATGCCTAACATGTGACACTGAGAATTATAGTTCTAAGGGGATACATCTTTTATCTTTCAGAAACTTCAAAAACATACTGATAAATGCAAAGATGATTTGGGTCAGGCTCTTTGTAGCCTTTTCTACTAGACAGAGCCTCTTTAGGAATTGTTTATATGCATGTGTGTTACTGTTCTTTGAACTGTTTAGGACGGTGGTGAGAGATCTAGATAAAATGTAGCTCTGTGCAAGTTAGACAAAAGACAATCAAATTCTCTACTGGGACTGCTGCTCCAACAAAGACAGTGTCAGTTGAGTCCAAAGTCTTGTCACTTTTACCTTTCATCTTCTGGTAGCTTGAAACAGCTTTTCTGGCCACCATCATCTCCTTCTGCTACTAGTATACACTCTGGAAACCTCTCCTGAATTACATCTCTGTTGCTCTAATTAACCTGGTACATGACCATTATTTGAGTTTTACATCTCTTGGAAAAAAAGTCACACTGGCATGTGTTGTGGTTTGGCATGACACACATGAAATTGGAGTAACACGTTGGTGCATCAGACTCTTAGTTTCTGTCTTGAGACAGAGCAAATCAGCAGGCCTGTGCTGGCAGTGTTGGTCTTGCTTGGCATCTTAGTTAATTTTACATCTGCTCTTTTTTGCTCACTTTATTAAAATGGCACCTTTGGACACTTGTAGCAATTTTCCTTTTTAAGAGACCAGGTTTGATCCATGCTATTGTTGACAGATTATTCCCTATGAAGTATTCAGGCACTAGGACTCTTTTCTCTTGTCTGGATTTTTGCACTTGTTTCTGTTTGCAGGAAGGATTAGCTCTATCTGAAGCTAGCACTACTGACACGTGCTGGGCAGTGCAGTCATTCAGTAGGTCTGCGGGCCTGTTTACGCTGCTGTTCCTAATCATGTCAGATTTGTAGTACCTGTCAAGTTTGCTAAACTTAGGTGATACCGGTGTTGTGAAAACTTTGTGATTTTGTCATGAGAAAACACCACCAGGTGTTTTTCAGGACAGTGGCAAGAGTATGTCATACCTATTTTGTAGAGCTTTTGTTTACCGCTTTTGGAACCTACTGTGATTTCCTAAAGTTTGGAGGTAAAAACAATTTCTGAAATTGTTATGTGATTCTTCTGCAGCATCAAGGCTGTGGTGGGGGCCTTTTAAGTCCTGTGCTCATCTGTGTTCCCTATTGGTAAGGCAATGCAACAGAGCCTGGGAATAGAAGAGGGCCAGGACACAGCTGGAATGTAGGCTGTCTGCATGTGGCCCTTCCCAAGGATGAGATTTCCCGCTGCAGAAATGAACAGCAAATCTCCTTAAGGCTGCATGGTAGTCAGACTTCACATTTCACAGTTTGAACTGGTTTTGGTTCAAGTATCAGTTATGGTGAGTGAGTGGAATACTTGGGAATATGGCAGAGATCTCCTGAGATCTAGCCTTCAGTACTAGTTAGTGGACAATATGCCTTCCTATCAGAAGACGGATGATCATTAGTGCTATTGAAACAGATCAACAAATACAAATCAGCTTTGCTGAAGCCAGTGAAACTGTTAATTTGTGTCAGCTGAGGATCCATTCCAACACAGTTGTATATAATGGACTTTAACTCTATAGGAGTTATGCAAATAATAATCTTATATAAAAGACAGAGATTACAGTGGCTATCTTATCTAAAAGATATCAAGATTTTTGCAGAAATCTGAAGTTTATAAAACTGAAGAGACAGTATAATGCTAAAACTGTGTTCTGTGATGCTCCCTAAACAAGCAGCTAGCAGTATGTAGGGGAATACTTGTAAACTGAAAACTAGCCAGTTAGGTGTTAGGCATATGTCTACAGCTTACTTATTCTACAACACTGAATTCTCCTCAGCACTATCAAAGGAAGGTGATTCAGATAAACAGCAGTTACCATGTGAAAAAAATAATAATTATATTATATGGAAAAAATATTTTTGCCTCATTTTCAATGTGTTTGATTTTTATTACCATACGGTTTGCAAAACTTGTCTCTAATAGGCTTTAGAGTTGTAGGTTAACAGAAGAATTGTGTGAAGTGGATTTAGATGTGAAGGCAGCTTTTTCTCTCTGTTAATGAAACCTTTCTTAAAGGCTGTTCTATAATTACACTTGTGGCTTGGTGGATAATGCCTTGTTCTCATATGCAAGTCATTTGATTCCTCTGGTGCCTCATAACACTCAAGAAGCATGGACTCTTGCAGTGTGACTCAAGCTGTAGCTTATTTTACTGCATATTCTATATAAAGACTTTCTTTGAACGGTGAGTGGATACACAGTATCAAAGTGACAATAACAAGCTTTGTCTGTCTTGCTTCACGACAGAGAAAGCCCTACAAAAATAGACTGAAGTGTAGGTTGTTGCAAATTAGGTAGCCCTTCAATTAAGAAGTGTTCTAACTCTAGTGTTAACCAGTGACCTCGTCTTGTCTTCCAGAGGGACTGAAAGTCTTGTCCCAGTATAGCAATGCACTTGCTTCAAGAATTAATCATTCTTCTTGCTGTCAGAAAAGGGGTGAAGTATAGCAGATTACTTCTCAGTAAAACCTGCTTCTCTTCTATCAGGAGTGCATAAGAATGCCCATGTATATTTTTCACCACTGCAACAGCAGGTGATAGCAACACATTCCAAGCCAGAGCTGCCTGTTTCGCATGCTTTAGCACCTTCAATACTGGTGTCCACAAAACCTCCAAAAATTGCAACTTTAAGACATTGGTGTGTGGTCATAATGAAAACATTTAGAAGAATTGCTAATAATAAGAATTGAAGTTGCAAAATAAGTTTGGGATATAAATATAATCACAGCCAATGAAAATGATTGAAAAGTTTTTCTGTGAGTGGAAGGACTGAAAAAGCTTGTTTCCTTTCCATTTTTGCTCTTTCCTGCCACCGATACTTACCATAACTTCCATGATGTATCTGCTTGATGATAGACAATGTATGTGGCGTTTGGAGTTATACACATGAGGATTAGCTAGCTGGTGTCCGTGTACAGACTGGTCAGCTGGCTGTTACCCGGTGAAGTGGGTGACAGAGAGTGGTGTCCTCTTTTCCCATAGTAATGACACTATATTTGGGACCTCTCTCCTATCACTAATTTTTATTTAGTTTCTAGGACCTTATTTGAACCCTGTCTCAAATTTGGTTAAAATTTTTCCACTGGAATCAAAAAGTTACTGGGAAGAAGGCAGAAAAGGGAGAAATTTCCTGCCAGGTGAAGTGGTTACATTTCGTTAGGGAAGCAGACCAGCAGAACAGAATCTTGGTACCCACAGCTGAGTACAGGAGGTCTGGCACATTGTGGCCACAATTATTACACAAGCAACAATTAAAGTTTGTTTGGGTATGCTTTTAATGAGAAGGTTGGGAAAATTATCAGGGACTGTTCAGTGTAAGAGAAATGGACAGAAAGATGAGTGGACAAGATGCTCTGTCCTCTCCACTGCCACTGCACAGCCAGAGCCAGGGTTATTTACTGCATCCTCCTAAGCAAGGCCTTTTAAAAAGAATTTTGCAATGTCCACGTTGAGTCTCTTTGAATTTTCAAAATGTACTCATGCAATATAAATCTTAAACAATCCATTCATCTTCGTTTGATAATCTACAGAAATGATTTAAAATCATAGTGCAGTAATATTGTGCAATGTTATTTTTCCTCCTCTACTGAAAACCAATTTCATTTGCTTTCCATCTAAAAACAGCATATTTATCTAGTACTGCTCTTTGCTTTGTGTAAGTATTATCCCTTGTAATACATTGTTTCCAATGGGTTTGGAACAAGAACAACCAGGGTTCATGAGAAGCAGGTGGTGGGGCCTCCACAGCACAGCCTGATGTATTTATTTTAATACCTTTTTGTCATCCTTTAAACAAACAAACAAAACATGATTCCGTAAAGAAGAAGCAGGAAATACAAAGATATCTAAGAAGTGAACAACTGAAAGCGATGGACTAGAAAGATGTTTTACTTTCAAAATTAATGATCTACTGTACGTCCTGGCTGTATTAAACCTATCCACCTAGTGGGGTAGGTTGAGATTTCAATATGCTAATGAAATTATTTTTAGCCATGTGCGAGGGGGTACCCAGAAGAAATGGCTGTTTGCCCAAGTGGTACGGAAACATAAAAGTTCAGAAAATTGATTCAGTTCCTAGTGAGGTTGCTTTCAAATAGATAATTTTAAAACCAAGTATAAGTTTTAGAATATGCTTTTAAAAGCCAGGTCTTTCAGAATGGCAAACTAAGTGCCACAAATGTTTGACTGAGAGCATCTTTTAGCCAGTTTGACAGAAGTTGTCTCTCCCCCAAGAGGCCAGTACTTGGGCATTTGTGCTGACAGGTTTTGGATGCTCGGGCTTGGCAAATTATTTCCGGAGGAGTCTTAGTGCAGGAATCAGCTTTTCTCATTGCCCCTCGGATGTGGAATTTCCTTGCCAAATTGCCTCACAGAACTGCTGTGTTGTTACATACGTAGTATATGGCCAAGTTTAATGGTCTGTTAGTGAGTCTTCAGCACCCCCCTTTCTCTTTCTCTTGCAGTTGATCATTTACAGTCTTCCATCATCATCATTTGTGTAGTCCTTCCACGTAAACTTAATAGTAGTAACTGCGTCTCTTTGAGTCTGGTTATGTCTAGTTAAACCTCTGTTTGGGATAGTGTTGGCTCAGTTTCTTTAGTAGTTGCATCCCTTTTTGGTGGTATAGCTTTAGTGCAAGACTATAACAAATATCATTCTTTTGGATGGGAGAGTGTTTCCTAAGGCATTTTAATTTCAGCCTTTGGAGGTCTGTCCTACGATGGATGCCAAAGCTGTGAACTTCTTGTTCTCAGTTGCCTCATGCTCCAGTATAATCTTACTTGCTTTATTTGAACAAAAATCCCTGGCGAAACATCCTCTTTTTGTATTTAGTTAATTTGTGCCATTCTGCACCTTTTGTGCTATGCCATTTGCATGCTTGCATCCTGCCTCCAAGTGCACTGTGAGCCTTTCTGGATGGGAGGAGGGAGAGACAGGATCTGACCTTTCATTTTGTGTGTAGAACTTAGCAGTCAAGCTGATTTCAGGGCTCTGTTGGACAGAGGAGACTGATATGATGTTATACTCTTCTCCTTCCACCCTTCTTTCTTTTTCTGGAAAGATTATTTTTCAGTTTAGTTCAGTATTTTACCTTTTGTTGTCTTGTGAGTTGTCTCCATTTTTTTTCATGTTCCTCTTGTTTCATTTTTCTCTTTTGGTCATGTTTGGGTTCAATCTTAACATCTCTTTACTATTTTTTCCACTTCAGAAAATCTACAGTGCATCTTCATTACTGTGCTCAGCTGCATATCTCAAATGCTGTTTTAATCTTGTATGTATTGCACTCCCCTCCTACCCTTCACCTACCCATTGCTCCCTAAAACATTTTAACTTCCTTCCTTCTTATTTGTTGTTAACATTTCTTTCTTTTCTAACATTTAAATTCCAGTGGGACTTACTTCCTTCTTTCTCATCCCTGCATGCCTCCATTCCTCACTGTCCCCTCTCGTGATGAGGTTTGAAAATGTTGTTAGAGCTGAGGTGAAATGAATGCTACTTTACTTTTTACCTAAAGAAAGGATCATGTAAGAAACAGCCACAGCAAGACTCTGGCTTAGAATCACAGAACAACATTTGGTGTGCGGTCTTTTTTAGTCTTGGTGAGCAACTGGCAGCTAAATAAAATGTCTTTGGTTTGAGGAAGTCACTTGCACTGACTCCAGTCAGAGGGAAAAACCTTGAAAACTGACCCATCCAAATAAGGCTGTTGCATTGCAGATTGTTAATGCAGTTTACCTAATTCCTATGTTATGGCACAGCTGAATCACTGTTATTAATGTTGTTTGCATTTCAGTTTGATAAAAGTCGGTCATTCCCATCCAATACGTTTTGGTATCTTCAGATCAGATGCTGTTGTACAAGTCTGTCAGAAGAGACTGTGTTTCACAGGCCTTCATAGGGAGCTTTAAACATGAGGGCCGTGCGATGTTGGACTGTGGATGTGGATGTAAGGCAGTATAACTAAACACTGTGTTACAAAATAGCTGAAATATTATTGTGAATTCCGGTGGGGAAGTACCACAGGCAGCATTTATTATACTGCACTGTGCATGAAAGGGACTCCAGATTTGAGCAGCTGGACCAATGAGAGATTTATGCTCGCAAGGTAATTCCAGTGGTGCCATTGCACTGACTGCTGGCTGAGTTGGAGGCCCAGGTATTTTGGGGTCCTGCTAAGTGACATCAGTCTGATGGTGAGTGATTCTCTGTGTCAGAGTACACTCTTTTCCATGCACTATAAGGAGTAGACTATGTTCAATCATACTTCCTGAACTATAATTATTTCGTTTGTCTTTAGGTTTTCCCCTCTTATTTTGTATTGTACTTATTGTTTTGATTTCACAGTAGTGTTACTGAGTGAGCTGCACAAGCTGCTTTTAAAGCAGCTCACACTGTAATCAAAATAATATTTAAAAAGCATTGAAGAAAGGCTCATGTTATAAGGGAAATTCCCTTTTATGTTTACTTAGTTACACTTATGAATAACCTCATTATTGTCACGCACAACTGAGTAGAAACAATCACTTTGAGGAATTATCCATGAAAAGGAAGCCTTTAATATTAGAAGAGTATTGGAAGTTGATATGTGCTTGTTTCTGTGCGAAGCAAAAGCACGGCATTAGACTGACCCCACTGAACTCATTAAGAGGTTTATATTGATTGTAGAGGAATTAATATTTAACCCAGAGTTTCCTTCCAGATGAAAACAACTTTCTAGACCAACATAATTCTGTGCTTAGAGGTTGTAAATATGAAAAGCAGAGTTACAGATCAGCTCACCATTTTGCTTTTTCTTTATTTGTTTCCAATCTTCTTGTAAAAAAATATAGGAGGGAAGAAAAGAAGCTGTTTATGAACAATGGATAAAGCCACTGCTGCACACAGTGTCAACATAAGGCCAATGTGTCATTTAAGTTGCACTTAAAACCTATTTTTAGGACTTAAGTACTGCACAGACCTTGTGGTGACCTTACAGAATTTCACTACAGAGGAGCATGACTTCAACCCACTGTCAGAGCACAGCCCGCACTGGGAGGTTTGCAGCTTTTCTGTATCTCGGTGGTACATACCTAGTTCCACATACATTTCTTCAGGTGAAGCCTTTTTCATAACATTCTTGCAAAGATATGTTGGTCATGTGTATCAGGCCTTCTGTATTGCAAGGTGGCAATCTCAGGGTGGAACAATAACTTGGTTTAGAGGCTCTTGCTCACTTCTGACTTCTCTAGTACACACAACCCTTGCTTTTTGCTTGCTCTGCAGGTTAAGATGTGTGATAAGAAACAAGACATGTATGTTGCAGCAATTACAGAATTTACCATTCTCTCAAAGCACTTTACAAACATAAATGTCTTCCTGGCGTGACCTTTTGTCTCAGCTGAAGCTCTGCTCCAGAGAAATGCTAAAGATCAGTTCAGAGAGGCACACCATATGGAAGAAATAGTGTAGGAGGCAGCCTGTAGCCGCCCAGGTGAGGAGCTGAACAAAGCCAGCCTCATCCTGTATTTGTGAGTCTCGTATTACCTGTCTCTGATCTTCCTTGTACACTGTCTTCTTACATAGCACACCCAGACTGAGCTCCCCTGAAAGAGCATACCTTTGCTTCTCCCCTCATTAAAATAGTGTAGCTGAAAACAGGAGGTGTGACTGCCTGAGGGTAAAATAAAGTATTTTGTGCCCAGAACTTTAGGAAATTGTTCTTGGAACAGGCTTCCCTTGTGCCTATGTGGCCTATGAGATGATGCCAGACTTAGCTTGATCTAAGTGCTGTCAATGTAGGTTTAAAGGTTGGCTGTAGTGGTAAGAAAAATTATGTTAAAACGGTACCTTTTTCTTAGTAGTTCAGCTCTTTATTTTCGAGACATATCTGCTGGCTTTGCTAATAAAGATGCAGGTTTACAATTGTTAGTGTCGCAGAACAGTTTGAAGAGGAGTGAGGTTCTGTTCTGCCACTTGCATCATTCAGAAAATTCCAGCTAAGGTGTGATTTGCTGCCTCTCTCCTGCAAGTAATAATGAAAGGGGAAGAAAGGAGAGCACAGCTTGATTTTCTGATCTTGTATTGAGTTTGAAGCACTGCCGCTGACAGTCATCATCATCAGATTTTAAAGTGAATAACTTCAACAAAGATATCCCTGTGAAAAAGTAAATATGGAATTGTATAATGCTCTTTTTCAGCCACTTTTGAAAACTTGAACTTCACATTGAAGGCAGTTAAATTGTTATATTTTTTCCCTATAAATACATTATCTATTCTATGGTTACACAAGTGTAGTGAAAGAATACACATAAATCGAATGGAATGTTTGTTCTTCTTTATATATATATTTTTGTCCTCTTTTAAGTATATGCAATCTTTCTCACCCCTCCCAACCAAGTCCTGTCTCCACCCAACTGTGTTTCCTGAGTGGATTCCTCTAGGAGACAGAATCAGAGAGCTGCATGATGTCATTTCTATATTTAAATTAGATGGAGCAGAATAGGCTGTGTAATTTCTTTAATTACTGCTCATGCTCTAATTTCCTTGGATTTGATTTTTTGCAGTGCAGTCTTATCTTTGGGTTTCTATCTGGTAGCCAAGTCTGCTATTTGGCATGATTTCAGGGAGCTGGGTGCATTTTTCTTTTTGGCTAAAACTCAAGGGGATTCTGTGATCAAGCAAATTCTGCACACAGAGCTTTTCAAGCATGATAAATTGATTTAAGTGGGAATGTGACAGAAAAGTATATGCCTCCAAAACAAAGAGATCAAATAAAAGCTAAAGCATAGTTGATTAGAGCCATGCAGAAACATTCAGAAGATGGTAAATAGGTAAATAAATGGAAAAGATGCAGATTCATCTGCTATTATATAAACTGTACTAATTCTGAGATCAGGATTCAGCAATTTCAGTACAGGCATTTCCTGTATTTATTTTATCTAAATATGACTAAATGGTACTTCACTTCTGCTGTTTCAGGCCTTGTCTATCTCATTTTAATGACTTGATAGACTGACGTATACAAAACAGTCTGTGTTCAGTAAGTTGTGGTAAGATCTTCACGTGGTTTATTTTCTATTTTTCCACAATACATAAAGATATGTTTTTGGTATTGTAGCATTATTTTTTCCTAATTTGTCTTTATCCTTTCCTTTAGAAATACCCCAGTTCTGTTCTCTTACCTATACTGTGAGTGACAGTGAATATATATATTGTGAATGACGAAGGCAAGTATTTAGTAATATGGAGGATACTTGGTGTTCTAGAGTGAAGCACCAGCTTCAAGCAGTGATTTACTATCCAGCGTTAAACAGCCATGGGTCAGGTCCTTTTTGTGATATCCAGTTAAGTGGCATTGACCTGGAATGTACAGAAATTTTCTGATTGAGCTTGCTTAGAAGAAGTACGCTTACTAATTTGTAAATGTACTAAGAAGGCAGTATCTGAAATCAGAATTATGCCAGTCTTCTGTGGGTCTCAGCATATACTATCAGGCAATAGCAAGTGTGTTGTTTTGTTTCCCCTTTGTAACAACATTTGGGTAAAAAACAACTACAAATTATGATTATCACTTATTTTTCTGTGAAATTCTGTAAGAACATTAGGCTCTTTTTATTGGAAAACACTAACAGATAGCAGGCAGATGACCTGAGATTTTACCTGTCAGTTCAGTGAAGAGCAACCTTTGGAGCATCAGATGTAAAGGCAAAGATCTAGACTTAGAGACAGCAATCTCTGCTTGGTTTGGTGGGTGAAAAGAGGGTCCAGAGATCTTGAGGGACTCTTTCACATCTCTCCTTACTGTTCTGGAGAAAAGAGAAGAAACAATGCACCATGGGAGTGACGCACCCTTGTGAGTAATGCTCACAAGGGGGTGGTTCATTGCCAAAACGGTATGACTGGCGCAGCCAACTTAGAGGAAGAACAGAGTTGTACTGAGAGCATCAGTGATCAATTATTTATTGTCAAAAGAAAATAGAGAAGCTAGCCCACACTGTCAAGCTACAGCATATATTCCCCAAGAGAAACCGTTACAGGAGTATGGACAGCTGGTACAGGAGGATTGCAGAACTGAGGTAATAGTCAAAGTAACAGCATCTAATAAAATAGTTACACAAGGTTTTGAAAAGCGTGTGTGGAAAGGGCACCTTGATGTTTGGCCTAGGATTTGTACCACTGAAATGAATTATTTTGTGTTTGCAAGTAATGCAGGCTCTGCCTTGTCACCTTCTCTGCTGCCAGTGGTAGGCAGAACAGGAGGCAGCAGAAGTGCATCTGGTCAAAACTAACACTGTGGGTTGAGATTGTGAGTGGGGGAGAAAGAGAGAGATCATGTGTTCAACCAAGCGCCTGTTGTGGTCTACAAAACCTTCTCCAATGTTACAAGACATTCCCTAGTACCTGGCCACATGTAGGTTTACCTTGGGATGGGGAAGCATCAGAAGCCTGACTTGACTCCCTAGTGCTACAAACCATCACTACCTGGGTCCTTATTACACAGCCCGTCAGATACTCTTTGCCAACTGGAGAACGGCTGCACTTGGAGGAGTGTCTGGTGTGGAACCTGCATTCAAAGCTTTATACCCAGGAGGTCTTCCCTTCATCAATCCTGAGTCTTTCCTGTTAGAGTGCTGTGGTTTTGCTACGTAATGCACATGGAAGACAACAAAGGCTCATCTGTTTTCTTCACATGGCTTGTTTAGGAGTGTTTGTATTGTACAGATCTCTTTTTTGCTCCTTCTTTCCCTTTAAACAGGTATTAGCTCTTCAATGCTTGCAGCAGAAGAGAGGGACTAACTACAAAGACATATTTTGAAGACATATTTTATATATCTTATGTACACTAGAAAAATTTGTAAGGAATTTAAGAGATAGCTTGCATCAGAATTATAGTAATTGCCTTTCTAAACATCAGCATATAAAAATATATCAAATTATGGTCACGGAGTAGAAGAAAATCTGTTGTAATCATGAAAACCTCTGAGACTAACTGCAGCTAACTGCAAATAAAGTCTAAATAAGAGCGTGTGAAGGAACACACTGAAAAGCCTGACAAGGAGTGGCCTTAAAAACTCTTGGTATGACAAATGAAACAGCACCTTCCCAGTAAGGCAAGTGCGTGATTCTCTTTCCTCCTTTTCTCCCATCCCCAACTGTTCCTTGTCAGCACTCTTCTGTGCTTTAGGCTATAGCAGTGGCTGAAAAGGTCGTGTTAATTTTCACCACTGCATGGATATGAGGCGGTCAGTAACTGGAAGAAAAAATACTGTCTTTATTAATCGTGCTGTCAGATTAGATGCAGGAAGTGTCTGATCTTTAAGCTGTTGCATGATAGAGTTTATAAATTGGTAGAAACTGAAGACAGAGTGAATAGGTCACTGAGTGTAGTTTTAAAACCTGCTGTCATGTTGGATTTACAGAACTTGAAGACTTCTGGTAATAAACAAGCTTATGATGATTTGATAGCTGTTGTTGTCTTTCATAAGGAAAGCCTTTCCAGAGTTCATACCACCAGTGGAATACATTTTCAAAAGCCTTTTGTAAATATTTAGTCTGTTAATCTTCAGGATGATTTTAAATGCCACCTACCAGTACAATTTAACTTACTGCATTTTCTTTTCATTTACAGACATAGGTCTCACAGTCAGTATTGTGTTTTCCTCATTATCTCAGCTTTGAGAGATCTCATGCCTGGAACTTCATTACTCCGTCTGATGCTGTGAATCCTTATGCAGTGACTTATGTCTTTCTTTGGATACTTAGGTTTCCCAGCAAACAGTGTTTCCCTGACTTCTTGACAAATAAGTGTCCCTTGACATTTAATTTGGCTGATGCGGTGACACAATTTTAAGTGTAAATTATACCTCCTATGTCAGCCTGCACCCCACTGAGGTATCTTCATGGGAGACCATGTGTGGCAGTTATATCAGCCTTCCCTCCAGATACCCTGATACAGAAGGTAGTTTCATTTAAGCGGTCCCCTGGAAGAGTCTGAACAACTGAGCTTTCTGAGAGCATGTCTTGAATTCGTGCCTCTTCTGGTAATGCTGCCTGAACTCCTTCACAGGCAACACTGCTCACTGGGCTTGCTGTATCAGACTCATAAGTAGACTCATCTCATGGCAGGGTGGGACCTTCATGTGGAAGATGAGAGAGTTGAAGTCCTTGGCAGCCCGTGTTTTTGTTCCTGGTGTGCTTTGGCATCTGGAGCATGAGGTGGGGCTGAATGGAGTTAGGTGCCTCCTTTAAAGTGTTATATGCAATTCTGGCTTATTCTACCTGTACGTATTTTTGTTAAGCTAGGCCCCCAGATCTTTTCAAAATTATATGATGTGTTCTATGTTTTGTTTCATGAGAAGAATAATCAGGAAAAATATTAGAGAATTAATCGGAAGGGAAACTGCCATGCAGTGTATGATGACTGTGAACGTGGTATAGGAAATAAAAGAGAAAATTACTGTCTTCCTACAATTCAAGTTCCTTATCAAGGTGGATTAAATGTGGACTAATAATGTATTTCTCGGAAAATGCTATTTTGGGAAAAACAGAACAAAGAAATGCTTATCTTCTGAACGGTGAGGAAGAACAAAAGAAAAAAAACCTATAAAATGTGATTTTATCATATCCCAAATGAAACATTTCAATTTTCCATTTCTAAATCATATTTCAAGACCAAATTCAGTAGAAGGTAGAACAAAATGCTTATCTGCTGTTTGAATAAAATGTTATTTCAACCTCTTGTGACATGCTTTCCTTTTTTTCATTTGGCCAACCGAAATGAGTTTTTTCCTTGTTTTATGTGTGTGGTTTACTAGTTGAACTGAGAAAATAATTATTTCTCACATTCTTCCTCTGACTGAGTTCCAGGCATAGGTCTGGATGCAGAGTACGGGAAAGTGAACGGTTTAGGAAAGAAAATAAGTGAGTTTTATCCTCAAATGAAGTAGCATTTATTTTGTGTGACTGACCAGGGATATAACATAGTTTTGCTCCTACAAGTTTTCAGCTGGATTATGGGTGAGATTTAAATAATACATTACTAATCTTTAGGATGTAATAGGTTGTCTAAAAATAGGATTGGATTATTAAGATTAATGTAATCTTTGTAGCTTTTGTTATTATTTAGAATGCAAGACATTCAGTCTTTAGTGCTAGAATTGATGTTTTCATATCTATTTCCAAGCAAAAGAAATGTTAAAAGGATAATTCAAGCATCTGTTAAAATCCAGCAGACAACATTTTAAAAGTTAATACATCCAAACAGCTCTGTAGAATAAAGGATAAAACTTTTAAATTAAAATTGTACTATGAGGGAAATTTTCTGTCTCAATTATTATGTGTGCTTACTTGAAACCTACATGAATTCAGCTCGTTGGTTGACGTTCAGCTCACTGCACACCCTAAGGACTGCATGACACATTTTGTTTATGCTGATCATCAGCATCCCTGTTGCACAAGCTTGTTTTCTGACAGTGCCAAAAGGGAATTATGATTGTTTACCCTTAAGCATGACAGTAATATAGTATGATTGAAAACAAAAATGTCTCGCTTATTCGTTGAATGATTCGTATCTGATAAAAAGACTTTTTTTTTCCTTTGGTGTTACTTATTAGCTTCTGATTTCTTAAACCCTAGACAGAGCTTTGAACCTTATTGATCACGTCACCAGCATTCACTGAAGAAAAATACCAGTTACTGACATCAGTTACAAATACATAGTTTACAGTGGTACAAGGGACATTATTTTTACAGTTACAAAGTTTCATCTGATAATACAGTTTTTGTGTGTGTGTATACCTAACATGAGGTCCTGGGTTTGTGTGTTTCATAACTTTGTAGTTTCGGAAAACCAGACTTTAGCGTGTTGGAATTAAGTGTTCAGCGTTTTCACACTAAATCTTGTATATTTCAAATCTGATACCAAAATTGTAGTGGTACATGATTCTCATGAATCCTTAGTTAACAGCCTTGTCTCTGTCCCTACAATAAAGTAGCTTCCTAGCTTGAGTTCAGCTGAGTAGTGTAATTTCAAACGAGCTTTAAAACAGCCTTTATGGGAAATCACACAGCTAAGTACAGTATTGGTTTATTAGAACCCTCAAAGTCATGCTTTGGGGAAGATGAAGGAGGGAACTGTTTTAGCACAACTTTTGATAAAATAAAGGCAGTGTGCTCCAGTCAAGAAAGCAGGCCTTATAGTGTTATGAGTAAAGGTATGTCTGACTGCCTCAGATTAATTGTGTGCGTGGGAAGCACAAGGCAGCAGATGCACAAACGTAAACACCACATCATCCATTGAATGGCTTTATACATCTGTACTTGACTGAATGTGCCATCGCTGTCTTTCAGAAATATCGACAGTATATGTCTGGACTTCTCACTCCTCCTTATGGTGTTATGGAAACCAGCTCCAACAATGACAGTAAGTATGAGAAAATAGACATCAGATGTTAGAAAAAAGAGAAAAGAGAAGAAAGGGGAAGATAAGAGTCCTCTGGTTTTGGGTGTTGGAATTTAACTGTTAAATTCAGTTCAGTGTTACGACTGTATTAATACTGCATATAGTAGGGAATACTTTGGAACTTGCCTAAATGCATTCCCAACTGTATAAAAGTGCACACAGAGCTGTACACAAATCTGCACTATGAACCAGGCCTGTTGACTAAAGCATACCGTATGATGTAATGTAACATTTAACTGGTTATAGGTGTTACATGAATTCCATGGAACACGGCCATGAGTCCTGCTAGAAAAATAAATATAACCAGCTGGCTTATTTTTTTAATTAGGACAGGCTACACAACTTGCTTGGGAACCTAGATTAGTGTTTGGGCAGACAGCCTGCAGTAAACGTGCTGCTGTCTGACCTTAGTTACATAGCTACATAAGCTTGGGTATGTCTCTGCCTCATGAGAACCTGTCAAACTGTGGGATAGTGCTGTAGACATGAATCCAAGGGCAGCCTGTGGAACTCATCACTTCTGTAAATCACAGTACTTTTATTTAGTTGCCAGAGGGTTATTTAGATGCCAACCTGGACAATATCTGATGGCTAGCAATTGCATCTGCAAATTTTGTCCCATATGTTATGTGTTCTATTTGTGAAACAATAGCACAGCATAGCTAGCAATGCTAGTTAGTGCAAACTCAATGTCACGTTTGACTTCCAGGTACTAAAATACAGATAATGTTAAATGAAAAAATATAAATAATTCTTGTATACATACTTAAAATATTAAGTTGTGAGAAAGTACGATGTTTAGCAAGCTGTTTATAGTATTTACACAAGTTAGCTTTTTGACTTTTTTGTGTTCACAAGAGAAAACTTTTGTCCAAATAAATCTGTTTTGCTTTTAAAAAATTATAGATTAATGTGTGTGTTATCAAAGCATTGAACCCTCCAATTCCCTGTTCTATTAATAAATATCTCCACTGTGTATGTAATTATTTTCTGTATTCTTTTTTTAGGAATGCCAGATAAGGACAGCATGTCAAGCAATGCTCTTTGCCAGGTTTCTAAAAATTGTAATAAGGTAAATCTGACCTAGTTTTTCTTTGTTTTTTGATGGGGGGGGAGGATTTGGTAATGAAAAATGAAAAAGTACAGCATTAAATTGAAAAGAACCAGGTGCAAATGCAAAGCATGCGGTTGATGCATGTGAGTACAGTATACAAATTGTAAGGATGCTTTAGACATTGTATCATATAACTGGAGAAAGCAACTGGTTCAGGATCAGCATTATTAGAAAGTGTACTGCTGCCGAAGTTTGTGTTACAATCTGGTTGTCCTATCTTTGTCAGAAAGGTGCTGAGGGTAAAGAAGAAAAGCAGCGCTGTGACAAGACCAGTGCATAGCCAATGGATCATAAAACTCATAATTAAATCCTATTTTAAGGCTTAACTGAGTCTTAACTGATGCATAGACATTGTTCTGGACCTTTGCTCAGGGTGAATTTTCTCCTGTGTTCAGAGAGCAGCTTTACATCCCAATTCCCCTTTGTAAAATAGTTCTGTGCCTTCGGTCTCACCAGATGAGGACCTGCATGAAAGAACTCATGAATATTTCTATGCTGGGTTTAAAGTAATTATAATAGTGGGAAGAAATAGTATCAGGCATTGCTGTAAAGATTAATAACTTTTAGATTTTTTTATGGCAGGAGTAGAAAAGTTACAGTAATAAACAGATGCTTGGATGCCTTCTTTCTCGACATAGGAGTTTAATTGGATGCATTTGTGTGATGTCTTTAAAAGGTTAAAGGTATTTTTGTTACACAGAAAACATGTCTTGACAGCAGATAAAGACAATGAATATTTTAGCGTGTTTCCTTAATGCGAAAATAACTACTTCCACCTCTCCCTGTCTGTCTGTCCTGCTTCCTCAAGGATACTGACCTTTCTTAATTGTCACATTCAGCCTTTATTAAATATATAAATGTAATGGTATGCAGTGCCTTTTTCTAGAGTCTTACTCACTAATGCTATACCACTTCCTGACACAGCCTTATCCTGTATGAAAATAAACATTTTTCCATGCACTGAGTAATAATTCTTACATACTTAGATTGCAGCTTTCATTCTGTAAGCATTTTACCAGCAGTTATGAGTTAAGTCTCAGTGCTTCTCTGAGATGTTGGCATTTCCATGCTACTCTGGGAGTTAAGCCGGATCAGGGGTCTTGCTTGACCTCTCAATGAAAGTACCAGGTGTAGAATCCAAACTAAAATATGTTATTGTATTTTCTGAAGCAGATAGAGGTAACAAGGTAAAATCATCCGTCTTTCCTAGAAGGTGATATCCCCCCAGTAATGGGCAGTGATGCTCAGCTAAGGGTGGTATAGACTTTCAGGTTCAAAGTATTTTAGAAACTGAGCAAAGTTTAGTGATTAATACTGCTGCCAATAGCTGGGCTTTTGTAGCACAACAGGACTCTTCCCGCACAAAGTAGTGTTCACCTGGGTAGGAGACAGAACTTGGCTGGGGCAGGCTCAAACTGTTCAATGACTTTTACAGGAATAAGGTCCTTTGCAAACCATATTAGCTTCCTTTCCAAGACACATATATAAAACAGCCATCCTTCTCCCTCCCACACTGTACACATTTCTGTGGAGAGAAGCTGAGAGAATAAAAATGTGACAGATGCTTGTCACCTTGTTTCATCCTGGAGGAGCTCAGCCAGTCCCATGACAAATGTGGCAGAAGAACCTACACAGCATAGAAATGGTTCATGAATCCTAGTTCTGTGCTTTTGCCATATGACCACGGCTCTCTTTATGTTAAGTGAAAGGTAAGTGCAGCAGAGTATTTTGTTTACTGCAAGCAAGCTTCATTCCCACCTTTTTAAACTGTACAACTGTTATAGTGCTTATACAACATGTTGATCTTCATGCCCTGCAGTCAGTTTTGAATGATCAGGGAGACACTGGGACTGCAGGGCCAAATTCCCAGAACTGTTGCCAGCTATTCAAAATACAAAATAACAGGGTACCAGAAAACAGCCCTGTATTTGTAGATTTTATATATTTTGCTTAATTTAGGGTAATATATGACTGTCAAAATGGCTACTGCATCAGGGAAGGGCATTCATCCAGGGAAAGGGAAGTGTTTGCAGGACATCTTTAGACTACTTTATATCATTAGATTGCTGGAATGATGCCTGTGGGACTGGCAGCAAATACAGCTTGAAGAGGCCTGCAGGCTACTCTGTGATGTCCCGAAAAAGACTGAGTGAGGAACTTTCTGAGATTCAGAGAAAGTTCCTCAAAATCTTTTATATGGTAGGAAAACATTACACTCTTAAACAGAAGGAGATAATATAACATCTTCAGTAGTTCTGATCATAATGATGCACTTATTTTGGGGGGTGTCTGTGGTGTTTTAATTTTCCGGGGAAGTTTATAACTATAAATAATATGCTTCAAATGAAATTTAACATATTCCACTCTTGAAATATGAAATGCATGGTTTTCTCTTTTAGTCTGTGCTGAGTCTTTTACAAGCACTGTAATAGATGATTTTCCATATTTGCTAATTATTTGAGTTTCATCTTCATAGCTTAATTTTTTTCTCCTGTCACGTCTATTAGTTTTTTATGAGTAACATAAGATTTCTCTTTTAATACATGCCTTGAAATTTTCTCACCATATGGGGATGTTTGGTTTTCCTAGTTCATTAAAATCTATTAAAAAATTCTATTTGGAGAAGGCAGCAAAGAGATTTTCTTTTACCAAACATGAATTCATTTGCATTTAAGGTTACATTATTGCACATCATTTAATGCAATATAGCAGTTAAATTGAGCATAAAATACTGAGACAGAGTATGCTACTGTCCTCAGTTATATTTTGGAGAATGGGAATAAAGTCAATTTAAAGCTGTCTTACATAGGAGGAAATAGTACAGCTTTGTTCTTTTTAAGTAGTCAGTCTAATATCTGTACACGAGTCTCTCTAGCTCTAGTTTTTGAAAATTCTCATGGGGTAGAGTTGGATATAGCTGCATCTGTGAGATGAATATAACCCTAAAGCCAAAATGACAAAATCAATAATAATTTCAAATACATTTTTGGAAAAGATACAGAAGAGTACTTAGAACGCAGGAGAGGTCAGGTTCCAGCATGCAGACAGAATAGGTAGTGGTTCTGTTTCCATACATTACCAGCAGAGCTGGCAGCAGGGTTGCATGGTGCTTCCCACTACAAGATCCTGTTCTTATGATTTGGCCACTTTTTCGCTGTTTATGCTGAATTTGCCATGCTGAGAGTATGCTTCTGGCTGATTTTTAAATTGAAATGGATCAAACCTCTCTGACATTGAGGTTGAGGGAAAATGCATAGCACATATCAAATAGCTTTTCCCAGTGATACACTAGCAATCCTGTCCTTTGGACTAGGAGTTCGACATCCGGGGCTTGTTCTGGCATAAGGAGCATGCCCCCTACAAAATAAACCATATTGTTAAGCCTTGAAAAATCTCAGTTGAAACCGGCTCACCAGAGGCTCATTACAGTGTAACTGCAAGCTTGTGCACACAGGCTGTGCGTGTTGCGTGTGCAGGATTCCCACACTGTTCATCTTTGGTCCTGGGCTGCTTGGGCATTTCTGTGTTGATGCTTAACGGTGTGGGTTTTCTCGGAATCTAGTTGCTCATTCTAGTTGCTAGAGCAACTTTCTGATTATTATAAAGCCAGACACTAACTGAAAACCACAGTTGTTTCCCCTGTGCTTTTACACCCTCTACTGGTGCCCAAGTAGGAAATGAGTAAAGAAATAGCCCATTCTTCTCTGGAGACATGAGATATATGATAGTTATAAAGAAGAGGGCATTGCAGAAATTAGTTGTAGAGACACAGGAATGAATGTGGGTAAGAACAGAGGACAGACCCATCGAGAGCATGAATCTCACTCTTCCATGGAGCGTGGTGCTGAATGCTTTTTTCTGCTATCAGTAAACGCCTTAAACTCCTTTGCAAACTGTAGATGCTGTGCCTAAGAGGGCACAGGAATGATCCACAGAAAGAATAGAAATCTGTGATTTATTCAAGTAGTTGATAGTGAAAAAGTTTTAACCCTACTAATGATCCAAGCTGAAGTTTTATATTGTTTTCCATAATGGAATCACCGTATTGCAGTTTGCTAAAAGAACCCTCACATCCTCAAGAAACTACACCAAAAAAAATTCTTCTTGAAAGGAAGGCTGAAAAATTAGGTGCTCAAAAGCAGAGAGTTTCAAGAATGGAGGCTGACTGAGCAGTGTTAATGAAGTCCTCTTATCCGTGTTTATTATGGTACGGACTTCAATTCTTCGTGTTTATTATGGTACAGACTTTGATTACCTGCTCACATATATTTTTCCTGTGACACGCTCAATTAAAACAACATTTCACCTCAAAAACCATGCTAGCTTTCTTTTTGTACAACTTAATCTCTGAGACTGTTTAAAACCTATATAAATTTGTGCCCTTCATTGGAAGCATACATCCTGAAAGGGCGAAAGCGCTTCTTCATCTCCTTTGTACTGAGGAAACCATACTGAACACAGAAGATATAAGCAGATTAAGTTGTGCAAATTCATACAGTCATTCTTGCTATTTGGTGAAGAATATGTCTTTTTTCTGAAATCTCTCTCATGCTTTGTTTCCATTATGTTCCCTATATTGTCTTTAGGTTTCTATTGTGATAAAGAGTTGCAGGAGCTCCTCCTAGTGCATGAAGTAAATACTCGAAAAACACATGGATTGAGTTTGTGAAGCTTACAGGCTGAAACGTCCCCTTTATGTTTTTCATGTAGTGACTCCAAATCCTCTAGACTGGAAGCTTATTGGAAGTTAGTTATTTGAAGATATTTTGTATAGCAAAGCTCCTATAGGATGTGCTGAAATACTCCTCTGAAAGTTACCTTTTCATCCATCTTCTTCCCTGGTTAATTTGATGTGATAAAATGTAGATTCCTTTTCTTTACTCAATTTTCAATAAGGCTTAGGTGCCATGCTGTTTTTTATGCATTTAAATAACTGGAGTGATTGTGAAAACATGATTTGCTATTTTATCAACTCTAAATGCATTTAATAAAATTATATCGAAAAGATCTTTCAGTTGACAGAGAAGGACATAATCTAAGTGTTAATCCTCAAAATATTGCAATTTTCAACGTTGCCAGGCAAATGAATAGTCACTTCTTTCAATTTTCAAGCACTTAAATATAGCTCTGGGCATTTGAAAGTATACTGTTTGTAAAGTTGACATTACAATTCACTAGATGCAGCCTTGAAGAGCCCAAACAAGACACCAGTAATAATCATGTTCATTCACCATATTAGCTACTCTAGCAATAAACACAATAATTTTACTTCTGATTTCCCTATATTTCAATTTACTTTTCCCAGATGACCAAGAAGAAAGCTTATCTTTTAACATATTCAGTAGATTGTCAAATGTGGAATTTGCATTAACAGAATGCGAAGGGAAATGTTTCACATGCTCATGAAATTGTGAGCCTACAAGAAAGAATAAAAAGAGAGAGAGAGCAGGAAAGCAGGCAGTGTTCTAGCAAGATTATAGATGCAACAAGGTGTTTGTTTGGAAGTGGTACCCTCTCCAACAGTCACATGAAAACTGTGTTATAACAGAACTGATTTTCTGTGTGGATGGTTTATATAACTGTCCAGTGATATGTGTGCATTAATTCCTATCCTCTCTTGGGCTCTGTGCCAGAGTCAGTTCTCCTATACAATGTTAGCATAGGGTTAAAGAAATAATTCCCTTTCATTTTCTGTTTTTAAAGTGGTTGCATAAAAGCACTATGTGCAAATATTTCTAAATAATGTCTTCATGGAGTCCTAACTGTACCAATTACTTTTAGGGGCTGCTCTGATATTTTGGCACCAATTTCACATATATGAAAGTAATTTGCTTAGAGGTCTGTTCAAGTTCTTCATTTTGCTCTAAGTGGAAGTGCTCAGGGTTCAATCATTATCACAGCCTGTAATAATTTGGCTAGTGCAGAGGCTGTGCATATAGTCCCTGGCAATGAGTCACATGGTTACAGCATATGGCAGGAGGGATAACAAAGACAGGAGTGTGAGATGAGTAGGAGTCCGTGAAAAATACATTTTTCATAAGTTAGTAATGAACTTCATCATGAAAAATGTGAAGGTCTTTATATGTCATCAGAGCTCTTTAATGTAAGCACAGTTGTTAGTATGTCTGCTGGCTTACATAAGCAGGCTTTGCATAAGCTAAATTGTTGCAGAACCATCAGGGAAGGTTTTGGTACCTCACTATCTCTGGTTCCAGCCATATGAAGATGATACACAGCTGTAGGCTTCCCTTCCAAATGCCAGTGTGAATAGTGATGCCTCAAAGAAAATCTTGCACCACCCCATCTTCTGTTATCCAGTTCAGCTGCCTGATAGTCTATGAAATATCTATGACCCATGATTTTATTGTGTACCCTGAATTCTGGAGACCCTAATGGCACTTTCTATTGGAAACAGTTTCTTCTGCTGTGTCTAATCATATAACTGAGCTCCAATCTGACCAATACAGAACTAGCCAGAGTAGTCCCAATATGAAACCTGCAGATGCGATTAGTGATTCTCATTTGATCTATTACTATGCAGGAATGAGTAGCATTGTGGAGAAAAAGAACAGAATCCTTGGTCCAGGTTGCTGTGTATTTACCAGGGTACATGTCAAAATAACTTAATTTCTCTTCAGTGCATACTTGATCCAGTTCAAGGATCCCCGGTCCTTGAAGCCCTTCCATGAATTTGGAAGAAAAAGTATGGTACCTTCTTTCTACAATGAGGATTTTTCATTGTGGTGGTTCTAAGGACAGCTCTAAGGATAAATAGAGCTGTCTACAATGATAGTGAGATTGGTAAGAAATGGAGGCAAGACTTCTCTTGGTAGATGAATTAAACTTTTTGCAGAAAAGGGCGAAATTTTGCAACCTACAGATGCTAAAGGAATATTCCTATTTTAAATTTTACCCTCATTTTCTAAGAGCAATAACAACAGAGCATTAGATATATGTAGATGTATTTCATTTTTAAAATATAAGCAAATTGCCACATTTATCTTGGGAGATGAATAATGGGAAAAATAGTGAATAGTGTCCAATAGCACAGCCCAGTTGACTGTCAGCACCTGAAGACAGAGCCTCCCTTCCCTGTCACAGCTGCAAAACATTCCAGAAGCAACCACTGCCCTTTACTCAGGAATGGAAAACTGAGCTTGGGAAAGTGTGTCTGGATCTGTCTCCTTCTTTAAATGCTGCAATGACTTTCTGAGTCATTGTGAAACTACCTGCAACATCCAAATCAAGGTAGTGTGGGTTTTATCATGAGGGAGAAGTGAAAAGATGAAGAATGAGAGGTACAGGAGAGAGAGAGAGAGCTCCTCTGTTACCAGCAGAACAATCCATATACTCAAGTCAACGTTAGAGCTAAACTATATGAGTTTGTAGTTCCATGACGTTTACACTATTAATTACAGAGTATTAATATGGATGACCTCCACAGTATTTGTCTCAATGAAGAGTCCCCTCAAGCAGTTATCATTGTTATTTTGGTGTTCTCCACTTCTCTTGCTTTTTAATTTTTATGTCAGCCTTTATTGCAGTTTATGTGTATCCTAAAGGCTTGCAATTCTTGTTTGTGCTGGGTGCTGTGATGCAAAGGAGAGATGGAGGCCTCTGCTACAAAGAGCTTGCAGTCACAGAAAAGGTGGAGTGACTGTCAGACAGAGAGATGCTGGTTTACTCAGAACATTTTAAGGCATGGGATTCATATGTGCTCATACATTTCAAATGAGTTTTCTTACAGGAGCTTATTGTGATCAGTCCTTGGTGTGATAATCCTAAGAGACACGGGGAGCGGGAAGAAGAAGTTCAGAAATCAATAGACAAATGAAAAACTAAGTGATATATATTTATTAGTTAATCTTGTAATTTGGAGGGGATCTAACTCACACTCTTGTCCTTCTTCAGAGTAGCAGAGTAAACAAGTACTCACCTCCTCCCTGAGTAACTTCTCCCCACAAAAGGGTTACGGAGGTGCTTGGGGTAGCATGGGAAAGGCAGTTTGGCTGAAGAGACGTTTTCCCTTTCTGACTCCTCTTGCCTAGCTGAATGAGTGTTGCTATCATAGTTTAGACAAATAAAATAAATAGTGGAAAAATAAAAGAAATGCCTAGAAAACGCTAGAATTTGTAAAATACTCAATATTGTGAAGTAGGTGTGGGACCTTCTTTCAATAGGAGCATCACTCTCAGTTCCAGTTGTCTGGGGAAACAGCATATTGCCTTACCTGCCAGTGCTGGCAAGGGCAGTCTGATAATATATACTGTGGAATTACATTTGATGACTCTTGCTCCTTGGCTGTGTCTTCTGTGTGATTCTGTCCCAACCCATAAAAAACATGCACATATGCTCCATTTATCTCTTGCAGTTGAAAGGCAGAAAGAGTGGGTAATTATACTGAGGAAAAAAGATAGTCCTTTTCAAGGTTCATGTCTTCAGACAAGTCAAGCGTATACAAGTAACACATTTGGCACTTATATTTGAAACAGCAAAATGAATTTTTTTGAATCTTGTAATTATTTTCTCAAGTTTGGCAGAAAAATTGGATCAGGGATCTTAAAATCAGATTCCTTCTAGTCACTCATATCATCTCTCGCAGAGCATTTTGACTGCCTGTCCTACAATGCATGCTGTAAATTGGTATTCCACAAAGTCAATTATAGTTCTGAGTCAGTAAGAAGTAATCAATGTGTCTGATCTGATCATTTAGCAGCATCTTTTTTTGTCTGTGTACAGATGACAAAAATTTGAGAGGTTAATAAATAGTAGGAAAAACCTGTCCAGTGATTTTGTTCTTTTTGCATTAGCTAGTCAAGAACCAGGAGCCCGTTGTGCTGGCTCCACGCAAAGAGCACCACCACCAAAAGAAGTGTTTGGTTTGTGGTGCTCATTTAGAGCCATTCCGAGTTAGAATTGCTAAGGCAAAAATGTCAGATATCTACAACAGAGCTGAAAATGTAATTGGACTATTATCTCCAGTGATGGTTAAGGAGCAAGTGCTCTTCAGGTATTTGAAGATTTATGATTTATGACTTTTCATTATTTATTCTTTTTGTAAATTTCCTTCTGGAAGAAAGTTTGGCACAAGATTGTGAACATGTTTGATCTTTGTGTGCTTTATCATCAGTGATGCAGCTGTCTTAAAATTAACGATAGCAGTTAGTGAGGAAATATAAATACACATAGCTGAGCTGACTAGTAGAGAAATGAAAAGAATATGTAATTTAGGTTCCAAAATCAAAATGGGGGGAAAAAAAAAGATTTTACTTCCAATATCAGTTATTACGTTGCTTCTAATTAGGATTACTCAGCCACACTTGTTTTCATCTTAGGAAATGAAATTATAGAAACAATTTGTATAATAACCTTAAATATTAAAACCTTAAAAAACTGGATGGACAAAGAGCCAGTAGCTTAAGAGGGGAGAATTGTGATTAAGTCTTTGTATACCTCCCAGTACTGCTTTGTCCATCCTCACTCTTTAAAGTAGCTGACTTCAAACGCATGAATCTGAGGGGGCTAAAGAAACATCTCTCATGCCACTCTTCCCTTGTAGCCTTTTGCACAATGGTTCAGATGGTTACTTTTCACTTGAACCTGTTTTCTGACCCAGCCCACCTTAGAGCCACATGAAGGCCAGCAGTCACACCAGGAGCAGAGGTAGGAGAGGGTGGCTGTGCAATAGGAAGATGGTGGGAGCAATCGGCTCCCAGAGCACAGCACATTTGGGCCCAGGGAGAGCTGCAGGGCTGTGGCTGCCCTTCCACAGCAGCTTCCAGTGACCTGCACCAGGACTGTAGGGCACCTGTACTCTCCCGTGTGTCCTGCCCGACATCTCTTCTCTCTACATCCAGCTACGTGTTCCCTCTCCTCCATCACAGACTCCTGCTTGCCTGGTGGTAAGGGAGCAGAACTGTCAGAAACACATAAACCTTTTTTCAGAGCTTAACTTTCTGCTGTTTTGGATGAAAATTAGCTTCCTGGGCAGGGCTAGCACAAGCAACAGGGCAGAGCCTGGGTGTGGGGTTCGAGGAGGGGATGGACCACAGCGGTCCCATTTGAGGCTGCTGTGACCTGTCTGCAGCCCTAGATGTTGAACCTCCCCACAAAGCACTACCAGATCTGTCAGCTACAGAATGGGACTCTCTCCTGCCCCAAACCTGGCATTTCTGCCAGCCCACGTCAGCTGCAGGGGAAGCAGAGGGACAACTGGCAGGGGATCATTTTGGCAGGCCAGCTTGCAGCTCCATTGCCATTCGCTGCTAAATCACAAATGAATGTGTGTGACTTCAGTCTCCTGTGTTTAAATACAGATTTGTATGATGTATTCCTGTTATTGCTGTAATACACATACAGATCCAGGCAAATATTTGTTCCCCTCTCCCTCCCTCCTCTTGAGTTGTCTTAACTGTGTTCAGAGCCAGTCTAGATTAGGGATTTTCAACTTGTGGTCTGCAGGCTGCTGCGTTCTGGCAGCTGTTCCAAATGAGTCTGGGAAATAAACCTAAGAAAAGCCTATTGCCACTTGCTGCACAAGGCACCTCATCTTGACTGGCAAAACTGTAGGGGTCCACAAGATAAAGGAGCCTAACACCCCCGCCCCCCCCCCTTTTGTTTCCCCCAGTTCAGTTCACACTCTGCTGGGTGTCACTGTTAGCTGCTGCAGGGGAACGTTGGAAAAACCCCTGTCAACAAAACTGTAACAGTAAGGTTTCTGGCTTCCTTATACTGTAAGGGTATAGCCACTGCTCCACAGCAGTCCTGGGCCTGTGTAATAGAATGGCTTGCTTGTCTTCCTGGCATTCTGGACCAAGCTGGGGGAAGGAGGAGGGAGAAGAAAACCAGGAGGTTGCCTTGCTAGAGCTCCTGAATGCTACTTAGTCTGTTCAGTTTCTTCAGTGTTAGTCAGTGTTCTTGAAACGCTGTCTTTTGTGTTTTGTCTGGCTTTTCTGCTGTGATGTTTGGGGTAGAGAACCTGAATTGCTGCCTGGAAAGTGCTGTGTGACCTTGTGGCAGTACAGACACAGGGCAATCTGCAATAATATTGGACTTCACTGTACCAGAAATTCTTCTGGGGAGGATGCATCTTCCTTTCCCCAAGACAGTCCCCTAGACCAACTGTCATGGAGAAGACAAAGATTCCTACATTATTGCAGAAATTATGGTTTTTTTTAACACAAGTTAGCTGGGAATACTCTGTGTACATTCAGTATTTCCAGGCAAGCTGGTTTGGATTACAGTAATTAAAATTCTCTGGAACAGCAAACATTTTCACACTGTGATTTGCTTAACATAGTGCAACAGTCCTTATCCTTTATACAGCCCACAGAGAGACACTAAAGAGTCAATTAAGCCAAAGAATATTTTGAGATTATGTTTAAAAAGGAGGTGAGTGGTTGAGAGATGGCAGGGACAGAATTTCAGCTGGATGAGGCAGTATTTTTAGCGACGATGTGAAAATTAATGCAATATTAAAGAGAAATAGGACAAAGGGGATAAATTACAAAATACATACAATAGGTCCCTTTCCATTTCAGAAGGACAAGGCTGATTCTGTGATATCCCTAAAAGCCAGACATCACAGAATTTACACAGCTTGGGCTACATACTGAGAGAGGTAAAAAGAGGTCATCTCTTTCAGAAACATACTATGGTGAATTGGGATGTAAAGAGATGTGGTTTGCTAGGGAAAATGCCAGGTAGAGTGATTTCACCTCTCCATATCGGTCTTGGGTTAACTGTTGCAGTGTTCTGTGTGCATTTGTGGAGCCAATTTTTTCTCAAGTTGCAATAAAGATTCATTTAGCAAGAGAAGCAGCTCAGAGTATGTTTAGAAATGTCTGTCCCTCACTAGTTACCAGGGAAGATGAGCTGAAATTCAAAACAATAGGAACAAATGTGAACAGGCCTGGTTTAAATGCTATCAAGTTAGGCAGCTGCAAGCGCTGTAGGAAGTTAGGAGGAGGGAAGGAGCAAGTTTACAAATATCAAATATTTACTATTTTCTAATGCTAATTATATTTTGTTCAAATTGGCAGGAATTAATAGTATTATTATTTTACTGTTTTCTTGGGGAATACCTACTGTTCACACAGATGCACATTAACTCAAGGCTTGTATTTGATTTACTGATTACTCCTATTGCATTATGGAATTAATGTGAAAAACGGGGCAGATTAATCCATATTGTTCAGATCTAATAATTTGGTTCCAAATGCCTTTGTATGTTTTTAATCAATACAATTAATGCCAGTAAAGTATCTGAAGAACACTGAATTAATTGATTAACTAATACAGCAGTTACGAGTTTCATTTCATGCTAGTTAAATGTGTGAGACCACAACTGGATTTTACCATATAAGAAAAAGAAAAGTCCTTACCTTTCCTAGCCAGTATTTCCCCAATGAATTTATGCTGTTGGACTTTGCCCGTTACTGAATCAGAGGATGTTGTGACTTCATAGCTGGGTTGTCCTCAGAAGATGCATGTTGTCCCTCATGACCAGGTCCCTTCTGTTTTCATAGAATCATAGGGTATCAAGTTGGAAGGGACCCATAAGGATCATCGAGTCTAACTCCCTGCTTCTCGCAGGACTACCTAAAAATAAATCATATGACTAAGAGCATTGTCCAGACGCTCCTTGAACTCTGACAGGCTTGGTGCCGTGACCACTTCCCCGGGAAGCCTGTTCCAGTGACTGACCACCCTCTCAGTGAAGAACCTTTTCCTAATGTCCTATCTGAACTTCCCCTGGCACAACTTCATTCCATTTCCTCATGTCCTATCGCTGGTCACCAGAGAGTGGAGATCAGCACCTCCCCCTCCGCTACCCCCCTTGAGGAAGTTGTAGCAATGAGGTCACCCCATGCTTTGGTTAGATCTGTCTAGTCATGAAGGTTCATTCTGGTTAGCAGAGCTGAGGGGTTGCTAACATGTCCAAGTCAGGGACAGGAGCTGTCTCTTGCATCAGAAGCACTAGGAAGCAAGGCGCTACCGTAACGAGACTACAATCCAATTTTGAAACAAAACCACCCAATAGATAAACTGCACAGTCTGAAAGACTTGGATGAGACAGGGTAGGTAGCAGGATCAGCACATTAGCACCCTCCACTTTGACAAGTTTTTTGTAGACATCATGGGAAATAGAAGTTTTAAGGAAGATAAGAAGGTTATTTTGCGGATATTTGCCAAGAGCAGAATGCTTGTCTTTTCCACTGACGCACAAATATGTAAATTAAACAGAAATGCTTTAATGGTTTTTATGTTTATGACAGAAGACTTAAAGCTGTTGAAGTAAAGAAATACTTGGCTGAAAGAAGAATGTTTGTGCTTTTTTAAAAATGTGTTCTGGTCTAGTCATCAGTGTGGGATTTCTTTCCTCTGTTTACTTTCATATACTACAGAAACAACCGTTTACCTTTTTTTAGGAAATATATTCTATGTAGATGGAAAACATCTACATAGATCATTAAAAATCTCCTTCTGTGAAGTAGGATAACGGAAGTTGTTGCACTGGATATTGTTGGATTATTCCTTTTCAGTTTCATTTTTAGCAAAAATTTATTTCTGAAAAGGATGACAGGGAGAAGAATGGGTAGATAGGGCAGCTGGAATCTGAGGCAGATGTGCTGTACTCCTTCAGTGTTTCTTCATTTCATGTATGTTCACACAATGCACTGTCCTGAACTTGGAGGAAGGAACCTGGAATCACCAGAAGAGACACAAAATGGGTTTAAATTAACTTCTCTTCCCCACTTGCCAGAGGCTTTACCTCATTGCTGACCTCCCCAAGGAATTCAGGAGGTAACCTTCAATGCCCTCTAGCCCTGTCTCACTTTGATGACTTTTCCTTTCTGTGTTAAAAATCATTATAAAATGCTCAGGATGGATTTGTAGACACTAGACTTCCAGGATTTCAGTTGCAGCATTCAGCAGTGTTTTCAGTTGCTCATTCTCATCAGTTGTCAGAGATGTGAGTAGATACTGTCATCCCCATTTTACAGATGGAGAAGTTGAAACACTCAGAGGTGGAATGACTAGCTGGGGTCACACAATACCTAAACCGCTATCACCCAGGAGACGGTGGTGCTCTTGCCTCACTTGCGTGGTGTTTCGACTACACTAAAGTCAAGACTTTTACCATTGATTTTAATAGGTTCACAGTTTCACCCCCTAGTTCGCACTCCATCCAGTTTTTGGCACCCTTATGTTTGGCATGAAACCACTTCATCTAAAATTGCACCACCTAGTCCTCAGAGGGCAGTTCTGGCATCTGGGTGTGATCGAAGCATAGGAGAGCCCATCCAGTCCTGTTTGTCCAGAGGCATGCCTCCTGGGAGACTTGGAGGTGGCAGATGTGTGCAGAAGTTACAAAGGTATCTGGGAATAAGTGAAGTAAATCCTCCAGAAGCTCATTAATCTTAACTTCCCTTCAGTTTGCCTTTTGAATAGTTGCTGTGTACCTATAGCATGGGTGAGAGGCAGGTCTTAAAAAACAGTAACCTTGCTGCCTAATATTTATCATACTTTTTCATCTTCATCATTATAGTTTGTTTCTCAAAAAGTAAATAATTTCAGGTAAACATACTATTAAAGCCACAGATACAAAGAAACCAGTAATTCTCATGAGAGACAATGAAAAAAATGCTTTATTCTTTTGTAGGTTAAAAAAATGCAGCAGCAGCGAAACCTGTGACAACGCTGACTTGAGATTCCTTATGACAACTGTAGTCACACCTCTATCAGAATATCGGGAACGCTCACAGCAGAGTTAGCATTTTCTGACATTTTATTCAATGCATGCAGTGTAGTTGTAGCAGCTGCTTCATTGTAGCAGGGAAGTAGAAAAATGACAGGAAAATAAGACATCATTAGCCATGTTCTGGGGGTTTTTGTGCACTGGTCATAGTCTGTTTCAATGTTCTTTTTCCCTTTGACATTCACAGTGAAGTATCATTTTTGGTAATGGCTAAATCATTTTGTGTTAAAAAGGACAGACATGTACAGTTTGTCAAAGAAACATTGTAGAAGTGTTAATAATGCAATTTCAATTTAACTTTCTGAAATAAATTTGCTACACTGATTGCATTTGAGAATTTAAAGGGACACATTTTCCTGTTTATGCTATTAATACATGTAGATTACTAAAGAAAAGCAATTTTAGAATGTATTTTAAAATACAGCTTAGTCTTCACATTGTATTACATTTAAAGAATATAGATTTTTAAACCAGTCATTATTTTGAATATTTTGATAGTAGCCCATTTGCTGACAGTATTCAAAACATTTTACAAAGGTAGAAATTATTAGTATTTATTTCTCCAAAAAAGGGAAAATGAAACAGTGTGTGATTACGTGATTTGTGCAAGGTCATGCAGTCAATTAATTCAGAAAAAAAGAATAAAACTGAGCTGTCTTAACCACTGGTCCTGACAATTTCTGTTAGTCTATTTTGCTTGGTTTAGTTAGTTTGTAGTTTGGGGTATTTAGATTACAGGTGCTGTAGTTTTATGAAACTCAGAAGATTTTTAAGATGTGATTAATTCCTGTTTCTGTGGAAGTTCCCTAATTTTGCGAACATCCTTGTGACTGTGTTTTCCTCCGTCCATACCTTGCCCTGCTTCCCACTTTTGCTGTTTACAGGTGTTTCTTAAGAAACTATATGGTTGTCTTTTGTGAGCATGGGCGGTTTGAAGATGCTTTGGTAATACAATTTTAGACTATCTAGACTGGCTCCAAGTCCTTCTAATACTTGCATTGTTTAGTAAACATAGATGAAGAGCAGAAACAAGTGCTGTTCTGGGTAATTTGTCCTTTGTTAATTGCAAAGTGTTGCTAAGTCACCTACAGACCTGGCATGAGGTCAGTTATTGTCAGTTTTGGACTTTTCCAGTTAGGAGACGTGAGCAGGCACTTTGCTCTTTGGCTGCCAGTACTGTCTTGTGGAGAGTGCTAGGTAGGAACGACAGGTTCGTTCTCTCAGCTGCTACATGCATTTGTGGGGAGATAGTGAAGAGGTGACTGAAATGTTTCCAGCATAGTAGTGATGATTGTATTTCCATTTCCACTTTTCTTGTCTTCTGGAGGAGCGTGGTGAGGTCTCTCTGCAGATATGACTGTGGTCTGGGTTGGACAGAGCTCAATCCTGGTAACGTGTCCCAGCCATCAGAAGTCCCTGTGGCAAGGAATGTGTGCTGAGGTTTCTTACAGACTGTGCACCCTGGGGGGTTGGTTAGAGGTCATGACATAGGTTGTTTTCTGATGACAAGAGTTGGTCAATGCATCAGCGTGTTCTATGTAGGGCTACTCTAGAGATCCAGCACAGGCTAACAGAATAGAGCACAGAAATTCCTACAATATTGGTTACATTTTCCTTCAAATTTTGACAAAAATGCTTTTCAAAGGACCTTTTTATGACAGGATCTTTGGCCAGCTGCTTCTCTGATGTTTTTCAGCAGGCTGCATTCACTAAGTGTACTGTTTTATCTGCAGCATCCTAGCAGAGGTTGGTGCAGTCTGCATAGACACACTTTCTCTGCAGATGGAAATAGGACTGATGGAGTTGACTATAGGATACTCTATCCAAGACTGCTTTCCACCTGGAAATGCACTCCCACAGCTATGATACTGTATGCTCATCTTTATCCCTGCTATATGGTTATTCTGTAGGACTGGAAATACTGGTTTGTATTGGGAAAAAGAGTCATCTCTACAAAGGCCCCTCATCTTTGGAATTCTTAGCTATGCCTTTGGTCTGAAGTAGCTCAGATAGATGACATATTACAAAAAAAGGCAACTGTTTGGAAATGGATATATGGATTTGAGAAAGAATGATAAGAATAGAAGGGGGAGGTGGTGTATGGGAGGGCTGTGGGGACTTTTGCTAATTGTCAGCTGTATCTTACTGACTGGCTATACTTTCACCAATATTGTGGGAAGGTTTTTTTATGTTTTATTTACTCCCATGTGAACCAGGTAGGGCACTGATAGCTTTTCAGGAGATGTATACAAGAATATTCAAGCATGTTAGTCATAAAAGACAGTCATCAGAAGTCATTTGGAACCAGTAAGAGCTAAAGATGCTCTGCTTCCTGAAATACACTTAGGAGAATCAAATGCTGTGGGCCTGACTCAAAACCCATTGAGTCAATTAGGGACTTCTCAGTGATTTCAGTGGGATTTGGATTAGGCCGTAAATCACCAATAGCAGTAAATACTGAGGGTGTAAAACAAACAGACTTCTTAGTGTTGTGGCTGTTCCTCCTGCCACCTTTCGACTTGTGTGGCTTTTGTCCTTTGTTTCTTCTGGATCCCCTGCCAGCCAGCAGGAAAACAGATGTCACTTGCAACTCTTTTCATTGCCCCAGTTGGAAACAAAAGGATCAACAGTAGTGCACAGGTTTATCTGGTCACCTTGGTAACCTCACATGCCATGCTTAACTCAAATAAATACAGAAACTTGTTCTCTGTTCAAAGATGAACTACATTGAGGTCATGGGAAAAACATGATTTTTTGGCTTATGTTTTATTTAATCTTAGTTCTTTGCAATGCACATTCCCTACATTAACATTTGAGAGTAGTAAGTTAGGTCCCCTCCATCATTTGATTCGATAGATCCAAATTGCTGTAGATCTAAAGCATTCATTCATATGTAAAGGCTCAGAAGAAACATCCCTTTACAGCCATTTAACAAGGGGAATAGAAAAATGTAATTTTATAAGAGGTGTTCTTGGATTTTATTTATCAGATTCAAATAACTTGACAAATACAGACCTCATGTTAGGTCTCTATTATTGTTGTTCATTATATTATTTATTTGTTTGCATATGGCTTGCTCAGTGATGTAAGAAGCACAGAAATAAAGGCAGCCTTTGCCCTATAGTTTGTAATCTAAGGCCTATTTCTCCAGAGATTAAATGTGTGCATAAAATTATACACATGAATAGTCCTATTTAAATCTATGGTATTGCTCTCATGCATAAATATTTGAATCTTCAAAGGAATGGAAGCTAAAATTGTTACTTTCCCTGCTTCATCCCAATTTAAATAGGGAGTTTTGTGATGGGCTTCATGAAGGGTTTGTCTGAATGGCCCAAATGTGATTCCATAAATGTACAGATACGGAGTTTGTCAATGTTAATGCTGAAAGCCACTTTATCACAGTCTCTCATGATCATTTTCTGCTTCCCCCTACCAACACCTGCAGCTTTCCCTTCTCTACCCTCCAGACCCATACGCACCTTCTCCCTGTCAGGGAGGATCAGCAGATCATAGTAAACTTTCTGTGTGTACTAGTTGGCAAAGGGCACGATGTAGCTAAAGCTCAAGATGGTAGTGCTGTGTTGCTTTATCTCACGCTGAAGGAAAGCTAAGAGCAGGTACACTTGTCACTACTGTGGCTAGGAGATGGGTAATAATTTGTAGACTATTCTAATTGGCTTGCATATCTGAGGTCCTCACCTGATAACTTTTCCCTTATTCAGAAGTCCTGAAAAATGTGATCATCAAGTAGCTGCAGTCATACAGCTCCATGCAACGTGTGTGTACTTTAGTCACATTAATTCTTCAAAGATACCAGAATGTGTTAAGAAGGTAATTAAACACTCTGCTCACTCTCTGCTGTTTTATAGGGAGAGCTACTTCTTTTTTTCTAAGTGCTTTCTAACCATCCCTTACTGGGAGATCCAAGATTGTAAAGTCTTACAAAACATTTCTTGCACTTCAGCCAAGTTGTGACTGTTATCCTAAGATAGGATCCCTTACAGACTCCATTTTTTTCTGACGGGAAGTTGTTGCAGGAACACCGTATCTCCTATTAACTAATTGATGTTACATTTCTCTGCCTTTGAAGCATGACTTACCTTTCTGTAGCAAACTCAGTCCAGTCCCTGTGGTTCCATTTGTTGCATTTCACCTCATTGCTAGTGCAGCAAGAGTTCACTGCAGTAGCTTTGAAAGGGTGTAACTTTGGGGGGACTCTTTGCTGAGCATGTCTTTTGGATGGCAATGACATTGTTCCTCGGTAGGCATGACTGCTTTGCTTTCTTGAGGTGGGGCTTGCTGCTCTGGGGGTTGTTATTATTGGTCATCTCTTTAAGCACCACCTTGTGGTTGAACTAATTTTAGACATGTAAAGGTGTCCTCGAAAATTGCACAGTGCCACACAGTGAGGCTAAAAGGCACTTCAGGAAAGCATCTAGTCCATCCCTGAGCCACATGCACAATTCACTATAGCTGTGTCACTCCTGACAGATACCTTACGTATCCTCTCGAGCCTCTGAAGATGGAGGAACCACACCTCCCTGGCAATCTGTGCCAGTATTCACTGTCCACACTGTTAGAAAAGCTTCACCGATGTCTAACCTGCATCTTTCTTACAGAACTTTAAATGCTTTATTTCCTGATCTCTGCATGATGGACTAGGTGACTTCTTTCTTCTTTTCAAAGGCCTTTTAAATCTGAAGGCTTCTTTATCACAATTCTGCTAAGACTTGCCTTTTCCTTAGCTGAACAACTTTATTTATGTTGTGCTTTCTGATTATTCTTGTCACTCTCCTCTAAATTCTGTCCAGTTGATTTAGATACTTTTGAAGTAAAATGGGAAATGTGATACAGTGCTGTAGCTTAGGTCTTACCTAGGCTGACTAAAGCAGAACTGCATTATGTGTCTAATCTGTTGCTACATCCCAGTACAGTATTTGTTGCTTTCACACAAGTATGTCATTTCTTACTCAGTTCTGTTTAATATCTATTATAAACCTTATTTCTTTTTCTGTGGAACTGCTGCTAAGACACTTGTTTCCTACCCTGTCTTTATATAGCTGATTCTGCCTGAAAAGTAGTCAGCACTATCTGTGTTGGATAATAGCATCATATTTTCTTCAGACCAGTGTAAAAACTGTATCAAATTGTAAACTTATTGTCCAATGTACGTGCAGTCCCTCCCATCCTGAAGTCTCCTGCAGAATCAATCAGTGTACATTCTACTTCATCCTGTGTTAATATTTACTAGTATCAGATGTGATATATTCTTGAGAACACTGCTCAGAACAGACTCTAGTGTAACTGCCAGTTGGACAGTGCTTCACTGGTAGTTGCTTTCAAAATATACTTTTCCAACTGGCTTTGCACATATTTTGTAAGAATTTAATCTGCTCTTTGCAGAAGAGATTATCATATGAGAGGGTGCCAAAGTCTTACTGAAGTAAAGGGTTGTAAAACTACTGTTTTTTCCTCAATCTTTCTGTGTTGCTACCCAGTCATGAAAAGAAATTAGATCAGTGTGGCATGATTTGTTCTTGATTAATATACGTCACATGTGACTCATCTCCCTGTTCTTTTCCAGGTGCTTACAAATGGACTTTTTCTAGGAAGACAAGTTAAGCTGACATGTCTATAATTTTTCAGCTCCTCCTTTTCCCATGTTTCTGTCTTCTGCCGCCTTCCTTAGTCCCCAAAAATTGTCAGAGGTGACTGCTGATGTTTCCGAGATGGCTGCAGCCCTCTTTAAGTTTCTTCAAGCTCTTCAAGTTTCCTGCATGAAATTCTACAAACCCAGCCAATCTGAAAATAGCTAATCTATGTAATGCTTTCTCATCCATTCTTTTGCTTTTTCAGGCTGAGATTTCACTCCTTTCACTCTGCTACTTAGGATATTAGCCATCTGTCTGGCACAGATCTTTCTAATGAACACTGATACAAAAAATATATCAACTGCTTCTGGCCTTCTTGAACTATCTGTCAATAGATTTCCCTTTCTTGAGCAGTGGATCAACAATTTTCCTTCTCTTTGTTTTACTACTAATGTACTTGTGGAATTTTTTTTGTAGCTCTTGACATTTCTTGGTAGGTCTATCTCATTTTATACCTTTGCTTTTCTAATTTTGTCCTTCATTATTCAGATTATTTTTTATCCTTGCCTTTTGTAAACCACTTAATTTATCCTTTCTGTACATTTCCTTCTTGTATTTCAGTGAAGAGCTCTTTCATTAGCAAAGTTGAGTCTTTACTCCAACTTTTGGCTCTGTGCTAGGATACATTGTATGTGTGGTTAGTACTGTTTCATTAAGTAACTACCAGCTCTCTTTTAACTCCTTTTACCTTACGCTTGCTCCCCAATGACCTGCTCCAGGTCGTTTAGCTATCAGTATTCTGGTTTTATAGGAATTTTTCTTCCTAGTCCATTGTTTCAACTTTGATGTTCTTACTTCCTTCTGTAAAGTTCTGACACTGCCTTATTTCATGATCACCTTCACCCAAGTTACCTTCTGTCTTCGCAGCTGATCATTCTGTATTGGTCAGGATCAAATGTAGGTGAACAAGCATTCCTGCTGCTTTCTGCAGATTCTTGTGCTGTGCCTTAGCTTTCACCTTGGGTGTTTTCTGTACTTTTGGGTTGAATCAGATTTCTTCTAAATGCTCTCTTATATTCTGTTTTGATTAGGAGGGGAGATTTATTGACAAATCTTCATCCATACTGAATTTTTTCAACTATTAGTTTTATGCAATTTTTGTTGTGACGTAATGGAAACTCTAAAGAACAAAAATGTGATTCATTTTCACTAGTCTATTGCTGTAAAAGTCTCTTATATTTTTTGTCTTACGCATTTTATCTCTCCTTTGAAATCTATTCCTAACTAGAATTAAAATCAGGAAGCTAGATTGAGTATATTGTGCTTTATTGATTTAAAAAAAAATCATTTAAAAATAATTTTCATAATTACTTTAATGCCAGTTTAGCCAACCATTTAAGTATATATTTGCCTTCAGTCTCATTGAACTTGATGAGGACTTGAAATCCTTTTAAAAGAAAATGGAAGAAAAAATTATTAACACCCAGAGTGATATCTCTGACTTCATTATTTAGATACCTGTTTGAAGCTGTTATTCAATGGTTTTGTTTGCATTAGAGGCATCTTTCAAAAGATTCTTGCTATTCTTAGCATACTTCAACTGCAAATGTAGACTCTGTAAAGCATGCTCCACACAGTTCCAGAAACCAAGAAATATTGAGGGATGTTCTACCACGCTTCTGATGGGACAGAAATGTTTATAACTCAAATGAGTCTTTGAAAAATTGTTGTTATATTAATGAGAAAAATCAGGAATCCCAATTTAATTATGTTGATTTGCCTTTTCAGAGACTTATTGTAAGGTATGAGTAGAAATTAAAAACCATCTGCATTTTTTTCCATATACAGGCCTCTCTGTTAAGATTTTCTTATCTTTATTGATTTCTGTCATGTGCTTCCCTCATTTTCTCCTTCCCAGCTGACCTATAGTCTCCTGGTGCATTCGTAGCTCCTAGCACTGTTTGATTACTACAAGGACTTTGTCACATCATTAAAATCCTGTGGGAGCTAACGAACAGATGCCCAGCTTAAGAAAACCAATACCCAGCAAGCCAGCAGTACATGGCATGTATTTCACCGTACTTCCAGCCCGGCTGTCCTGCCTTTGCTGTATGGGTGTCAGGGAGCCGTGGCTGCCATGGGCCAAGGTGCAAGGTCTTGCCCTTGTGGGAGACCTCTGTGTTTGGTATGATCTGCCCTGTCCAAGCCTACAACGTCAGCCAAATTCAGCCCTTGCGTCGTGTCTCCTGACATTTCACACTGGAAGTAAATTTGGTTCATGCTGTTAACTACAAGTCCTAACAAGGCAAAACATCTTCCCATCATTCTGAGGTCACTGCTGAAGTTTGGTTTTGTTCTCCTTTGTCTCCATTGCTACTGCCATTTAACCCTCTGCTTTCCTTTTTCCTCTGTGTTGTGCCATGTGCTTCCTGTCTCCCCTCTCCTTTCCCCTGTTCGTTACGTGCCTGTTTTCCCATTTCTCTCATCCCCTTCTCTGCTTCTCTCTTGTGGAGCCCTGATAGCCTTCCCTTTCACTCTTCTCTTTGCAGAACCAAGTCACCTGCTTTACTCTTTTCTTTTTCCTTCACCAGCCCCTGTGTGAAAGTCCTTACCCAGGTCTCTGCGAGTGGCCTGCATGCTCTTGCATTTCAGAGAGCTCTGGTGAGCAGCTATAGAGGGTTGCCGGCTAGGCCTGATAGTTTAGAAAAGACAGAGTGGGAGCAGAGCTTTTTCTTCATTCCTGTTTTCTTGTGTTATGCCGCAAGGGAGAAGGGAGCTGAATAGAAAAAGGTGCTGAAGGAGGAGAGAGTTACCGGGGCGGGGGGGGGGGACACTGAATGGTGGAGGCAGCCGCATGTGGAGGAATGCTGTTGTGCCCACTGCAGGTTGAGAGCAGCAAGTGGAAGAGCTAGCTGTGCCTGCGTAGCCTCAGATCTGATGTGAGGTTTGGCCATTGCACACTTCATTAGTACTTCAGAAAGTTTAACATGAATTTGTTTATTCATCTTCACGTGACATGTCACTGTTTTAATTTGCTGAGCATTAAGAGCCACTTTGTCTTTAGGGTGTCTTCAGAGAGCTTTTTCTACTCATGTCCCCTGGACAGAGCTCGGACTTACTCATCATTCTTTGTTTTTACAGCTTCTTTGTTCAGTTTTTTATTTTAACCTTATTTTATTTTACTGCTCAACCTTTAAAAATGTATTTCATTTCATTTTATTTTTCAGACACCTCTTATTGAACCTCATATCCCACATCGTCCTACTAAAACCATTACACAGGTAATAGGACATAGGTGTGCTGTAGAGCCAGGACGCTAGACAAATGGAAATAACTGCTATTTCCAACAGTGTGATGAGTATCAGCTGAAGTGATGCTTTCTGTTAGATGTGATAACTATGTGAGACTTAAAATCCCAAATATATACTACATTCCTCTGCAAAAGTAAGCATCTGTGCAAGGACTTTTAATTTAGGGAAAAGAGAACTTGTGTTTTGTTTTGCAGAAGGCAGTACAGAGATTGTGGAAAGTTTAAAATCTGTGTGTCTTGGTCCCTTTTTTTTCTCCATGATCACCAAGGTTCCTTCAGAAAAGATCCTCAGAGCTGGAAAGATTTTGCGGAATACAATTCTGTCCCGAGCCCCTCACATGATAAGAGATCGTAAATACCATCTGAAGACTTACAGGTGTGTGAGCTGATTGTATAGAGGTCTCTGAATTTTTATGCCTGCCATCCTCTGGTTTGTGATTTATGCCTTACCATGCTTGCAGGTCTCAAAAGGTCTGAAATTATTCTGTGATTCTGTTTGAGTCTGGATCTTATGCAGTCTTTAATGGGCCTGGTAAATCTTTTCTGAAGTAATTTGACTGGAAATTGAGTCCATGATTGTGAACAGAGTATTCACATATAAAAACTCTTCCAAAGTTAATAGCATAGTTAGCTGGAATATTCTGTGCAATATCAAGCTAAAATGTAGATTCTGTTCTCTTCATATATCAGTGAGAGATATTAGGAAAGCTCATTAATATATTATGTTACTGCACTGGTTGCTACAGTGGTGTTGCTCAGTGTGGAGTTCTGAAAATTCACCTGGTGAGAAACATTCCTTATGTAGATTTTCTGTTATATTTAAAATTATTCTTTTCAGTGTATTGCCAGGCTTTCTTATCTTCCTGCTGGTGGCAGCACTGTCTTGCTGAAGTGGGATAACAATGGCACTTGTAGAGTAGGAATCTGACTTCAGGGAGTCAGGATCTATCTACTGTTGGCTTAAGGAACAATCAATTTGTTTTAGTGTCTAATATTTAAATCAAATACCTAATGCATTATTCAGAGTATATTTAAATAAAAATTGGTTTAAAATCTCTGAGTATGTCTTTTTCTAAATAGTAAATCAATATGTTGCTGATCTGCTTTTGAGATAAGTGCATTGATTTGCCGTATTTCAGTCCAGTGATGCAAGGTATTTGGAGCTTGTGAGTTGATCTAAGAATATATCATGATATGACATTGCTCATTGTTCTAGAAGAACAAAAGAACATGTATGATAAATGAAGACCAACGCTGGTCCAAACAACTGCACCATTTTATCTTATGCATAACTGGGAAAAACTCTTACTGTTCTATCCTGGGGTTTTTTAAATATGGGATGCCAAAATTTAGATTGGATCGAGGTGAGGGAAAGTTTTGTCATCAAAACAGCATTTTAATTGGAAGAGCATTATTTAAGCTAAATTTCAGCAATTTCAGCAATTGGTCTCTGAAAATGATGCAAGAAGTGTGGAGCCACGAGAGCCTGTCTGGAAGGACTAGCCAGCTTCCTCTCTGTTCTACATATGATCAGTTATAGATTTGTAAGTTTTTTATCACATTGCTTATTTGCTTCTATTCTGCTGAGCTGGGGAGTGTTACGACAAAGAATTTTACTTAGTGACCACATGGTTTTTTAGTTTTTTTCCCCGCTTTGGGCATTCTCCAGAACTTGAGGCCTGCTGTTGTGTGCCTCTGGGTCAGTCAGGAGCTGCGAGGTGACCAGCACCTAGCATGAGAGAGCCTCAGAAACACTGCAGACCTACAAACCAATGTCCCCAAATACAGTTTGGCTGGAATTGGGTTACAAATGGAGAAACACCCTCATAACACTCACTCTTGCTGTGGAGGCTGTTCTCACTGGCAAAGCTTTTACAGTGTTAGATGATTGTTTTCATGCAGGATTCTGAAAAGTGTGAGACTTTTGCTGTCCCATGATATACAGAGAAGGTTTCCTTTGAAATCTGGGTTGGAGGTTCTTGTGCTGGTGCAACAGGTTTTGTACCAGGTGGCACAGAGTCACTCTGATCCTCTGAACTTTGCAATTCCCAAAACACTTGTTCTGCTGAGGTGATCCTCTCAAAACTGAACACCTTCACTGGTATTTCAAGCATATACGCGTAGATGGTGACATTTGTGTTTTCTGTAGGGAGATTTAACTACGGTTATACAGAGTTTAAGATATCACTGTTCTTGGCAGACACTGTGTGTGATCTCTCTCTTGGCTAGCTCCCTTTTCATTTCTATTTATTTGTCCTTCAGGCAATGCTGTGTGGGGACAGAACTAGTTGACTGGATGATGCAGCAAAGTCCTTGTGTCCATTCACGAACCCAGGCTGTTGGCATGTGGCAAGTATTGCTGGAAGAAGGTGTTCTTAACCATGGTAAGATAAAGAAAATCAGCATCTTGACTAAAACCATCCCTGGAAGAGTTCAAAAAACGTGTAGATGTGGCACTTCAGGACATGGTTTAGTAGGCATGGAGGTGTTGGGTTGACGGTTGGACCAGATGATCCTAGAGGTCTTTTCCAACCTTAATGATTCTATGATAAACATGGGCAATGTGTGACATCAGCACCTCTGTACATCTCTTTCATGAAAAAGAAAGGGATCATGAGCCCAAAAGAAATGCTACAGAGCAAGCTGTTCATTCATAAGTGCACGTGCAACACACAGTATTACATGAATCTTGCTGCCAATATACCTTTTTAACTTATGAGAATATTGAAAATAAAATGAAGCAATTCATAATGATAACTCTAATTATACTTAGGAGCACACTGGCTTATGACTATATTGCAAGAGCTGTATAGCACTCAGGCCAAAACCAAGAGATGTATTACTATACAAAAATATTATCTTCCATCAAAGATTTGCAGCATTTGGAAGTGAATGTGAGCATTTGTGTTTGCTTAGAACGACAATTTTGGAAGGATTTTCAGTGGTTTTTGAATGGTTCCTAAATTCAGCACTCCAAATATTCCAGTGCAGAGATCTGGGATTTTATGTTAGTTTTCTGACTGTATTTTACATTCACTTTCAGTTTCCGTTTGGCAGGATATACTGTGTAACAGGATATTATAGCCCTCAAAAGGGTAGCTTTCTAAAGCAATATTCATATTTGAAGCTTCGCATATACAGTTTTATTAAGTTCAGAAGAGCAGCTCTATTATAATACACTTCTATTTATCCTCTGTTGTGCTTCCCATATCCCAGGGAGAAATTTCCACACTGAGAAGACAGATTGTTTCCACCGCTTCCTTACCCTAAGGGCTCTAGCTTTAATTCCTGCCAAATATTCCCTTGAACTCCCCGGGGCAAGCTGTTGCAAGCTGCATCACAGTATCCAACTCAACACATCACTCTGACTTGCTTGGAAGACCAAGGGTTTGTCCTTCGCCATATCATAGCCTCTATTTAGAAGACTTCTCTTGATAGTCTTTCCATTAAGTTCTTCCACCAGGACACAGGTCAATGAACTTGCCCCTGGGATTATATCTTGATGATGTACATTTCTGGCACATCAGAAAGAGTTTAGATGCTTTTGTCACCTTTTAGCCCTGTCTGAAACATGTAGGGCAAGGTGTTCATGCTAGAGAACACCTCTTAGAAATTCATGGTGTAACTGTTTCCCCAGTGTGAATTGTTGGCTTAAATGAAATGGTTTGAAGCAATAAGAACAAACCCAGATCTAATAAGAAAAACACACATGCGTGCACGTGCACACATGTATGTATGCACACCCACAACACATATATAGAAGCCTTTTGGAAAGTATTTGTAGTACACAATTTAAAAGTGTACCCTCCAAGCTACATATTTTGGACATATGTGAGAAGTAAAGGTGTTTCATACTCTTGCAGTTTCTCTGTAGCTTTCTTTCCCTTCTTAACTAATGTATCTGTGACATTTACGATGCTACACAGATTTCTACAAGGTTAACTTTAATGAGGAGAGCTTAGTGTTTGATGTGTTACTTTGTTTTCAGTGGATCAGGAACACCACTTTCAAGACAAATACTTATTTTATCGATTTTTGGATGATGAGCGTGAAGATGCCCCTTTGCCAACCGAGGAAGAGAAAAAGGAGTGTGATGAGGAGCTACAGGACACTATGCTTCTTCTGTCTCAGATTGGGCCAGATGCTCATATGAGGATGATTCTCAGAAAACCGTAAGCAGATTAATGAGTTAATATTATATAAGGGCCTTCCTTGTGACATGGAAACAAGAGGAATCTGTATTTATTATCAGGCATCCTTTGGCCAGTTATTTCACTTCAGTGCCAGTTTGTTCAACCTCTAAAGTTTTTAAGTCCATATTAAGTCATTTCCAGTCCTTATTAATGCTTATAAGTTGAACTGTGTGTTGAGAATAACCATCAAAGGCCATGAATGCCATCATACTCACCTTGAGGAAAATGCTGCATTATGAGTTTTTATTTCATTTCTGAGTCTCCCCAAAAGTAAGTTGCAGGTAATAGAAGAGTCCTGCTCCGTTAACACTTTCTGTGTAGACATGCCATTCAATTAACTATGCTGCTTTCAGTTATTGTGAGTGAGTAGAGTGATAGAATGGCAGCACAGCAGGTACCTTTCAATTACAGTCATCAGTGGCAGCCATTAATTAGATTAATCCTTGGTAGAACTTTACTGAATTAAGATAGGCTGGACTTGGCCTGTTGTAGTTTGCTAGCAAGGTGTGAAATGTGTCTCTGTGGGTTTATTTATCCATTCTTATTGTTATAAAATCAATACATTAAAAAAAAAAGCTTTCTGTACCTAGGCCACAGAGGATGTCTGCCTAACCTTTTCATAGTTATCAGATCATGTCCTCTCACTCATCGGTTGGCTAACCATCCTTTCAGCAATACATTCTGGTCACACTGAAAACTGTGCTAAAGGCCTTTTTTACAGGCAGCTTTGTAGTGACTTCAAAGCAACCAGTATAAACTCTGTTTCACCCTCCATTGAAGGCAACCTCTTCATTATGCAGGTAGTGTTTAGGGGCCACTGAAGACATATTTTACTGCTAATTAAGCACACTGAGAATAATGAATTACTTAAGGTCATCTTCACTGAAGATTTACTTGTAAGGACCAGTTCAAGAAAGAGGAGTACACAAAGCTGGATCCTGCTCCTTTGAGGCCATTGGCAAAGTTTGTCTTTGCTATGGGATAGGACTGGGCACTGCCTACAGTGTGAGAACATTTTTTATACAAAAAATGTTTTGAATGGACTTAACACAAGTGCTTGCTCCTGTTCTGTTTCCATCTGTATCCTTTCCCTGCTCCATTCTTGTCCCTGTGTTGTCTGTTTAGATTGTAAGCTCATTTAGATGGCACTTTTCCAAAAACTTGCTAAAAGCATTGAATTTCAAAAAGTGCCATCAGATACTTGTTCTTATAAAAATAGGTAACACTGCCATGCAGCAATAGTTTTAAAAGTATAAATTCTCTTTCCTCTGTTTATTAGAGGTCTAGTCAAACACAACCAAAGGAGCACTCACTCCCTGTCACACAAAATACATAGACAAACCAGACTGGGACCATGGTGCTTCCATAAAACCTTATGTTGTCAGGGACATGAGGTGTTTTCTCCTTACAGAGATGTCCTATGCATTCTCCACTGAGGAGTGAAAGAGAGCTTCTTGCACCCATGAGTAGATGCTAGTCATTAGGAGACCGTGAGCAGTGCTATGTGTGCTGTGACCCTGCACCTCTGCAGTATCTCCTTTGCCTCAGGCTGATTGAGCAGGTTGGCTCTTGGAGAATTGCCCCCTTAGGTTATCATGGTTTTTGGCTGCCTACTACATTTGCTTTCCATCATGACTTTCAGAGCAGCCAGTGTAAGTTTACCCTGGCAGGATCAATGTTGATTATCATCCACACTCCTTGCAGAGAGCTGAAAGGCTCGAACAATGCTATGGAAAGTACTGCTCTCCCCTCTGTGTCGTCACTTGCACAGCATTACCTCAAAGAATATTCATAGGAGATTTTTCATGCAATATAGTGAGGGGAAAGAGGTTTTCTCAAGACTGACAGCCATCTGACATCTTTCTCTATCCCTGTCCCTGAAAGTACTTATTTTTGCTGCCCTTTGCTCATGGAAGCAAGCTTGTACTGTCAGGCACAATATTAACTACTGTTTTAGTATTCAGTTTACATGCGTTATGATTTTGTTAGGTGAAAATCCACCCTGGGCTGTGCTGTATCAAAGCTGTTAAAATCTCCATGAATCCTCAGAGTCCTGCTAGTTTTGACTAGACACCATTATAGCTGCCAAAAGTTCAAGGAATTGTCAGGGCTTCAGAGACACTGGCTCTAGCTGACCTGAGCAGGACCCACAATTTTCAAACCAACACAGCTGCATTTTATAATAGTCACCATTTCCGGAGAGGTTGCAGAACTCAGATAATTACCCTGAAAGAAATAAGACAATATTCTTTGATGAGAAGATTACTTTGAGAATTTGATTGTATAATGAAGCTGTTGCTTTGAAAGGTACTTTCTATTGTTCAAAATCTGAAAATCTCTAGCAAAAAGTGTCACTTGTTTTGACAGCCGACTTAAAAAATTCTCTGTTTATTACATTAACTGCAGCATTTTAACTGTCAAACTGTGAAAGAATGTTCTATAGTTTAAAAAACAGAATAGAGCTCAGGGAAATTTTTGGCAGGCTCTTGTTGCTATTGGGTGTTTTTTTTTTCTTTGGAAACACATACACTGTGAATGTGAAAATAGCTTTTTGTGAAGTAGCAAACACAGCTCTCTGCTCCTTATAATGCCTGGAGCACAGGTGCAGACCTTGAGCAAGTCCCTGGAAAAAATATTGTAGAATTAACACAACTCTTCCTTACTAGCGTTTCAGTCCTTCAGTATGAAAATACATCCTGAAAACATTTTTTCTAGTTATTTTTATTTTATTTTAATGGTGTTCAGATATAGCTAACTTGATGGTAAACTCTAACTAAATAGTACAATATAATACAAACCTAAACACGATAATAACAGGAGCCTTTAAAGGGAGAATGATATTCATCAGACAACAGTATTTAACTCAGATGATGTTATGGATTATATTCTTTTTTAATACTCTAGGCTACAGTAAGTTAGTGGTATGACTGAAACAGTAAATCTGTGTTATATATTCTTGGTGACTTCACTGAGCAATTTTTTTTCTCAGTACAAAGAGTGTTTGATTCCACATGGGACCATAATCAAATTTTAGTGTCACTTGCAGAAGTAAGCTTGACAGAATGCTAGGGAGAGGAAGTGAAAACAAATCTAAACATGGTAAACAACACAAAATATATATATAATAAAATAACAATTTAATTATTGCTAAGAATCTATAGCTTCTTGAAGGTCTTATAAAAATTAAACAAGATATATTTATTATCTTGCTCTTAAAATTTTTTATTTAGATATTCCACCCAGCTGTTAGTAGTAAGAACCATACTGGATTTCTCCATAAAGACTGTATTAAGTTCCATAGTCCTTGGTGGAATGTCCCGCCAACGACATTTAATAAACCAAGTGTTATTCCTGGGACAGGAAATACAGGTTATCTTTCCACATATCACTGCACTGATGTTTATGGGTATTGTATGTGGTAAATGGTATTTATGGAGTTAATCAAGGTTGAATTCAAGTACAAGGATTACGTAATTAGCTTCCGTGCTAGAGTAAGTGAACATGCATTCACTTTCACACTCAGACACAGGTAGTGGGTAAAATTATTCATGTCTCCTATATATTCTTTATGGTACTTGAAGACAGAATTTGTACTCTGGAAATATATGCTTATTTGACATATAATCACAATGTATGGGGTCTCTGATCTTTTCCCTTGTTCTTATTATCTGAGAATTTTCTGGTTAGCTGTGTAATAAAAATAATCAATGACATTGCTTGTATGCACATGGTTTATCAATGGCAAAGTACTATGTTATTGTCAACATCCTAGTCACAGAGAAGCTCAATGTCTCTGTCCTTGATAAATTCTCCAAACACTGAACAGTTTTTATTGATCAGTTAATATCACCTGAGTTCTCCCATCCATTAATGTGTAGCCTCGTTCGCTACCTATTCCATTTATTATCCTGTCTATAACCAGCTATTGCTGTTAGAATGTGTCCCCTGCAGAAACTAGGTCTTTACACAGCAGGATCCTACAAATCAACATCAGTGGGTCACCACACAGGTTTTACAGAAGCAGTGATGCCTAATATCTCTCTACGTGACATCTGCAGAAGCAGAAGTAAAGACTGGGTACATCCACTATAGATTGTCAGTCCTCCCAATGTACTAACACAGGAGGCAAATGGACATACTGAAAGAAGAGTGTACCCTTTTGTCTTGATAGAGATCTGATGTAGTAAGACATCATACTTTTATATTTTAATTTCATGTTGAAATTTGTTAATTTGTTACACTGTTTTCTGTGTTCCAAGACATGCTGGTTTTGCAAGCATGTAATAAAATTAAAGTTGTTACTTCCTATGAAAAGTATTATTTGTTAAAATTCTTACCTTGTGTTTCTTAAATCTCCAGTGAAAGGTAGCTAGTACTGGCTTAGCTGTATTCTGTACTTAATTAAGCTGCTACTGCTCCACGTAAATCACTAGGAGTGGCAGCCTTACAATTTCAAGACGGATTTAGAAATAGTAAAGAATATTTTCAGTCACTAGAGGGCATAGCAGTACCAAACCAGTTTCTGTTTCTCCCTTAACAGTTTATTCCATTCTGTATGAGAAAAGAATAATTTCATCCAAAACATTTTTTGTCTAAATTGGTCTTTAATCTGGGTAATAATAAATGCATGTCATTGGTAAGTGAAGAACAGATGAAAAATATAGCTCACTTAGCAAAGAACATGTCCTTATGTTTTCTATGACTTCTTCATTACTTCCTTCACCCAAAAGAAGTCTCCATCAAACTTCTTTTGCAAAAAGATGCACTATAACTCCAGAGTGACACGATTGCTGGGTACTCCCTCTACCTCACACATGATTTAGACAGACTGTTGAACCAAGAGGTGATTAGGCAGAAACATGTAGAGCACTCTGTTTCTCTATATGACTTTTCTGATCCTCTAGATGCTAGAATCTCCTGTAATGTTGACATTTTAGGAGGAAAACTTCTATCAGAAAGGTTCATTGTGACATTTCTTTTAGGGCTGTCCAAAGATTCAACTGTGCTGTTAATTCTTTTGACACCACACATTGCAGACAGTGGGGTTTGGAACTGCGCACTAGCCTGTTCTTAATGCAAGCATGTAAACCTTCTCCTTTGAAACTCCTGCCCCTGGACTGGACTTCCTGTATCCCATTTCCTCACATCTTAAATTTATCCTCTCCCTTCCTATGACTAGGTTGCTCTTCTGTTCTTGGCCCATTGATTTAATTACTTATATTCTGCTTTTCACAAATCTAAAACATATTGTTTGAAAGGACCTAGTCCTATAAAAGTAACTTGGGATAAAGCTTTAAAGGATTTTTTTTGTGTGTGTGTATGTAACTCCCATGTGCTGTCTGAAATTATATCACAGGAGAATTTGTCCTTTTAGAAAATCAAGTTGCACTAGACACTTCAACTGAAGAGAATCTTGTGAGTGGGAAAAAGGTTAGGAGTTACTCACAAGCTCCTACAACTCCTTCTCATGGGTACTGTTTATTAGATCCTCCAAAGCATCTCTGACAGACTGCAGTCCTCAGAGTATTTGTGTCCTTTTTTAGCAATCAGAAAATTTTCCAGTGTGTAGACTACAGAAATGCAATTATTTCAGTCACAGTGGCAGCCTCATTCCTTGTTGTGCTATAGGAGGATTATTCCTTCATCAGTGCATGCTTTTTATTAATGGCAGCTTCTTGTATTTTTCAGTGAGAGAAGTTGAAACTACTGAGTGGTTCTTATTTACCTTTGTGGCTAAAAACCAGCACTCAGCATTAACTGTACAGCAGTCATTTACTGTCCTCCAGGATGCACTGCTGCCTCTTCCCATTTTTTCAGCAGAAATTCATGCACTCCTTTACAAACCTTTACTACTGTCTGTTTGCTACAACTAATTAGCGCGGCATGTTGCAGGTCCCACGCTCGGGAGTCCTTTTGAAAGGACCATATCTTTATGTACCATTTCTGATTTATCTGACCATTTTATGTATAGAACACTTGATTTCATCAGGAAAGCTGCCTAATCAGGTTCTCTCTAAGGTGGTTGCCATGGCTGCTGCTCGGTGTCATTCAGGTGGTTTCATAGTGCTTCCATCCTTTGTGTGTTTCAGTCCTCCAGGCAGAACCATCATTCAGTTGTTAGGTGGGGATGTATCTTTCAGTAGACAGTACAACATCATTTTGTGTTGTTTTGTACTTCTCTGAAGCATTTATTTTGGGCATTTCTTGCATTTTGCTGTCCTTTTTATCTTCTCTCTATAGGCCCGGCCAGAGAACTGTAGATGACCTAGAAATTATATATGAAGAACTTCTTCACATTAAGGCCTTATCTCATCTTTCAACCACAGTAAGCATTTTTAAAAATATAACTCATCACCAAAAGGGAGGATGAATTTTGACTTCTGGTGCTTTATTAGAATTGGAGCGCCTACAACCCTCTCCATTTTTACTTTCCATGCAAAGAAGTTATTCCCACCTGTGATGACCACCCAAGCACTATGCAGATGTAAGTTGTCTTTTGGATACCAGATGCAGTTCTCTTCATGTGTTTCTCACAGCCCCTATCTCACTGACTTGGCACAGGTGCCTCCGTCTGGGTCCATATCTGAGTTTAAATTAAGATGCATGTAATCTGACCTGACACCTGGGACTGTGGCATACTGAATTTTGCAGAATAGATGTCTGATTTATGAACTATAAGAAGTCTTGGCTTGAACCAGTTAGGAGGAGAAATTACACAGTGCAGAAAGGTGTACTGTGCAGTGCTGGCTGCTTGGAATTTGGTCCTGAGTGAAGGAAACCTCATCAGACACCTTCTCTCTAAGTGGGCAAGAACAGTGCAGAGAACCAAGAATAAATGAAATGGAGAAAATACCTGGAGGAGAGAATGCAACTGTTTAAAGTTTCACCCTTGTTGATACACTGTTGATACACATGTAGGCAACTGAAACAAGCTAAATAGCACTTTACTTGGTAGCAGCAAGATGAGAGTGCTTTCAGAAAAAGGAAGCCAGTCAGAAAGTAGATTTATGTTTGACAATAGCTTCTTTGGAAGCTCTTGATATTTTCAATAATTCTCAGCTAACTTGGACAGAAGCTGCATTACAGAAAGATAGTATTCCGTGCAGACATATAACACCTGAGCAATGTTTTTCAAAAAGAACATGCATCCAGAGTTGGTAACTGAACTAACAGGGAACAGCCAGCCAAAATCCTTAACCATCTCTGGGATGTAGGAAAAAAGTACTTAAAAAAAGAATTCTGTAAGATCCAGAAATGACCCTTTTCAAATCAAACAAAAGAAACTACCCAGGATAGACAGATACTGAGAGGGAGTGGAGAACACTCTTGATACTACAGATGTAACCCACAACAAAAAAATCCAAACCACAAAATATTTCCAGCTCAGAAGTAATTCAGACTTGAGGTCAGACTCCACAGCAAGTAGCATACAGAACAAGTATGGCAAATGATACAAACTGCAAGAAATACTTGGCATTTTGAAGAAGTGCAGTTGATTCCATGTTTTTCGTAAGAATTTGGAAATGCCAGCCTATTATGTGCAGCATGAACTAAAGCAGAGGACAGAAACCATGACTAGCTTAGAGGAAATCTTCAGAGGAGCAACAGACAGCGTTGCTCCTATGAACCAGGAGATTAATGGTCAATCAACTTGAAAGCAAATGGAATTTGTATTCATTTTAAACAAGGCACAATTCCTAAAGTAATAAGTTTTCTAGATATGCCACGAGCAGCAAGAAGTAAAACGGATAAAAGTCAAGTCCCATGGTGGTGAACTAATCCCTGCTAGAGAAGCCTGTGAAATTAATGTATGAATGAAAAACAATTATATAATACAGTGTTAAAAACAAATCAAATTCTTGGCTTCATCAAGAGAATTCATTCACTGCAGAGGCAAATGACTGAAACAACTGAGAAGACATCTGAGGACATACATGGATAGGAATGCTCTCTACAATGTGCAGAACAGTGCTAATGGGGTTGTATTTCCTGTCCTTATGAAAGCGTCATTGCCTTCAGGCAGAGGTTATAAAAGAATTTGGTGAGCTAACTGTTAGAGAAATCACAGGCCTGTGGGTGCGTTCACTGGTCAGTGTACTAAAAATACCTGTCCAAACACCTCTGTTTATCCCTCCTCTTCTCCAGACTGCAAAGAGGGAGTGCTTTGCACTGGCTATCAGGAAAGAGTTCTGGGAGAGGTGGCTGGTGTGGTACGTTTATGCTTGGTGCCTGAGCAAAGGTTTGGTGGGTGCCTTTAGGACATCAGAGCCTGAATTTGTCCACCCATCTTAGGAGATGCAGCCACCAGACTCTCATCTGGATTGTGTCCAGAATTTGAGAGTTCCTCCCCAAGTTTTTCTTCATGGCCTAAAAATGTTTTCAATTTAAACAGTTGGGAGAGTGGTGTGAAACTACTACTACTAAATATATGTTGGAGCCAGCTTTTGATCTGTATTTGGCACGGTTAAGTTACATGGTAGTACCTCTGAAACATGGATTGTCACCAAATGACGTTCTCTGAAAACAAGAATCCCACTGCTTGGAATTGGCCTCCAAGTCCTTGGAGACTTGCAGTTGTATGAAGAGAAACATAAAGCACATAGGAAAATTCAGAACAATATGAGGTTCCCAGTGCTGCTACTATTTTGTGAAAGTAACACTAGCAGTGTTTACAGTGAGAAAAAGTGGTTGCAAACAGTGTCTCACTAGAGGCAACTGCCCAGTCAATTGTGAGAGCTAATCACACCAGAGCAATACAAACCCAATGAGGAGCAGGCTGACACCAAGGGCAGTGTCACATTCTCCAGTTCCTGGAAGAGGTAGTGAGCTGGACGTTTTGCCTGGGAAGCTGTCAGGCAGAGAGGGGCCTCAGCAGGTCCAGATGGCTGTGCATCACAGCTCGACACAGCAGAAGTGGCCAGAATTATGTCAGTAAGGGGAAAGGTACTGATTTTTCAGGGAAGAACAGGAGTACCGCAGAGCACCATGGAGTAATTGACAATTGCTAGCTATCTTCTGTACTACATTAGCTATTACCGTTTGAAATTTTTCCATCATGTTAATGTTAATTGTTAATGATGGTTTCACATGTGTGCGTATGAAGAAAGACGTGAAGACCTGTATCTTAAAGGTGCCTTTGTCTGAGCCATTTGGAGCCAGGACATGTAAAGGCTCATGTTCTGTAAAGCCAATCAGTAGCAAATAGGACATCAAGTGAGGCAGACCATTGTCTGGCTGTGTGACTCTGAATGAGTGCTGAATGATGCAGAGGGGAGAAAAGCAGTGACTGGGCTATATTATGTGACTTCCTCTCACCAGGAAGAATAAGATACATACAAAACCTATAATTTCTCTCTGTTTATTTTAAGGTAAAGCGAGAATTAGCAGGTGTCCTCATTTTTGAGTCACATCCCAAAGCAGGAACGGTCTGTAAGTAAATGGAGTCCTGTCAGATCTTCTTTCTCATCTGTGGCATGAACATTTCAATTCTTAATGTTTAAATGACAAGAGCAAAACTTGGATTCACTCTTCAAACTTGACTGGCACTCGGTGTTTAAAACCTGGGGTAATAGGTGTTGGCTTGGTCTGTTGCCGATTGCAGGGACAGTACCAAAATTAATTCTATATCCCTGGTTGGATGTATGTATCACCTACAATTTGGGTGTGTTTTTATCTAGAATTTTGGGTTGGACCAATTTCTATTTAAAATGTATTTTAATATTATCCTTGCATTTAAAAAAATCTTGCTGCACAAAATAAAGGATTTAAAATGTTACATTACTCAGACCTGTTTATACTGAGAAGTTTTAGCAAATGAATATAAAATTCACAGCCACTAGAGAATTGGGTTAGAACATGGCGCTACTGGTGGGATCCACATCTGTGTGCTGATTAGAAATTGATAACCTGACATGTATTGATAAAGTAGTTGTTGCAATTGTCATGGAAAATAAAAGCAACTTTCACATCAGTGTAATAAAATAACTACTATGTGGATGTGGGGTTTTTTTGTAAAATCTGAAGGCAATTGCTTTTAAAATCATAGTATGCCCTTTTTCAAGGTAGACATTAATATGACTGCAAGTAGAGTTACCTTGAATTTTATTGAGTACAGAATCTGGCCCATTTATATTTTGAATAACTATATTCTCACCATAAAATCTTTTCTCTCTCTTGTAGTATTTAATCAGGGAGAAGAAGGTACTTCTTGGTACATTATCCTAAAGGGATCAGTAAACGTAGTCATTTATGGCAAGGTATTTTTTTCAGAAGCCTTTTTATATGATTCTTATTACTGAAATTGTAAGAATAAACTTTGAAGGAATACAGTTTAATTTAGAGCAAAATTGCTTTGTCTGAGGAAACGAATGTAATTTTATTAAGAAATGATCCAGTGGTTTCACTGATTATACTTCCAGTTGATTGCTGTATAATTTTGGGATATATTACACACTTTCTGAATATAATTCAGCAGAGTTATATCAGTATCTTTAGGACAAAGTAATTTGCTGGAATTTGGTGAATTGACAGAATTCTGTCTCATGGGGGTTTTTGCTTTGTCCCTTTACCACCATATTCTCTTGCATTTGTATGACTAACTTTTCTCACACGTCAGGCATGTACTGCTTTGTTACTGGTGGTTCTCAGGTTGGATGAACCCCTCCTAAATTTATGCCAGCTCTTCATTTTAGTTAAGCTATAGACTGAAAAGCATCTCTATTAAATTTCCTGTTTATGAGAGAGATTTTTCAAGGCAAAAAATAGGACTTTGGTACACAGCAGTCCCTCAAGCCTTTAAAAATCCCTGCTTCCTTATTGACTTCTCATTCAGTGACTGACAATCCTCCATTCTGAACACCAAGCATTTCACCAAAATCTAGCATAGAGGCCCTGGTGCTAAGTCTCTTCCTAAGCAACCCATATTTAGCTACAATTTTTACATCACTGGGTGGGCCAGATCCTCTGTTACTATAAATTGGAGTAAATGGAGCACTGCTGATTTACACCAGCTGAGGATGTGGTGTTATATGTTATTTCTACAAACCTGATCTTATTTTATAGGGCCTCTATAAATAAAAAACAAACAACTCAACAACTTTCTGTCTTCAGCAGGGCTAGAAGAGTCCTTCAAGCTGAATGTAATTTCAGAGAACAAGCCAATTCTTTTCTATTCTTGCCTTTCTTTAGTAATAGTAATAACCAGCTATCAAGTATTGTTTCATAGTCATTATTTTGGCTGTTGATTTCCTGCCAAATAGACTTGTTTTGGTATTTGATTGTGAAGTCCGGTGTTTGTACAAGGACTTTCAATAGAATCCAGAGTAATGATGGGTTTCTGCATGTAAATGTTTTGCTCTGTGCAGGGTGTGGTATGTACTCTACACGAAGGAGATGATTTTGGCAAGTTAGCGCTTGTGAATGATGCTCCCAGAGCAGCATCCATTGTTCTGCGTGAAGACAACTGCCACTTCTTGAGAGTAGACAAGGAGGACTTCAACAGGATCCTTAGGGTAAGAGTGGGAAGGGCTGCCCCGACAGCATGATGTCAGAACTTGCAAATTTTTCTAGAGTCTGTCTTATTTCTATGGATATATTGATATTGATAACCTTGTTTGAAGTGTCCCTAATTGCAAAACAGAGATGTGACAGTCTAGAAGATCAAGTAAAGAATATATTAATCATCTTTCCTCTTTTTCTGTTCCCAGCTCAGCCATGAAAATGGGACCAAATGGAATCTTTGTCTTTCACATTTCTGTGGTCTAGAATTTGCCAAGTGCTCAGTTTTTCCTTATGCTGTCCAGGATTTCTGGGTGATCTTCCATCCAAACATTGAATAAAACAAGATCACCCATTCTCCCAGATAGGTCAGTGTCAGGTACCTTAAACTCAATAGATTCAAGGCAGAATCAAGTGGCAAATTAAATAAGCTACAGGTAAATACACAGAAGTCTTTATCAGAGAGCTCTAGAAAGATATTCCCAGACTAATTTTACAGTTATTCACGTCAGGGCAAATGTGTTCCAAAGTCCAGCTGTAATTCTGTAAATACAGGCTAGTTTGCGATCATTCATAGTATAGGAAGTCAAAACTAGTATCATCCTGTATGCGAATGTATACATGCCCAGTACTGCAGCAATAAAACCAGTCCGGATTACTGTGCTAGAAAAATGACATAAGATTGTGTTTACTGTACAAAGGGGAATGAGGATCCCATTGGCAGTAATGTTGGGTGGGCCATGGAGACTCCTAACTGATTTAACTTTGGTCGATAATTCAAAGAAGATCAAAGTCCGTGGTCTTACTAATTTTCATCTATGTTATTTGAATGCACATTATATTTAATTCTTCTTTTTTTCTTTTTCTACTATGATCTGGTAGTAGAAAATGAAAAGTTTACCAACAGTATACTGAGCTAAGACTTACCATTTTAAGTGCCATTTTCTTTTTTTTTGAAAAAGAGAAAAGTCAGATTATAGATAATAATGTTCATATATAAGTGGGGATAGAGATTGCATTACATATGGAAGGTTGAGGGACGGACTCTGTTTTTTGGCAAACTTTTTTTCCTTTGCCATAGCTGGAGATTTTTCACATGGCTCTTGCTCTGATCCCTCCCACAGTTCTCTGCCTCTTCCCCCAGTGCCAGTGCTTCCCTCTTGATTTTGCCTGTGAGAAAAGCAGAATAAAGATAGATAAATACATGGGAAAAGAACCAACTCCAGAGTCTTTTGTTTGAAAGTCATGCACTTATTCAGAGTAACTAATCAGCCAAATCAGGTGCAATTAGTTTATTAAAAGTAACTTGTCTTGCAGGATGTGGAAGCAAATACAGTAAGACTCAAAGAACATGACCAAGATGTCTTGGTGTTGGAGAAGATCCCAGCAGGAAGCAGAGTTTCTAATCAAGGAAATTCACAGCCTCAGCACAAGTATGTTTTCATTCAATAGTGCAAATGTCAGACAATGATTAACCTTTCCATATGGTATTATTATCCAAACAATAGCATATTCCCCCTTTCTTTGGAAGAATGCAGTGCATATAAAGTTTTCTTTTTTTTAATCATCAGCTGATCACATGCCCCATACTGGATAATATATCAATTTCCAACAGCACACCAGTTCTATGTCTTTACACAATAATTCTCTAAAGATCTCACTGTAAATACTTATCTCATGTAATAGCTTCTAAATAGACTGCACATGGAGAATGCTGAAACCCTATTAGGCTGAGCTACTATGTAAAAGACGTGAGGAAAATACATTGTTTTATTGTTAAGTACAGATATTTTCATTTTGGATTTTGAGCTCTGGATTCTAATAAGAGTTTGCTAGGTACCATTTATATACAAAATGAAGATCTCATGCAATGAAAGTTGCACAGCTTATCTTACAGAATAGGTTTGCACTGTAATAACAATATTCATTATATTTTCTTTACTTTCTTACTGAAAGGGAAAAAGTACAATTCTGTTTGGATACTACTGTGATAAGAGTAGAGTGAGGCTATTATCATTCCAAATGTTTGTAAAAGCCCTAAAGGCTTTGTAAATATGTTATTTGCAAATGGATGCACAATTTTCTTCAGAAACGCTCAAACAACTCCCAGCAAAATAAGCACCAAGAAGTTTTGAATCCTTTACCCTGGACATTACTTTTTCTCAAAGAAAGAGCTAATTTACTGTGAGATATTTTGGGTACAGTTTTTATCTGATCTGGGATTTCATACACCTATTTTATCTGCATAACTGAATATAAAGATTTGTAAAGATCTGTGAAGGGTTGAATAAACCATTCCTTGTATTTTATATACACATTTCACATGTTTCAGAAACTCCCATTTCATCTTTCACTTGATCTATTAGAAAAACAAACTATGCTACCAGGAAAACATGTACTCTTACAACAAATTTTTCTTCATCTAAATGAGGGGAGCTTGACTGCAGCCAGTGTATTTGCATCAGCAGCTGCAATGCACAGCAACTTGCTCATAGATTTAAATCTGTTTTTTTGGGTCTGATATATTTTTCATGCTTTCAGAAGTGAAAGTTTCATTTAAGCATATTTCAAACACTACCTTCCTTGCAAACTCTTTGTACCAGCATTGTTTGTATCATTTAATATTTTCTTGTTCAGAATTTGATAAAAATAGCTAGAGACATTTATGGTCCCAGGTTAAGTTAGGCTGTATTTTAGAGCTTATATTCCAGGAATATTTTCAGGTAAAGCTCAGAATATAATTTCTTTTAATATTTTATGCATTTGGTCAGCTTTTGGGTACCATCAATGTGCCAGCAAGGGAGCTTTTGCTGATAACAATAACAAATAGACATAAGCTACACAAAAGAGAAAGCTACCTTGAAAGTTGACTGTCTGCTTTTCAGTAGTCAGATTACTTTGTTAATAATGTGTTGGCAGTGTCTTTTTGTTTAAAATCTTTCGGAGTTCACTGGTTTTGAAGATTACATTTCTTTTGTTTCTTTTGTTAGTAAATGGAGTAAATGGCTACATTTATGCTTGAGAGTCCAAATCAAAGTTACTGATGTATTCTGATTTCCAGAATGTGTTCCTGGAATGTGTTAGTTGAGTGTTCAGTGCTTTTGAAAATCACTGTGCCCAAAAGAGAAGCTTAACAGGGACCTCTTCTTAAAGGCTTGCTGCTTTGCCCTTAATTGGGTAGTTTACATCTCTCATATCTCTTCAGATGAGCTGCCCTTTGGGCTTTGCTCCCTAAGCAGGTACGTAGCATTTGCACTAGAGAAGTGTTCTGCGTCCCAAAGTTGTTCTCTGAGATATCCAGTCAACCAAGAAACTCATTTTCTTCACCTTAGTCTTGGGAAAAACTTCACTTTGGGAGCAGATCCTCTCAGTTGCAGTTTGGATTCTACTGCCTCCTCTACTGAGGAGGCATAGCTCCTACATAGCTCCCTGAGCCATGCTTTCAAACAGTGACAGCTTCACTTCGAAGGACTAGTTCTGAAGTTCTCACTCCCAAGATCTAACTCTTTATGGGTGATCACACTCATGCAGGATGAATTCAGTAGCCCTGCAAGTCACTTCACTGTTCATTTTCACTTTCATATTCAGAGTACAGCAACCTGTGATTTCTCTGCTTCACTCACTTAGATACTTGGTTAGTATCTCTGCGAGAATGTGCACTGGCTTAACAAGTGTTTGTGTTCTTGGGACATCAATACAGTTCTTCCAAAGGGGTTGGCAGGTAAAAGAACTGTGACGGTCAGCGCTCAAAGTGAGGAGGAGCTCCCAGGAGCTCAGCTCCACCACTTATTTCTCAGCAGGAGCAGAGTATCTTCACTTCTCGGGGCTTTTTCTTTCTTTTTTTTTTTTTTTTTTTTTTTTTAAGTTTCATACTTTATCAGTTGGATTCCAAAAAAAAGAAAAAAAGATGCAAGGATTGAAAGAATGGAGGGAAAGATACAAAAATCTGATCTGCAAGGAAAGAAAAAAAAGATGACAGGACAAGTTTAGCAATATCCTACGATATTCTGCTCGTACTTAAAATCTTGCAGTGTTTTTGCATGAAGCAGAAAAACCTGACTATTGCACTAGTTCTCTCACCTCCCTAAATTTACTCCAGGAAATGGTACAATCCTAAGTTTATCCACTTGAAAAACTTACTTACTTCAGCTATCTAAGACATTGCACAAATTTGAAGATACAGTGTGCTATTTGATTATCTGCCCACATCTTCTTAGACCAACCCCTGTCAGTGATGCTGAAAGAAATTGTTTGCTTGCTCTGACAGCAATACACACCAGTTCTCATTTCATGCTCATAGTAAGTCTGTTAAGACCCTCTAATGACTGCGAATTGCTATCGTTACTGAGATGTTTACTCTCAGTGGAGAAGTATTTCTGATTGCACTTCCCCACGTTTGCACCAGTGCAGCTCTGCTGATTCCGGTGTAACTGTGGTGGTGTTATACTGGAGTATTTGTGCGGGGAGGGGGCGGGCCGTCTGTCATCTTACACTCCCTGGGTAGGGTGGAGAGCGTTATCGCTCCCATTTTACAGGGGGAAGCCAACAAAGATTGTGAGTGGTTTTGTCCTAAGCCACACAGAGATTCTGGTCAGACCAGGTATTTGTACTCTGGCACTCGTCAGTCCTGGTCTTCTCACTAGCACACAACTGTTTCTTGATTAGCTGTTTTGCCTATGAGACACTAACTGCTCCTTTCCCTCCATCAGGTATATTGTGATGTCAGGAACCCCAGAGAAAATTTTAGAGCACTTTCTAGAAACTATGCGCCCTGAAGCAACTGTAAATGAAGCAACAGGTATCTACATGACAAAGGCTGTGTTATTATTACTGCGTAAGATGGTCTTGCTGGGGGAACACTGCAATGTGATGCTTTGAAAAGCAGCTATTGGTAGTTTTTCCCAGAATAAGAACTATCCACTGCTCTGAAACAACCCCGAGAAAACCTAGGAAATCCAGAATTAAAGATAACAATCCACTCCTCCTAGCCCGCTCTGTTGTATTTGTATTTTTGGCTCAGAGTAGAACAGCAAAATCTCAAAAGGTGCCAGATCACTAGTCATGACTTTAACGCACAACTACAAGGCCAGGACAGAGCATGCATTACCACCTGATGATAATGGTACTCATACTTTTTGTTCTGAATGTCACTTAATACTGTGAACTAGCTTGATACCTCCAGCCATTGCATTATGCTAGTATAAGTATTCCCAAATTTTCATACCTGTATCACATTTAAAGTATCACAATTTAAATTACTTGTTTGTGATACTTTCCCACGTGGACAGAAAGAAGGATTGTTACTCAAAAGAGAAGAACTCAGCACACCATGGGCCAAGTCCCAAGAATGCAGGTTGCTGCAGCTGCACTTAATAGGCTGCTCTGCATTAGTGTAAAGAGAACAGAGAATTTACATTTAGGGATATAGATACTTGGTGACTTACTATTAGTAAGTATTTTAGTTTTTAAAAAGAGTCAAGCACAAAAATTTCCTCCTAATTATGATAAAGTAATGCAGAGACTTTTATATTAAGCTACATAATATTGTTTTAGCAAGTTCTTTTTACATTGCAGATGTCTAAGAAGTATATATTCAAAGGTGTTCTTAAATCCAGTTAATCTGTTACTGACCTCATAGTATTGGAGAAACCTGTATAGTGGTCTTTAAATGGTGGAAGAATTGAAAGATTACAGAAATCCTTTTACAGTGTGTGTTTTAACCATTTTTAAGAATAAAAATGATCCTTTTCATAGATACCTGTTTATTAGGATTACAAGCAGAACGTTGTTCTTAAGCCTGCAAGTATATAATCACAAGTTTACTATTCATAATATGCATGTATTATACATTTTTCTAAAACGAATTATTTTTAAAATCTTTTAAAGTTTTTCCACAAAACATCCAATGACAAGATTATACCTGTATCTTAATGGGATACAAAATGTCACAATTCACAAACAAAGCTGGTTTTAGGATATAGAAGCTCAGAGTGCTGGAAAATTGAATTTTTAGTTTATGCATTCCTTTAATTTAAGAACAGTTAAAATCTACTTTGCTCTGGATATTACACAAAGAAAAAGTCCCACCCTTCTGGCGGTGAGTTTTGTCAACTGAAAGATATTTTCATATATGAGTTATAGTGGAAGCAATGATGTAATATTACATTACACAGTTATCTCACCATATTTTTTCTGACATCCCTGACTTACAGGGTTTTAAAATTATCTCTTATCTCAAAAGTTGCACCGGAGAAATGATACCCCAGGGTATCGTGTTTATTGTTTCTCAGTGATTCCATATAAGACTTGCATAGTTTAAAAGTAAAAAAAAGTTTATTCTCACTGACAAACTTATTCTGGCCTCTGCAGCCAGACTTTATAAATCCTTCTTGTTGTCACAAATACAAAGATAAGGCAAACTGGGATTTACACCAGCGCTACCACAGATCATTTTAACAGAAAAAACAGCTTGCTATTTTTTGCCAGAGAAAATGTTAATCATATTGTTCATATAAGTTTTAATGTAAATGCAGCAGCTGTGATACTTTTGCATCAAAACAAACCCAGAAATCTGACTGTCCATTTACCTCTTTTAGGCCTTCTGCTCATTGCTAGGAAATCAGCAAAGAATTAAATTATTTGCCTTCTCCTGTGTAGTATATACTAAATGTGCTGTCTGGTATTGTAGTTCCCTAAAGCCAAATGCAGCAGCACTTCTTAGGTACCCAGGTGTGGCAGGCCTGATTCTTCTTATGCTAAGATCTCTACACTTGTAGAGAAGTATATCCAAATATTTCACTTTAGCACAGATGGGGGGTTTTTTGCTGTGCCAAATTTCCATTTGACACAGGCAAATGCCTGTTAAAATAAGTGCAATAAAATTCATGCAGACAAGAATAAAAGCTTAATATTTCAGATCATATTTGTTCATTCCCCATTTTCATACTTCATACCTACAACAAAGTGCAAAAAGACCCCTTTATTATCTGCAGAGGGCTAGTAAGATATTTTAGCTGAAAGAAAACTCATCCTTGTGATCCCCAAGCTGTTTGCAGGGGCTTAATTGACTGTTTTCTTTCTTCTCTTTTCACAGATTCTGTTTTAAATGATTTTATTATGATGCACTGTGTTTTTATGCCAAATAGTCAGCTCTGCCCAGCCTTGATGGCACAATATCCTTTTGTAAGGGAAGAGTTACATCCCTTTAACAGCTATCCCTATCGGTGATGAGACTGAAGTTTCTCTCTCTCAAGAAGTACATCATGTTTCATGGAGGCTGTGCCTTGTGGGTAGGTTCTCAGTGTCTGACTAACAGCTGTCCACAGCTCAACAACTCTGAAATGGATAGTGTATACCCATGATGAGGTACAGTCCCGGAGCATGGAAACTGTATCTTTCCTGTGCTGATTACTATTCCAAGGGAAAGAAATGTACCGTCCCTCCACCAGATAAGTGAAATTACATAAAAGTTTGGATTACCTTTCCTGTATCCTTTCTGTCTGTCTTGGTTTTTTGCTGAACTACAGCATCTAGATTTTAACTAAGATCATTATGTTTTGGTGATTTCAATGGTCCACTTTATAGATTACAAGCTGCAAACTGCCTCAAGCAAAAGGGTGCCTAAACTAGTAGAATAATGAGTAAGTAGTTCCTAGGTGCTGTCATAATAGTTATGAATAAAAATAATAATAATCTATAATAATAGTCTATAGAAAATGTTAACAAACTGCAAGAAACTTCAATTGCATGTGAATACCTAGGAGATGAAAGCTTACAGTGGATAGCATCAAGAGCTGGAGGTAATTCTTGTACTGTCTGCATGTTTTACAGGAGTCTGTGAAATGTCCATCAGTCAGTTACTGGCAGGTCATTTAGTTTGGGGAGCTGTTGGGCACTGAGAGTTTTCCTTGTGCACAGTGACTTGAGGCTATCAAATGACTGGGAGCATTAAATAAACATATAATGTTTTCTGTTTTATAGAATTCTGACAGGGGTATAATAACTTCAATTCCCTATTTATTTTTTTAGAATCAGATTGGTGTGAAAGTGTGCTTTCCTTGAAGCTCAGTGGGGCGAGTGACATCTGGGAAAGCTAACACTCTGAAACCACAAAATAGAGCATCGTGTCCTTGTCTGGCAAGCCTGAGAATCCATTTGTGTTACTCCTAGCAAGGACAGTAATTGTTTTGAAAACCTTTGGACCCATAAAACTGGTCTGCAGAAAATTGTTCATACACCTGAAACAAACACATTTTCCAAAACCACATAGTTTTGGATGTCAAAAGTATTATGAAATGCTGTTGCTGACAGCTTTGAGAGGGAAAGAAAAGGGCAGCACTTTTTATGGGTTTTTTTTCTGATTTATCTAGCTCATATTATTAAATGAGTCCATTTGAGACTCAGGCTTGTCTATCCTCAGTTATAATAGATATCCTCTGATATCCAATAACTGGGAAAATCAGACGCATAAGCAAAATGTACCTCATTGTTTATAGGGGAAAAGCTTTTCTGAAGATAAAAGTGATAGTGTCACTTATGTGACACGTATTCAATTGTGATGAAATCTGTTCTGGAGAGGAGGCTCAGACCATGGTCTTAAGCGGGTCATGGCAGGTATCATGCTAATTCTTTTCAGAGAGGAGGAGGAGGGCTGGAAGTAACTAGTATCCCACTGTTTTAGTGTCAGCTTTTCCTAAAGCTGAATTATTGTTTATTTGGTCCATTCTGAATATGGAAAATCAAACTGTGCTCTGTTGATTGTACCATTGAATTTTATTGTTAGAGTTGAAAGGTTGCTAACAAAACTCATCTTTTTTGAGCAAAATCACTCTACAAAAATGTTTGCCGGTGCTGTGGGAGTAAGGAGAGATTAGATATGCTTAGTGAGGAAATTAAAACAGAAAAAGAAAAAGAAGAAAGGTGATTCAGTCAGAGACACTGTTTTTGCTCCAGCTCTCAATTTTGAATCAATACAAGTCTGTTTTCGTACACCCACTTAGGATACTATTTTAGCTGGCAGCATGCAAGTATGAGTGGAGCTAGACCACTGTAGTGCATATGCTTTCAAGCGTAGTACAAGGTATAAATTATTTGGGTTTTCACTTCTTTTACACCAGCTTTTTGTAATCTGTAAATTCTTTAATCCTGAAAGGAATGGACGGGTGCACCATTTTGGCTAAGTAACATTATTGCTTGCTGCAGATTCAGTGCTTATACTGTGCTGTCCCTTGGCACACCACTCTTTTTTAGTCATTAAAGTATATGGATCCTGCAATATTAAAAAACATCACATACTTCTTTTTTATAGGGAAGCAAAGGGCATGCTCCCCTGTCCTGGATCAGGACGTCAGTCCTATGCGTTGAACCAAGGCCCCTGTTTCCCTCTCTTCTTCACAGAGATGGAAAGGGACAAATTCTCAGAGCTACAGCTTGTCAGAGGGAGGCAGGACAAAGCCCGAAAGAAAACTTGGAGTAGAGTAGCACCTCCAAAAGTGCACTTGGGATAGTGCAAGTGTGTGAGCATGTGCGCAGGTGTGCGTCTTTAAAGGACCACTGTCTAAATACCTATGAAGTATAAACTCCTCTTTGGTCTCTGTAGATGATAGTCCTTTAGCATGTATCAATGTTTTTTGAACCTCCTTTACCATCTTGCCAGCAAAATAGTTTGCATTCTACTGTAGTAATGGGTACTGATTTTGCACAGCTCCCACACAGAGAGTGTGTTCCCACACAGGGAAGAACAGACTTCAGAATTGCTTCCATTTCCCAGCATATGCTAGACATAATTAGAAATATATATATTGAACTCTAACCATGTTGGTGTTGATAAATATTTTACAATTATCTGACACTTGTTGCAAGTATACATGTTATTTTACTTCTGATTGCAATCTGCAGTGAAGCTACATCCTGTAGGTCCCGTAAAAATGGGAGAACCCTTCATTGACTTTCCCTGTGATAATGTTAATAAAAGAGCAATTAATATAAATAAGCAGTAAAAATACGGAAAAATTACCAGTGCCTGTGGTGAGTCAGTTAATAAGAAAGTAAAAATACATTAAATAATTACAGTGTTTGAAAGGTAAAAATGGCATGAGAAAAATGACTCAGTAGAATATTAAACTTGCTCCCTGAGACATCAGAGCACATAGCTTACAATATATTATTTACTTCTTATGACCCTTTGACTTATTTACTTCCATAAAGGTACTGACATGTTTTGTTCTCTAGTCATTTTAAACCTTTCTGGATGAAATTAAAATGCAGATTTCTGAAAGTTTGTCAGTCAAATGAGTGCCCCAGTAACCCTGGTAGCATGTCAAATCTCTGCAGAGATTTTGGACAGGAGGATCATTTGGAAAGTGTGAGTTAATAGATATATTTTCCCATTATATTTTACTAGTATTTGTTAGAGAAATGCTTCTAAATGAGAAGCTTAAAATAAATATCTTAGATAATTCTGATTTCTAATTAATAGTTTAATTTTCTAGTTAATATTTTTAAGTCTTTTGTTAGAGCAACTGAAAGTGCACCTTGAAAGGATGCTGGACGTCACTGTGAGTGAAACAGTGTCGGTATTTTAATATTAAACGTTGCTATATAATTGGGAGTAGTATTATTCATGACAATCCAGAATCAGACTTTTGGTATCCAGGAAGAAAAGTTGAAGATGTAACTGCACTCATTCTGTGCATACTTCACATTCAGCCATCAGTTTATTGGGAAACAGTTTAAATATATATTGTTAACCTCTGATCAGTGAGAAGTAGGCACACAAATTGTCATATCCTGTTTCTGATGGGGTTTCTTCTTCATTTTCACATAGGTTAAAGGCTGAAATTATCTCAGTTTATTGCCCATTGTGCCTTAACTTTTTTCTTGGTTTCTTCCTTGCAATAAATGTTACTTTTGGCCTTTTTGCTATTTGCATATTTTTGTAATGTTGACACTTCATCATGAAAAAGGTCAATGAAATGTTTCCCATTTTTTCTTATTGTTTATCACAAAACAATTACCACAAAGTATTGTGTCCCAAATATGCTTTATTTGATAGAGTGGAAACTTCTGATTTCTTCATAGTGAAATTAAGCTACTACAGAATTTATTATTTTACCCCATGTCCCTATAGTCAGTCTAGGCTGTAAACTTCCAGGTCCGCCTACCACAATGGGACCGAGGTTCACCTTAGGTTACAGTAACTTCTAAAACTAAAAGGAATAGCACTGGTGGTTCATTCCAGTAGTCTTCCTCACAGATGGAAGACTGGAATTGTTAATAAACACAAAGTTACATTTTTCTTTTTCTTCAACTGTCTCCAGAGAAGAACAAGGAGAAATATCCATCTTCAGTCTCCACAGTTAATCCTCTTCTCTGTTGTTCCAAGTGTCATTTCTGTTCTGCTCCCCTACAGCCACTGTCTCTGTGGTGGGATTGTGATCATTCCTGTGCTCTTCAGAGAATTCACTGTCTTTTTACTTTTTAGTGTGGACGTGAAAGGTTCGCAAGTATTTATGCTAGCGGCAGTCAGAAATCAAAAGTATATATTGGAAAGTTGTGTTTGAACACCCTGAAAATGGTTTGTTGGAAGTCAGTTGTTTATGAATTCATATTGGTTTTGATATTTTCAATCACTGAGCGTTTTCCTTGACACCGTGGCACCTATCATGCCCAGCCTTCCCAGGGTACAGAGCAGGAGAAAATGGATTATGCCCTCAACAATAAAAGGCGAGTCATTCGACTGGTTCTGCAGTGGGCTGCTTTATATGGAGATTTACTACAGGAAGATGAAGCAGCAATGGCCTTTTTGGAGGTATAAAGGAATGTTGTATCATTGTACTGAAAAGTACCTACCAAGCAAGATAAGCTGAAAGTCTGTTCCCGGTCTGTCGAATTCTGTTATAAACTAAAGAGAAGTAGGTCATTTCAAAGTGCAAACTCATAACTCTGTTTTCTCAGTTTTAGCTGCAAACAGTATACACACTGCAACAGTGCTTGAACCATTGTCAACCTCTGGACCTCTGAAAATATCTGCCAGAGTTGCAGACCCCTTTCAAAGCACTGCATGGGTAGATTGCTTTATAGCAATAGATGAATTTGCTTTTTTTAGTAATTTCTTGTGAAAGAGGCCTTACAAGTTGAACTGAGGGGCTGTTTATTCCTGCCTGAGGTGTGCCAGGAAGGAGCTGGAGGGTTCTCACTCTACAAAACCAAAAATCCTTTCCATTTGAATGAAATCCATACTGCAGCTATTGGAACTTAAGATCCTTGTCTTCAGAACCCTTCTGATCCCTTAAAATCATTTAATTCCTCAGACATCGGTTGTAAGGTCTTTGTGGTAGGTGCCATATCCTTGTATTTCTAAGATAAGATGCACTGCCAATGTCATGTTAAGTCATCGTGATTACCATTATTATTATATATTGTGTTTATGGAACACAATCCCATATGCTACTGGCTAAATGGAAGTTCTTGCCCCAAAGAGCTTAAAACTGAATCTTAGATAAGAGCAGAGGGGAATAAAGAGGGGCCTTAAGTATGGCAGACATACAGCAAGCCCACATGGGAAACCTTTTTGTAATAGACAAGCTTTGGAGACAGACATAATGTCTTTCATTAGTCCAGAAGTTAAAGTTAAAGAACAATTACTAGTAGCAAGCACATAGACCCTTCTTTGGGTCAGTTTTATGTAGGTGTGGCAGGAAGAGGTTTGAGTAGGGTTTAAAAGAGGGTAATATTGTAGTGGACTGGAGTAGTTGAGAGTCAACAACTCAGCAGCAAATGAACTGCTAAGGACTACAACAGCAGTAAGTAAAAAAAAAAATCTATCATGACAGGTTATTTGTGAATTTTATAGTCCTTATCCAGAATCTGAAAATGCAGTTTTTGCAGAAGCAGTCAGTGGTTACACAGTGAGCTAAGGACCCTCATCAGGCTTCCCTTCTGCATGTGTAACTCTTGCTTTAAATCAGCTGGAGATAAACAAGTAGAAGTAATAGAGGGTTGGGCCCAGCATGTGTTCCTCTATGCAGATTATCATTCTTTATAATCATTAAGCTATCAGATGTCATCTCATAATCCTCTATCCTGAGTACTGCTCATTTACCCCTATAGTTATGTAAAGACTATTCTGTATCATTTACAGGAATTTTATGTATCTGTATCAGATGATACTAGAATGATTGCAGCACTAAAGGAGCAACTTCCAGAGCTAGAGAAAATTGTAAAGCAAGTGTAAGCACAGTTTTTGCTTCTTTCCTCCCCCCACCCTTTTTCTCAGTAAATAGATGAAGAAAATGTGTTGCTTATATCTATTAAAAATCCGTTCTGTGAATGGCACTCAGTCATACAAGACTGAATGTTTGCATGCAAGCTTGTGTGGGTGAATGTCTATGGTCCTTTCTTTCCACATCATTCTTGCAAACACCAAACTCTCGTTAAAAGGTTGACAGAAGGAATAAGAAATTATGTACACACCATTGATACTAAACTGGATGCGTATTTCATGCTTACATGGACTTTGCGTAGTATTTTCCCTGCCTTGGTCATAGGTAAACTATGGTATCACCTAGTCTTTTTGTATATGCAAACATGAATATGTTGCTATTGTAGTTTGACAAGTGGTCCATGTTCTATGGGTGATTTTGTACACAAAATCCTCCAGGTAGTATTTAATTATATATTCTATGCTTTACCTTTTTATAGTTCTGAAGAACCTAAAGCACCACAAAAGAAGGTAAGATAATTTATTTGTCCGTTTTCTAAAGTAAAAGCTTTATCACAGCAAATCCATAAGCATCTTCCCTTTAGTAATCCTGGATGTATTAAAACAACACATTGAGAAATAGCTTTTAACATTGTGTCAAATTTTGCATTGCTACTCTTTTTCCTGCCACTGATAAGAGATCTATTGTAGTTCATGTCTACCCCATAATGTTTCTTTTTCTTTTTGCATTAACGTGAGTCCTGATGATTCATTTTCAGCACAAAGTTCTTCTGCAGCTGTTCAACACAAGTGATGACAGAGCACAGAAACGCCAGCCTATCAGGGGCAGCGACGAAGGTGAGTTCCTTCTCTGCAAAGTTTTCTTGAGCCACTGAGATTGGCAGTAAATTTGTCTCTCAAAAAAATGGTCTAAAAATAAACAAAAGTACCTACCTACAGTTTTGAAGCCTGGCCTGAAGCAAACTGTTTGCTTTTGCTAGCCCAACATTCTCCATCACTGATTTGAAGTGCTCCTGGTCTTTTCCCTTAGTTACTTGTGCTATCAAACACTGTGCTTTCTCAGAGGAAGATGTAAAAACCCTTTAAAATAGGGAATGAACAAAACAGGTAAGAACCAGTACAGACAGTGTCCATGCAGGTAATGGCTGTGCAATAAATAGTGGGTGCTGAAGGTCATGTTTGAGCCTCTGTCTCCCCTATGTAGTTTGAGCTAACATGTACAGCTGTTCCTTTGCGAGATAGGAGTGGAACAGATAATCATGCCGTAGATCTCTGCCCTGTGGCACACAGCCTAGAAAACGAAATCTGCTGGTTTGCCCTATTGCTATTGTTTGATTCTCTGAAGAGATTAAGGTAAAATTTACAGCAGGTTCACTGCTGTAATACACAGAATATCATTCTCAGTTGTACTGGCTTTTCATATTGTCCTTTACTTCAGGCAGGTTAAAGCATTGCTATGTGAACAAATTCCTGAGCTCTGCTGATGAGATCTGTTCATTGTAAACAAAGATACATGCCCCTTAAAACTCATAAATCTGAGGATTTCTTTACAACTGCTAGGGCCAGTCTCAATGGTTGTTTTGGTGCACCTTCATCACAGAAGATAGTTTCTGCTTCAAGGTGTTTGATATTAAAGAATAGCTCTTGCTAGTGAACAACAGTAAAAATAAGGGAACAAAATGCAAGGTCATATAGCTGAGAAAGCTGGTGGCATAAATCAAACCAACGGAAGAGCTGGAAGTAACAGGTATGAACAGGAGACATCCTGCCAGCCATGCAGCTTCTGTTGTCCATATCAGTGTTTCTTCTAGGTCTACAAAGAGTGAAACAGTTGCTGCTGCCAGGGAAGTACTACTTACTGTGTCTGCGTGGACAGGCAGTCACTGCCCCTTTTGTATGGCTGCACCTTTCTCATTTGTAGGGCAGGCAGCACACTGAACATTGAAAATCCATGGACAGCTATAACCCCAGGGGCTGCTTGGCTTGGCTTGACAGCTGAGCTGAAGGAGTATTTTGCTAACTTCTTCTGTCTTAAATTCATGTCACTTTGGGCTACCTTACTTTTTGCAGGCTAATGTACTATCATATTGATTTCTAGGCAGCCAGAGGCCTGGGTTCATGTATTACTCTGTGAGCCAATTTGTACTGTACACTCAAGTGTACTCTTATTGTTAGGGTATTTTTCTTCATCGTCTACAACATTCTTGATTCAGCAATTATATACTTGCTTGTAAAAAACAGGTTACAACACAGTTTGATTTCAGTGCTGATTGTAACCAAAACTATTTTCAAATCTATTTTGTAAATATGAAAATTATTTTCCTGTAATTAAGAGAGTTTGCAGCCAGTTTTCCTGACTCTTGAAAAGAAGTGTTGATTTAAAATATTATAATGTCTGGAACATAACAAAGTGCCAGATTAAATTGGCATCCATAAATAATGTAGCAATACTGAAATGCTAGTACTTCATGGTTTACTAAAAGCTCTGGGAAATCAGAGATTTCTATAGTGGAAATTGTAGAACATCTGAGGAATGGGGAGCTATCAAAAGTGTAGTGATTTATTGTTGCTTTATTTGTTTCATTTGTGAGGAGTGGTTACTGAAGTGAAAGTAATTTGTACAGTAAAGTCTCTGGTTGTTACACATGGCATACACAGTACAATCTTTTTTTCTTTAGTTCTGTTTAAGGTGTACTGCATAGACCAAACCTATACCACTATCCGGGTGCCAGTGTCTTCCTCTGTGAAGGAAGTGATCAGCGCAGTAGCAGATAAGCTGGGTTCTGGAGAAGGCCTCATCATAGTAAAGATGAGTTCAGGAGGAGGTACTGTATTTGTATTTTTTATATCTTAAACACTTCTCACTTATGGTGAAGCAGAATGTCAGGAGGGATTGAAAGACTAATTCAGTCAAGGCTTTTATATCCATGTGCATGTTTGGCTGGTACACAGGTTCTGTCTTAGAGGCAAGTCCTTTCCCTACTGCAGGCACAGACTGGAGCTCACATGGGACCCAGGAAAAATGGAGAAGCTTGCGTATCTGCATGTTACAGAGCAGAGCTACCCCAAGTTTCCTTCACTGTAAGACTTGTAAGATTTTTTAACAACAGAAATAGGAGGTAAGCATGGATAATGTCAGGCTAGACCTATGAATCAGCAACAGCAGAAAACACTGCAGTGCAGACATTCCAGGAGTGGTCACTACCATTCTGGCCACTCTGTCCATGCAAACCACTACTGAGCAACTTAGTGCCAAGCCCACTGACCTAGTGTTTGCAAAGGGTCAGGAGTCAGCCCCCCACTATAGGAGAGAAACAGGAGAGTAACTGCGAGGTGAATTCTGCTGGAGAATTGGTGTTGCTGAAGTGCTCTGGTTGAGTATGACTGTGTGGACACACACAGAGCTAATGAGAGCTGTGTTGGAAGGCATTTTTGCAAACAGTGATGCCTGCCAAAAACAGCTCACTTCCTGAGAACTGACACAAGGCGGCTCTACTTTTTGCAGTTGCAGCAATTTCTTATTGTCAGATTTGCTGACAGCCAGCACATGCTGGAAGAGACTGTTTTGTAAGTTACTTCATTATCTTTTCTCTACCTGTGATGTGATGCTCTTTTAGAACTGCTGTAAGATTTGGATACAGTTGCATTTCGTCACCTCCTTATGCAGTTACTGTCTTCCAAGGCAATTTCTATTAAGAACAGCTCTCCAAATGCTTACAGCTCAGAGAAGAATGAATGGAGTCCCTAATTATGGCTGATTTTTTCATAGTTTCTAGAGATGGCAGCACAGGTTTCTTGACCTGTCTCTACAGTTTGGGGCTGGGATTCTAGTTCTGTATGCCAGTTCTGTAGGAGACTGGTTTGGGCTAGCTTGTTGTCACATTTCTTCAATAAAGAGGACCTTGTTGTCATCTATTTTGTATCCTGGACATTGGTTTACTGTGCAAAATTTGTTCCCAGAAGGGTGATCTGTGCAGCTGTTGGATGAGTCCTGCTGTAAATTCTACATATATATAATAAACAATATTTTGTTTCATGTTTACAGAAAAGGTTGTGCTCAAACCTCATGATGTTTCAGTGTTTACAACTCTCAGTGTTAATGGACGGCTGTTTGCTTGCCCACGTGATCAGTTCGATTCATTGGTATGTATGTATACAGTTCTCGGGAAGTTCAATTCTTCAGTTTATTTGAACACTTGGCCCTTTTTGCATTATCAATGTTTTAGGTAAAAACTAGTGGAAACATTTACAACAAAGGGCTTGTCACAGTGCTATGGGATGAGCCCTGAAATTAAAACAACGTAATGTTATAATTTCCTAAACTAGAGCAGAAATCCGTCTGATCCACAGCACTTAATCCCAGTATTCTCTGTGTCACACTGAGCATTTAGGAAGAGTTGAATATTGTCACTAAGACATGCAGTAATTCCTGATTACAGAATTATCTTCTCAAGGCCAGAGGGATGTATTCTTGAAGATAGATGTTACCAATGAAAGCATTCTGGAGACTTGATTCCAACAGTAAATTCCTTAAAATCTTTTATTTCTCAGCCCCACAAAATACTGTGTGAAAATCTCAGATGATTCTAAGTAGAATCACAGAAAATATTCCTGGCAGAAAGTCTGTTTTTTTCTTAGGTAGAATTGTTCATGAGTACTTACAGTTTATACAGTAATTCTAACGATCTCCATGGGGTCTGCTTTTATAGAGTTTGATTTGACTGTACTTTTTGTTCCTTTTATTTCATTAAAAACAAATGTCATTGCCAAGTCATGTCAGCATGAACTCTATTACTCCTAGCCTTGTTTCAGCCTCCCGTATGCTTTTAACAAGCCACTTAGTATGTATGCCTGATTTCTTTTATAGATATGGTAAAATCTGCTTTGCTGCTGCTTTCAATTTAGTAACCAGGGAATGCACATCCAGCATACTGTAGTTCCATGCAGAGATACCTCTTGTTCAGTTTATTAAATTCTGGTGTTCCCTTAAGGTTAATTAATCCCGCCAAGTAGGTACCCTCATGGGGCATGCTACTCTAAAGCAGGGGTGTTGCATCAGTACAACTACGTTGGGTACTTTTATATGGGTCTGCATTGTCTGTGTAGACACAGCTTTGGCAGCAAATTGTCATGACTTTCTGTGCCTTTTCCCCTGTGCTATTTACCATGGATCAAGTATTCGAAATGCTCCAGGGGGCTCTAAGATACAGGGCTGCAATGTGCTAGTTTTCATCAACTGGACTGACTTCAGTAGGAATTAGGGAGGAACACTCAGCACCTTAAAAAAGGTTCTCAACACTGCATAACAGAATACATCCCATCTGATACATCTGATAAGCAGCTCCATCTTTTCAAAGAGGTATAAACAAATTGAAAAACGTTACAACCTTACCTGCCTCCCAGTTTAATCTTTTCACGTTCCAATTTCAGGCTGCTGCCTGTGCATGTCCATTTATTCACATTACACTTGGCAATTCCCATGTGAAAATTGTTCGGGGTTAGATGAATTTTCAAATATGCAATGAGTTTACATCTAAGTGTTTCTTTCCTAGCCTTGGAAAATATGTGTTTGTTATGGTAACAGCTATGTTGTGTTTGTCTCCAAATAGGGGAAAAAAGCCCTCTTTCAGTCAGTGGGCAATTCTCTTTCCACAGATTTCCACAAATTAGGATTTTCTACACAAATCTGCTGTACTTAGAATTCATACTCTGTCTTAAACTAAAGAAATTTTGTGTTTGTGCAAATCCCAATTCAGAGCAATCTGCAGGCTGTTATAAGATTGATGGCTGTCCTATTTTTTTTAGGTAATACTTTTTGCTTATACACACTATTTTTTAAAATTGTAGATGGAGCTTTTAAGGTAATAATGCCTGTGGTTTAGTTTAATAATTTTTAATTAGTTTGTATTATGATGATATTTGAATGACAAGTTTTCCCTAGAGTACAAAGCAAGAACTCATACAGAAATAAAGCTCCTATACTGTGTGTTGAGAGAGTGACTTGATGTATTAATCCAGTCCGTCCTTTTTCTATTGGTAATATAATATTCTTATATAAAAGGGGATTACTTAGTAAGCTCATTTTTTACATTGCCGTATGTAAATATGGTCTGTTAATCTTGCAGACTCTACTGAGTTTGTACTCAGAAAGGAGCCTGTTGGCAATCCCTTGCTCCCTAACAAAGACCCGATGAGAAATTGAGAAACTTGTAAGTGAACTCTACTGCCCTCTCCTGGAAACAAAACAATTAAACCGTGGGTTCACAGGCAGCTTTACTGATGTAACGCATTGACTTTTGCAAGAGGGTTGTTTGTTAGTATTTTAGCAGCGCTGGTTCAAACACTTAGACCCTAATATATACAACAGACAACTTCAAATCTGACTTGATCTCGAGCCATGTTTTAAATCTCTCTTTAATATAAGATTTACTTGTGTGCAAAACTGTAGATCACATCTCATTTATTGTATGGTATGGAAGTGTCTTTCAAAAATGTTTTATACTTGAATGATTTAAAGGATTCTTTCTCATAAGACTGTGTGTATATAATTTTAGTTAGCATAGCCAGGAGTTTTGCACTCACAAATAGTGCATCCCTGTACTGTCAAAGAGAAAGTATGAGGCTTATTTTATAAATGATCAGAAGATCTTGCAATCACTGCAGATTTCTGAAGTATGGCAGATGTAATAATTCTCATCATTAGAATCAGTAATTTGCAAAAGTATTTGGCTTGTGCTTTGTGGCCTAGTTATTTGTGTATGTGAAAAAGGAAACTGATAACAAAAGCTTTGTGGAACGACCTATGCTCCTAAACAAACAGACATGCTTTAGTTAGCATGTCTTATTTCTGGCTTCAAATTTTAGAACAATGCTAAAAATAACACACTGAGAACAGTCTGTTTTATTTCCTTACAGTGCCTCTGAAGAGCTTTCAGAATTTTCCTGACTATCCTGTGTATAGTGGATACTGATTTTGCACAGGGCTTCTCCTTTCCTAATGCCAGCCTGTGGTTAAAAGCAAATTTCAGTTTTACTGTTAGAAACATGCTTAGGGAAGTGGTCACACTGAAGAAAAACAAATCAGAAACATTATGGAAGAAAAGCATCAATCACGCAATTTAGTATTTGTAAAATATTTTTTTACCATTTTTCCATTTGTAGGCACCATTACCAGAACAAGAAGGACCATCTACTGGTACAGTGGGAACGTTTGAACTGATGAGCTCCAAAGACTTAGCACATCAGATGACAATTTATGACTGGGAGCTCTTCAACTGTGTGCATGAGGTATGAGGATCTATGTGTTCAGCAGATTAGAATCTGTTAGAAAATGTTTAGTTGTACATTGTAGGTTTGTGCATTATTTGCCAAACTTTCTCTAAGCTTGATTTTCAAAAATACTACAATAAAGCCACCTACAAGTTTTGAAACTATAAGGCATTCTTAATTTTATAGGCAAAATACAAAAATAAAGTTAAACTTCTCCTGAACATGTGCTGCTTATTGAATTACTTCTGTATGTTTTAAGGTATTAAGCTATTTATACATAGTCTGCAGTTATGCTTTAGTATGCCTCAGCTATTGTCTACTGGATTTGCAACCTGAATCCTTGTCATCTGTACAGCAATAAACGTAAACTGCAGAGCAAGTTTCAGGCTAGATACTTACCTGGTCATTCTTAGCCTCTTTCCTCTGTCCAAAAGATGAGATTTCTAAAAAAAAATCCCAAACTGTTTTCTTTTTCCTAGCTGGAATTGATCTATCACACTTTTGGAAGGCACAATTTTAAAAAGACCACAGCAAATCTGGACTTGTTTTTAAGAAGATTTAATGAAATTCAGTTCTGGGTGGTCACTGAGATTTGTCTTTGCTCTCAACTCAGCAAGCGTGTTCAGCTGCTAAAGAAGTATATTAAGATAGCAGCCCAGTAAGTATACAGTCATCTTGAGCTGGAAATGAGGTTCAGTATAGTCAATTTGTTGTTATTTTTCTTTTTTATTTTCAGACAGACACACGCAGTAGAGGTTAAAATGTTCTCTATTTGGTAATTCTGTCCATTTCCTTATAGGGCTGTATAGAACCTTATTAATATATATTCTTCTTTCCTGTCCTACTCTCCATTGCTCCTTGATCTGTGATCTCTTAGGGCCATGTTTTCACATAAAATTTGTGAGTAAATATATTTCAGTTCATTAGGAGAATCCTTCATTTACCCTTACATACATTAGCAAATATTAATATGCAAATTAGTAAATATAAACAAAAATGAGCCTTAATTTTCCTGAGAACAGAAGCATTTCTGGTGCTGTCAGGAAACTGTTCTCAGAGTTGCCCTGAGTAGGAAAACCAAGAGGGGAGAGCAAAGAGATGTAGTATGGAGATGACGAGGCTCATGTTACCTTCAGTCTGCTTGGCATATTTTTCTAATACTTTTGTTTAAAAATGCAACCGTATTAATGTCCTTTGTTGTTACTAACTGCTGGGTCTGAGGTTGGATAGCAGGCAATTCTTGCTGTGTTCTATTCTTTTATTCATATTAAAACTTAAACCCTTCGGAGCCTTCATGTAAAAATGTCAGCCTTCACTGAAGTCAAGGGCAAGGGTGAGACTGACTTCCGAGGGAGCAGGGGCATGCCCCTGCCCTGCATAGCTACGGGTTTTTATCACTGTTACCCTTTTCCTTCTTTTCCAGTTTGTGGTGTATGTTACATTCATCGCCGTCTGAACAAACAGTTTGCTGAGGTGTGCAGTGAGGAACTGCCTGTTGAAGTGTTTGTCTATGACTTTGGGCATTGTGACTAGAGGCCTTTAGGCAGTCTTACCAAACAAAGAAATTATTACTGGCAGTTAAACCACAAGTTTTAAATTTTTTGCATCGTTAAATGTAGTTGTGTAAAGGAAGAGATTACTATTACAGCTGTGATGCCACCCTCCTCCCAATTAATAATTCCACACAGTTGAAATCAGTGTTCACATCGAAACTCTGCATCAGCGTGCCTCCCTCCTCCGGGAAGGGCCCTGCTCTGCAAGTACCGGCTTCCTGCTGGGAACTGCTTTGGGCCCTCCGGTTGGATTACAGTTGGTCAAAAGCTGAAGATTTTCAAAATCTCGTGGTGGGCATGCAGGATCAGGTTTATATTCAGAACAGAGGAAGAATTTACCTCTTTAGTTTCTATAAATATATATACTGCAAATTCCATTATCTCATTCTGCAGAGCAAAACTGGGACGCAAGCCGCCGGTCTGGTGGGCTGTGTCCAGGAGAGGGCAGTGGCACCCACACACAGACGCGTCAGGGTCTTTTCTAAACTCGGAGGCATGAAACGGGAAAATGTTGAAATGTGGTAAATTAAGATACAATAGTAATTTCCATAAACACGCGACATCAAGTATCCTAAAAATTACAGTTAAATATCTCCTTATTAAACCGCCCAAGGGTTCCTCAGTGCCATGAGTTTAATCCTATGCTATTTACAACAGCTTGACAACCTCCTGTTTACTTCCATGTTTCTGGTATCACTACAATGCTAAAAATAAATAGCTGAAAGCGGTCTGCTCTGCTGAGTCCTCTTTGTCTCCTAAAAGCAGAGAAATTCGAAGCATAAGATTTTCCTCCATACAAACCGAGCGGGCAGGTTTAATTGCAGCCGCTGGAAAGGCGCTGGGAAGTTTTGCCAGGCTGCTGCCCTGGGTGCAGTGCTGCCATGGTAACAGGTGCTACAGCGTGCGGTAAAACAAACACAAAGTGCACCGAAGTTAGAGGGGAGAAAAAGCCAAGGAATCGGATCAAAAGATGCGGGCCCAGGCCTTGAAGCAATATCTTTGAGGAAGTTTTGCTTGTGAAGATCCTTGAGACCTAATGAGAACTTTACCCTACCTAGAAGTACTAGACTCATTAGAAAAGTGTTCGGGGAGAACAGCTCAGTGCTGCACTATTAATCTTAGGCATGACTGGTGGTAACGAGATGCCTTGCACGTACTGATGTTCAAAGGTAACTGTTAGTGAGAACCCTGGTTCAATTCTGTGACGGGGGGCTCAGACACCATTGCAGAAGGCACATCATTTTGTGTCTGCCACCCCACATGCCCTGTGATGTGTGCTCCCTGTCTGCGTGGGCAAGTGCAAGGCCAAGTGCTGGCTCCAAGTGCTGTGCACATGTGCTTTCAGTTCCAGGAGCCGCTGTTGCCTTTGCATCTGCTGGGAAAGGATGTAGAGGTTACCAGGTCCATCTCTTTTCTCCAGCCATTGTAGGATTAAACTTTCAAACAAAGGGGAGAAGCAAACTATATTTCCTACAGTGAGTTCTTCCCTTATTAAATGTATTAGAAAGGCCTTCTAGGATGTACTTGCACATACTCTTATGGATATCCACAAACCCAGTTTGTATATATTTCCTCTTTGCAGATATACCCACAGGCTATTTAGAAGCCTTCTTGTGTATCACTATACTCAGACACTTTCATTCAGTTTTTGAAAATCGTTCTTTCCATACACATGCATATGTTATAAGCCCAAGGAGCCTGTAAGAAATTTCTGAAGGGTGTGTGTTTACAGGGAAAATGCCAAGATGAATCTGCTCGTGTAAGTACCGAGAGATTTTAACCACATGTGTGTTTGTGTTGGAGACAAGAGCGTGTGCATATGTGTGTGTTCACAATTCATACTAACAGGAAGATTTTTCCAATACAGTCTGTTTTGGGAGGCAGACGGACCTCTGCTCTGAGCACACTGTGGTGCTTTGGAGGATCCACTTTCTGACATCTTACAGGCAGCATATATGCAGCAGAGCCATGCAGCACTGTTTCTCCTTCCTTACAGTGGTCCTTTATCTGGAACAGCTATCTAGTGTAGAGCCTGTAGAATTTACTGAATATTTGGTGTAGAATGTCATATATCTAGATGGATTTTAACAGGGACTTTGTCAAATTACATTGCTTAACAGGGTATTTGGCAAAACTTTTCCTTTTTAAAATGAAAGATAGATTAAAATTACATATTGCAGATACATTTGCAGCTGCCTACTATGTATGAACACTACTGCTGTGTGGTACTAATTATTATTACCATGCCACAATTTATTCTCAATGTCACAGGCTGTGGACAGATATCCCTTTCTGGATTTACTTGTGCCTGGGGAAGAGGTTATCACTGACAGCCTATCCTGGCTGCTTTTCATCCTTATCTCCCCTCAGATCCACTAATGAGGCACTCCCTGACCTGCTCTAGTCAGAATAAGTTGGGGTGGCTTCAGCATTTTGGCTTATCTTCGCTAACCTTGCTCACTATACCTAATCTGATGTGGGAGAATTTGTATGAGCAGCTCTGCCAGAAGATCTGAACGGGCAGCAGTCTCCAACAGACAGACCATCAGATGGGAGAGATCATTTTTTCACACGCTCAGTGTTCACACAGTGCAGACACAAGTGAGGCTCAGATCTAAAGGACTCACCCACTCAATACATTGAGTCTGGTGAAATGGAGGGACAGAAAAAACAGAATAACAATAGGGTGATGTGGTAATTATGGAGTCGGACAGTAGGATGTGATGATTGTACTAATTTTGTCTGGAGCTGAGGATACCTCAGAGGAGCTAAGAGCTTCAGTGATGAATAATAAAAAAAAAAATCTATCTGAGAAGCATAGCTTGAATCTTGTGAAAGTTTTCTTGGTAGACAGCAAAAGGAGCAGAGACTGAGGTGCTGAAATCAGATGTTGGCAAATCAGTTGTGAAAAATAGCAGATTATTTGCAGGAACCTAGCGAGACACAGATTTATGAGAGAATAGGGTTTGTTCTCTCTCTTCCCTTCCCATTGAGTCAATGAGCCACCTGATGCAGTCCCAGCTGAGCAGTTGTGTGGGCTGTTCCTGTCAGATTGTGTCTTCTCCTGCATATGGTGTATTGGATCTTCCATAATACTCAGTTACATGTTACAGTTTTTCCCAATTGGTAACAAAAGTTCTCCTTTGCATTAGGGATGAAGCGTGACCTAGAGCTCCTAGTGCCCAGGACCTCTTTAATGATGCTGGTAACAAATGGCAGTTCTTCGCTTGAAACATCCTAAAGAGTTCCAGAATCTGCAAGTGTTAGTTAGAAATCACATACAGTGAGAGAGGTCACTGGCACACAGGCATCTCTAGACAGCTGGTCTTCTCCCTTTAATAAGACTCAGTGCCCCTGTAAACCGTGGTGAAGATTGTCTAGGGACAGCTTCCAGCATTCAGTAGCTGTTCAGAAGCTGTCAGCAAGTTCTGCAGCAAATGAGGTTGTAAACCAGTTGCTTCCACTGTTTCTGGTATTCCCTGGGACTGAATTGAACCCAGTTTCAGGACTGTGTTTCTGGGTGGGGAGGAGCTTCAAAGACTCCTTTAATATCCTTGCAGAAGCTGGCACCCAGTGAAGTGGAAGCAGGAGGTCATTTTAGGAGGGAGGGGAAAGGAGCCTCCAGAGCGTGGTGAATTACTCACACATTGGTGAAGTGGTGTGCCGCAGGTGTGCTGGCCAGGGCTGCCCAAATTCAGTCACATCTATTCTAGATGCCTCTTAAGGTTGTCATGTGTACTTCTGTCCTGACTGATACATACAACTTAAAACCTGGCCCTTTGTGTTTCAGCTGTAAAGAATACAAAAATCTGAATTCCTTCTTCGCTATTATTATGGGACTGAGTAATGTTGCTGTGAGCCGTCTCTCATTAACATGGGAGGTAAGTCTTGGCTAAAATCCAATTCCAAGAAGTTTGACTGGGATTTGTGCTTTTAGCTAGTAAAAACATGATTATTGATAAAATTAGATCTACTAATTCAGCTCCTGAGCATAAGCCTTTAGCTAAGGCTGACAATATTTATTAGTAAGACAGTATACCCATAGATGTGTTGAATACTCCCAAGCAGTTAACAAGAGTGACAACAGCAGCTTCTGTTGATGAGCTAAACTGCCCAACAGGATGAGTGAGTTAGCCAGTTAACCTCTTACAACAACCCATCCTCTGTTTGACTTTACTGATCATTTAGTGAGATCACTCCATAGATACGTCTCTAAAATCCATCCTCTGTTTATACATATTATTTTCTGATCTCCGTATGGACTCTGTTGCCCTATTAAAATGTGGGTTTGTCTTAACCAGTTCTGGTTTTCTCTCTGACATGCATTCCCCTACTTACTGTCAGTTTGGTCTTCATTCTCAGAGCTTCCACCTTTTTCTGTGGCTTTGCTCTTTTGTATGTGAGTATATAAAAAGGGTGCAATGTCCAGCAGGGTGAGGTAGTAAGCACATGTAACCACTAAGAACATACTGGTGGTCAAAAGCAGTGCAGATTTGAATGTGCATGTATTTTGTTCATTAGAAATTAAAAATAGTTAGCATGACTGAGGTCATTGATGCAACTGAGACCAAAATTTTAACCCCTTTAAAAAAGTGCTCTGAAATTGGAGGTCAGACTAACACATCTAAGAAGACACCAGCCCAGTTTTCAAAAGTACATGTTACAAGTGGCATATACAATCAGTGCTAAAGGCAAAGATTTGCAGATTAGTTTCTCAAAATAACGACCCTTCATTTGTGGCTACTGAGAGGAATAGTTGGGAGAGCTGAGACAGTACAGGAGTAGTATGAAGAGAGAAGAGGGAATTGAACATATATACTACATAGAGCAATCTGAAATGAGCACAGTGTCTGAGCTGGAAGGGCACAGATCATTTGTAGGTGTGGGGTATGAACCTGAGTTCTGGGAAATGTTATCACACTCTGGTTCTGTAGGGCAGTCAGTTTATCAAGAGAATCTCTGCAGCTTGATTTTTAGCCAGATATATACACCGAATATACTTAAAAACAAACATATCAAGACCTGATTTTTACTATATTATAATGCATTTACATTAGTTGCATGCACAAATTAGGTATTTGCAGGTGCAAATGTCCAATTATACCACTTATTTCACAAATACCTAATCTGCATGCATATGCAAACTAGGCACACAGTTGTTGACACACATCATTAAAAATTAGGCCCTTGCTGTGGCACAGTGTAAATATCTTGCTAGGGTACACACTCCAAACGTAGAAAGTATTGCAAAAAATCATTTCTGCACTATAAAGTCTCTATTAATTTTTAATGTTACCTGCTGCCAGTAGTAGTTTGATTTAATCAGCAAATATAGAGAAATTTCTTATTAAAACTAGAAAGCTGACATATTCTGAGTGTGCATAAAACATTACTGTGATCTCTGAAACTAATTTATAGCATATAGCCTTTATAGTAAAATTATTTAACATGTATAACATAACATGAGGAGGAAAGAAAATACTTAGTAAAGCCCATCTCATCCCAGTCACTGCATGATCAACTGACCATGATTTATTTGTATAGGTATTGTGGCCTGAAAAACTATTCATTAATTTATACCCCAGAAAGCAGTAGAGGCCCTTGGCTGCTGGGCATGTCAAGAATTTGAGCAGTAGTTGGTGATACTTCAGCATGAACAAAAAAACCTCCTGGAAGTGCCCAGGCACGGATTTGAATGTTGCAAGGGCAGTTCGTCATAGGTATGAATAATTAAACTGAGCTACCCCTGTGCAAGCTGTGTGTAAATTATGTTTTCAGACAGGCTATAATCAGGAATGTCCTGAAATGATTGACTTGAACTTTCACTACATTCTGAATTCAGTGATTGAGATGTGAGCCAAACAAAAATCTGAATCTAAACATCCCAATGGAGTAAATTCAAGTTGGGGTTTAAATCAGGATCCAGGTTTCATGGCTGGTCCCGTCTCTATTTATAATCTGGTTGCTAGGAAACATGTTGTATTTTAGATTAGCACATTGTTAGAAATATCTGGCAAAAAGAGCACTTTCCTGACTTAGGGCGTTGTAGAAGGAACTAGCATTTACAGTAAAATTACCACACAAATTGGATTTAATTAAGATTTGCTATTTTTGTTTTTATTAACAGAAACTTCCAAGCAAGTTCAAGAAGATCTATGCAGAGTTTGAAAGCTTAATGGTGAATAGCAATAGATCCCTTATTCTGTGCACAATCTGAGCTAATTCAGTTTCTGAGTAACTGATTTGAATTCCTTGATTCAGAACATTTTATATGTCCTTGTTTGACTTTAAGAAGTTTATGATCCCATTTTAGAGCTGCTAAAACAAGTATGTATGACTAATAAATTATACTCTTAGGAACCTACTCTGAGAGAACTTATGTACCACTCAAAGTTAATCTGGAAACTCAGAAAAGCTTTATCACATGTTTTCCGATAGTACATATGGGAAATTATATTTTCCAACCTGGATTTTTCCAGGCAATACATTTTAGTGTTATAACATACGCAAAACTGGATCTGCAGCTGGAAGGAGGGAGGAAAAATGTGTGATTCCTTTTATGAACAATTTTTTGGTAATCATATCTTACCTTGCTATTTGGCATAAAAAATGTTTGTGTTTAGCGGCTGCATTCTCATCATGTAAGCTGTATGGGAGAATGATAAAAGGTGTCTTAGTTTGCGGATGCACTTTTAAAGCCACAGGAGAAAATAATGATTTTAATAAATGCCATGACATCTAAATGAATGCATACAGTGTCTCAATACATATAATAATCCATATTAGTAATTATTTGATTTCTCTTTTCTTCTTAAGGATCCATCAAGAAACCATAGGGCCTACAGACTAACTGTAGCTAAATTGGACCCTCCAATAATTCCTTTCATGCCACTACTTATAAAAGGTAAGGTTGGATGTTACCAGAATTATTAACTTCAAAGCTATTTGTCAAATACTTGAAGAATAAGAGTAGCAGCAAGAAAAAGCAAAAATCAATCTCAGTGTGAGGTATGATCTTTTTCTGTTATAAAAAGCATGACACAGAGACAAGAAAAACTGCTTTAGTACATCTGAATATCATACCTCAATTTTACTAGGCTCAGAAATGCTACAAATTAAAAACTAAATGTTTTACTTTTATAGCTGCTTTGATTTTTGTAAGGGATAGATAAAATGTTCTGCTGTTTTTATGGCCATGATTCAGTAATGGGCTTTTATGTGGCTTTTATTTCCATACAGACATGACGTTTACTCATGAGGGAAACAAGACATTCACTGACAATCTAGTAAACTTTGAAAAAATGGTATGTATGACATATTTGAAATGAAAATTTAGAAAGACCTCTCTATTCATCTCTTCAAGAGTGAACTTCTCAACCATGACTTCCAGGGCTAGAGAAAGCAAAGGCAGGACCAAGAGCCAGCAAAAATAGTCTGTGTTGTATGCGTTGTGCACAGAGCCTGGGACCTCTGGGTTTCAGGAAAACCTCACAGAGGTCGAGCAGAAACTGCCCACTGAGCCATGCACAGCCAAAATGTTTCCTAGGAGAGGCAGCAGCAGTGACAGGAAGCAGAGCTGTTAGAGACAATTTTTAACAGCCAGTTTGGGACCAAGCTGTGATTTTAACTGCTGTTCCGTCAAATAGGACTGAACTGCCTCAGGCTGGGATAGTTCTGCATTGCTCCTCAGAGAATGAAAGGAGCTTTAATACAGAACGTGCACAACATCTTATTTTCTTCTTTCCTTTAACATGTGAACGGAGACTTCTGTGACTTGATCGCTTTCATATTGGAAAGGGGGATCAATGATAGAAGGCTAGATTATGCTCAAATTTCATTTATTTTAAGTTCTGCACCTAAGCTCTCATCATTTCAAACACCTTTGTCAAAAACTGCAGGCAGGCAACTTCCCATGGCAGAAATCTCAACTGAAACTCAAGTTTCTCACCAGTGAGAAGCCGTTTTCTTGGTTCCTAAGGCCATGTTCTTAATTAATGTGGTTAATGACACCTGCATCTGAGAACCAGGGTTAACCAAGCCCAGCTATGAGCAGCTGCACTGCAAAACCAAACCTGACTTACTGTTCCGGCAGTAAAGCTCCATTCAGCAGCCATGCTAGAGCGTATCTACTCTGGCGCCTATATCTGCTTGTTCTTAGTACTACAGTAACTAGAACCACTCCACAGTTATTTGGTTATTTCCACTGCACTACAGAGGAGCTTGTCTTACCTTCTGAGCACTGATACTGCGGACGGGAAAAAAGGAAGACACTCAGCTCTTTAGAAAACTTCACAGAAAAGTGATCATCACGCTGAGTGAATTCTTCTCTTAGATTTTAGTCTGTAGCTCCAAGACAGCCTCTGTCCTAGGGTGAAAATACCTCTCTACTAAGCTGAGACTTTTTTATGGGTAAATGGTAGTGCTAATGCCTGAGTAAGGGCCTGACCTCACTTTGCAATAATGACATTCTGTAGTTGCATATGCAGACTGTGTTGCCATCTCCTTCTAAAGGTCTTGAGCCTTCTACCTGCAGAAAAGGACTTTTTCCTGGACTGCTTGTTCTAATGAGATAGATAAATACATATATTTTAGTGTAGACGGTAAATATTTTGGGGAACCCAAAGGGATCTCAGACTTGGCTGGAGCACCTCCAAACCAGGAGGGATGGCAGCAGTATTGCTATAGCCATGGCTATGTGGCTGGCTCCCTGTTCTCCACCTCACTTGGCCTACTTACACCTCCTGAGCCAGAAGAGCCGGTAGATCTGCAGGCCTCAGAGCTGTGTGCCTCAGGCTCTTCTTTATGCCTGATTATGTGTAAAAGCCATTACAGGAGGCAGGAGCTCTCCTGTGAGCACTTGCCCCTAGACAGAAGTTCAACCCAGGCTTGTCATTTAGAAATGGTTCTGCACCACTCTATACCACAGTTTAGCACTCCCGAGGCCAAGAGTGAATTTTATAGCAGCTTAAACTGATCTATATCTAGGTTGCTGCAGGTCTGCCCTTTTCACCCTAGTCTGCACATTGCCTTATCTTCAGAAGTATGTTCTCTCCTGAACATGGATTTACTAGTAGCACCCAAAAGTTTAAATAAAATTTTATACTGCATGAATGTAGTATCACCCATTTTGATCAGTAATCTGAGCTTTGAGCATTTCCTTTAGGAAGGGAAAATGAAGATCAGTTAATGTATTTTTGATGGTATATATTTTTCAAAGAATCAATATAATCTCATATTCCTCCACACAACAGAAAGGGAAATGTTCTCCTTTCTCAGTATTCTAAACATTTCTTCAGTTAGTGCTCTACCTAAAAGCTCACTCTTTTTCTCCAGGCCTTACAACAAGTGTATCTTTTGTGTTTTTAATGTTCTTCACTAGCTATTCTGCATGCTTCTATGGTGTTTTTACTGCTTCTCTCAACCCATAGCTCTTCAAAGCAACATGTATTTGGATTCCACCCACATAATTCATTCAAATCCTAACGTGGACCTGGTAGTTTTTAGCTTTTTGCATGTGTCATCAGGTCAAGCAAAGAAGAAAAGCCTACTGTTAAACCTCAGTCACTACCACCTACTTGCGTTAAGCTTACAACTGTCATATCCACGGATAATTGCCTGATATTAACTAGTGAAGACAAGACCACTCAGCCAGATAACTTTCAGATAAATTCAGCTCTCTTTTACATAAGTATAAACTGAAGATAAATCTGTGATGTTATTCTGCCATTTTCAGGAGAAAAGCAGAAACCAGATTTCCTCACAAGAGTCATGTTCTGCCATTTGCTGTTTCTGCCTGTTTGTTCTGCTGCATGATGTTCTGTCACAAGCAGATGGAGATACCTCTGAATATTGCTGGGAGCCACTCTTACTGATCTGTCTAAAACATCTTTGTTCTCTGGAAAATTATTTCCCTTGATCCACCCTAACTTTGATGCTTGCTGAAGTTTATGAATAAAAATATCTGGGTAGTTGCCACTGGTGGTGCCATTTGCCACCAGAGGAGGTGGGTCCCTCTGACTCTTGTGCAAGCACAGTGGTGAAACTGAGACCAGCCTCTGGCATCGTGTCTGCATTCTCACCACAGAGCTCTGATCCCGACAGCTGATGTGCTGCTGACAACTTTATTCCTGTAACTGGCAGCCAAAAGTAGAAGTTTGATCTAGTGGCATTTCTTCAGCTGAAACAGCTTCCTTTAAATCTTTTATGTTTTCTGTTGTTTCTGATATTGTTTATATTAAATGATGCATCTTAAAACACGCAGGAGCTGTCAGGCAGTGTCTGAGCCAGGAGTTCCCCGAGTGCCAGAAACAGCGAGGCCTGGTTTTCTAAACATTTGTGTTTCATGGCTGCCTGAGCTCTGCTCAGAGCTTTCCTCGTGGCTGGGGCATGTGTGGTTTCTTCATGGCTGGGGAATTCTGTGTGAATAGGCTTTTGTCATAACATAGGAACTTGCACTACAGCCTTTTCCCTGAAGGAGACAGGAGAAGAGGGTGCTTACACAATCTTTCTCTTGTCCACAGCCATCTATTTTCACAGAAAATTGGTAGGAGTTTTCTTATGTTTGAAAACTCTGGGTTCTTTTTTCGAATTTGACAGAATTATCTAGAGAAGAGGGGAAAAACAGACAGGTGGTGTTAAACCACATTAGCCTAGGTTTTTTAGCAAGTCAAGCTAAAAAGGAAAGGGACTGAGTCAATTTTTTCCTGCTACACTTTCCTATAAATGGTATTTTCAGAGGTGTAGTGACAGAACTGTAGTATTCGCAGTAGTGGAGGAACATCACTCTGCAGAGGATTGCTGAGCTTTACCTGCCTTTGTAACTGCCTGCTCCTTCTTCTCCTTCCACATCTCCTGATTCCCATGGATGCCTCTTATTTGGAGGGAGGCTGTGAGGAGTGGGAGGGCAGGGACAGCTAGCCAGAGAAGCCACACATGGCTCTACCATGTGTGGTAGAGCCACAGCTGTATGTAAAGAGGGAAGTTTGTAAGCAGACCCATTTGGTTTGTACAAGATGTGGGCAAATAATATTGAATGTCAGAAATAGGTATACTCTTTGTATTTGCACTGTACTTCTGCTCTTTACTATGCCATTTATTGCGTGAAGCAAGGGGGGGGATGGAGGAAACAAGCATTTGGCCTTAAAATCCAGCCTGGAACATGTTATTTATACTTTTCTCAGTAAGTAGACAGAATAACTAAATTACTGGTATTGGTAGTATAAGTCTTTAGTAAAAGGCTTTGTCTTCAATACCAAACAAGACATGGTTTTAGAGAAGTATTGAAGGTCTTTTACTTATCTCACTGTAGGAAGCTGATGGAGACAAGGTACAAGCTGTTTCCACCATGGTGTTGCTCAGATGTACCTTCTAGGTTGGCATATACTCCATGACCTTGTGTGGTAAAAGCTACGTGCATCTTTTCTCCACTAGTGAGTTGACAGTAGATGTTAGTTGTAAGTGTTGCTTTAGAAGACCCATCTATGTAAAAACTGAAGACATACTTGCCATAGAGGAACAAGGAATGAATAGGCTTGTAAAGTTTTTAAAATGCTGTAGTTGTAGTTTGGCAGGGTGAGGACATTTTGGGAGCTGCAAGTAGGTGAAAAAGAAAAAGATGTCAATAGACAGCAAACACAATTAGTTTGTGATCTAGAATACACATTTGTCTTTTAGGTTCATTAATGACCCTCTTTTCAGGTGAAGGAGAGCCCCCATAGCTGTCAGTAGTATTAGTTCCTATAAACTCCGTATGATTTAGCAGATACAGGACAACCTACAACCTGCAGCGCAGTACATGGCAATATATAACATCAGAGTGACACTGCTTTTCTAGCTATATATTTAGAAAAAAAATTAAAAGCCCTTTCCTAGAATTATGTCTTGCCAGGGAAAGAAGAGAGAGGAAAGTACTGAGCATGACTCTCCTTCAGGACAGGCAATATTTCATACTCTTGACCAGTTACTGATTTCTGCTTTTTTCAAACCTCAGCTGCACAATCCTGCATTCTGACTGCCAGTACAGAATTTTGTATTCATAGACAGAGGGAAGAGGCAATTATTTGGGAACTTTATCAGTGCCATTTCTCAAATCATCAGACAGCCTGAACAAAGATCACTTTCCGTGGCACCATCTCCATGTCACACTACCCAGCATGTCTCAGAAGTGGCACCTGTAGAGGGAGCAGAAGTCACGAAAGAGCTCTGAAAGTGCTGACCTGCCATGACAGCACAAGACAGTGCCATGATGCTGGCCACTGATGCTTCTTTTTGTCAAGCCTCTTCACCCTTCAGGTGTGAAATGAGGATTAGAGAATCTGCGCATATTGGTTTTCGGGTTTTGTGGAGATGAACAAAAGGGAATTCACACTCTGATCCTTATGCAAAAAAAGGGCAAACATTCTGTCATTTTTGGAACATAAAGATTATGCAAAAAGTGTGTGACTAAAGCCCTTAGTAGTTTTCTATGGCATATATGAATATTTATAACATTTAGAAACCTGGGTTTGGAATGGATTAGAAGATAATGTGCTGGCCTGCTGCCACTATTCCAGACTGCGTAAAACTTGAAAGGGTATTGTTGTGTATATATAGCATGCTGTTAGTAGCAGTTGCTTGTTATATTATGCAGTTGGTTCTATTTCAGAAAGATCCAAATTTAAGGTTTGTATGGCTTTTTGATAATGGTCTTTCTTAGCACAGTGAGTAAACAGAGGTTAATTTTTGCAGGCATTAACTAGAGGTAATCCTCTATTTGAAGAAAAATTGTAAGGAGCTGGCAATTAAACTTCCATCTGAACATTTTCTCTGTACATGTTTCTAGTTTTCTTGAATCAAAAGAAGACAATCCAACTTATCTACAAGATTCAGGAAGGGAAATTCACTTTTGCTTCATATGCTGTTTTTCTGTTCAATTTGCACCTTCCAAAGAGTGAGTTTATATTAGACAGTACAACAGCACTTGGAAAAAAGCAATGTGAAAGGAGCTCTTCAAGGATACATAATGCTCCCAAATCTCCCCATTGGGTTGCAATGCTGTCTTCTGGCCACAGTTTCACCATTTATTCTGCCTTAACACCCACTTCCTCATTCCTTTGTGTTTCATCATTGTCAGGATACTTCTGAATGCACAGAGTGAATGAGATTATCCTTAGGAATAGGCAAAGTAACTCCTTAAAATGAAGCCTTTCAGCCAACTGAAGGAAGCCAGGCAGTTCAGCCTTTAACCAGAAGTCAGAAGAATTCATTGCCACTTCAGTTTTCCTTGCCTGGAATAGCCCATATAATGAGAAATTCGGAAATAGTGAAAACTTTAAAAACCTTCGCTACACACATAATTTGTCTTTCAGTACAATACAGCATTACAGTACTTATTCTGAATGCTATGCTTTTTTTCAGAACAAATGCCCCACATTAAAAAAAAAAGAGTAAAATGATTCCACAGAACACACTTTTTTTGATAAATCTAAGTTTTCATCTAAGAAGCTTAATACTAAACTAATCAAACACTGAGCCTACAGTCTAGCTCCAAAGATCATTGTACAATGAGGCTTCAAAACCTAAACATTTACAGGTAGGAAAAATTAGGGTGTGTATTAACAATCCGTCTAGAAAGCACATCAAGCAACACTAGCTATCTTCATAAAAATGAAGTGTCTTTAGCAAAGCTTCCCTTGAAGTTAGACGCTCTTGAAACTTCAGCAGGTTGGCTGGTGCAGTTCAGCTTTATGGTCTCTCCTTGAAATAGCTATTTTAGGGAAGTAATTTTTGAAATGGTATAAATCAAAATAGCAGCATCACATGACAGAGACAAATATGAATCCATAGAGTTACAAAACATTGATGTTTACATGTTCATGTTGTTTTGATTTTCATTTGATTGGGTTAGACTTGAAGAACCAACACTGTAATATGCAATGTGTTCTGTCTCAATCCAGTATTATAATGGGTGCTTATCTTTGAGTATTTAAGAGGTTTCACTGAAGTCAATGGGGCTTATTCATATGCTTAATGCTAAGCACATATGAGACTGTTTGCAAGGTAAGAGCCTTAGAAAATCTGCCTAGTAGTAATATCTTGAAGAGGTATGAAAATTAACATAGGATAAAAATTATTCTCACTTGAAATCTACTTATTTTCCACGTGTAAATATGTGGACTTTACGAACAATATAAGCAGACCCATATCCAAATTCCCTAGATCTTTTGGGAACTTGTGTTTTAGAATTAAAATATTTTAGGTCAGTTTCAGAATAGCTACATTTAATTTGATTATACAATGTGTAATCCACAAAAATGTAGTACATGATATATCAATAGCGTTTCTAATGCTGACCACCAGCCATACCCATTTTTGTATGCTTGACAGTGCATTAAAATGTCTAAGATTATTCAGTATGTGTGTAAGGAATGTTTTACATTGGTGCTTCCCACTTCTGGAATGACAGATGTCACAAAGGTATTTTATTTATAACATCATTTCCATGTAAGATTACAATTATGTATTAATTTTGAGGATCGTATGCCCTAGGTTTTACTGTTTACTAGTAAGAAATATATCATTCCATTGTGTGAGGGCTTATGACTAGCTTGTTAATCTCACACAAAATTTCAAGAAGGTATGAAGCAGCGTGGTGAGAGTGCTGTGTTAAAACATGTAGCTGTGTTGTAATTGTTGGACCATGATAAAGTGCTAGAACAAACGTTAGACTCTGATTAGGAATAGCATTTCCCTCCTCTGTTTTTTCTTATTCTAAGCAAAAGAAACTGAAACAAATGTTGTCCTTATAACAGTGATTGAATCAAACTATCTAGCTAAGGAAGTCAGTTTTACTGCTGAAGTTTCAGTTTATTTGATATTATGCAGAACAACTAATCTTGCCCCTGCACTGGTGGGTGTGCTAGTGGTGCTAGTCACACAGGCTAGTTAAAATTTTGCCATCCAGAACTAAACCTGAAATGTTTTGCTTTATGACTTACCTTCATTTCTGTTCTGAAAAACTATTGTACAATAGCATCTGATTTATCTGAGCAAAATGTATTGATTAATATTTTCTTACCTAAGTGAGTGAAATGATGGCTTATTTACTGAAGAGCAAGCACAGCCAAGAAGGACTGAAGTGACTTCTGCTTTTTTTGTGAATTGCCAGTAGAAGTGTCCACCAAAAGTGAATCCACTTTTCATGTTGGGTTAGATACACTTGTGCAAGCTAACGCTAACAGGTCTGTTTGATGAAACATGCCTACAGGGCCACAGTTCTAATGGTGGCTGCCTCACCTGTGAATCGAGCATACTTCCAGAGGGAATCAGTGAACATACACCCTCATATGCTCATTTGACACTGCCATTTTCCAGGAGGGCTGCATTTTAAACTCAAACTCATATGAAAGGTGAAAGCTCTTCAATGGCCGAGTATGTGCTAGAAATGACCTTGCTGTTAGGAACTGATGGTCCTAAAATTAACATATGTACATGCTCCCAAGGTGTTCTACATGATATTCCTTTTACTTCTTAATGTGGGAAGATGTTATCAAAGAAACGCACATTGAAGGGGCTGATTTTCATTCTTAGTTAAGGCCTTTTACAGCATCCAAGCAAGGGAAAGGGTTCTCTGAGCGCATGTAAATTACACTCATGCTCATTTAAAGCCTGTGTAAATGCAAATCACACCCTACATATGAGGGTATCAGCATTAAAATTATATTTTCATTCATGTGACTGCTTTTATTGGTATATGTCTTCACACTCAGGCACAGTTAGGTGCTTCGTTTAAATTATGATGAAATACAGTGCTTGTTCTCTGATTGCATCCCATCTTTTCTTTCCAGCGCATGATTGCCAACACTGTCAGGACGGTGAAATTCTGCCGAAGCCAATCTTTCAGTAAGTGTATTACAACATCTGCACAGTCAGCATTATCATCAGTAACTACAGTAATTACAACTAATTCTGTGTGTACCAGAATTGAAAAGCCTGGTTTCCAGTGAGTCTTCCATATTTGGATCCTCTGATGTTTCACAGGGTGAAATATCCTTCAAGAAGGTCTAATAAGCCCCTTCTCCTCCATCTCTTTTCCAAGCATGTGAAAGAGCTAAATATCTGTGAGGTCTCTACACGTCTGTCAAATTAGAATCGGTTGTAATTAGCCACTGGGTTCAGAAGTGGTTGAAATAAGGCTAGCAGACAGCAGCACACAGATACGTGGAAGATTACTTGCTTGGATAAACCCTGTTTCTAAAGGAAACCAGTCCGGAAACATGACATTTATAAATGACATAACTGCATAAGGTGATGAACGTAAAACCTGTTTGTCAGTATAATTACCAGAACTTACTTGAGGCCACGTAAGATGACAGAGCTGTATGGTCAAACAGGCTTGTTCTGTGGATCTCATCCCATCTAGGTGCACTGTCAGTCCCAGTCACACTGGCATTTCCTCAGCACTTCATTCGTTTTGCCTCACAGCAGCCTTCCTCTTTCTCAAATAGCAGAATAAATAATATAACACAATACATTTTTATAAAAATAGTTTATTTCCATCTGGGTCAAAGCTTAACTCAAGAAGATCAAGTTAGGGGAGCTTTTTTATTCCTCCCACCATCAAGGTTTTTCTGGCTATGTATCTTTTAGTTTTAATGTATGAAGCGCTACTGAGACCTCCACGTATTTAGAAATGGAAGTAGATTTTCACTATACATGATATAACAAAATGTCAGCATATAGATGTTCTGTATCTAAGTCCCATGCTTTCTGTGTGTGTGTGTATTTATATATAGTACATGCTTCAGTATCTTTCTTTTAGAGAAGTTTAAGTAAGTAAGTTACCTAACACGTATTTCATTAAATCGTAAGCTGTTCACTGTGAGGCCGAAGATACTCAGATTTTAACTCAGTGGTATTTCGTAATTGTTGTTGGAGTAGGTATAATGCCGTTATGTTAAGTAATGTAAACAGGTAGTAAATTTTGAGGCTTGAATGGGGCAGCCACTAAGCAATACAGTGTTACAAATATTTAATACTGAGCTAGAAATGAGAATATTTCATGAAAGGAGGCTTAAAACAATTACATAGTTTTGAATCTGTATGAAAGCTGCTGGTTCAAAAGCAGATGGGCAGCTTTAAATCATACCAGTTAGCTATATAATTTATAGCTATTGACTGGTAAGATGATGTATAAAACTGTAACCAAGGGCCATCAATTTGAGTAAATGTAGCCAAGGATATCTGAGAGAAAAAGTTAATTTGTGGGGGTAGTAACCAGAAAGACTATCAGATATGGAGGAAAGGTTTCAAAGAGAGCAATTCCTAAATATTTTTTTTAACTCACCAGGATCTAGCATTTCCTGTGACAGCTTGTAAAGAGTTATGCATTCTGTTCAGGCATTTGTTCATTTAAGTGTATCAATCCTACATCATTTCTCTTTCACCAGATCCCGATGCAGCCCTAACTAATAAGAACCATCAGGATGTTCGGAGCTATGTGCGGCAATTAAATGTGATTGACAACCAGAGAACTTTATCACACATGTCTCACCGACTAGAACCACGTCGAGCATAAACATTTGAAGCAATGATGAGAAATGATCTTTTATCCTGTCAAGGTCACTTGTTAAGAACTTCACTTTCTCTGCTACCGCACTGCCACTACAAAAATAAGCAAAAACATATTCTAAGGTCTTAGGCAACGCACAATGTATCAGCCTGTCAGAGAACTTTGGCTGAGGAAGAATTTATGCACTGTAACTGTACGGGTGGCCATGTTGTGAACTGTTAATTCATCTTAAAGTGTAGTAAATGATTTCTCATATGGATAAAAAAAGGCAAAAGATAAAATAGAATAGTTAGTGAAAAATGCACAAAAAGCTTCTAAGGGAGGTAGTGTTTTTCTCCCTAATTAAAAATCCGTATTTTATGATTTATTCTCCAGGTCAGGACCAAAACTGATCATCCGTTTAGCTTGCCCAGCTACTGTTGAGCTCAGTAGAAGATGTATGTAAGCATCTGATGAAAGAATGTAGGTTCAAGAGAGGTCCAAGGTATAGTTCCATTCAGAGAAGACTTAAAAATATTTCCATTTGAAATGCAACAGATACTAAGAAAAATTTCTAATCTTAATCGTACTGCCTACTACTGCAAGCAGTGTGGCCATTTCAGAAAACTGACAGGACTGAAAATATTTTGAATGATAAATAGATTAATCTGTGTTTACATTTTACTTCTTTTTTTAAACTACCAATCAGGTTTTTACAAAATTCCATTATGATAGTAAGGTTGTCGAGATCAATAGTGTAAAGATAGCAAAGGACTGGTTCAAAAAGAGCACAATATGCACAAACAGATTTCAAGAGAGTAATTTCCTGGACATTAAAACCTTAAACTTCAGCTATAATTAATTGTGGCTGGTTAACACATATTTTCTGGTCTTAGGCATTTACAAATATCTTAATTTTCAGCCAGTTGTTTTGCACTTTCAATAGACTGTAAATAAATGTTAATTCATTATAGTTTAGAATATTTATTTATGTAATAGCTATTGTGCCAAAATAATTCAGTTGTATTTATTTTGTTTAGCATGTTATGGGAGTGCAGCTTTTGTCTTTATAGTTTGTGTGCATTTTATGTGTAGGAATTGTGTGATGTATGTTTTCTGTAAATAACACGCAGTACCTTATTAAATGTAATTGCCGGAAAGGTTTAGTTGCTGGCCTTATTTGCACTTTCAGCTTCATTCCTGCATAAATACCGATGCTATTAATTGGCTGATATAGCGAACTTCGCTTGTAATTTGCTGGGCCTTGAAACCGCAGTTAGCTTACATCCACTGTGATATGGATGACCAATGTAATGCCAGTCGGATCCATCCATACAAGTTACCTTATCTCGGACAGGATTTTACCTCAGGTTGGCTAACTTAGGTTGAGACCTTGGCTAATGTGGCACTCGAGAGGCCTCTGGCTTTGATCACCCCAGGGAGGTCTGTCAGGTCCTGCCGCCATGAGGAAAGAGGTGATCTGGCACGTTCCCTTTCTCCTCCAAGATCGTTTGTGCTAGCCTGAATACTCCACGGGATGGCTGTACTACTGCTGGGCAAGCACTGATGGTGGCCAAGTGCGTGCCAAGGGAATGATGATGTTCAAACGGCAAAAGGCTTTCCTATTGCATTCCCACTGGCTCTGCTCTGCAAAGCTGGATGTCATAAAACTGATTAAGCCTGAAATTACGAGTTGCAACTATTATCTCATAATTAAGCTTCAGAGATGACCTCATTGATATATTCTACATTTCGCCTCAGATGCAGAGTATACTTTTCTTGGTGTTGACCAGGACTGTGTCGAGTCAGTATACACATAAAGATTTTCTTTTTTTTAATCTATAAAAAGAATTACATCCTTTTAGTCAAAACATAAATTCTGCAAAAGCTGAGAGTCACCAGGGAAATGCTGACACACAGGGCCACTGTCTGCTCAGTACCTGCATTCTGCAAAGGAAAGAATTACACAGTTAAGAAATATTGTGCAGCATGATGAAATAATTTATTTTAACTTCGCTGTCTGACTAGAAGTTTAAGATGATTCAGAGGAAAATCAGCTTATAACATAGAGACAAATTTGTGTCTTATTATTTCAAGTGAGAAATATTTCTTATTTCCATTTGTACTGCTCTATGAATATACTTCATACGGCTTTTTCAGATGCAAAATCTTCCCAGAAGCAAAGTATGCACTAGAATAAACTACAGGGACACAATTAATTCAAAAGACGTTTTTATCTTTACAATCAATTTATAACATTTGTGAGTTCATGATTTTATTTGTTCCAGATTTGTTCCTATTGTTTGCACTTTCATTTATTTCTGTGTTAACTGGTTTATAAAGCTGCCAAGTTTCAGCTTGGCTCTGCACACAGACCAATTCTTCATCTGTTTAGTATGGTTTTATCCCCTTGGTTTATTCTTTTATTCCTTAGAACCTCTAACTGTTTTACTTATTTGTTGCCAAACAGTCTCTATCGTGTAGATATATCCCAGTGGTACAACTAGAGGTTTTATGGCACCTCCATATCAAACAAATGAATGCAGTTTACCTACTCAGTGAAACTGGTATCTGGCATTTTTTAATTTTCCAATAAAGGGTGCTGTATAAATAACACGTGTTGCTATCTCTGTATCTGACTCATTCAGGTGGCTCAGATAGCTGCTATGGTGCTGATCACTGTCTACATACCTAAAGATTAAATTAATAAAACTACCTTCTGGCTATGGGATCCATACCAGGCTTCACTCGCTCCCTGTGTTGACTTTACAACAGGAAGGCAGCTATCAATGTATTGCTCTTGCTGTATGAAGTCTAAGTGTCTGTTGCAATAGCGTGAAGAATGAATAGGAACTCAGGAAACACTGAAATGTCAGAACGCCCATACTGTCTTCACCCTGTGCTTGCAGCTGCGACTCACAACTTGATCCTGCTTCAAGGGAGAGACACCCTTGAAGCTGCTGACACACGGGGCCGGTCTGTAAGCCCAGGCTCAGATGCTGTGCCAACACAGCCAAGCAAAAGAAGGTCAGGCGATCCCCAGACCTGCACCGCTGATGGTCCATACCGCTTCAGTTGTAGCACACTGCTTGGCCCGATTTTGGCCCATGCCAACTAGCACTGCATGAGAGTGAGAGTGTCCAGCCATTATTTCTGGGGGAGCATGCACCAGGGACCACTGCCAGTGGGAAATATGGACAAGCTTGTCTGGCCCATCTCCATCCCCTCCCCGCAGTCCTCCAGTGGGTCCCAGGAGGCTTCGCACCTCCATCACAACCGCTTGCATGAACAGCATAAATGCTGCAGCACCACCCCCTCCTTATGTCAACACTTCAGACTGAAAAAATACAAACCTGCTCAAAATAATGATTATGTCTGAGGGTCACAGGTCGTACAACGCCGATATGGCTAGTCCATGCTACTTGGCCTCAGGCCCCAGAGCCCCTGACCCTGTTTTATTTACTGGCAGAGTCATAGCCATAGTTTTTAGATGCGAGGTGACTGGGAGGCAGTGTCCACAACAAACATCTGCTGCCAGGGACCAGTGAGGCTGCAGACCCCATGGAGCCAGGATGGTGACACCTTGGGCATTTTGGAAAAAGTTCTGCATTACAGGGCTCTGCTACAGATGCAGCTTTTTGCTCAAGCAGCAGTACAGAGCACAAACGCCTCTTTTTAGGGCTACGGAGCCTAAAGAGTCACAGGGTACGGCTCCCCCCTCCCCTGGCACATTTCACTATTGTTGCTTTGTTAGGATTTGCTGTTTTTCTCAACGGCCAGGCCCGGTGCTGGCCATCGCTAGACAGAGCCAGGGAACAAAGGTTAAATCCAGGGAGGCTGAATCCAACATAGCAGGAGGCTGCTACTGGATCCAAACTATTTTCCCCGGACATCTTGTTCAAAACCGATCAGCCACAAAGATGTGATAGTGCCAGATAAAAGAGTTCAAATGTATTTGCAGGACTCTGCAGATGGAGGGTTTGGGTTTTTCCTCCTAAGGAAAATGCTGTGAAGGCACACAGCCTCTGCAGACCAGGTACAAAGAGAGATACAGAGACAAAAAAAATCCCTCTTTTCAAAGAGACACTGGCAAAACAACCTTTTAAGTACAAGAAGTTTAAATACAATTTAGAAATCTTACAAAATAAGTTAGAGGCAAATCAAAAGGTTTAACCTGCAGGGGTCCCAAAAGAGAGAATGAATTTTGCTTCCCTCCCCCCCCCCAATTTTTAACAAAATGTAACAGCAGAAAATTATAAGTCTAAATTGTTAACATAGCTTCTTAGTAAGGTCAACTGCATAATATACATTACCTTAACCTCCTCCAGCAATTTTTAAACACCACACAGCTTAAATAGACTACTTCTGAATTCAGCAGTATTTCTTCTGGGAGCTCTGAATGCAAATCAAGAGGTAATAGTGGAAGAAAATTAAAAGATGTGCTATTCTCATTTCATTTTTTGTACTGATAATAAGGAAAGCAGCATAGAGAGTGATACGGCAAAGTGAACCTCTAACTTGAATAGCTTTTCTTTCACTGTTAATCTGAAATGCATTACACCCTGCCTTTTCAAATAATCATAATGTTCTTTACTGTAGCCTGCATTAAAGTTTAGCAGGCACAAGCAGCAGCTGTCACCAGAGGTCAAGGTATTAGCAATCAAAGAAAATAATGACCAGATTAAAAAGTTATCATTAAAATTACTAAACCAGAAACTTTTACAGCAGCTTATCTTCACCTCGAGCACAAACAGCCAGCAGAGCCCTGCCTCCAGGGCTGTAGCTGTGCCCAAGGAACCCCCACCACCCTTGGACGTCTCCCTGCAGCAGTGCTGTGGGCTGGCCGGCCCTCGGCAGGGTTGACAGCACGGCCCGCCTCAGCGGCCAGCGAGGACCCTCACCCCTCTGTCTCTCTTGGGAACAGGCACTGCTGCCCCAAACCAGCTCCCGCAGGACAGGGAGCTCCCTGACACGGCTGGTGGCTAAAACCTGATCTCCAGCTTCTCACCGTGGTGAAAGGCTGTGGTCGGTGTGCCATGAGAGCGCCCAGGGCGCATCCTCCATGCACTTACCTGCACGGCATCCAATAACACGTAAGACTGGCTCTTACTTCATATGCCCCGTGCACTGCTTTAGCAATAAAATACAACTCTCAGGCAGCACCTAAGGAAGTAACTTCTAAATTCACAAAGGAAAGTAATCCAACCACGGTCTTGGTGTTTTATGACTCAGGTGATGGGGGGACTAACGTAAAAAGGAAGATTCTTATAGTTAAGAGGGCAAAAAAGAGAGCAAGTACAGCTACAAAATCTACCATTTACATCTAACTGCTGAAGGATATTTCACAAAGGGTTCGTTTTTAATAGGTTTGGCACTCAAAGGTAATTTCTGAATTCAAAATAAACTCAGAAAACTACATGAAAACGCATAAAGAATGCATAATTACTGACACAAATTGGAATATTTTTCTTGGAAACTTCATGTAATAAAAATGTGACACACAGGGATACTAGTAAGAGACTGACCTTTATTTCCTGGCCCTAATCCATTTGGGTCAGAGTGACAAAAAGCAAAGCCTTTGTCACATGGCAGGGGTCAGCCAGTCGCGTTTAATTTTTTTCCTCTTTTCGCTTTCAAATGCAAATAAAGCACATTACCAATGAAAATAATGATTGTAAATGAATACCTCAATTAAAGGAAATTTACATAAAGATACGTAGGATAGAGGTGACAGTAGATACTCCAACATCCTAACAGACAATAATCCATTTCTTAATCAACTTCTGTCAATAATCACAAGCTTTCTGCTCTCCATGGTTTCCTCATTATAACACCACCTCTTGTGTTTTTAAATAGTTCTTTCTTCAGATGCTGTCCGAGCCAGCAAGTGAATCCACTAGCTGTATCTGCCGACTCTTTGTGGTTTTTCACAGGTGTACATTATTTCTGCGCAGGAGTACCGTCGGCAGCATTGTGGATGTTCTCAGATAACAGAGAGCCAGTGTTGCCTTGGGTTTTCCTTAGATGTCCTCATTCTCAGTAGGACTGACCCTTGAGGGCTGTGGTACTGGCAGGTTGCTGCCTAGTGTCTGTTTGAAATCTAACATTTCCTCCCATTTGTAATTCCTGCCCTAATGTTTCTCCTGTTCCAGTTGTCTGGCATGTAACTCCTTTGTGATGCTCCTGATCAGTTAGTGCTCTTGCCAGAAACTAGTTAGAGGTTTGCACAGATTTTTTTTTCCTTCCTGTCACAACCAGCCGTTGTTAATAGTGTGCTAGTGTTTGGGGGGGGTTGATCACCTTTTTTGGAAACACAGGCAAAGGGACTGAGATGATATAGCTAAACACATGTATCTAGAATAAGGGCTTTTCTGAGGCAGTCTAATATTATGGACATTTTCTAGTCTTATTGCATCTCTAAATCCAAAGAGAAAAAGATGTGATCTTCAATAGGCAGATTTGTTTCTAATGAATGTACTCTGGAGTAAACAAGCAGCAAAAATGTAAGCTACTAATACTACAGTACATCATTAAAAGGAGAGAGTATTTTCTTTTTAGTTCAAACCGACTCCCTGTCAATGGTGGCCAAAGTTTTCATGATTCCAGTGGCTGCCTTTACTTTCCAAGAGAGGTAAATGTACTAAATACTTAGATACTAAATAGTTTTAATAAAGACAATAGCATACAATGCTTTAAACCAGCTGTTGAATGTTATCTTCATTCGGTGGTCCTCAGAGGTGGAATTGTGCCTGCCTCTCCTCAGACTCCTTACGACCAAGCAACCTATTTGAAAAAAATTACAAGGGAAATGAAGGGACTGTTGCTTCAGTGGAGCTCGCGGTAGTGCGGATTAGAAAACACAAACAGGCACAGCAACAATAAATTCAGTACAGCCTTAAAACAAAGAAAACAGTGTTAAGCTGTATTATATTTTAGAGAAAAAAATTGCCAAAATTATAACAACAAATTAAGTCTACTGGACCACAAAATTTAATATAAGGAGTATGAGCTATATATATACAATTAAAAGTATGTAACGAAATGGTATCTGAGCAGAGTGCTCCTGAGTGGATTACAGCTGAGTACAATGATCGGCTAAAAATTGTGGTGTCAGTAAAAGATAAGAAAACCATTCTTGTAAAACAGTCAGGAAATGTCTTTCGTGTTAATATTTTGCCATCTCATTGCTATCTCATTGCTAATTATATTGACATTTTTGTAGAAGTTATATGTGCTTTTATACTGCACACATGCCAGATCAAAAGACAAATAGTGTACAAGCTGTAGCCTGCCAGTTCTGAAAACCATTATGCACAAAGCAGGTATTTGATCCACATGTAAAAATACCCATTGCACACAAGCCTTCTCTGCCACACAAATGCCTGTATTTTATCATTCTAGTCTGTATTTAATAATTCTGTGCTTAATAATTTTACAATTAATTCATAATTAATATTTATAATAGCATATATTTATAATTTTGTTAAATATACAATATAGGCACTTTCACAAATTACTTATTTTTCTCTCTAATACAAAAAAACAGATGAGAAAACAACAGCAGAAAAAAACCCCAGTGGTGTGGGTCTGAGAGACGTACGATGGTTAGTATGGGCTCTATCTTTCTTCATTCCCCATAAAAGTCGAGAATTCGCTGTTAACCACAGCAACCAAAGACTGGGCTGCTGAAACAAACAGGAATCAGCCCTGGCTGCGTGGGCATGGGGGCTGCACGTAGCATCAGGTCGGTGTTTGTGGGTGCACGCTCACCGTGTCATTTGCAGCAGGAAAGGCAGGATTGCCTCTGAGCCAAATCCAAAGGCAATTTCTTAGATTTTCCACTTGCTAGAGCTCGCTGACTCTATCTCTCAGAAAGACTAAATGTAGCTGATTTTGGCTAGCAGTACCACGCAAGTTCTTTTTTAGTCATGAAACCAACCCTGCTAGTTATGTTTTGGGGTGTAACTGCAGAGGTGTGTAGTTGCAGCATATCTGGACATACCTACATGAACGTCAGTCTGGACAGCACAAGCAAAAATAATGATGCAGAAAGGGCTTCCAGGCGAACCACTTGCGAACCTCTTCCAGGTCATAAACCTGATGGTACAAATGGCATAAAATTAATGCTACCATATTGTTACTGCTACTATTGTTCAAACTAGCTAGATTAGCACTAGCGTATGCTAGTGCTATATCTCCTACAGCCATGTGTGTACAATCTTTCATTCTAGTATATCCCAGGCATGATCCCACCATGTTTTCTGGCCAATTTTTAAAGCTAGAAACGGAGGCAAGCCATATCAGCCAGAGAAGCAAAAGTGCTTCAAAGTACTTAGCTGAACTCTGAGCCAGTCTTGAAGGAGAATTGAAAAATACAGAGCAGGTGTCCACCTCCAAATTATCTGTGTCTAGAGTTTCACGTACAGTTTAAGCTGGCATTAACCTTCGCTACTGCTAAAAAAGCACTTCCACGCTCCGTCCCCTCTCAGCTGCCCGTATCAGCCCTTGCTCCTCTCCTGCCTTTGTGCTGGCACAAGTCTTTGTGCGATTGCCCGATGACCTGCATTCCGATCTGGGTGCAAACTGATTGCTTTTCCCTGCAGTCGCTTCGCCTCTGCAGCCCGGTTCACTGTGAAGCCGTGCAAAAACCACGCTGGCAGAAGGCGAGGTGGGCAGCGCAGCGGCAGGAACAGGGCTCGCTGGGCAGGGGAGGGGTGTGACTGCTGCTTTTGGCAGGCAGGATGACTTAAACCGCCTGGACGTACGCATGAAACTATCTTTTCCATGTTGAAAGGCGGTGAGACGTCATTGCACACCCAGTGTGGCAATGACACGTAAAGAGACAATTCATATGAATCCTTTCAATTCGAAAATTGAGTTAAAAGTTGCCAGAGCTGCCTTCATCTCTTGCCAATTGTTGTGGCTTTACAATAACGTTTGTTAGCTTTTAAATATTTTATTTTTCTGCCCGTTCCATCTAAATTAAAGAAGCCTGAGATTAGGATCAATTTCTCCAGAGCTAACTCAGAGTTTCTCAGTTTGAATTTGCTGCCTCAAAAAGGGGGAGGAAATGTTGGCTGGTTGTTTTATATGGTATTATGACCACCCAAGAAACTCCGATAACTCTGGTTTCTGATCTTTTCTAGCTAATTTTTTAGTTCTCAGGATAATGGAAAAAAACTTGAAAATCCCTGGACTCACTCGCCAGAGGGCAGGAAGAATACAAACCCAAAAGTGCACGCTTAAAGCCTTGTTGTAATAATTCCAGCTTCACGATGGTGTACCACTGGGGTTGGAAAGCCCTTGCGCAGGCTCCTTTGCTTTTGCTCTCTTGTCCTCTAATAGAGCAAGTGCAATTACATGTTTTAAACAGTGGCATGTTAACACAGTGCCTGATGCAGACTCTGCACTCCTACTCTTGGAGTAGGAAATATTAACCACCCCCTCGTTTCTCATGCGCTACTGGAATAGTTTATTTCTTTCTGCAACCAGGGCCTGAAGTCAGACATGATAAATCCCAGCTCTGCAGATGTATAGCCCTGGACAAAATGCCTGGACAAAGCACTCCAGGCAAGAGACCTCTGAATGCAAGTGCTCTGCTCTCTGAAGCAAATGCCAAGGAATAGAGTGATTTAACATTTAAATAGATTTTAAAATCATTTGACTAATTGGCAATTGCCTCAGACAGGAAGGATAAACATGTTAGTCACAGCATTTAAGAGACTAAGTATGTGGCACCTCTCCCCCTCCAGAGCATGAGTTTCATGTGATTTGCATTTGATATCTGTGCTTTCTTTTCAAATGTGGCACCTTTGATTGACTCTGTCTGGAGACTTCTCCAGGCTCACCAGCAGATCGGTTCATAATAAAGCACAAGCACTCTCGGATAGGACAAAAAGTGTCTGGAAGTGCCATGTCCAGGGTAAGCCAGAACTGCCGACCTCCTTCACTGCTTGTACTGGCAAAGCCGAGTCTGCCAGGTGGACGGAAGGGGGTCACCAGCGCCCGCTTTTTGACTTTCTTAGCATCTTCATGTACTTATTGCACCGAGTGCTTAAGATCTTGCTGAACTTCACTCCAGTTAGTTATTATGGCACAGTGAAGTAATATGTTTTATTTAATGCCCAGAAATGTATACTTATGCTCCACTGTTTTAACTTCTTTTTTTTAGCCTCCCCCATGCCAAAATAACACACCTTGGGGAAAAGCCTCTGATGTTCATGAAACGATTGTATTTGATTCATCAGTAAAGTGTTCTTCCATGATTCATCTTGATGCCATACATCGTAGTGATGTACAATTAATGTATATGATTCAGTGTGATGCTGCACACCTCTTTGTGATTCATTGTGCTACACAGCTGACTTTTATATGGCACATACCTATATCAATAGTCAAATATGAGAGGTAACAAGGAGCTGAGATTCTCCAGCGAATGCAAAACCACAGCATACAGACACTGGTAGACGAGCTGGGGAGTGCAGTGTAAAGCGGTGATGGGCATTGAATCTTGCGCGATACCGATACAAAAAAGGTACTGTCACCGCCATGTGATGTGTTTGCCTCAGCAGAAAAATTGTTTGCCCCCCGAGTCTTTTGAGTCATTTCCTTTAAGCATGACAGCTTATTTTCAATTTGCAGTAAGTTTTCCACAACAGCAGAGTACCTCAATACCATTAAAACGTTTGGATAAAGAAGGGTCCGTGTGGCTTCAGAGGGTGGAGGTGGGTTGTATCTCTGTTTTCTTCCTGACCTGGGGCAATCATCCTGAGGGCAGCTGGGGAATATGGATGAGGGACCAGGGGGTTGCACTTGCCAGTCAAGTCCTCCTCTTCTTCCACATTCCTCAGGACTTAAAGGCTGGCTATAGCAGCAGAACCTTCTCCTTTCCTCCTCCTGGGGACCTCCAGACCCTCTCACTGACCCATGCCCACAGCAGTTTGGCAATCCCAGGCAACACCCTGCACTGACAGACGCTGCTGCTTGTGGTAACACCATCCCAGCTCCAGTGGCACAAGAACAATGAGGCAGGTTTTTAAAAAAATTACCATCACGTGGTCATTTTGGTAATAATTTTAGATAAATTTAGCTATATTGCCTGTCACTGAAGCAGCAACCCTGGAAGGAAGCCAGTTGTGCTTCCAAAGCTGCAGCCATGGCAGCGCAGCACCGTGCTGGGCCTCCCTCCACCTGCAATGGCAGCGCCGCGCTTGCAAACCGAAAACACCCAAGCTGACAGGCCCGGCTCGGTCCAGAAGCCTCTTCCTAAATTTGGTGCAGTTAACTGACACGCAGACACCCTGCCTCTGTCGAAGGCCATCCTCTCTGGTCAGCCCAAGCTGTCCACGGAGCCAAAGCTCCATCCAGCTCGCCTCACGCCAGCCCCACTGCGGCGGCCGGCGCCGCTGGCGAGGGGTGCACAGGCCGTGAGGGGCCGGGCGCCCCATTATTCATCAGTGCATCGGGGACGAGGGCGGTGGGCATGCGGTCCTCCTCGCCCGCCGCCTCACGCACCCTCGGTCGGGGCAGAGGCGCTGGTGTGGGGCCGGAGCCCCGCCGGCACCGGCCGCCGGCAGGCCTGACGCCTCGCCGCCCCGCACGCCGCCCGCCCAGCCCCGGCACCTCGCCCCCTACAGGCGGGGCGGCCGCGCTGCCCGCACCCCTGAGGAGGCGGCGGCGGCGGCGGCCTCGCCTCCCCCGCGGGGCTCGGCGCAGAGCGCGGGGTGGCGCCGCTGCGAGGCGGCGCGGGGGCGGCGGCGGCGGCGGCTCCGGCTCCCCGGCAGCAACCGGAAGCGCGGGGGACGGAGCGGGAGACGCGGTCGCGCCGGTTCCAGCCTCCCTCGGCGGCTTCGGGATCGGCGCCGCTCGGGTCCCGCCAGCCCGGAGTCCCTCGGGGAAGGTGAGGAGGGCGAGGCGCCCCCCGCCACGCCGGGGGCGGGGGTAGCGCTGGGGGCAGCGGTGCGGTCGGTGCGCGCTTCGCTGGGCGGAGGGAGGCGGCGGGCAGCCGGCGGGGCGCAGCGCGGCCGGAGAGCGGGGCCGGGCCGTGGGTGTCCCCGCCGGGTCTGACGTTTCCCACCCGCTGAAGCAACTTTGAAAGTCCTTGGAGGGGAGGCGCTCGGCCGTCCCGGCGCACGGCCTGACCTTGCGTCGCCCCGGGGAGCAGCCGCCGGCCAACCCCCCCCGGGAGGCAGCGGCGCCCACGCGTGGCCGCGCGGTGGGGCGGGGGTCCCGCGGGCGCCGCTCGGCGCCGGGACACGGGCCGTGCCCCGCCGGGCAGGGGACGGCGGTGTCCGCCGAGGGGCACCCGGGAGGGCGGGGAGCGGCGGCTGTGCGGGACGGCCCCGCGCGGGAAAGGTGCCGCCAGCTGTTGGCTTCCGAGGGGGCTGGGCGCGGGAGGTGGACAGCCGGCCCCCGGCCGGGGGCCGCTACCGCCGCCCACCCCTCCGCTCCCCGGACGGTGTTGTCGGCACGTTCACTTCACGTGCACCTGCTGCATTTTTCTTTTGTTTTGGGCATAAAATCCCTCAGGTTGGGCCTTGCGGTGTGACTTTCCTGCCCCTCCGTTTTTTCCTTTTCCCCCTCATTTTTGAAGTGAATTGGCATTCTTTTTTCTTTTCTGCTATGTTTGCTCAAGTTACTTCCTTTCCGCCAGTATGCCTTTTTTTTTAGCGTGTATGTGTGTGAGCCATCCATTACCCCTCTATCCAGCATGCTTTGCTGTGAGTTTTAGCGACAGAGCCATCGGGAAAGCCATGGATCATTACTTTTTCTAAATTCCAGAAGCAGAAATAATTTGAAAGCACTGGATTAACTGGGTCAGTGCCTGAAAACATCATAGCTTTCCGCTGGAGGCGTGCAGTTAGATGTTTTCAGGACTTTGCCCTGAAATTGTAAGTCCTCAGAAGCCTACTTGTTTTATCTATCAGTAATGTGCTTTGCATACCGGTGGCATTGTGTGAATAATGGTAACCCTGGAGAGCCCGGCTCACTGACGAGGAGAAGGCAGAAACGCTGACAAAACCAAGGCCCGGATCCTGCAGTCGTGCCCGTGCAAGGACTGAGCAGCTCCGCGGGCCACGGTGCAGGTTTAGCTGCCTTGGCTTTCTTGCGTGTTGTTGCGTGCGTAGTCCTGGCAGATATCACTGACGAGGTATAATGTAAGCGAAGTGAGCAGTTTAGGATTTCTCTGAGATAAAATGTATTCTATTTAAAGTGAAGCCTTTAAACCCTTCAGTCTCTGCCATTGACACAGCTCGGGTCGAAAATAGTTCTTTTCCTGAAGTACCCAAACTGTTTAGGCCGAGTCGAGCTCTTTTTCCGTAGTGCTGATGGTTATATAAATTGAAATAAAATTAGAAATGTTAGTAATGGAAGTTATGCAGAATTCTTAGGTTCTGACAAAGGACAGGCTCAAATGTTGTTGCTTCTGTAACTAAGGTAGGCAGAGCCATGCCTCCAGTCTCACCGTCTGCAGGGCTGGTGCTCAGTCTGATTAAGAAAGTTAGGAATTGTAGAGGTTGTTGACTTTATTTTAACTTATTGGGAGATTAGAAGATTAGGATATATTTAATTTGGAGTTGTGCTTGGAGTTTGTTTGCACCTTATCCTTCAGCAGTTCATGATATGATTAAAGGATCTTTTATTTATAAAAACTTTCTGCAGTATCTCTCATAGCTCGATACCACTGTAACTCCTTTTCTGTTTAGACAAGACAGTGGTTAACCATGTTTTGGCATTTGAGGGTTTTTTTTGTTGTTGTGTGGTTTTTTTTTTTTTTAAAGGCTAAATAAATATGCTGCTGCAAAAATCCAGGTCAATATGCTCAAGGACTGTAGGCCGTGTTGGATACAAAGGATGATTTGGGTCTAAAAATGGATGGTCAAAGATCCTGAAAGCAAATGGGCTGTTTTGCCAAATAAGGAAACTTGGCACATTCTGCTGTGTATTTTAAGATAGCACAAGTGTAGTGTGCTACTACTTTATTGGCAATATGTTGGCAGCATGCCTTCCTGAAAGAAGCACTGAATCCTGCTTCGTGGAACCACACAGTGAAGGGAGGGCAGCGAGTTGGGTGGTTGTTCCCTTTAATAAATTACAAAGGGTTTTCCTGAAGTAATTGAATAGTTAAGCAGCATCAGGTGCATGTGCAAGATGAGGGATGCAATTTTCAGTTCTGCAGCCACGCGCTAAGCAAAATTGGAGTTGCAATTACTGTGCAATTTGTGCTAAATTCTTTCCTGCCTCCTGTCTCTAACTTGCAAGTCCCTCAGTGGAAGCTCTCTGTACTCTGGGAGCAGTAGCTGAATGACAAATGGTAGGGTCTTCTGGCCTGTACATGGAATAAAGCAGAGAGTTGGGCTTGGCAGCCCTTCCCCTACTGCACAGGCTGGTGTTGCTGTGCTAGGATGCCGGGCAGCCTGCAGTCCTGTCGGTTTGCAGCCCATCTGCCTGGGTGCTTGGGGGTTCCCTCACCTTGGGGGGTGCTGGGGGGAGCAGCAGGCATGGGACCCCAGCAGGGTCCTGGGAGGGACCCCTGCACCGGTTACTCCCCCAAAATGCTGTAATCACAACAAGCCAGTGATGGCAGATGGTTTTGTACACCAAGTGCTTATTACTGTACTGAACTGAGCTTGTTGTGGCTTAATAGCTTGCTGCAAAGTGACTCTGCGTAATAGTCCTGACATGTTAAATTCGAGTGTTAAATAGTGTTAAATAATAACCCGACACATTAAATACTGCCAAATGCCGCTCAGATCTGTTTTTTTTGTGTGAAATGAACAGCTTCTAACAGCATGCTCAAATAAGTTGTTACGAGAAAAAAAAAAAAACACACAGGAGAAGATGGAGATGTTCTTGCATGATTACAAGCTCATGTAATCATGACTAAAAGAGAAGAAGGAGAAAGTGTCCCCCCCCAAGATCCCATAGGAATAATTGAAATAACCAGCTATTGAATTATTTCTTCAAATACCTGTCATTCACTGTTTCTGAACTGTCACATTTTAATTTCATCGATAGCAAGCAATGAAGTCAGTCGAGGGAGTGTTCCCCGCTCCTACACGACGATAGTGGTTAAACACTCAGAACTGTATTAGTGGGGAAGGATGGTGCTGATGCCAAACCTTTGTTACGCTGCATGCCTGCGAGCGGGGGAATTGCCGTAATGGCCCCGGCCCCAAGCCCGGAGACCCTGTTGCAGAGGACCACTCTCCTGACTGCAGATGTGTAAGATGCGAAGAAGTGCCACGTGTTGTTGGAATGATGCACTTGTTTCGGATGCGCCTGTAAGACTATGGAGTTTAATGAAATACCTGATTTTTTTTTTTCCTTAACCAATGGTGTAAACTCAGATTGTTAAGTATCTCTTAAAACAAGATGACAAGTTAATAACTGTGTTTGGATTCGTCACATGCAGTTGTTACTCTAAACAGTTGTTTTCTCAGACATAACAAAGGGATTGATCTGACTAATTGAGGATTAACTACCTTGCATCCGAAAACATGGAGTAATATTTAAACAGGTCTGTTCTTTCATCTAGAAAGAGAAAACTATATACCTAACTTAGACTGTCATTAATTACAGATCTCTAAATAAAGAGTGTCCCATGTAAATCTCCTCTACTTTCTCTGGAAAAAAGCATCTGGAAGAACCTGATACAAACCAATGAATCATTCTTTAAATTATATTACTTTATTGTATGCTAGTGCCTATAGCATCTGCAGCTGATTGACTGCTGTAGATAAATTTGAGATTGGGAAGGTGTTAAAAGAATGAACAGTAGCTTCTGCAAATGCTTGTGTGCCGGGCACTGCATTGCGATTGCATAAATGTTTAGGTAAAGTTTTAAGCAGCAGGGAGGACACATCAGAAAAGTACTCACTTGTATTTATCAAGTGTCTGGTGTGTATGTTGTATCATCTTGAGGTCTGTTTTCTGTGAAATCTTGGAATAACATCTTGTTCTATGTTAGCGTAATTTTCAGAAGTCAAATCATTTACTTGTTTATACAGTTGATTTGGTCCTTCTGGGTGAACAATAATTTAAAATAATTTGACAGCTCTTCAGAACTATTGAATTCAGATAGTGAAGGCCAGAAATATTTGTTTCCTGTGATACATTTTTCTTTTTGCTTAGTTTTCTGTTTCTTCTGCCATCCCAAATGCAACCATCTGTTATCAGCTGTTCACACTTTCCTGTTAAATTTATGGTCCAGTCAGTGCGTATGCTTTTGCCTATGAGTAACATTACTCTTCTGAATAATTCTGTTGTCAGTAAGGAGATTATTAACTGGAGCATAATTATCCATGTGCATAAACGTGTGCAGGGCTGGGGCCTTAAATTGTGAGGTCTCTGGCTTGGGAAGCTGACCTGTTTTATTTGGCTATAAATTGTCACATATGCTTGACACGTTGTGTACACAGCGTTAACTTGGAGCTGCTGAAGTAAACGAAGCAAATGAGCTTTTGTTTCTGAAGACCTGCTAATTAAGCAACGCTGGCAGAGAAGCAAAAAGTTAAAACTGGCTTCGCTACCCTCCCGGTTTGCAGGAGTGACCAATTTCCTTTCCCTTGAGCTTTCTCTAAAGAAAACGCGTGCAGGGTGGTGCAAAAGATGTTTCTGAGATGGCAGGAAATCTAACGACAACAGCGACAAGTTAAAATAAGGACAAAAGGTTGGCAGAAGAGTTCAGGCACTTGTATTGGGGAAGGAGCCGGCAGGATACTGGGTGAACGGACTTTATTTCACGTCCCACGGGTAACCCCTGCTCTGACTCGCAGAGCTGGAGAAAGAGCATTCGTGTTCCCTCACCAAGAGCTTTGCAGGCTGGCTGTCAGCGAAAGGCGCGCTTGAAGCCTGCTCCCTCCTAAACGTGATGCCTTCTGTAAACATAGTAGAGTTGTCATGGTCTGGTTAGCGCTTGCCTTTACCCTTATGGGTGGTGAAGAGATGTAAAACAAAGCAGGCAGTTTCAGAAAAGGCTGTATGTTATTTTATGCGGTATGTAGAAAAAAGGTTGGTATCTTCATCTCTCATTTGGAGAATAGCTGCAACCAAATAGTGCCAGAAATTTCTGGTTAAAATGATATCTCAAAATTTTAATCAGATTAGCTGCACCATCAAGAGAGCCAGGGGGAAATTATGTCTTTGTGTTTGTTACAGAAGGGACTGGGATGAAGGGGTTTTGGCAGTCAGCAATGCTAGGTGTCTTACAGGTGCATTTCCCAGCCACGGGTGACATGTAATGTGTGGATTCCATCTCAAAAAGCCCTATGGATTGGAGGCTCCCAGAAGATGCAGTATGTTTTGGTGCTATAGTTAGGCCAGTATAATTGGAGGTGTAATTTTCACGAGCAACCCAGAATCTCCGTGTCTTTTTTTGGCTTGCTTTATTCAAACCCATCTCTTTCATTTTATGCTGGTAAGTTTACTTCCATTAATTGCAAGTACAGTAACTTTTGCTGGTAATTAAAACTAATTTGTCTAAACTGGTGCATCTGAAATGATCCTGCAGCAGGCTTGCAGATGGTTCTGGAGGATGCAGTGTCCTGCAGTCCCACTAAGGACCTGAGGCTTCCTGATCTTATGCCATTTAAAAAAAGAAACCTAAAATTAGTCATTGTTCATGTATTTGGGTGATAGCGTTTCTTGAAATTCGCTATGGGCATAAGCTTTATCGCTGTGAAATCTCTGAGAAGGACGTTCTGTTCCCCTGGCAGCAGGCATGGGATCATCTCTTGAAACTGCCGACACCAACCTTGGCACAGGCTGCAGAATTTCACATACTGTAACCCAGATGAATTACTGTGTACTTGCGCTTTGTTGTAACATGTGAACAGAACTGAGTCACCCTGGAAGAGACGTTTACCGTGGCCAGGTTTTTCCACATCCTTGCGCGAAGCACTCCTACCTCGCCCCGAGCGCCGGCAGCGTGCGTGGTGCGTGCCGAGGCACCGCTGCCAGCCTGTCGGAAGGCTGCCTGCCCGGCCGGGGCGGCAGGAGAGCCGGCGTGCCTGGCATGCCTGAGCTCCTAGGCAAGCTCAGAGCAGAGAGCGTGCTTCCCGTCTGTCGGCGCGCTTCGCTCGCATCGGGGAAGGCAGCGACACGCCTGCCTTTTGCAGAGCTGCTTCCAAGGTGTTCGGGAAACGTCAGCATCACTCTGAGGAATATTTTTAGTCATTTCTGTCTCCCAGCTGCTCCTAATACTCGTGCAAATTATGCAAACATCCGCACAGCCTGTTGGAGTGCGAGTTCCCAGGCTCTTTCCCTCCTGTGCCCCGTGGATTTTACTGTAGTGTGTTTACGGCGACTGGTTTGGGTTTTGGGGTGTCTGAGGATGGGTAAGAAAGTCCATAAATCCACAGAGCATACGTGTTAATGACAGCTTTTCTCTTCACAGGTTTTGCTGTGGTATATTTTGTCATTATGAGATGTCGTCTACCAGTGCTTCATTTGTGCAAATTAGATTTGATGACTTGCAGTTTTTTGAGAACTGCGGTGGAGGGAGTTTCGGGAGTGTCTACCGAGCCCGATGGATTTCTCAGGACAAGGAGGTGGCTGTAAAGAAGCTGCTCAAAATAGAAAAAGAGGTAAGAGTTTACTTCTCATTCACTTTGTCTGCTGTGGAAACAAGGACAGAAATTCTTTTCTAGTGTCTTCCACCCTCTAGCTAATTGAGGCAAACTACCTTGGGCTTTTTGTTTGTTTAATTACAAAACCCTGTAGCTGGATGATGTTGCTATAAAGACATACTGAGGGGGCCCCAGCCGGGGGTGTCTCTGATTTAAGGCATTACTGTTTTACTGTTTACTGTCCTCCCCCATTTTTCTTGTTTAGCAGCTCCTCTCTGCCCTGGCCCTGAGGAGGAGGAGAGCTAGCTGCACCTGTGGAGCTAGTAATTTCCCTTCGATACTGCTGGGCATGTTGCTAGATAGGAAGAGGTAGTGTTCACTGTGTTTGTCTGCTTCTGTTTTCTCCTCTTTACATCTAGTCTCTTAAGCACTGTGGTTCATGACTGTATGTTCACTATAGGCTTAGCATGTGTTGCTCAGCATTATGTCTTCCCTGCCTGCTGCAGGTTTTGATCTGGGGCTCCACTAGCTCTGAGTTAGTCATAGCTGCACTTCGGCTTGGTCTCATCTTGCAGCGAGGTTTAAGCCTAACTGTTCTACCAGTCACCTTCCCTCGCAGCATGCTGTGCACCTGGAAAGGTGGACAGGTCCTTGGCAATCCTGTGGGAAAAGGCAGAATTAACTTACTGCACCTTTACCAGCTAAGGTTGGTTTGAGGTTTTTTTAAGAAAGATTTTTAGGTTTACCTAAAAATCCTCTTGACCCTCGGCTTTGCACAGTCCCAGCAGACACAGCATACGTGGTCGTCACAGCACTCCAGTCTGCCTGCCGGTCACCACCGCTGATGCAGCAGTGAGGACATACCAATGTAGTGATGGACAGCACAGTTACTGGACCGCTGTATCTAACTCGTATACAATATCCTCAAAGTATTTTAGGAAGACAGTTGTAAGCAGGAGGACAGCAGAGCAGCGCTAGGGATAATATGCTTAGTAAATAATCAGACACCAAAGTTCACCCACTGCTGCAGCAACCGAGTTAGCGTGATTACGTCATGCTTAGTGATGTGATAAGCATGTTTGATCATGATTAAGCAATTTGCTGTCTAAAATAATGTGGAAGGATCTCATGATTTTTCCAGGATGGTGGGAGATGTACACCTTCTGTCCAATGTAGTTTGTACTGTTCTCTTTATTTCTACTGTTTGTTAATATCAAAAGATAAACAAAGACAAGTACAATTGGTGCTATGCAGTGTCAGTAATGCACTCCTTAAAAATCGACTGGCTGGCAGATCACAGTAGTGGTCAGTGAAGTATTTTTATTGAATAGGTGTGTTTCTGGTGGGATTACACAGGAGTCGTGCTAGACCTGTTGCTAGGTACTTCAGGCATCTTTGAAAGAAAATTTAAAAACAGTATTACTACATCTTGTGGTGGCATAAACCTTAGTGGAATGGGAAATGATTAAGAAAGTAGGACAGTCATATGTATTGCTTGACACAGTTGGACCATTCAACAAAACTATTTTTTTTAAAAACAGCCAAATACAATGTTCAGCTTGCAGTAATGAGGAACACAGGTTGCACACTAGGAAAAGGAGACCGTATGCTGCAAAGAATTTAGTATAATTTAAGGGTTTATTTAGGGATTAATGAAGACTTGCAGCTCATTAAGCGCTCATATCATGGTGCTGTTAGACAAATTAGGTTAATGCCGTTGCATATCCAAATGAGGATCAAGTCATTTGTAAGAACCAGGCGTGCTTTCTCTTGGCATGTGGCACTGGGGAAATGGGTGTTAGGCAGTAGGTGCAGACCCGGTTCTGTTGTGGTTAAAAGAATGTAAACGAACTGGAGGGGCAGCCCAAGGGGGACTGCAAAACACACTCAGAGTGGAAAGCAGGGGGGCTGTGGGGTGTGTGTGTTGGAAGGGGGTGATGGACATCATCCATCAGGATGAGTTGGCAGAAGGGGAGCAAGTGCCTTCCAGCACAAAATTGTTTATTTTCCTTCAGACTGGTCATCATTTGCAGCTTAAACTAACAAGTTGGGTTATAGTTGGGAGCAGCTTGGTGTGGGCACCTTCTCTTGAAAGTTTTCTGGGGAGGCAGCAGAGAGGCATGTGGTGATGCTTTAAATAAGTCTAGCAAGTTTTGCCAGAACTTGTCTGTCAAAAACCCTAGAGAATTAAAAAATAAGAGCTTGTTTACAAAAATTGCATTTTCATATGGAGAAAATGCTGGGCTCATTTAATCTAGTGCAAAAAGTTATTACAAGAACTAATGGTTGCAATTTGAAGCCAGACAAATTAGAATGGGAAATAAAGCACAAATTATAAAGAGTGAGGATGAGTAACTCTTGGAGCAGACTACAAAGAGAAGCAGCAAAGGTGGAGAAGCCTCACCATCTCTTCGTGTCTTCACATTGACATGTCTTTTTGGACAATTGTTTTTGTCAAGTTGTTGAGCTCAACACAAGAGCAGCTTGCTGAAGTACAGTGGCCTGTGACATACTGGAGGCCAACCTTGGTGGCCTAAAGGTGTCTTCTGACCCTAATGGCTCTCAATCTGTTTACATACATAGTATACAGTGTGTTTATCTGTAGTGATGACAATAATGAGCATCTGTGACTGAACTATGCTGAAAGTCATGGCGGGTCACTGGCTTTTCTGATAGCAATAGAAGAATAACTTACTGTAACTGTGATGTAACGAAACTGTGTTTAGTAGATATTTGGATGGTTTGCATTTAGTCCAGAAAACTAATTGTTACCCTTTACTGGTTTATTTGAAAGGAAGTGTCCTTTTAACTTCATGACTGATTGTCTTGTATTTCTGTTAACTTCTGCCAATAATCCATAACAACTGATTAAAGAGAAGACAGAGGAGAGTTGGGAAAGGCTTGCTCAGAGGAATTTCGTGCTAGCTGAGTCCAAGGGCACAAGCCAAGTCAATAGAGCTGTGGTATCATTCTGCAAATATGTTGTATCTGTGTTTCATTTTATTAAACAAGCCAATAAAAACCAGCAAAGATCTTGAAGGCTTTATATTAGCCAAGTGGCTAACAAGTTCTAACATGTGAAACAAAGCAATTTATGATATGCTGCTATATACTGGAACAAACTAATATATGTGCTCACAAAAACTTATAAATACTTGGAAGGGTGTTGCTCAGGCAGATTTCTTCAAAACTCTTTAAAATTTGAGGAAGGGAAGACCTCTGCAAGGCATTAACTTTTTATAGACAGCCAATAAAATGTGACTGTATGGGAAGAGCTGTGTGTTTATGTGAATAAAATACAGCTAAATAGGATATGCCGAGAAAAATATGCTGCAAGGCCTTGATTAGACTATCAGATCTGAAACTCTGGAGAAGACTTCTACTGATTAAGTAAACCATAGGAGTGTGTCTTGAGTGATTAAATAACAGCAAAAACAAAATTAAATTGCCATTTTACTATCTAGTCCAAGCACTTTAGCAGTTTTAGATTTTAAGCAAGGAACAGGATTTCCTTGTGAATGTTTTATGGAAAATCAAACTATCAGCTTGATGTTTATGATGCATGTGGGAGGAGTAGAAGTGCCTACTGTAGTAGGATGTGCGCTTGCTCCTTTTGCCCTAAGTGATAATTATGTGCACTCATTGAAGAAAATCGCACACCTACTACTCAAGAAGTTATTTGGTGTTTTTGTGAACGATCTACATGAATTATTGGATGAGCCCATAATTTGGCTTCCACTGAAATGGATGGGAGGATTGGGCCCAAAGGCCTTATTCTGCAAATTGCTAGCAGTTCTTTTGACTCCATTATCTTGAGCAGATAACTGCTGGAGCGAAATGTTACAACCAGTTGTTTTATGCCTCGCCACGTTAACTTTTCACTGAATAGCACTTGCCTGCTTCAATTGTCTGTACACCTCTGAAGTTCACCTGTTATTTGTGACTGCTTTTGAAGGCTGTGCTTTTGGTGGCTGGTTTTTGGCAGCTAGTATCTGATCTGGAGTGTGGTTCTTCACTGGGAGATTCATTACTGCTGGAATTTTACCTGAAATTTGAATTTAATTTTAATGTCACTGCTCTTTGGAAGTACTCCATGATCCATGAACTGTCTCTGTGCTATTGATGGATAGCAGTATTGCATCTGATTTGCTTGCTTCAGCTGTAACAGCCATGGTACTTAGGTACAAAATTGTTGGTTTCATGCAGTACAGCTGTTCCTGGATTCCTTCAAAATGCTGGCAGTGGTCTGTGCAAACTGCACGAGAGTGGCGGAAAAAAACCCAGTAAAATGTAACTGTAATCTTATTGGGAAATACTTCTGGTGAACTAACAGAACTAGCTTGTGGATAAGAGATGTTAAATTGAGTAGGATTAACTGGGCATGCTTTGTTCAGTCATGTCTGTGCAATGCATTTCAGTTTTATGCAACTCAAAAATAAAAACATGTTTTTACTGGTTTTGATGCTGCTGTATTGCTGGAAGTCTGACTACCATGGAAATTAATTTTATATTGTCAGGTTTTCTTGTATGTAATACATGTGCAGTAAGCTTTAGGGGATCTTTTATGCTTCATAAAACTTTTCATATGGAATATAATGCAGCTTGTTAACTTTTTTTTGATTTTATGATCCACTTCTGGAAGGGACTGTCCAGAAAATCTGGATTGTGCCTGTACCTTCCGAAGGGGATGAGTTAAGTATAACCACATGGATGTCACTGGACTTACCTCACTCATGTTTGTAGTCCTAAAAGAGAGCATGCGGTAATTTTAATGTGGGTCATGAGAGTAAGGACTGGGAAGGACTTTCAGGAGTAACAAGAGAAAAACAACAGAGTAAAATAGAGCAAACCAAACCAAACTGAAATTGATACTTAGCCCTGACAGGACTAAAAATAGTAGATGTTCTTTTTGCTTGCAGTTTATAGCTGGTATGGGTGCTTGGATGCCAGCCTTGAATGACTCTCCACACTGGGACCTGGCTGTAATGAAGGGCAATTTTGATGCTTTTTTATTATTTTATTACTCCCTTACCCTTACTCCCTTACGCCTCTCATGTCTGAGTCAGCAAGTATTGAGAGTGATTCAAGGTAACATCTGCTGGGAAATGTCTGGATTTACCGGGTTCCAACTCAGAGTGGGGGGACGACAAACCCCATGTTTCCAACCCACGGTCCTTTGGTGCAGGTGCTACTGCTAATGAACGGTGAGAGAGGGCTTAGAATGTGTGCTGTATAAAGGTACGTAAGGTGTAGGAGCCAAATATATGAACCTTCCAGAGATATATGTGCCTATATTAGAAAATTACAGAGTTCACAAAAAAAGAAAGGTTGTATATCCCTAGGGTAAGTGGTCTCATGGGAACCCTTCCAGCCCCATATTCATTTAAAGAAATACTGCTGTATCTTGTTAACAGCTAAAAGGAAATAAAACTGTATTTATTATACCAGAGGGATGTCTTAAAATGTCTTTGCTTCTGTTTTACAGGGTGCTTATTTTGCAGGGTTTTCTGTGTCTTTTTTTATATTTTGGTAAGGAAATGGCTTAGAGCACTCCTCTTGGTGCTGACTAGGGTATCGAGGGTGTCGATACCCTTGACACCCCGGTGTCGATACCCCGATTTTGGGAATACCCTATGACTAGGGTATTCCCAAAAGGTATCGAGAGGATACTCGGTATCCTTTCTAGACTGTGGAAGTTGTCGAAATGGATTCAGATGCTCCAGCTGTTGTATATTCTGTATCTCGCAGAGTAAATCATTTTGGATAGGACAGACTTCTGCAATAAATCTCTGACTGCTTTTGAGTTTGCCCTACTCTTGGCTTTGATTCAAGGGATACTTTGTGGAAGACTTTATTTTGTAAATGAATGTCATGTTTTCAGGTGTCACGAAAGTCACCGCATTAGATTTTCTTAGTGGGTGCTTTGGATAAGACTTGTCGAGTGGCATATGTGTTGCAACCAAAATGATATCAAAACCCCATTGGTATTTGGGAGATACCAGTATAATGAAAGATGATGCAGCATTGCCAGAATATAATTATTCTTGGGAAGAACAGGCTTTAGTTTAATTTCGTCTGTCTTAAGAAGAAACTTCATTCCTCTGCGTCTCTGCTCCCCAAAACGATCTCGGAAATGTAGCAGTCCAGGCATAGAAACGTATTTGTCTGTATTTTGCTGCATTTTATTGTAGTGGATTTTTTTACTTGTATAGTTAAACATTTTTATACCAAGTTTTTCATTAGATGAGTAATGTCTTTCAGAGTTGCTTCATGTAAATAGTGAGTATTTGTAGTATGAGTTGCGTGGCTTACTGAGGTTTTTTGACCAGCCTGATTTGAGATTCTTACTTACACAGGCTTGTGTATACACTCTTAATTCTTTTAAATCAAGCCAATTGTGGTTTAATTTTATTTAGACATCAGCTTCAATGAAACTGGCATGTCAGGGCCCAGACTGGCAATCTGTGCCTTCAAAAGTTATTTTGGGTCAGTTGAGACATAGTGACTGTCAGCATTGTCATCTTAGCTTGCAATAAATGAAGAGCAGTTTCACAAGTGCTGGGAATCTTGCTGTAGCCATATTTAAGAAGTTACCCTGTCCTTTTTTTTACCAGCTAAACCACCAGATTTTGTACTGAAATCGTAAAGGGTTAATTGCACATCTCCATCTGTTGACCAGTGGGTGGCTTTGAACAGTTACTACATAAACAAACTTGATGTACGGGTAAATTAATAAGCTAAGATGCACCAGATCTGTCTGTTGCTTCCTTTCGCTTGACTCTCTTGAATTACCCTAAACTTTGTCAGCGTGAAGCAAAATTACCTTGCGTGTGCTGCCGGTCAAGAATACATGTGCAGTTGCCATAGCTTGGTTGAGGCACAGGAACTTACCGTGTGCCTGATCCCTGGGTTAGGAATATCTCTGTGAGGTTTGGACCCTTTTACCTCAATTATCTTTAATTTTTTTTTTTTTTCAGAAGGTGCAACATCTGCAGGTGAACAAGTTTTTATGCCTGTTTCCTACAAATTATGAATAAATCCTGTTTAGAATAGGGAGAAAATCTGTCTCTGATTATTTAGAAAGCACTCTTTCTTATCCTTTTTGCTCTCCGCAATATGCAGCCTGTTAGGATATTCAATATTATTACATATTTAAGTATTCTGTTAAATATTATTTAGTTTCATAATTGTTTCATATATTGTAATTTACAATTATTTAGTTTCATAATTGTTCATATAGTTTCATATATTGTCTTAAAAATTATTCTGTCAATCTGCTGCAAATTTTTGTTTGACAGTGAGTTGCTCAAGTTGCCAGTAGATACTTAGCTGCAATTAAGGGTATTTTTCCTAGGTTTTTTAAATTATTATTTTGCTCTAGGTATGTTTCTCCCTTTTCTGTTTTCTTTTTTGCATGGGTTCAGTTATTATTTATAATTTGGAGGAGAGGTTGTGTTGCTTATTTCTCCACGCCAGCAACCCTTGACATCAAATGGCAGCTCTTTTGTTTCGCCTCCCACGACATTCTCTGACCCCGAGCTTCTGTTGAAGTGATCAACTGCAAAATGGTATTTTTGGATGTTTAAGCTGTCCTGAAGCTTTGCTGTGGAAATCTCATGGATATGGAAGAGATCCTTTTCTCTCAAGGTGGTGTTTTAGGCCGTTGCAGGCTCAAGCAATTGAGGGTTGGTTCAAGTTAGTCTTATCTCTACATTTATGTAACTATATAGTTTTCTTAAAACAAGGTTAAAGTACAAAATCGCATGGCAGGTGAGATCTAGTGGTAACTTTAGAGTATGGTAAGTGATTGCACGTTTGAGTCTCGAGTGCTTTGAGGGACAGCTGGCAATTTAAATGTCTGTAACCCGCATTGAAATCTGTTGGTGTTTTAGTCCCTGGGGACTCTAATTAAATAATTTACACTCATGGCAGCATACGGAATGACAAATTATTGTTTCTGATAATACCAAAGTTGCTGTTAAGGTGTGTGGAAGTATTGTTTGAAATCTAACAGAGTTTCTGGCTTGTTGCATGCCTGTGTGATGGTTCAAATGAAGTGAGGGGTCTGTGCTGGAGTTGATGTGATCTGAGTCTGGGACCATGGGTCTCCTGGAGGCTGGATTTCACAGGTGTATTCAAAGCTGAGCACGGGGGCCACAGTCTTTGGTTGGGGACCCCAAACTACCCGCCACGCACATGGTAGCAATGGAATTTTGAACATGTTTTGCCTTCTTAAGAGAGCAGTAAAACACTCGATAGGACTAGACATGCCTTCCTTTACTTGCCTTCCCCCTTTTTTTTTTTGTCCTTAATTTTTGACTGGCTGCACGTGACTTGTATAAGGGTCTGGGGCGCGAGATTTCGTTGAAAACAAAGTTGAAGAAAAAAAATATAAAAATACATATCCTAACTTTAAGGGAAGCATCAAAACCAATCTTTTTATAATTGTAATGATGCAACTAAAACTGTAAAAGTTATTTCACGTATACCTATTGCCACTCATTAAGGTGCTGATAGAGAAAGTTTCCTTTTCAAGGGGGCAATATAAACGGTCACAAGGAAGCATTCAGACCTATTTATGTTAGCTGGAGGCTGCAGAGGAGCCCAGAGAACAGCTTCAGCATTAACTCTTTCTCTCGTACTCGATTAATTGTGCTAATACACTGCGAAGATGAGGCCAATAAGGGCAAATATGGAGCTGCTCTTCTGATCCAGCTGCCTCCAAACCGCCCTGTTTGGAGGGCAGTTCAGCTACTGGAGTTCAGCTACTGGGGAAGAATCCTATTTGCAAATACATGTTTGTTTATTAGATTCATGTTTAGTGAATCTGCATTTTGCATAATTTCTATTTAAGAAAGCCAGCTCCGCTGCAAAACTGGGTGACTCGAGTAACGGTGACCACTTCTGTGCCTCCTCGGTCCCCTCTGCAGCTCGGCTGCCTGATGCCCGGAGAGCGGGGCAGCCTCTTGCGCAGAGGAGGGGTCCCCCGACGGCTGCACCTCCTCGGCAAAGCAGTGCCTGGCCCCTGCGTGCCACTGAAAGGGGACAGGGCCGCACGTCTTCCGCTTCTCTTCTTCTGCCTCTGGTTGCTCATTTTTTTTTGTCCAAAACTTCTGAAAATTGAGGTTCCTTATGGCTAAATGTTGAATCGGGGGAGAGAAAAAAAGATACCATGATACACACATGACCAAGTAGCTGTGGGTTTTGTGTATCGGGCACGTGAGTTTCCAGTAGCCACATCAAAAATAAGCATGGCTTGTAAAAACCCTTGAGCTGCTGTAGGAGAAGTGAGGGAGGTATTGGTAGGCACAAGAAAACATGCAGTTGTTTTGTACGAAGTTTGTCTTTGGAAGGTGGAAAAAACAAAAGGCGGGCGTGCAGGCTGGGTGGGTGTTGGCTTTTCAATGAAAGCTGAGGCTCTCTACAAATTTTTATCTGGCAGAGGCAGAATAGGAGAGGCGAGTAGGTTGTTGTTCTGGAAACTTGTTAAAATAACCTAGTTGCTGCACCCTTGAGTGGGTGGGTGACATTTTCCAAGAGGATATCTTGTCCTCTTCCTTGGAAGAATCGCAGAGCAGAGAAAATGTAGTGCGTGCCTGTGAGCAGTTAGAGGGGGAAAAGCACAGAAATCACTTTTCGTCTAATGATATAATAACCTTAATTTTAGTAATGTCATATGCATTTGAGGCAATCCTATCAAAGATGATGGCTTATAAGTAGTGATTGGTGGTTTTCCTTTTTGGCGAACTCTGTACTTTTAATCTCCTAAACCAAGGAAAAGGCTTTTTACTTTGACCTCCTTGCAACCTGTCTGTGTATGCTGAGGTGCTGCGTGTGAGGTATGTACGTACCAACAGATGGATAAAATTTGGAGCTGTTGAATTGCTCTTCCTTTAGGATGTCACCTTGCTAGTACCCACTGTAAGAGTTTGCGAGGGCCCTAAAGCAATTACAAGATCCAGAACGCCACTTGTTAGGACCACACAATTTGGAGTTCTGCTCTTAACTTTTGCTTTTTTGGTGGTTCATGTATTTGTACCGAAGTCTTTATTGTAAAGTCTTCTCTCCGAGCCAGCGTCTCATCTGTCCTGTGCAGAAGTTGTCAGTAATGTGGTTTCTGGTGCTGTGTTCCAGGTGGTTTACTCTGTTCCCATTGCAAACCACTTCCCTGTTAGCACTACAATTCTGGAAGGAGTCCTGTAATTTTTCACTGACCGGGCATAAAGCTCGGTCCTCCTGGGGTAAATAAGCATCCTGTTGTTACTTAATAAATTTGAAATCTGCAGTATGAAACCTCCTGCCTTTTCATTACTGTGTTTCTGTGCTATACTGTGAGATGGGAGAGATTCCCTGCCCGTTACGGCCGTTACTGAGACGAACGTGGAGTAACAGCACTAACGGGGTGCCTGGCTCAAGAAATTCAGGGCAAGTGACACTTGATTCTGTAACGACACTGGCATTAGCTGTTATCTGTAGTGACATGGTCGTTGCCTTGAAACTGTGACCAGAGTTCCCTTTTTGGGAAAGAAAAAGCCCACAGACCCATTTCAAAGACCAGGGCAGTTGCTTTGTTTGTCTTTTAAAATCTATATTTCTGCCTTTTTGCTTGGTCAGTGTTTAGAACCACTAAAAAAGTAAATGTGGCATGGGGACTGAGATCCTGCAGCTAGAGCTCCTTTATAATTACATATTCAGCCACAACCGTACAAAGGAAAATGAGAGTCGCTTTTCCTTTATGTACTGTATTTCAGTTTTCCCTTAGGTTTAAATTGGCATTTTGGACTATGTTCGCTGGAGCCACTGAAGAGCTTATCAGAAAAGGAAGGAAACAGAGGGAGGGAAAGAGAGATTTCCAAATGACAACCTTTTGAATAGTCCAAGTTCAATCCCTAAAACAAAAAGTGGAATCTTTTTTTTTTCTAAATAATGTGCTCTACAGTCTCACCTCTCATCTTGAGAAACATGAAAGAGCAAGTAAAAGAGATGACCCAAATCACAGAGTTCCTTTGAAAGAAGAAATTCAGCTGTTTTGAACACTTACAATCAAAGGAAGTGGTTTCCCTAATTACATGAACTATGTGAAAGCTCTCAGAATAGCTCTTCCACCCCAGGATTCCTTGCACTTTAGAAGTTTGCATAAAAGCTCACATGGAGAATCAGATGCAAAGTGTTTGATTCAAATTTTATTAGGCAGAAGTGAGCATACATTCGTATCTCTGGGTTTGACAGCTGGTTGGGTTTGGACCACAATCCTGGGTTTGATGGATTTCAGTCCTATACTTTAAAATCTTTCACTCTTCAGGTTCTGTGGTGAGACACCCCTTTCAAGAGAAAAGCAGAAATCAAAAAAGGGAGAAGGGATAGAGGGGTCCCTTTGTGAGCTTTCAGTTGAGGATTCTTCACCCTGATTAGGCTGTTCATCGTTGTGAAAATCCATCCCTGTACACAGCTTTTAAAAGAATGGGGAGTTTTACTTCCTCTCATTTTAAAGAAGCTGTATATCTTAAAATATATATTTGGAAGAATTAAGATCTGAATTCTACAACTTCAGTATTATTCTAGTACCACCATTTGCTTCAACCCATCAAAATTCTGAATTCAGTAGAAACTTTGAACAAAAAAGCAATATTTTCAGAAGACTATTACACCTTGTGCTTTCTTTTTGTACATACACAATAATAAAAGTATGTTAGTCTAAACTAAACAGTGAGAACATATGCAGGACACTTCTAAAGGCTTAAGATGTCTGTTCCTCAAGATTTCCTTTTCAAAAGAAGAGTTTTGCTTTTTTGGTGGTTTGGGAGTAATGGGAGCAAGCAATGGAGGACTTGAAGCAATATCAAGATCATTTTCGAGTGTAGGCACCTAAAGTTAGATGCATCATTGACCTAATTGAAATGCTCAGTTTTCTCCAAATTTTGGAAAAGTAGAATATAATTTTATTTTTGCTCTGTAGGAAATGTCTTTATTTCTCAAACAGTTTATCAGCTAAAAATGTAGTTAGATTTTTAGCAAGAGTTGCGAGCATTCATCACAGAATTGTCTGTCCTGAAAGTGCTAGAGATAGGTATCTAATCTTTACCTAGCTAAAACTGAAAATGATTCTTCCTTTCCAAACCATCTCTGAAACTAACAACAAGGTGCTGTCCCTGAGGATACCATATGGAATAATTAATGGTTGAATTGTTAATAAATAACATTTGCAAGGTTTGCAATAATATGCAAGACCATCACACTTGTTCTGCACAACAGTAATTTCCAAATGGTCTTATATTTTCCACTCAGAGCCAACTACAGTAATTATATCCAGATTTGATAAAGACAGAGATAATTGATGTAATTGGCCTTGAGGAGAAATCTTGAAGCTCTCCAAACTGCAACAATTCAAACTCAAGAAGGAAAAAAGGCAGAAGGGTTATGACTGCCTTGCGGATGTATAGGATCAGCCAAACCCTCTTTATAGTAACACTGAATACTAATAACAAGATACTGTTAACTCTGTCTGAAGAGAAGAAGAAATGTTTCTCTGGGTGCTTTTTTCCTGCCAATACTGCATCTTTCTTATAAGAGAGTTAGCCTTCCTAAGCTCCATTTCTTCTTTTTTTTCCAGGCAGAAGGAAGGACTTTCCCTGGAATCAGGGAATTGTCTCCTAGAAGTGAACACCCTCAGCAGGCCAGTGGTGTTGCAAGTGAAGTGCACAGCACAGTGGCAGCACACGTGGGAAGGGAGGGGAAATGTCATGTAGCCATACAGCACTCTGGCAGGGTGGAAAAGGGTTCTGGCTGTGCCCTCCAGAGAGATGTGTCTCAGACAGTGAAGCTTTGTCATCAGTATTGCTATAGGATGATTTTGCTTGGATGAAGGAGAATGCTTAAAGTCATCCCAACCTTGCTTGACCTGAAGGTAGCATGGAAAATTACATTTGCTTGTGTCTGGTCCTTGATGGGAGTTGATTTCTCCCTATATGTCAATTAGAATAGTCCTCAGACGAGTTTTTGCATACCTCTGGCATTGGAAAATGGGAAGCTCTGGTATACGTGATGCTGTTATTCTCCCACGCCAAAGGAGATGTTGCAGGTTGGAGTGTGCTCTGTGCCACCGAAACAGCACGGAGCTCCTGGGCCTTGGATCTAGCTTGTGAGCTCAGTTCATTTTAATGAACTTTGCCAATCTGATCCTTGTCATACTCGGAGCAGAAATCAGTTAGTAATCATGCAAGGACTTTGGGCATTGCTAGAATAGGAAGAGAAATGCCAGTTCTTTTTGCTGCGCTCAGATTCAGACTGGAATTGTCATGAGCTGCAGCATGTTGCCTCCTCTTCGGCTTTTCAGGTACAGCCTGTGGAAAAGAGATTTCATTGGTATGCTGCATGACATGACCCCAGTCCTGAAGTTCCTGTGGGCTCACATAATGCAGCGTTCCCACTTCCTCTTTGCTGTTTCATTTATTGCAGGTCCTTGGAAGCACAGTGCAGAGTGATGGAGGAAGTAGCGCAAGTTAATTGTTTTGTAATCACAAAATAGATGATCTCCATTTTCTAACTGGCCTTTTAAACTTTCTTAATCCCCCATTAGGGTATGTGTGTGGTATTCCTCTCATATTTATTTCTGATGTGTTTGGAATTTTTCTCATAAAATGATGAAAGAGAAAATTCAAATGAAGTCTGAAAGTGCAGATTACTGGTGTGGAAGTAGAAGCTCAAAAATGGAGAAATGCCAAAGCTGAATGTGGTTGCAAGATGTTCTTTCCCTTTACATGTTTAACCTAAAATACACTGTGGTTACATTGTGGAGTATTATTGCAGTACTGTTATTTTTGCATTCAGCTGTCTTCTATTTACCACTTTTTCCTACATCTGTGTTCTTTTAGAAATTCTGGTCTGTTCGTGTGTGTGATTTAGAGCAGTTCTCAGCAGCATTTTGTACGTGTTGGAGAATGAGAATTAATGGCATGTGTGATGCTGTGATTTTTGCACAATTCCAACTCTCCTTAGAGGAGATGCTCCTGGCTTGCACATGCTCTGTTCCACCAAACTATCGCAAAGGAGTTGGAGCAGGTCTCAGGCTTCACGTTCTCAGTTTGGCTCATTACTCAGTTTTGCTCTTTCTGGTGGGTTCGAACCACAGAGCCAAGGTTGCGGCACAGATATGGGTAGAGGTTACGGTACCTCTGGTCGTTCTGTCATAACTTTGGGGAAGGAACTGGCTCGGGATATTGCAGTTTGGTTGGAAAGGAGCAATGAGAAAGTCAGACTTTTGGCTTAATTTGGTATCCTGTGGTGGTACAAAAACTGTGCGAGTTCTCTGCCTCTTGTAAGTCTGCTGTTCATGGAACTCAAAGCCACTGCCTTCATAGGATACCAGGTCACTCTGTAATTAGTCTCTATCACTCTTCTAGATAGGTTCTTCTAGATTCCAGCTTTCTACAGAGTTCAGAGATACTTTTAAACAATTTATTTTGAGGCTGACTGCTTGTATTCTGATATAGATATGATATCAACATAATTTAAAAAAAAAAGATTTTCTTTTCTGAAAACAACTTTTTTATAATGAGGATTAGAAATGAAATAGTTGTTATTGACATATCTATGTAAGCAGATAGCTATAAAGAAGTCAAGATAAGGAGTTCTGTGTACAAGAAATTCATCAAAGAGAAGTAGGGGAAAAGCTCAAGTTACGTGTGAGAAATATGTAGTACGGTAGTACTAATAAATGTGTGTTTATGACACTAAAACCAATTTTTAAATACTGCGTTTTCCTCTAAGGTTTTTATCTTAGGCATTGTTTTATCTGAAATTTTTTAGTCTTACTGGAAAAAGATTGAGCTACCATGGAAATAGCCTGAAGAATCCCAAGAAAAAAGAAACAGTGGATCTACTTTGCATAAAAGTAAAAGCTTGAAATTTCGGTTTTGTCTAGTTTCATTTTTTGACCATCGCCACCCAGTAGGGGTAGCATTTGAGCCTATTTTCTAAGTAAAATACAATTTTCTATCTTAGACAAAGAAGAGTAACTTTTCTGAAAAGCAGGTAAGGAATTTATGTCCTGAAACTTTAGTTTTGTTGGGAATGGAGACTGATCGATAGTGGTCTAGGTGGTAGTGTGGACATAGGCAGAGAGCTGCTGTGAAGTCTGTTCTGGCTGTTGCTTGATGGCATGGTCCTGGCTGAAGGGCAGTCATACTTAGTTGGAGAAGGTAAAAGTCAGATTTTGGTGGATTTGGGAGTCCTGTGTTCCCAGACACCATTCTTGCTTATGTTCTTGCCAATCTCAGCAAGGTGAAATGGAGATCTGTCTGTAACCTGAGGAAGGATGCTTACTGCTTAAGTCATGGTAAAGAGAAAGAAGACTTGGTAAGTCACAGAGACAGCTTGCTGCTCTGGATTCAGGAAGGAAGGTGGTCTGTTGCTAATATGTAGTAAAACCAAAACTGGAAGCAGGTTCATGGTGAAGACTTCACCATGATTCATGGTGGTTTATTTGGACAGTTGCACATAAAACCATGATGTGCATAATTCAGAAAATGCACAGCAGTCAGAGATTCAGATTATGGTTACAACTCATTTTCTTGAAAACCTCGGATTTTGTGAGCTTGTGCTATGGCATAGGTAAGTGTGGCATGAGAAATGCTTTTCATCTGTGGAGGACTCTCAGACACTTGAGCCGAAGAATGTAGTTGGCAACTACTTTCTCTCCTTTCTTTTATGCCAGCTGGTCACAGCCAGGATTTCTGTGCTGAAAATTTTGTGTCTTTTTAAAGTAGGTGGTCTCTGAATAGGGAGAGATTATTTGCTTTTCTGCAGGGGCAGGTAATTTTTGAGTGATAACTGGGGAGAGCCTTCTACACAGCTCTGATAGCCTGTGTAGAAAGCAAAACTGCACGTGGTTCCCCAGCAGTTGCTATTAACATGTAACAGGGAGGTAACACATCTTGTGATGTGCTGTTTTCATGAGGGTGGGCTCAGCCTATCTGGTTGAGGAACATTTTCTGGAATTATAACAATCACTGGGGTTCCAATAAGAGGGATCACCATCAAGTGCTGTCTGTATCATTAGCTACAGTAGGTTGGGTTTACCTACTCTAAGACAGGCTTAACGTGAGTGTTCATCAAGAATGTGACAATTTTTTTCCTTGGTTAAATTACAGTTTTCATGATCAAGTTTGAGAAAATACTTTAGTGGAACGATCATAGCTGCTTTAGAGGAGTGGATCAGGATCCATAAGTATAGCTGCTGCTGTCTCTGTTGGAGTCTGTGCTAATGGTTCAGCAAAAGCCACTGTATAATGAGACTAGATTTGTTCTTCTAAGTTATCTTATCCAGATTCCTTACTAATACTCTGCAGACCTCAGAAAAATCACTGCTCTAGCTGGATGTGTATGGACATGGCCTTTCTCCAGGTACCATTTCTTTGACATTATTTTCTCTTCTGTTGCTCCTAAGCACTGCAGGAGACTCCTTGAGAAGGGATTGGTTTTGTCCATCACTGTCGTACCAGAATGTCTTTCCAACAAGGTGCTCATGAGACTTATAGTGATTTTGATCTCAGAAATAATTTCCTTGGATATTTTTCCATTTTTTGGGTCTGGAAAGATTTAGGTGTTGCATAGTAGCCATGGTAACTGCTCACCTGTGGAGTGAGCAGGGAGTCAGAAAGTTTCACATCTTGTTATTCCCTTGTATTTTAGAGATGTCGTGGGTTTTGTTGATGTACTCTATTGTCAAAGAGAGTTTGTGTTCAAAATGATTGTGAGTAAATGGGAAAATTTCCCAACATTGAGAAGAGAAATGATGATTGCTGAAAATAAACTGCTCAATGGGAGCTCAGGTATTTCAAACCTGCTGTTTAGTCCACTCATCTATTGTTTCTATTCAATTGCTGCTATTGCTTTGCAGCTGGAGGCAGCTTCTTACTCTAAATCTGCCTGAATGAAATATTTATAATATTGCAGGACATTGCTCATTTCTAGACTCTTACACCATTACAAATAAATAGTTTATGTGTGTTTTGAAGAGTTTTACTAACTGTGAATAACACTAGTGACATCCAAAATACTCTTCTTCTTCTTGGCAGATCTCCATTTATCAGATACCTTAACATTAAATGCTGATACAATCTCAGTCTGTATGCTGCAAAAAGTAATGCTCCTGTGGGATATGTTGGACATAGTGGATTTCTAGTTGAAATCTGTGAAAATGAGCTATTTGTCCATGATCTTTGTGCTGCCTTTTTTTTTTTTTTTTTTTTTTTTTGGGTAAATGGCAGTGTAGTTGTAACTCCAAATGATGTTTTCAAGCTTATTAAACCTTCTGTAAGGATTTTCTGCAGAAAGTGCCCTTGCTTAGTTTTATCCTAAATGCTGCAGCTTCTGTTAACAGCCTCTTCTCTCACTGATAGCAAGTTTTTAACCCCAGTCATGAGGAAGACCAACACCATGATCTTGCAATTGCTCGGTTACTGCTGGGTGGGCTCCGTGTGGTTGTTGTACAGGGCTGATGTACGTCAGTGGCAGGATTGAGCCAGTTAGCTGGATCTAACTCCCTCTTACTGCGTAAGGCAGAGGGTCTGCTGCCATTTCACAAGGACAGATCTCCCTGTGATTTTTTGGAGGGACCAGCCTGCTTTCCATGAGCTGAGCAAGCCTTTGCAGTATTTTGACGGGCATGTTCTGAATTCACTAGATAATACTTCTAATCCCATAGCCTTCAAATTATCCTTAAAACTGCCAAGTTTTGGGCAAAGGTTGCTATAAAAAGTTATAGTAGAGTATAAAACTCAGTTTTCTTATCAAATGGTCAATATCCAATACATTTTACTACTAACATGTCCTATGGTGTTCCTTTCCTCCAGAAATGCTCATACACATTTGCTACTGCATGGTGCAAATGAAATATTTTAAATTACATAAGATGGGGTGAACCTGTAACAGCACATAATAAATTTATGTCCATATTCCTTCAGCATGGTACGTTATGACAGCTTAACAGAATTGAGGTATCTTGGTAATGTGCTTTTTTTTTTTCTTTCTTCAAGATTGCAACCTAAAAGTCAATACAAGGTATTTAAAGTGTGTGTTTCTACCACAGTATTTCAAAAAATGAGGATTGTGTGGTGATATAAAACAGTGGGTTTAAAATAATGATAAGATGATTATATAGCAATGAGAATTTATTAGTTTCCTTTATATTTCCACTTTTAGTCTCTGGGACTTGTAACAGTGTAGGACATAATTTTGGATGCAAATTTGATGCTTTGAAACATTTGCTCAATCGAAATGCTTTTAAGTACATGTTTTGTATGTCGTTGTAGATATGAGAATTTAATTCTGTTGTTTACAGAAGTGCTGGTGGCATCAATCTGAGAATGTAATTTAACTCTTCTTTTCTGTGTGTTTTATGAAACAGTATCCCTATAACACCGCATAGATATGGCTGTTCTAAGACATAACAAATGCTGACAGTTTTAACTTGTTAATGGGCTATAGAAAATAGCTTTTATTTGCATACTCATTTAGAGTACTATTTATTATTAGTACTCTAAATGAGTACTAAAAAAGAACCCCAAGCTCACACAGTTTTAAGTGATATGCAACGATAGTTTTAAGAACTACGATTGCCTTTTGAAAGAGGTGGTAACGCATTTGTGCTGGGAGGGTGCTCACAGCACTTATCAAAGCACATTATAATTCTGCTTCTTTGCAGTTAAAAGATCTCACTGAGGATTCTTTGGCTTTGCCATGTTCATGTGGTTTTCCTCTTGCATTGTTAATATCAGAGACAGTTTAATAGGTTTAACAAACATTCCTTGAACTGGGTAGTCAGTGTGCTTTTGCTTATTGTTAGCTTTCTTCTTGGGGACCCCAAAGCACAAAACCTTTGGTTTTGTTTTTGTTTTTTTTTCTTACAAAACTTTGAGAACAAACAAAACAGTAGGCAAAGTCCTATATTTTTGTTTTGTATCTGCTTGATTTTCTTTTTATGTTCAAAACTGTATATTCCCTACTGTATAATTCTTATTAGGGGTTTTATATTTCTAATATTCTTTAAGTATCCCTTTATTTACTGCATATTGAGAGGATCATTTGTTAGCAATGGTAGAATGGTAGTCTTCTAAGACTACGGCGTGATAATAATCCAGAAAAAGCTAAATTACATAAACTGTTTCTATATCCTGCTCATTAAGAATTGTGTTAGTTTAACTTTCAAAAGGACAGAAACAGTGAAGTAGTAAAAATTATCTGCTGTGGGTAATTTCTGGCTCCTGTCAAAACCTTAACATAATTTAAAAAGAATCATCGTGTGGCTGTAAAATATTTATGTTAAAGCACGTAAAACATACACATCTTGTGAAAAAGTATGCAAATTTTTTTTGCCTTAATGATTTGTCAGCATTACATTAAAAAAAAAATCATAAGCCTGTAGGATTCTAAGATGCATATTTTACTAGTGTTTTGTAGCTGAACTGTAGCTTTAGATGCTGATTGTCTTAGTATTGCGTCTGTAAAATGATGTTTTGGGCTTGTTTACCCAGAGAAACTAGTGTATTATAAGAGACATCATCCCTTATTAGACATCAGTGAATTCACAGGGGAGCATTCCTGAGACACTGGAAATGGAGGCAGACTGAATGTATTTTTGAGCAGGAATCTGGAAATAAAGGTTTGGGATTGATTTCTGTTAGTATTCTATAGCTTTTTTGTATGTGGTTGTCAGTAAATAGAACGATTTTAATAAAACATCAGCTGGCCTCTTCCAGCTGCCCTTTTATTAGGCTGTAAACCCCCCTGAGAGTAGCTAAGTTGCAACTCTCCCAAGAACATGGCAAAGGTCAAAGCCTTTAAAATGCTACAAGACTTGGGAAAAAATATCTTTTCAAAGCTGCCTTAAGTGCATCTAACTATCTCCTTAATAAACATGGCAAACATTTCTTTGGAAAAGTAAATAACCAAACTATTGCACAATGTAATAATAAATATCAGAAGGCAGTTAAGGAAGTTGTATTAATCAGATTCCTTAAGTAGCTAACCATGTGTGACCCTGTAATTTTGCATGGAGCGAAGGTGCCTCTTGCTGTGCAATTAACTGATTTATTAACAGGAGAGTCGGTTGGCTGCTGGCTAACCTGATGGTCTCACAAGACGCTGCAGCTATTTCCTGTGTTAATCCTAAACCAGCATGCTCAGACCAGGGTGGAAGGACAGCCGTACTTTGTCCTCTCCGGCCAGTGGCTCCAAAGGGACCTGGAAGAAATGGTGATTAAGTTCCTGTGGGTCCAGTTTGCCCAGACCCCAGCAAAAAAGTCTTTTCATACTGAAAAAACTCTGTGGACAGATGTGCTTTTGCAGGTCCAGCTGTGCTGCTGGGATAGGCTGCTAGCCCAAAACCTTGATCACTTATCTTGACTAGAAGTGTGAGAGTAGCAACTTTCTAATGTATTTCCAAGGAGGACCAGAGTAACTAAAATATGCTGAGTCGTTTGGTCTTTGCTAACTTTAGCTGCCTTGGGATAGGGAGCTCTAACAAGAGCAGCTGCGGCTGGTATGAGTAGCTGGCAGGCCACAACACAGCTGTACGCGAAGTGCCTCTGTCCACATCCTTACTGCCTGTGCGGCTGCAATTAAAGATCTGACGACAAGGCCTTGTCTGCGTTCCCGAGTAGTGCCAGCTCAGCATCAGATGGCCGTTGCCCACATCTGCAGTCAGCGCCGACCTTGAAGATCTTGTCAGAGCTAAGCTGCATTTGCTGCTTTTGCTGCACTGGCCCTGGACAGAGCAAAAGCGAGCTAGGACTTGTGTCATCCCAGTGACCTGAGGCTTGTGCTGCTTGTGACGAGACCACACTATCCAGGTAGCCTGCTTTGTCCCCTCATCTGCTGCTGGCCACACTCAAAATCTATGTTGGTGGGTTGTGTTCAGCAATTGCTGAACACAGACAAGGCCTAGAGGAGGACTCTGTTTTTACCTGCTGAAAATACTGAGAATATGAGTATTCCTGCATAGTTGTTTGTACTAGAAGGTTAAGAGCAGTATTACCAGTGCCTTTGACACCATTTCCCACAGCATTCTCCTAGAGAAGCTGGTGGCTCATGGCTTGGACGGGTGTACTCTTTGCTGGGTAAAGAACTGGCTGGATGGCCGGGCCCAAAGAGTGGTGGTGAATGGAGTTAAATCCAGTTGGTGGCCGGTCACAAGCGGTGTTCCCCAGGGCGCAGTATTGGAGCCAGTTCTGTTTAATATCTTTATCAATGATCTGGACGAGGGGATCGAGTGCACCCTCAGTAAGTTTGCAGATGACAGCAAATTGGGCAGGAGTGTTGATCTGCTTGAGGGTAGAAAGGCTCTACAGAGGGACCTGGACAGGCTGGATCGATGGGCCGAGGCCAATTGTATGAGGTTCAACAAGGCTCAGTGCAAGGTCCTGCACTTGGGTCACAGCAACCCCATGCAGCGCTACCGGCTTGGGGAAGAGTGGCTGGAAAGCTGCCCAGTGGAAAAGGACCTGGGGGTGTTGGTCAACAGCTGGCTGAATATGAGCCAGCAGTGTGCCCAGGCGGCCAAGGCAGCCAACAGCATCCTGGCTTGTATCAGGAACAGTGTGGCCAGCAGGACTAGGGAAGTGATCGTGCCCCTGTACTCGGCACTGGTGAGGCCGCACCTCGAATGCTGCGTTCAGTTTTGGGCCCCTCGCTACAAGAGAGACGTTGAGGTGCTGGAGCGTGTCCAGAGAAGGGCAACGAAGCTGGGGAAGGGTCTGGAGAACAAGTCCTGTGAGGAGCGGCTGAGGGAACTGGGGTTGTTTAGTCTGGAGAAGCAGAGGCTCAGGGGAGACCTTATCACTCTTTACAACTACCTGAAAGGAGGTCGTAGTGAGGTGGGTATTGGTCTCTTCTCCCAGGTAACTAGCGACAGGATGAGAGGAAATGGCCTCAAGTTGTGTCAGGAGAGGTTTAGATTGGGTATTAGGAAAAATTTCTTTCCTGAAAGGGTGGTCAAGCATTAGAACAGGCTGCCCAGGGAAGTGGTGGAGTCACCATCCCTGGAGGAGTTCAAACAACGTGTAGATGTGGCACTTTGGGACATGGTTTAGTAGGCATGGAGGTGTTGGGTTGACGGTTGGACTAGATTATCCTAGAGGTCTTTTCCAGCCTTACTGATTCTATGGTTCTATGATTAGCAGGTCTAGAGGCAGCTGTAGGGTGATGTCAGTCATAGATGATGTAATTGACATTTTCACATATGTCAATAAACAGAGATTAAACAGGCATAAAAATAAATTAGCCGTTAAGCACTGTGATCTAGACCATGGTTCACAGGACACAATTAGTTTGTACAATGAGGGATTACCTGGGTTCCTAAGTCTTATACTGTAGTAGTCTTATGAATTGCGTTTGATTTACAATAATGCTACAGAAGCCAGTAAGTGAGAATTTAATAAAATGTTTTTAGTGTAATTTGCTCTGACCTTGGATTTCATGATAGCGGTTGAATTATATAAACAGTGGATTAGGTTTGTTTAGACTTCTGAATCGCCTTGCCTTCAAGAAATGGCATCTAGTCTGTAATTCCCTTCAGCGTGACTTGAGAGAGGGACATAATTTCACCCATACCTGTGGTGTAAGTACAGGGTGAACGGTTTTAGCATGGTTTGATGATCAGTACCAGGCTGTGACTAAGCTTATCATGGGACTAAGTGTAATATTCAACTCCACTGCAGTCACCTTGTGCGTCTGACTGTGTCTCTATGTTACGTCCAAGGAATTTGTATTTATGTGTTTGGGTTGTGCCTTTCCTTCAGCTGAGCTCCTTCTAGTTCTGCTTCAATCCAGCATTTAAAAAAACAAACAAAAAAAATGTCTTTCACACAAAAAAGTAATATAATGAAATAACTAAAGACATGTTACTTGACATCACCATGGCTTTAGGAAGGAAATTGATGCTTATTTAAGTTGCATAAGATAGATAGCAGCTTTACCGAGGGAAGTGAGTGTGTCATGCCCAAGCCAGTGAGGGCTGGCTTCTTCGCTAGCCTTTAGGCAGACAGATGCATGGCAGGATTTTCTTCCGAGCATTTAGGCATTTTGGATTTAAGTATGAGTTTGATGCTTAAAGGTGGTTCTAAATAGTTCTTGTAAGTGCCTAAGACACCTTTGAAATACCAGTCTTTAACTATCACTTTGTAATTTGCTATCTGAAAGTCAGTCTTTCATTGAAACATGGCACCTTCTTGTCATAAAAAGTACAAAAGCTTCAAAGATGTGGATTGACTTGCATCTGGTTCTCACTGTAAGGGATAAGTGTCTTTAAATTGGCTAATAGAGTTCACAGCTGATCTACAGCAACTGAAAAGAGCAAAACATGAAAGGAATAGTTTAGAATCGCTAGTGCTAACAACAGCAGAGTGATTAAAAGTGTTTAGAAAGGATTTCTTTCAGAAGTAATGGTCCTTAGAAAGAGTTGGCAATTTTTCCCCCCCAGTTCTTAATATGGGATATCTGTGAGCAATTAATAGGTGCCCTTCCGTATTCTTAGATGGAAGCTTGCTTTGGTGCCTGTTAAATCCCAGTTTAGAGCATGAACATCAATGTGAAGATGATGGTATTAGCCATGGTCAACACAGCATTTCTTCATACTCCTGGAATGTGATCTTAGTGTGTAATATATTGTAGATAAGATAATCTTAGAAAATAATTATTTTTGAATCTCCAAATAATAAAAGCACTGTGTGTCAGTATGCCTGCAGCAGTGAAGGACTCATCCTCTTGGTCTGGTGCTCCTGTCTTGCTTGCTGTCCATTTCATGGTCACCCTGGGTGATCGGTAGGCCTGGGTTTCACCACTGCTGTTGCTGCAGTGCAGCCTCTCCTGTTGTCCAGTGACTGGTGGGCTTTTACTGGATCCAGCAGCATCTTGTGTGAGACGGAGGACAGTCACTGGCTTCTGCACATTGCTGCGGTCGAATAGGGAGTTATGGCACTTGGATGTGTTCATCATGTGGCATTTCTAATCATTCGCTAAAAAGATTGATCTAGTACTACTTCAGTAGCCAGGACCTAAATACATTGTGCCACGGGAAAGTTCAACGTGAGACTAGTCAATTTAATTCTCATGGCCTGTTGAGGTACATGTATTGTAAACAGCAGCGCGTGGCGTGCACGGTGCTTTGAAGACATGGATTTTTAACTGCTGTACAAGAAGATAGTTTTATTCAGCTCCTCTCAACCAAGGTGTTCAAGAAAAGATGGTCTAGATAGTTTGTCTAATGTTGTTTATGGCCTGGCATTCCTGTCTCATTTCTAACAATATTCAGGTAGGCAGTCAAGGAGTATTAGGTCTCTTGGTTATCCAGCAGTAGTGCTGGTAGGAATTACAGGACATTCTCCAGTTTAGGATTTCCTAAAGAAGTTAAAAACATAATACAGAAGTTTTTGAAGTGTAGGGGTCTTGGGTTTGCTAGCCCATGGAGATGGAGTTTTGAATGATTAGGCTGTCATCTGCATGCTCCAGGCTACTGAAGGAGGCTGGAGGTACAGCTCGTGAAACAGGCGCTGCTGCTGCTGCTGGAGCCCCTGTATTGGGAGGCTGGTGGGGCTGCAGCTGGAGGGCAGAGCTCCTTCTGCCGACAGATCCCTTGCTGATCTGACAGATCCCTTCTCAGATCCCTTGACTTGGCTGTAGGAGTGTTGCTGTTTACCTGCAGGTGAGTCTTCCCACATTTGCTTAGATAGCTGCCAGTTAAATTATTTTGTGGACTTGTAGGTGAGTCAGTCTGCAGTATGATTTGCTGAAAACAGCGTACGTTTAAAAAATTACTTTTCTGGTATTGTGAAAAAAGATTACTCACTTCAAAGTAACACTGTTTACCTTGCTGAGCAGGCTAAGCAGCATGAAGAACTAGTGCAACCCAAGTTAAGTTCAAAGCTACAGTTAAAGATTTAATTGAGTATGTGTAAATGTCAGTGCATTTGCTAAAGATAAAGGTCTTAATTCAAAACCGTGTTTAAGTTACTCAGAAAAGGCTTTAAACAACAACAACAACAGGAAAAATTTGAGCCATCTCCTGCCTTTGTCTGTAATCATGCAGTTATGCACATGGACCATGGTACCAGCTATAAAACATAGGCCAAAAAAAATACTGTTTTGCTATGTCTGTACATTTATTACAGTAGCACTAGCTGATGTACCATGGTTTTCTGCATCAAAGCTGCTATAGCCTTCCTGTTTTCAGTGAATCTACAAGGCCACAAAATAATGTAATTGGCAACTATCTAAGGAAATGTGGGACGACTCACCTGCAGGTAAACAGCAACACTCCTACAGCCAGTCAAGGGATCCGAGAAGGGATCTGTCAGATCAGATACTTTTGATAAGTTCAGAGGAATTAATTGTGATTTTTTTCTTGTTAGATGCTGTTGACTGGTATAGAGGTAGCATAATCTCAAAGTCTTAAAGTAACGCATTGCTGTAGAGAAAAATATATAATAGTCTATATCTGTATTACATATATTTACAATTGCGTATTACATATATTTGTGTAAAAACATGTGTCTAAAATCTCTTGAGTATTTATTTTAATATACTACAGAGACGAAACTGTTGAGAGACCTTGAAGGAGACATCTGACCTTCTTTTTTCTCAAAAACTGCAGGGACTATATGTCTTAATTTCTATGGATGTATTCTCATTGTCTTGCAGCCTCTTTCTCAAACCTAGAAGCATTGTTCAAGTGGAATTTGAAGGTTTTGTATGTTTATCCAGAATTTCCAAACAGCTGCAGTCTGCTCTGAGGAGCAGTTTCAACTGCACTGCTGGCTATTTGGCAATCTCAAGCATGCTTGCTGTGCTTATTCAATCAGACTCTACGGCGCATGCCTGGAAACTCCACGTTTCCAGTAAACATTGGATGGAGCTGTGTGTGCATGGTATGCTCTAACAGCCTGAAGCACTGGACTTGCTGAACCCATAGTACTTTGTGCATAAACACAAATTCTGGATAGGACTGCTGCAGCTCTGCCAAAAATCCCAGATCTTTCTTTGAACAAAGTTTTCCACGGCCTTCAGTTTTTCCAAAGACTTAGCTTCTACATCTGTGCCTTGGCCATGAAAGAATAGCCTGATCTTCCCCTCCACCACCCCCCCCTCCCCAACATACGAAGCATTCATTTGCCAAACTCTCTCATGAGGTTTTTCAAATGCCAAGCATTTGTGAACAGTCTTTCCTAGATACGTGTGTGTGTGTGTTTATATGTATGTTGTATATATGTGTATACCTGCTTGGGTATAAAAAAAACTATCATAGTAAATGCCCCATTCTTAATTGTCTGACTTGTTTGTTTGTTTGTTTTCAACAGGCAGAAATACTCAGTGTGCTCAGTCACAAAAACATCATTCAGTTCTACGGAGCTGTCATTGAACCTCCAAATTATGGCATAGTTACAGGTAAGGGGTTTTGTCTGACCTTTGTCTTGATTCTGTAAAACTCCAATGTTACAAAGTATTAGCTTTACCCAATTTCAGTGTTTTGCTAACTGTCCTGGCCTTCTTTGAATGTTAGAGAGCTCAGCACCACCTGTCTCAATGTAAATGGGAGTGCTGGAGGTGGGAACCAGGCTGGGAGCACGGCTGATAGCAGCACAGAGGCAGTTTGAGCCTGGGGTGTTCTTAATGCATAAACTCAGCACTCCTTTAAATAGAAGCTTTCACTGTGTTCTCTTACCCTGTTCTGTGAATTGCTTTTCCATTTTAATTGACATGTGACAGAAGTAGAGGTTTTCATGATACGAAGTTCTGGCAAGTTCTGTGAAAAGGGAAGGCTGAGAGTCTGCTCAGAGCAAAGCTGCACCGTGAATTCTGCCTGTATGGAAAATAGAATCTGCATTGGGAACTTCCCAGCTGTGGGAAGAGCTTGAAACAGAGTCAAGGGTTTATTAGATGCCATAAGACAACTCCCTTTATTCACTGAAAACTAGATTTCATTTGTTGTGGCATTCCTAGAATTATGCAGAAGTTGTTTTTTGTGGTTTTGTTGGGGTTTTTTTTGGGGGGTGGGGTTGTTTTGTTTTGTTTTCTATCACCACTTTAAGCTTCCTTCCCTTATCTTGGGAGTTGGTCCAGATATAAAATTACATTACAGGTAATGTAATTTCTCCCTTTCCTTTAGGGGAGAAACTAGGTAAGATAGTAGTAGAAAATAAACCCAAAGCAAAGAAACCTCCAATGTGCTGAAACAAATGTTTGGGGAGGTAAAAACCATGAAAGGATGGGTTAGGAAGCATGTTTTGGCACGTCTGTAACACTTCAAAGAGTTTGATGCGAAGAGTAGTTTTTGCATGTGGCACAGTCTGATACCAGTTTGAAACACTGATGTTCAGGTTTTTATTGGTTCTCAGAGGGTGGGCAGAACCTGTGAAAATTCAGTTGTATCTACCTGTCTCTTAGACGTCCGATTATCACAGTAGATGGCAGTGTAATCCGGTGGGAGTGCATCTGAGACACAGCACTGTTCAGAGCTTGGGGAGCTTTACTTACAGGAGTATCAGCCTACTGGAGGTCGCAGTGTTGCATCCAGTACTCCAGAGGGGCATGGGGTGACCACAGCCTACACCACTCAGAGGATGCCCTGGTGATAGCATATAGACAGGAACGTGAATACCTTCTTGAAGCAATAAAAATAATAGAAAGCTAATAAATCCAGTAGTGTAATTTTACTATAATTTATAACATAAGTGTAAACCAGCAAGCAGAGTGACAAAGGAAATGTGTAATCAACAGCTCAGGATGATGTCTGGATCAGAAAGTCCTCAGTTTGATCTCACAAAAGGTCAGTGTTTGGAGAAGGACATTTGACCTGCTTGCCAGTCACAGGACAGACAGCAGCTAAAGTAGTTCATTATGTCATTGGGAATGGGGACTCTTTAACCATCTGTGAGAAGGAGACTACTCTTGCGTAGTCCAACCACTTTGTTACTCGGGGAGCTCTGATTCCACCCTGGCTAAAGATAAAAGCTTTTTTTAACAAACTGCATTGGTTCTCCGTGCAACTTCCAAGGAGACTGCAGTCCCTTGGGTTGGAAGGGAAGCAAGCCTCTATTTCCCCGCTACTGAGACAAGAAATGTTAGTTGCGCGTGAAATACTTTTGGAGAGATTTTCACTCCGTGATCTTCTGGATGGCCTTCAGTGTTGCGGACTTAATCCTGTGTTTAGTCAGAGATCCATTTCTTGTGAGGGGAAAAGCCCAAACAAGAAGAAATCCTGAGAACCTAATGATTCTGCAGAGTGATGGAAATGAGGGCATTCAGCCAAGCATTGGCATGTACTGAGCATTAGCTGCACGTGACGTCTTATGTGGGATGGTCAGAGAGTTCTCTGAGAGAGGCTACATCTGCAGTCAAAACGCGTTTCCCAGCTGGGATGTATGTCAGTGTTCTAACCGATCATCCCGCCTGGCGAGCTGCTAACATGGATCACATCATTCTAGATGTCACTGTCTGTTTCTGGCAACAGTGGTCTCGATGCCTGGCTTTCAGATCTGGTTTTTGACCACAGCTGCCTCCCCCCAAAAGGTTCTCAGAGCTTGTGCCCCCCGTCTGCACAGAAACATATGGTGTATCCCACAGCCCATCACAGGGTGGGTCCAGTCGGGCATTCAGAGCTTTTCTTTCTAAAGCAAATACCTCTTTTCCATTATTGACAGAAAACGATCCTTGCGATATGATTTCCAAATCCATAAGCTCCTAGTAAAAACCTGTGGCACAATAAATATGTAGAAGAAATAGTAAAGGATCGAGCTTTGTTGATTGAAGCTTGCTTGCCTCTGTTCACACAGAGTGGCAAAGGGCTCCTGGAGCTGAGTTGTCCCTGACCCTGATGGATCAAATTATGCATTGTAAAGGCATGCAAAGCATGCAGCCAACCTATTCCTGAAGAATCCATTTATAAGACAGATGATGACATCATGGGTAAAAAAAGCTTATGTTTTAATTGAGGAAATGTGTGCAGGTGAGCAGCTTACTCCTCTTTCGGTGACATCAGAAGCAACACTTCTGTCTCCTGCAGAGGCTCCTTTCAGCGGGAGGTCCTGCAGTAATGATCCAAAACGAACTTGCCACTTGAGTGTTTACTTTCAAGGGACTTCCTATTTTCTCCCTCTTTCCTTTCATTTAGAGCTGGAATCTTCTCACATGGCCTACCGTGTTCTAGGCTGTGCAGAGTTTCCTTCCCCATGCAGCAATCTCCCAGTGGTTTTGATTTCCTTGATGAGGATCAATGTTTACTTTTTAGGCATTTAGCCTATCGTGTATCATTCATTGATTAATATTGCTATTAACAACAATTCAGGTATATTTTATGTAGTCTTAGAATGATTTCGTGACTGCTTTGAAATGGCTGAAATTAAGCATTTCAATTGTATACCAGCTAGTTTGTCACCTTAGGTATGCAGATTTTGGGAGTCTTGTAAGTAGGTTTTAAATTCTTCAGACTGCCTGAGGAGCACGCTGAATAGCCTTGGGAGAGGGGGATGAAAGGCTTGAAGTTGCTCCTTGCATCCCTCTGGTCTTTGTGCTACTTGGGCTGCACCAGGCGGCATGTGCTCACTCTTGGCCACCAGATAGGAGAAAATGTATCAGCTGCTTCAACTCACAAACCTCCTGTTGTGTTTTTGGTGAAACATGAATGAATACTAAATAAACATAAAGCTTATGTAATAAATACTAAGCAGAGGAGCTACAGCCTTTAGACTGCTCAACATGACCTGTAGCACATGGAAATCTGGCCCACTTACCTCAGGGTTAGACCTCCAGTTCCTTCCTTCCATTTTTTCATGAACAAATGATTTGATCTGCTACTCTGTTCCTCCATGGGGAAACAGGAGAAGAAAATTTTAATTTCCCTTTCTACTTGCAACCCCTTTCTTCCTAAGAGAACATTTTATATTTAACATCTGGTTTTACTTTTAAAAAAGAAAGAAAATAATTATGCTTTGTTATGGGGCATCATTTATACGCAGTACTGCTCACCAGTGGGGAATATCCTCTGTCTTTGGAAACAGTAAGAAGAATCTGATACCACCAAACTCATCCGTTAACTGCTCTTCTGATCAGAAGTGGCAAATTCACTGTTTGAATATGTAAGAATTTCAAGTTATGTAAAAGTGGTGCTGTGCAGGTTTCAGTTGTCTCCAGTTTCACACCTAAATGTGTGTAGGTGTAACTAGCTTGTTATTCCAGCTTTCAGCCCCGCGAGCTCTGACAGTCAGACTGGATTACATCTTCCACACTTGTAAACACCACCAGGCCAAAACAGCCCTTGTTTGTACCCATATAATCCTGCTGTGGGTTTCTGTAGGTGTAGTTGAGAAAAGTTAAGTAAAAGGTCTGTTGGTCCTGAACAAGGAGCATCCAGAACCTTTTACTCTGGAATTTGAACTGCTTTGCCTGAGCTTTGTTGATGCCAGACCTTTCTAATGTCTTTTCATTTTAATGCCTGTTGTTATATATGATTTTACTTTTTTCTACCCTTAGCAGTAGATTATGTCTGTGTTGCAAGAATGAGAACAAACTACCACTCTCCTGCTACGCTACTAATAATATTAGCTGCTGAACCCAAATTCTTTGTCATTAAACCAGAGGTTGCTTTCTGGAACTGGCAGAGTTTCCATTAGAACTTTCAGTTTTTAGGTGCAATATTTTAAAACGTCATGTGAGTTTGTTGTTGTTTTTTAACAGAGTATGCTTCTGCTGGCTCACTGTTTGATTACATTAATAGTAACAAAAGTGAAGAGATGGATATGGATCATATCATGACCTGGGCAACTGACATAGCTAAAGGTAAGCAAGACGAGCGGTGCATTACTATCCTACGCAGCCAGCAAAGTGTACAGCTGGAGATCCTTTCCCTGTGAAGTCAGGAAAGCCTTCCTATACTTCCTTATTCAAATTGTAAAAAAAACCCAAACCAAAACAAAACCAAAAAACCCCAAAAGAACCGAACATAAAAAAAGCAAACCCCATTCACTGTGCTTTTTAATATGTTCCTTGGTTGTTAGGAATCCAAAATAATTTCTGGAGTGAAAATGGCTTCTGTGAGCCAGTTTTACTTCTGGTTTGCCCCTAAGTCCCAAGAGGGTAATTTTGCTGATGTAGAGTTAATTATGAGGTAAAGTGCATAATTATCCTTACATTTGACTTGAATTGGAACATTTAAGGAAGCTAAGGGCTTATTCTCAGCAAACATACTGAAATTCTTCATATAATAATGCAGAAGCAGCTGTTTTCTCCTTTGTGTTCTCTGTGACCACACAAGAATTAGTATAAACTAATGAATGAACAGTAAATTCGTGTCTTGGCTTCCCTGTGTAGACAACACCTTTGAGGAAATCACTAAATATGATGTTAAAAAGCATTAACATACCCATATAGATGCTCTGAGAGATATATGAGCTTGGCTTAGTGTTTTTTACTCAAAGTAGATTATGGGAAGGTTTGCTTCTCCTCCAGCGTATCAATGTGACGTACAGGTATGCCAACTCGTAATGAGGACAATTAATGGGAACCAGAAAACATGACTGCTGATAGGCGATGGCCATGCTGAGCCTGCCTAACTAGATTGTTCCCTTGTTTTGTGTAGGAATGCACTATTTACACATGGAAGCTCCAGTTAAAGTAATCCACAGGGATCTGAAGTCCAGGAATGGTAAAGTAGCAAAACACTGAAACGCTCTGCATTTACTGTTACCTGTTAACGTAGCATTTAAATCTGTACCTGAGCTTTGTGAACACGCAGAACTAACTAACGCCTTGGCTGTCATCAAGCTTCACTAGGAGTTGTTGAGGTGCAGAAGAGCCTGTTCCCTCCTCCCCATCCCGAGGCTGTCTGAGCTCTGTTACAGTCCCTGGCGTCATTTAGAGCACTGTGGAGGGCTCTTTCAAGTTGTGTCTTGCTGACCATGTTTGTACCCATCTTATCAGCTGTCAGACATTGTCTGAGCACTTCTCACTTCCTTTTTCCATTTGGAAAGGTTGAGTACCAGGAAAGGCTGGCAGACACCAGACACAATAGACCGGATAAGGTCTATTATTTCTTATCTGAAAATCTTGTCTTTACTGTGGCCTGTTTTGAGGTTTGACAGATACTCATGCTTTTGAGTAATATGCACTCAGTGTGGAGCTGCACTGGTTAGTCTGAACTTGGCAGTTGATGACCATTTATGAAATTTGCTGAATGTTGCCTTTTAATTGAAACTTTCACTAATAGTAGTGGCATAGGAGGGACACAGATTATAGTAATGCACATGGGGAGATAATAGTCAAGAAAAGTCTAGATCTCACCTCAGTTGTAAGTTTTTCCTTTTATTAATGAATCTTTCAGAGACCTTCTTGTTAAGCCTAACTACATTGGGAAGAATGGAGTTTATCTGTATTTCAGCTATAGTTGTGTGGCTGTCTTTGAACTCAGTAAAGTCTGAAAGGTTTTGCGTTTGTTCAGAGGCTTACAGATGTTCTCTAAAGCTTCTCAGAGAAAGCAGGACAATCGTCCATGTTCAGGTGCTGGCTCACCGTAGGGTCATTTTTCTTGATAAAAAGCAAAGTCTTCTGCTCTGAAAATGTATTGTGTTTATTTTTAATAGCATTCTTGTAACCTATTGTTTTTTCATTTTCAGTTGTTATAGCTGCTGATGGTGTGTTAAAGGTATGAACACTTTGATTATTTCTAGAGAGATGCTGCTGCTTGACTCAATGTTTTGATGCCTAATGAATGAGGTTGATACTCTAATATCTGTTTATTTTTTTATTTATTTTTGCCAGATCTGTGATTTTGGTGCCTCAAGGTTCCACTCCCATACAACACACATGTCATTAGTGGGCACTTTTCCATGGATGGCTCCAGAAGTTATCCAAAGTCTCCCAGTGTCTGAAACATGTGACACATACTCATACGGAGTGGTGAGTGCCTCTCATTTCCCTATGCGTAGTAGCAGATCTCTAGTGTGACAGAATTCGTGTGATGCAAGAACAACAATTCTAAATAAGGACGACAAAAAATATCACACTTTCTTTCAAGACTGACCCATAATTTATAATTACATGCTTGAAAATGACAGGAGGAACAGTGTCTTGCATGTTTAGTAAGATCCTTATCTGATTAGATTAGCAGCATGCCAGTGGGGGAAGCGCATGCTTTACCACAAGTATTCAGCATATGTCCAAAGGCTTGCAGGAGCCGCTGAACAATCTGCATCATGAAACTCTGCTTGTGTTTCTTAGTGGAACAGAAGAGAAAAAGGTTGTCTTGCAATAGGTGTATAACAGGATTAAATGATTAAGATTCCACTTTCCGTAAAATGGAGTGTCACTGATTTTATGTTAAAAGCCACTTCTCCATGCTTAATTGTTTAAAAGACCGTGCTATCATTAGCTGTGAGAAATAGAGACTGTACCTCTTGTGGAGGCAGAGGCCCCATCTAAAAATACAGAAAAGGCCAGCATTGCTTTGCCATTTTTCCAAAGGGGGAACAATCAGTTATAGTTCAGAATGTCAGGTTTGCAGGTACAGTAATGTGAATTATTTCACTTTGTCCACAGTTACACTCTAATTTGGTTTTGCTCTGCAATACAAAGTAGGCTAGAAATAGCTCTACTCTAGTTGTGTGCCTAGCCCCATAGCCTTTCTCTGACAGAGAACAGTAATGAATACTTTGGGGGAAAAAGGAAAGGAAGTGGGGTTGTAGTTTCCATGCATATCTGTGTATTAACCATTTTTGGGTTTGGATTCAACGGTGGGTGGCAGAATGAGGAATTCTTTCAGTACCTGTCAAGTATTGCCTCTTTCTCTTTGAGGGATGGGAGGAGATAGATGTGAGGGAGGCACTACGGTTTTAAGCTAGCACCTATGGCTATACCTAGCTAAGTTGATGTCCCAATGGAAGATGACTTAAACTTTTTGCCAAACAGTTGTTTATGGTGAAAAGAATACATGAGAGAGGATGTGGCGTTGCTTACAAATGAAAGGTTGAAGGTTTGCAAGGAGGGAGAAAAAGCCTACATTGGCAGATGTAAAATCCTTGCTTGCCTTAACTGAACTAGGTCACAAACAGTAAGAGAACATAAGCTAACAAATGTAAATGTTAATGTAAACTGTTACTGGAAGGAATCACATATTATCCACCGAAGGGAAACATTCCAGTTGCAAAACAAAGCAAAAATGTTAGAGGAGAAATTCCAAACATGGTCTTACAGCTCAAACTGCTCACATAGTCATCTTGGTGTGAATTGACTTTAAGTAACATTCTAGAAGTGGGAGAAGGTAAGAAATTGTTTAATATCTTATAATGTCAAATATTACCAGAGCCTTGGGAACAGTATGTCACACAGTTTATTTTTTCTCATCCAAGAAGTAAAGCTCCTTTGACAGTTCTGTGCTTGGAGGTAAAACTCAACTACCCTCTGTATGAAAACAGTTCAGTGTTATGAGAATATTTTAATGCGGTTACAGGTGCATAGTGCTACTTTAGTATGCCTAATAATATCTGACCCACATTTTTTAATATGTTGTTTTTGAGCTAATGTGTTCTACTGTGGGTAGCAGCTTATGAATTCATAAGGACTTAAGAATGAATTTGTCTTTTTATAACTCCAGTCTTGGAACACCATCATTTTCAGAGGAGATGCAGGGGTAGAAATGAAGAATGGCAGTGGCCCACGTTCTCTGTTCATGAAATTACTGACATAATGGAGTTATACCAGCAAGAAATTGTCCGAATATAACATTGAAAGTTGGAATTTCCCTATAATAAGTGTTAGACTATCAGAGAATTAGCTAGGAGTCTGAAAACAAAAAATCTTAGAAAGGGTATTTTTGTCTCTTCACATGATTATCATCTATAAAAACAAAATTTAAAGAATCCCTTTTCAAAGTGTAACACTTGCCAGCAGCTTTTGTGCTAGAGAGACAAATCTGCTTTTCTTCAGTTAAAGTCCTGTTAACAAAGAACAGAATCCTTTCAAATGTAAACTAGTAAGATGCTAGGAATAGATATTCTGTTGACCATATTTGTTGCCTTCCCCATGGTTTTCTTTAATTTCTTTTCTGCTATTTTTTTTTTCCTGACTGGCTTTTCTTTCTACAAACCACTCTGGCTTTAAATATTCTGCTTAAGGTGCGCAAGAGCTTTTTTCCATGAAGTGTCAAAGTCTTTCTGTAACCTTATAGGTCTGAGTTGCTCCTCAGCTGAAATGAATTTTCCTCTTTGTGAACAGTTGCATACATGTTTATAGCTAATGTTCAGATTAGTTTGTCCTGCTCTTCATGGATGGCTCAACAGGTCCATATATTCTCTTTGAGATATATAGTAAATAATTTATGGTACTGCCATGAAATGCTAAAGCTAAATGTTCCAGGAGATTTATTACAACACAAAGACAGATCTTGCACTGTCCTGTAGCCGTGCTGTGATTCTGTTTTCTAATCCATTTCCAGATCCATACTCCAAACAACAGATACCAAGTGTTACAAGTGATCAGCCCAGAAATTGACTTGTGTGTCATTGTGTTGCTCAAAAACGATTCCTTGCTTCTCTTCCAGATATGAAAGTGTATGTGGAATAACAATGTTCACTCTAAAAGCTGTTTTGAAATCATGAAGATGTATGCTCAGAATATGTTACCCTGGCAAAATTGTAGTGCACTGCAGTGTGTGTTTGTGTATCAGTATAAATGTGTTTAATCATAGAAGGCTTATGTGATGTAGCTGAATTATTTTAACACTTACAAGAAGAAAAAAGTAAAATCATTACTTGGCTATTGGTAGCATAGAGACTGCCGTTAAACGTAGCAGCTGTTATGCTCCTAGCAATAGCTCATACATTGCTTTAGCTATGAGAACATACGTTATTTATAGAGGGAATGTTGGCCAGCTCAAGGGGTTATCCCTTACTTTTTTTGAAAAGAATTATGAGATCTTTAACTTCCACTTGGATCAATGCAGAGAAGACTGACCTAATTTTCATGCCTAAGGGCAGTACCTCTAAGAGTGCAACACTTTCTGCTCATGCTGTACTTCAGCTAATTGTGGCTCCTGACCCTCATCTGTGAACACCTTCCTACCAAGAGAAAACATTTTTTTTCAGTGAAGATGGTCTGAGTGTTTGCTTTTTTTCAAATTACTCATTTGGATGTTCCCTATCCTATATGGCACTTCGAATCCCCCCCCCCACCCCATGGTGGGGATGTGGGGGTTTTGTTGTTTTGGTTTCTTTCCTTTTGGTTGTTGTCACATAGTTGAGAGGATAAGAATTGAAACTCACAGCTGAGCTGACAGAAGTCAGGCTGTGAGCTTTTTCTGAAGACCACAGCTGAGTAATTCTTATTCTCAGCTTCATGTATAGGATGACCATTCATACATTCGTCTCTCCTTTCTGTTTCTCCATATGCAAAGAAGAGCCCAACATCTTCAGAGGCCACAGCTTACAAACCACTACATTAAATGATCTTGCTTTGTTTTCCATCATTGTGTCTAGCTTGGCTGTTTCTCTGTGAGCACCTGCTGTCCGTCATCACAGAGATGTGATGTGATCAGGAAAGCAGGCGATCCTCACCATCAGAGATGGGAGGGGAAGTGAACCATGTCAGTCTCAATTAAATTATACCGGAAATGGAAGACAGATTGATTTCCATATGAGGTGAGCTGGGGAGCCAGTTCTGAAAATGACCAGAGTCTATCTCGCAATAAAGAGGCCAGGGTAAGTCGGGTTGAGGTGCTTTTTCTGCTGCTGAATGACCCTGGGGACAGGAAGAGACAAACAGGAAGGCAGAAGATACCCATTTGCTGCTTTTTAAAAGACTGATAATGCAATCATTCACCTTAGTTGATGATTCAGGGTAGCTAATCCATGAGATGGGGTTGAAGCTCCTATAAAACTGAACATAGAGATATGTCACCGTTGGAAGGAAAGGCTTTATGTACACCATTGGCCTGAATATGAAATTTGTATCGTTGTTAGAACATTTCCTAAACCTGTGTAAATAAATACAAGGATTTCTGACATCCCACTTTTGTATCTTTTACTTTCTTCTACTATTAGTAAAAAATAAGGCATTAACAAAAATTCTTCATATTGTGTCAGATTGTTGTTTTTCTCTTGAACTATGTGCAGTCTTGAAGTGTTTTAAGCTAGCACTGTTGGTTTAGGAAGGCAGTGATCCATACAGGCAGTGGAAATAAACACTAAAGGTGTCATGATAAAGGAATTCAGTGCAAAAAGTTCTGCACAAACTTATGTGCATGAATGAAACGAGACAACCCTTATAATTTACAGTCTTCTGAAAGAAAGGTGGCAGAGCAGTAGAGTTTTCCAGCTCAAGGCTCTTGGAGACATTTAACATGTATTTCATTATGTTCTTTACTTGGAAGATGTATTTAGATACTGCTCTATCTGATGTGCATACTTGAGTTTCTTCTTTGTGGTTTCATGGTCCAGCTGTACAGATGAGGTGGTTCTGCAAGCCTGCTCAGCTGTATGTTTGATTTGGTCCAGGGGCTTTTGTTTTAAACTGGCTGTTTTGTACACTGCTTTTTTGTCTGAAGTACATGGGACTGATAAATTATTTCCTTCTCTTGCAGTTAAATTTCCTTGTCTACCAGTAGAGAGGTGATAATTGGAATTACAAATTGAGGTGCCTTTTTTTTTTTTCTTCTAAAAGGAATGAATTGAGGCAAACGGGAGAGTTGAATACCTCTATGATAGCTTTCCCCATATATTTCTTATTGTCAGGAAAACTATCCTTTCACTTATTTTTCCAAGATACTGTTACCTTTACTAATCAGTCTTCTGACTCAAGCAGAATTATTCAGATAGGTCTATTGATGGAGTACCCTGTTCACTTGATTAAAGGCCCAACTCTGCCTCAGTGCATTTTTTCTGCTTGAGCTGCATCTGCCAATATTATCGCATTTTCTTTCTAATTACCTTCATAGCTGGCCAGAATCCATTCAAAAGGATGTAGCTGGAATAAGCCTGGATACTAACCCAAATAGGATATAGAGACTTGGATATAGACACATTCATAAGGATCTTAATGCATTTGGTCAGATCCTACGTAAATGATGTCTTTTTTTGTTGTTATGCTTGGTATATGAGCAGAAGAAAAAGTTCGTATGTAGATATTTGTAACAAGATACATATATGAAGGTTCTGATTTAAAAAAAAAAAAAAAAGACATGTACAAGTGAAGGTACAAAGTGCCTGTTAATTTGGTTGAACTCCAATATGTAGTCCCACTGGCAGAAAAACAAGTTGGATTCATTGACTTGAAGCCTTTTTGGTGATGCCAAACTCTCTTTTCTGCAGAGTAGCTTTTCTGCAGTCTCGGATACTGTGTTACCAAAATGCTAAAAGCATGCGAAATTAGGAGATCTTTCTATATCTAAGGACAGTGCGTCTGTAAGATATCAAGGAGAGGAGAGTAATTTTCTATATGCTGTATATTGTTTAGTTTAACATAATCACATGCTTGGAGATAAACAAGTATAGTTTTGCTTGCAAAATTACATTTAATATTTTCATAGGCATATCATAGGAGCAAAATACCTTTTGGATCATATTCTGGCTACTGAGAAGCACTAGTTGCAATCATACAGAAATATTTTTAAATGCAAAATGACTACAAAGCAAAGATGTGTCTAGTTGGGGCTGAGAAGGAGAGAAGAGTTCATTGTCTTCCCAAGTCTCAACTGCCAAATGTGAACTTTATAATGTACAAAGAAAGTAAAAAGCATTTTCCATGGTGCTCTCAAAATTGCAGGCATTAGACCCCACACAACCCAGTTTTTCATCTCAGCTTTTCTGTAGAGGAAAAAGCAGAAACATTCAAATTAATTTAGTGAGAGGATCTTGCACACAAACACTGGCCCAAGTTCCTGCAAATGGAAACTGGTTGCCTGATAATTGGATACAGAATAGTGCTGTATCAAGGTTTAATAATGTATTTAAAATACAAAGTACAGAAATAAAAATTCTTTTCTTTTTTTCTGTTCCAGGTTCTCTGGGAGATGCTAACAAGGGAGGTCCCCTTTAAAGGCTTGGAAGGATTACAAGTAGCTTGGCTTGTAGTGGAAAAAAACGAGGTAAGACTACGTTTCTACATTCAGGTACATAGATCAGAAAACAGTATTGGGGTTTTGCAAAAGACTTTTTCATCTTCTTCAAATTGAAAGTAAGTTCACGCGTATGGAAAGATTAGCAGTAGGAGCTAACACAAAGGGTCAAAGTGATGTTATTCCTCATGAATGGACCCTTTACATCTAATTGTTGCAGCTTCACGTCGTGATGCTGTAGATCAAAAATTGTACAAGTACTGTACTAGTTTCTCAGTCTCAATTGTAAAACCTAGGGGTTTGTTCTTAGTGATGAAAGAAGCCATTGCGTCCAAGGTAGGGGAACAGTTTAACTCCATCTCCTGCGTTTAGGACATCTTTTTACTGGCCGGGAGTTGATATATCTGTAAGAGACCTTCAGCTACTTCAACTTAACTCTCCCAGCAGGAGTCACTATAGTACAAGAAACTGCCGCTTAGATGAAAATTTCAAAAATAAAAGAAGAAAAAATAGTTTTAAAAAAAGAGTGAAATTACAGTTTTGCCACCTACGTTCAACACTACATTGAAGATGAGCTCCTCACTGGTATCGGCAAGGCTGTGGCATAGCTGCAAGCCTCCTCATGCAGAGTCTTTCCATTTCAAAAGCACTTCAGTGGTGTAAACACCGTTTGTACAGGGTCCCCAGCCTCGCTTTTCTTCTTCTCACAAATTGAGGCTTTCAGTTAGTTGGACATGTGAGCGTATATCTGAACACATAGTCCCTTGATATCAAAGACAGTAACTACATTTAAAAAACATTTAAAGTTGTGACTGTACCACACACAGACAAGCATGGAAATCCTCCACAAAGATGAAACCTCCTCTATCTAGACACAGTGGAAGCTTGGGAAACGTTACAATGGCGAGGCAGTGGCTGTACAATACAGATTCCTATTATTCTACATAAACTGTTTCTCAGAATGCTTCAGAGTTAAACAGAGGAGTTAGGTTTCCTCCTCTTAGTTTAATATTTTTTGTTGGTGTTTTTTTTCCTCTCTCTTTTTTGCTTCTATTTGAGGACTGGATTAATTCCAGTGAGTGATACTGTGATACACTGATTAGTTGGAAATGCTACACTAACAGTGTGAAGATTATGAATGTGGTCTTCTACAGCATTTATCAGAGCAGGAGGCACAAAGAGACACCTTCTCCTAGTTTAGGAAAAGCCTCATATATAATTTTGAAGGAGGAACCATAAAGCCTTCAGTCAACAGTATTTGTTTCCTATGCCTACCACGTGCAGTTTTATGTAAGGGGTACAGAGTGGCATTGGGAATATTGTAAAGAGATGTAGTCATACGCTGAAAGATGTCAGGGGGTACAACACGCATTTCTCTACAGTTTTGCAGAGCAAGGAACTGTGTAAAATACAATATGAAAAAAATGTGGACATGATGACTATTTTACTCATGGCTGAAGAAACCTAAGGGGTGACATTTTCAGAGCCAGCTGTTTGTCTGCTAGGTACCACTAGCCTGTTGCTACCATCTTCTTTGGAAGGGTGCCACGGAGCTTAGAGGGCATTAACACTTGCTTACTTAGTTTTTATTTTTTCTGGCCGTGACTTAGGGAACATGTCCAGCATAAACCTTGTAAAAATCAGCTTGTACTACTTTTCTTCATAGTTTCTATGCCCCAAAGCAAGTGTGAGGGTCAGGTTCTGCTCTCAGTTCAATCTGTTGACATCAGTGGGGTTGTATGGTTCCAACAGAATTGAATCACTGTTGAGCCAGTCCTTCATTTTTTGCACTGCAAGTCTCGTGTTAAAATTGGTGTGGGACCGAGGCCAAAGTGTAATTGTGTAGGGTGAAAAATCCCCATTTGCAAAGCCTGAACCCAACAAATAAAGTGGATTTTAATGATTCTGTATGAGGCCTTTTTGACTCTCTGCATAATTTCACAGTGTTATTTTTATTCTGGTAGAGTTTCTATATAATTATATAATTGTTTTAAATCCACAAAAGAAAAAACATAAGAGTTCAGATTATGCTAGGTGTGATCTCATAATAAATTACCACTGAGAAACGTCATCTTTCGTATAATACGACACTTTTGGAACCTGCTATCTCTGTATTACATGACAGAAAACATTCTGCACAGTGAGACGTATAAATGCTGATTGCAACTGATTTTCCACCTCCTGGAACAGTGAGGGTTACAGACAAATACTGTAGCAAGACTAGCTGGTGTATTTTTAGGCTAATGACTCAACCAGAGATCAAGCACCAGTACAATTTGTTTATGCATTGCACAAACTTCTGGGTATTTCTTGCACAGAAAGATTTGCACCTTAAGGTATTACATTATTTTAATAATCATACTGCTGCCGTGCCCTGGCTCTGTATCTCATGTTTCCCGTTTTCATGGTGTTCAAATGCTTGTGGAGCAGAATTTGTTAACTCTTACTTTGGCTGCTGTGGCTTGTAAAACTTTGCAGGTCACGTTGCAGTAATATAATGGTACAATTTGACACAGCTTGCTCTGCTTTGCTTGTGAAATGGCAATAGTAGGACAGATCCAAGGGTCTTCCTGGCAGGTTGGTCTGAACAGGACTATAATACCTGTTCTCACCTGTTATAGGACAGGGAACCCTTTTTCCAGCTTGACCCCTCTTATATTTGGACTCATTTTCACTGAGGAACTGTTTTTTATCTACATATTTTTTAAATTAAATCTGTAACATCTGAAGTCAGTTAACTGCCTTAGCAAGAGCAGAGGGATCTCCATATATGTGTACTGTTGTTGGGATGCACGTTTAATCAACTGGAGAGGCTTCGGTATCTGTGGGTGTGTATATGAGAGGATTTGCTTTTAGGCTTTCCAGATTGGAGGCAGAGTCTTTAAACTAAAAGTCCTCTAAGACTGGCTGAGGGAATATTTTCATGGTTTAAAACTCTCAGCAAAGGAAACAAACAAGCTTCAAACTAATTCTCTGTAGTCAGTGGTCCTGGCTATGACCAGCAACTCCTTGTTTTCAGTCATCAGGAAATATTTATATGAGTTCACTGGGCTCTGTGAGTGCTTCCTGAGATCTACATGTCCTCATTAATCCTTCTGACCACAGGCTCATGAAACACCTCTTGTGTCATGTAGAGCTTCACCTAACTCTTTTGAACTCACTTAATATAATCTATATTTCAGCCATTTGTTATATCAAAAGTGATTATAGTATTGTACAGCTGGATCATCTGTGTGGGAGAAGGGAATTAAGGCAGGCTGTACATTATACCTGTCTTGACAAGCATCTTAGAATACCATGCAGTAACCTCCTCAAACTATTATGTTTTAGTATTAAAAGCTGTTTGCCTCGGTTTTACTTCCTTGTCTCCGAGCTTTCTTAAGGAACTCCATTTGTGCATTTGTTCCATTCCTTCCTTATAGGTCTATTAATTAATTGTATGTCTCGCTAGTGTTAGTAATTTTTATTTTTCTTTTTACTATGTCAATACTCAGTTTTTATATTGTGTTTAAAAGAAAGAAGTGTGTTTTACGTCTTTTAATTGGATTGCTCTTATGGGAAATCTATTAGTAGCAGCTTAAAGGGAAATGGTCCCAATAACCGGTACCTTCTCTCTCCATTAGAGATTAACCATTCCAAGCAGTTGTCCCAGAAGTTTTGCAGAACTGATGCACCAATGTTGGGATGCTGATTCAAAGGTAATTTAATTTGTGTTTGATTTCTACACCACCACCCCCCGCATTGTTTTGCTAAGTGTGTTAGTGTTTCTTTGGGGGACAAGTCTGAGATAACATCACTGATGCATGCTAATGGACACATTTCTTCACAAAGATAGCTGTGGCTGTCTTTTTTTTAATGGGTGTACATATTTATACCTAAATGTGTCTCTTTCCCTTTTTAATCAAGAGTTATTATGCTACTGACTTACCTGACTACTAAAGACAATGACAGTAAATAGGGTGAGATGGCAAGAATGTAGCCATTTTTTGAGCAAGTGAAAAATTGTTCTTTTCTATTTTCTTTCGATAGTTAGTATTTAATCTTTGTTGGATGTATGTCAGCATCACATATGAAATATCTATTCCAAGGTCCAATTTTGATGCCTTCCTTCTGTTGAAAACACATAAAGAATAACTTAATCCATAAAATGCAGGTAGGAACAGCAGCAACGCATTCTAAATTAACATTAAACCTTTCCTAATCTTTTCCCTTAGGACTTTGAATGATGAGCTTTATAATGATTATACTGTAATAATATAATAATAGAAGTACTGTAATATACTGTTTAACCATGAAAACAGTAAAAATACAAGTTAAAGAGCCAAACCATTGTCACTATTAATCTGCCCATACAAGAATAAACTAAAAGAGAGATTAAAGAGAATATTTAGTCAGTAAAAGCTTTTGTAGGTTATGGGAGTTACCTTCTTTAAATGGACTCTGCTACCATCCTGTTGTACTTAAAACTGGCTGGAAAGAGCCTGTGGGCATACTAGCTTTATTACCAAGGATTAGCATCCATTTCCTTTGCCTATTAAGGTATTTGAGAGAGGGAAGGATAGTTAAGGAAGGGAAATGATGCTCTTTTTCTCAAGTCAAGGCACCAGGAAGAACTTTGTTCCTTTAAACTCGGGAGAAAGTTAGCTGCTGCTTCAGAGAGACCAAGATTAATCCCAAGACAAATTATAGTGCTTAGGTACTCTAAAGCTAGAACTTGTTATCACCAGAGAGCAGCCATAGAAGAACAATATGAGAATGGAGATTTCCCTTCTTGGTCTCCTTTTTTTTAAGCAAGGAGTTGCCTTCCTACAGAATGGATCTGGAAGGCTGAGATCCGTCATCAACATGTGGTTTCCACGTGAACACCCATTTAAATGCCATTCCCTTAATACCTCCCTCTGTCCTCTTCACAGAAGGGAGGGGAGAAAAATGCTTTCAGTCTTTGAGTCTGCAAGTAGACTGTTTAAGTTCTAGGTCAGTAATTGCTGAAGAGCACTTTCTAGTGGCAACTATATGTCTTTAATAACTACTCCCAAGCGTCAGCATCACTACCAAATGCCTCAGAATAAGAATTATTGAAGCTTCTTTTCTGTAATTGCAGCACATACTAGATCAGCTCCCTCCCTGCCTTGCTCTAGCCATATACATAAGTGTCCAGAAGGCTGTTGCTGTTTTCCAAGGAGAGGTCGGGATCTGCATGTTGTAAAAGAGGGATGCCCAACCATCAGGCTGAGTTCTGTCTGCACGAGCAATTCACCTGGGTTTGGGCTGGTTCCTGGGAGCGTTGTTCCCAGAGGCATCTCTGATGTGTGCAGACAGTGAATCTCATGTTAGATGGGTTTTTCTGACAGTCTGCTCTTTGCTACTTTTTTCATGCAGCTTCTCTTCTGTTAGGCAATTATAAATGCTTTGTTCACATGACTGAAATGGAGTAATCTCTGGTCATAGTTTGGGCATGTGACTGACTTATTCAGTCACGTGTTGGGAAAGGATCGTTACTTGCAGCTCTCAAAATGCCTTGATAAAAGGCTGTGTGGCCTGCATGAGCCAAAAGATGGAGCACGCTCCTCTAAAATACTGCTGTGTGTAATGTTCCGTTTTTGCCAGGATTAGCTTTAGAAAATCAGATAGTCGATGCATGAACAAGTTACTGAAGGTCAAGCAGGGGTGAGCTTGAGGATGTCAGCTGCTCAAAAGCAATTGCTAATGTGCATACGTTTAGCCCTCAGAAAGCATGAGGTATCTTTAGGTGGTTTACCCCTGAGAAAAGAGGGATGTGCATTTACTGTGGGGCTAAGGAGTACACTTGGAGAGCTGCTGCAGAGCAGCTGGAGTGTCAGACACTGCTCACACCATAACCTCCTTATGGGAATGGACAGAGTTATTAACTTTGCTTTGAATTCTTAAGAATTTCTTCATATGTGGAGAAAAACGTCCATAGTGCGTTGCTCCACGTGATATTTGTAATGATAGTCTTTATACAGTTTAAACTGTGCTAGTTGAAACAAATAGTCCCTAGTGGGTTCAAAGCATTTTAGTAAAATGTTAATTACTAATTATTTTAAGTCAGTAATTATTAAAGAAGAATCTCTGTGGTAACTAACTATCTTAAATAACTAATTCCACATGTTAAAAGCCCTACCAAACAAGCTGCTTTTGCTTGGGTACTAGATAATTGTACAAACAAGGTTGCTCATGGCTGATGCCTTTGTTTACTGGGGATGCTTGCTTTTGAAACACAGGTGAGTGGTTCGTTCTCATTTCATCTGTTCCTTCAGTTTATCCCCATTTTAATATCAGAGATGTTTATAAACTACGGAATATTTTAATGGAAATCAGAAACCTGGGAACAGAGAAACAGCAAGAAAGGAAAGCCATATGGATTAAATATCCTGGTTTTATGCAGACCCGTTTAGTAAGAAATACTGAGTGGAAGGAAAGAGTAAAAACATAAGCCAGAATTATTTCTAGAGGGGCATATATTTTAAAGATTTTTGTATGAGACATCACAGATATAAAGGGAAACAATTTTCAAAGGCGACTCATGCCTTGGTATTTTAAGAATTGCTTATAAGAACTGACTTGAGAGTGCTAAGCAGTCATCCACTGAAAATAAGACTTTTTTTAAAAAAAGCTTCTCAGCTTGGGCTCCCAATTTCAACAATCACTTCTTGCCAGTTTTATCCAAGGTATCAGTCTGCCCTTAGAGTGCATTTATTAAACCTGAAATTATCCTTGCCTGGGGGAAGAAACCAACAAAACCCATGTGACAGTGTAGGCTTCTGTCGTCCTGTCAGCTTTGCCTCCAGAGGAAGCTGGTACCTGTAAATGTGGCAGCTACAAAGCTGGCAGGGTAGCTGGTGGCTGCTCACAGAAATTGCACAGCCAGAGATGTATAAGCTTTGTCAGTACTGTGTCACTGTGCATTTGTTCCAGCTCTAGTTGCGCCACTCAACAGCTCCTTTGCCTGTCATCTAGGACCCAAAGAGTGTGTGTTGCTGCTCCTCCCAAATCAGTCAGTCGGTGCTTTCACCTGCCCTTGGTAGAAGCCCGGTTCTCTGTCATTACCTCCACTCCAGTTACTCCAGGCAGGCCTGATAGTAGTGTTGCCTGTGCTCGCTTAGTGTCAGCCCTGCCCTATACTTCCCAGTATATCCCCGAGAAAGAAGGAGCAAGCAAAACTCATGGAAGTGTTTTGTAAAAGAATCCTAAATAAGGCGTAAAAATATTGTAATTAATGCAGCATGGGGATGTTTGCCCTTAATCTCTTCCTGAAAATAGACTTAGTTTAGTATAGGCACGTTATGCACCTGCCAGTCCTTTGGACAGTCCGTAGCAGCAGCAGTACCCTGGTGTATTGGTGGGGAGCCACGATCTCCTGTCTGGCAGCTTCCTCACCATTTGGGAGGGTCTTGAATCCTCTCAATGGTCCGCACCCACTGGGGTGGTTACAAGAGATGCAGCTGTAGCAACAAGAAGGGCATGAGGGCTGTTGGAAGGTTCTCGTGCCCCAAAACTGCACCAGAGTTGTCCGTCCTGGTTGGTGCCAGGGATGAATTTTGTGCTCCGTACCCCTGCTGCGGCACACTCTCTGACCGGGGAGGCTTGTGCTCTCCCAGGACGTGTTCAGAGGGTCTGCTCAGCTGTGGCAGGTCCAGCAGCATCATTCATGTAGGGGGAGGACTGCTGCCTCCCCCAGCCCCCCCTTCAGCCCCCCCATAAATGCAGGGGGACCCTGCTGGGTTTCCACACTGGGACTAGATCAACAAGTGCAAGCAAAGCATGTGCTGCTGAATAGGCACCTGCTGCCATGCTGCTCGGCATGCCCAGGTTGCCAGTCCATGGATGCTGGGCTGGGGGCCAAATTGCGTAAGCACATGGTGGCTGGGGCAAGCGCTGTCTGTTGCAAAGAAACTCTGCGTAGCTCATCCAACTGCCCGTTGCCTGAAATCAAGGAGGTGGACCAAAAAATGACAGACAAAGCCTCCAGTTACAGCTGAATTGTGCAGCATTACAGTATAAGAGAGCTTGTCTTTTTTTTTTTTTTGTTACGCATTTGACACTTTTTCATGCTGTTTGACATTTAAAATAAAGAAATTGTCTTTCTTTTATAATGTGGAAATCACTTGGATCTTCCTGGGAGAGACACCTCAGCATTGTTCCTAATTGTTTTTGTGCTCCCAAATTAAAATGCACGTTTTAATTGCGGCATCTGTAATTTTAGCAGAAATGGTATAATTACAGGCGCGATAGAGAGAGAATGTGCATCATCCCCTTATTATGTATCTACATTTTGTTTCAACCTTTTGTCTCAACCTTGTCTGGGGTCTGTCAAACAGACTAACAGAGTCAGCGCTCTTTCAAGAAACGCATTTAACTGTGGCTTTTTCAGTTTTCAGTTATTATCCTACTTCATAGCTTCCTTTTGGTACTAAGGGGAAGGTAGAAAATACGGAGAAGTTTTAACTGCTCTCTGTGACTAGTGAGCACAGTGGGTGCTGGATGGAGAGCCCTGGGACAGAAGAGCACAGACACTGCTGACATGAGCTCGGCTGCCAGGCGAGACGTCCTCGTCTAGCCTCGGTCTTCACTTCTTCCCTGGCTCCTTCTGAGATAGCTAAGTGAGAGGTTTTTCTGGAAAGTCTGTCCTTCTCTGCGAGAGGGGAACTGCAGCCAGAAACCCATTTTTGACAGGCAGCTAAATAGCTTGTTCACATATTAAAGAGTTTGGGTTACTACCTGTAAAAGGCCTTCTGTCTAATTACCAGTTGCTGATGGGTCCAGCCTTCTCTTTTTGGCAGTATTTTCCTTCTTAGCTTGAGGAAAACTTTATTCTTTAGAATTCAGAATCTTGATGGTTATTGGTGCTACTAATATTGTTTAATGCTCTTATTGAGCACCAAAAGGTTTTACTGGGAGATATGGGAGACTAAGCTAAGGCTTGAGTCCTACTAGCTTATGTGACTCTTCCCAAACTGACCTTTTCTTCAATGGGAAGAACAAAAAAAACCCCATTTACAAATTTACAGTGCTCTTGTAGGATGCCATGTTGAGAAAGCAGCATCCCAATTTCTGTTGCTTGCAGTCCTTTCACTTGAAAAATTTCTGCAAATAATTTTACACAGTAGTAGTTGTATATGAATGCAAATGCTGTGTTTTGTTTTGGTTTGTGTTTGGTTTTTTTTTGTCTTCAGAAAAGGCCATCTTTCAAGCAGATCATTTCAATCCTGGAATCTATGTCAAATGACAGCAGCCTTCCAGACCAGTGTAACTCATTCCTGCATAACAAGGCGGAGTGGAGGTAAGTTTCCTTCCTCCCAAGATGAATTGATGTGGTTTTCCTTTGAAATGGTGTGGGTCCATATTCTTCAGAAAGACATCAGACTCCGATGATGTATTGGTAGCAAATATCTGTGCTTGAGGTATTTTTAGAACGTAACTTACCTTGTTGTTTTTCAGGAATGCCCAGAATGTTGTGAAACTTGTGTTAGGAGCCAATACACTTAGCTGTACCCTGTATTTATTATTGCACTGGTTTAGGTATCATGATATTTATGGCTTTGTGATTCACATCTTAAAACCAGTTACGCATTTTCAGTCAATAGCGTGAGGGCAAAACAACTCGGGTATATGTATGTTTGATGCAATTTAATAGAAAGTGTATAGGCATATGTTTATATATAAAAAAAAAAGGCATAAAGGGCATAAAAGAATAAATTTTCAAATCATGCCTCCATTTGTCTTCACTTGTATGTGTTCTGCCATTTTTTTGTGCATTCTCTCCTTTGTATTGACTTTGCATCCAGGCATTCAGCATATGCCCAGGCCAGCCCTAATTTTGCATAGCGCACCAGCATTGCTCGAGCATATGACTTTACCTATTGCTGGTTGTAATTTTTATTCGTAAGTGATTATAAATGGAGATGAGATTTGAGAAGATTTTATTACACGACACAGTTTGCAGTAAAAGGTTCAGCCTAGTTTCTGTCTGTGCCAAAACTTCAAAAACCTGTCCCCAGAGCTTGTTCCTCAGTTAGAGAGCTTGCTGCTTCACAGTACATCCTTCTGTTTGGAAAAGAAAATTGAAAACAGATCTGCATAGGCAGAAGATTGTTACCAGACGATCGTGCCTCAGGCTATATTAAGAAGCGTTGGCCCCGCTCCAGGTAAGCTGGCAGCAGGAATATTAAAAGATTCCCTGCCGGCAGTCAGCGCGGGGAATCGAAGAAACCTGGAGCACGGGTGGGTGGCGGACGGGGAAGAGCACGTGGAAGCGCGGCTTGTATCAAAACCAGCATCCCCAATTTCCTCCGCGGGCTTCCAAGGAAAATCAGGACGGATAGTTTTAATCGGCCGAGTGGAAAAAGTGAGCTGGCGGTGGGACGCTCCCCCGGTCACATGGCGGGAATATAAATAGCCCGTTCCGGGGCCGGGACCGCTCCTGCCCTGACTCAGCAGCGCGCCGGCGGCAGCCCCGCGGCCTCGGGCACCGGCGGCGGCGGCGCGCCACCTGCTGGCCACAGCGCCCACCTGCGCGCCCCGCCGGCGGCCGGGGCCGGGGCGGCCGGGGCCGGGGCGGCCGGGGCCGGGGCGGCCGGGGCCGGGGCGGCCGGGGCCGGGGCGGCCGGGGCCGGGGCGGCCGGGGCCGGGGCGCGCTCTGCCCCGCCGCCTCGCTCCCCTGCGGACGGCGCGGCGAGGTTCCCCCCTGCTGCGGCCCGCTACGCTATGTTCAGCGTTCCCTCTTGCCGATACCCGGCTCTCAAGCATTTGTCAATAATTTTCTCCGTGGCGTTGCTTCTGCAATGTATCGGTATGCCCTCTCGCCCCCCAAATCCGTATTCCAAGGCTTGGGACAAATGTCGGGTATTTAACGTATAAAAACGTGTTTCATGGCCACCATCATTTATGCAGACTCTGGACATCATATTGTGGCTTCGGCAGCAGACAGAATACAAGGAGGGCTGGAAGAAAAATATCCCCCAGTGAGGGGTTTCTTATACACCCCTGTGTAGTAAAAATATTTATTTAGAAGATGAGCAACTACTCAAATTCCTTTAGGAAAAACAAATAACTACTTAAATCTTGCCAATATATCAGAATAAAAGCTGTGCTAGTTGACATTTGGTGACATTAAACTTCCATTCTTTTACTAAATTGATTCGTTTCTTGGAGTGTGACTCAGGTAGCCCAAGTAGTCCCTGCAAATTTTGTTCTGATGCACCTAAATTGCTCAGATGAGGAATGGCTAACAAGGGGAAAATGAAAAGCCACGTAGAAACAAAAAGTTCTTTGGCACTATCAAGTCACAGGAAAACTTCTTACCATGGAAACTTGTGTTAAAGGTAAATTTGGCATTCTTTTTGGAAGAATAAATAACTTGGAGAGAAAACACAAAGTGCAGAAAGAACACAAGTCGTGTGGGGACTTGGTCAGAAGCTAGGGTAAGAGGGATGCGCTCTTACCTGATTTCTGGTAACGGCTGCCTTCCCTGATGTGAAAGCCATGTCTGTATGGAGAGGCTTATGAAGGTTAAGCCAAATTAACAGAAAGTATGCAAAAAATACGCAAGTTAAACTAGATGAAAGACTTGTATGCATAAAGTGATCCCAAGGGATGAACTAAAGCAGACTGAGACCATTTCTAAGAACAGTTGCAGAGAAGTTTAATGTGTTTTAACTTCTGCATTGAAAACTCTTTGCTTTTACTCATTGGTTTATTTTTTAATATATTTTTTATCCCATAGTGATTTGCAAAGAGATAGTTGAACCAGCAATAGGGAAAGAATGAGATGTGTTACCAAGAAATAGGGAATTTTAATGAAGCCTGGCTATCAGAGCCCTGGAGAAGGGTGGGCTTCGGAAAAGCAAAGGTTACTCTCGTTCCTTTGAGGGACCTCCAAATTGGTGATGCAGATACTGCACTTTCACAGGGACACTGCACTTACCAAAGCAAATCAGAGCTCAGACAAGCTGGATTACGTTTTTTCCCACTCTTAAAAAAAGGCAAGGTGAGGTTCTTTTTGTAAGAGATGTGCAATAATGCATCTGTAACAGCGAGTAACCAGAGCCTTCAATGTCTCTGACTGGCTGGCGTGAAAACTAAGAATGGGCTGAGTCTATACATGACTGACAGAGGTGATAAGATAAATGACACTTTGACCTATCTTTAATGTGGTCTTATTTGCAACATTTACTGGTCTTGATGTTTGTATTAATAATACATTTGAATCTGCCTGTTCCGTCATTTACTTAAAGTAATTCAGTATCTTATTTCCTAACTGTTCCACCCTTCACATTTTTATTATTTAATAGAATAGGAGCACTGTCTTACAACTAAGTTGCACAGGTCTGCCTTATGTTTAAGTTCATATTCTGTGATCTTGTTGGAGCTCTTTCTCAAGTCACTTTTATTACAGTAGGAAAAAATTACTATTGAAGTAATGATGTTCCAATTCAGCGAGAGATCACATTTGTCTGCGTTTAGTCATATATACTAACTGCATTTCTCCTTCCATCCTCTCCCCATGAGTGGCTGTTCTAATGATTAAAATAGTCTATTAGTGATACTTATATTAGTGTATCAGTAGCAATTCAAGACATACAAACAAATGCCAGTCATTGTTTTTAATCTGTGACGGTTTATCATTATCATTTCTAATAATACAGCATACGTTCTTCAGTGTCACAGAATGAGATTATTCTAGAAAACCCAGTAAGCTCAGACTGCAGAACTACAGAAGCAAACAAATCGACATGCCTTACCATGTATAATGTTTCAAGCGGCTTCATTTATGAAGTAAGACTCATTAACTGGGCAATGTACAGTAGCTTTCTCTTTAATTACACAGTTTTATTATACAGTGGAATTATTTTTCAGAATGCAACTGTTTTCACAGACTGACCTTTTATTATCAGAGAAGTTTCTGTCTAATGAAGAGAGGTAATTACAGCACAAAATATACTTTTGACATATAGAAAGCTATTGTTACCAGGACTTTCCTAGTGCAGAATGTTATTTAAAAGAGAACTTCATTTACATATTTTAAAAATTAAAGAGTTGCGTATAAGTAGCAGTGATGTTGAGAGACAAACTAACAAAAGCAGCGCTTGCAACTATCCTCAAATTGCTCTGTAGTTCCCACAGTAGATTGCATAGTATATGTTGCACCTGACAGAAAGGGTTTATGATAGGGAAATGAATGTTTGGAGAGGAGTCACTTTCTGACCTTCTGTCCAGTGCTTTTTAGTTTAGTCCTTTATTGTCTCTTTATTAGGATGTGTGACCACTTTCCACCTAGCACAGAGATCAGCCTTGACCTTTGCATGCCTAAATACGAGAGAGAATTTTGCTTGAAACCTGAAGCATAATAATTGTGAGGGACATTTGTTCTGACCATCACATTGAACAGCTCACTCAGCAGGATTTAAGTGTGATAAATGCCCTTGCCCCAGGTGGCTGATTTTTGCAGTAGAATTCAGCATGGTGGTAGAGGTTGCAGTAGAGTTTGCTAGGTATTCCAGCTCTGAATCCTTTCACTGTACTTCATAAGCATTACTCTCTGACAGATACGCCTTATTAAAATAAGAAATCTGTAAGATTTGGAATATTTAAATTATTTCATTCACTTAAATAGGCTATTTGGGTATGCATTTTCCCATATTGAGAGCCTGCACTCCTTTAGGTTGATACTGGAAAAGAGCTTAATCATTCAATCATTCCATGCTAGGACAGGAGATTTACAGGAAGAAATAATTATCTTCTCCCTCCCCCCCTCCAATAGGAGTGAAAACTAACTCTGTTAATCCTTTTATTTTCTTTTTGAAAACATGAGAAGGAGCAGATTTTGTTTGCAGTGTGTTTATGAAGAGAAAAAGTTGTGAAAGTTTGAGCAGAAGATTTAGCCTTGCAGAGTCCCAATAGCTATCTTCAGAGCTCTCTTTAGGATCTGTCTCCTTAGGAGCTCTCTCTCTCTAGGAGGAAAACAAAACGCTGTGATTGACTATTCCCACAATGTGAATAGGAAACAGTTGAAGTAATAGTCAAGACACAGATGGCAGGCAGTGCACAGTCTCTCAATCAGTCACAGAAATGGTTTGTTAAATGCAAATACAACCTCCAATACAAATTTGAGTTTTTTCTTTGGTTATCCCACAAGCAAAAAATGTGGCTGAATTCAGTGACAGAATTATTTTCCTGTACCTTCTAGTATACACCCATGCATTTGTAGCACAGAACTTGTTAAACTCTTTTCCAAGAGCAGTTCAGTTCATGTGTTTTAAGAGATACTGTCCATCAGAAAGCACGTCAAAGGAAACCACTTTGTTAAGGGATGAGATACATGCAATGCAACCCAATAAAGACGGTATGTAAAGCTTCTTAGGGTATTGTCTTCACTTCCTGCTTTTCTTACTTTTCACACCTTTGCATGTGTGGTGAGAAGCAGAGAAAAGTAATCCGAATCCTTTTATTAACTGTTCCTAACTTGAGAAGCTTGTATTTGTAACAGTTTGCAGGGTTGGGTCATATAATGGTTTATATTCTTGCTCTTATGTCTTCCCCTAGAGAAACGGGAAGGTAAGTGGGGAAAAACATGCCAGTGCTGTTTCTGTGTATTTTGAGTGCAAGTCCAAATAATATTTACAGCCAAGTTATAAACCCAAGCAAATGGGCTTCTTAGACTGCCCATAATGTGTTGCTAATGCTTGTGCCGTTACCAGTTCTTAATGCAGTTTCTTTATGGATAAGATCATGTTTCATGATGTTAAGGGAAAAGACGGCATTTTAGTTTTTAAAATGTTGTTATTATATGGCATTTTACTCTTCTAAATGTTATTTTTCTTCAACTGAAGGTATTATGGTTATTCTCAAGTATAAACATTGCCAGTTGTTCTTAAAGCTCTGAAAGGCTTTGCATTTTGTAATTAAATGAACTGCTTGAGTTAGCATTGTACTTTTCAGCCTTTCACATTTAATTAACAATCAGGTGGGAATTATGAACAATTTATATCTGTCAGGAAAAGACAAGATGTAACAAATTGTCTCCGTGCAGATGTGAAATTGAGGCAACCTTAGAGAGACTAAAGAAACTGGAGCGTGATCTGAGCTTTAAAGAGCAGGAACTGAAGGAACGGGAGCGACGTTTGAGGATGTGGGAGCAGAAGTTAACTGAACAGTCCAATACTCCTGTAAGTAGACAATAATTCAACCTTTCATCTTACTTCAGAAAGTATTTGGAGCTTTGTCTATGTAAATCTGAAGACACACCAAGGAAACAGGGCCCCTGTTTTCTTTAGTTGTTCCTTTGCGCCAATTAAGGTCTATTTTATTACATCACTGCAAATAACTGTACTATTTTTTAAAATTTCATCTAATACATTAGATATCAGATATTGCTGATAGTTCATATTGTGCCATGGGCACTTAAGTACTTTCCCATTGATTTAATTACAGCTCTCAGCTTTAAAAGTTGATTGCATTCAATAAATTCATTTTTCAACTAGGAAGTTGTTGACTTTAATGGATGCAGGATTTGATCTTAAATGTAAAATCATTTGTTTCTTGCAGAAGAAGGCTTGAGACACCCATGTAGATTTTTTTATTCTGTTCTTTTTCTTTGAGAAGAAGCAAATTTCCATTCTGTAAAAAAAGGGGTCAAAATTTGAAGTGTTAATTTAGGGCTTTGTTCATAATTATAGTTAGCATACTTGTACTGGCCAGCTGTTAGGATTGCCACATTTCTATTAATGAACTGAACAAAACAAACTTCCTTGGATTATCTTGAATTAACGAAATATGATGCTTTTGACTACTGATTGGCAGAGGGAGGACCATAGGGTTAGTGCATGGGTAGACATATTACAACAGAATTGTTAAGAAAAATACCACATTACCTACTTGTTTTTAAAGCACTAGCCAAAACAAACACCAAATTGAGATTGCAGTAGCATATGATTTTTCTTATGCACAATTTTATCCTACTGATATCCTTGATTCCAGCCAGACCCATTTACATACAACTTGTTTTTAAGGCATAGCTTATTGCTATTGTTTGAATGAAGTTGCATTCATGTTCCAGCTATGAACATGCAGTAATGAAATAATGAAGAATGAATGTTTTCCTATGTGAAGATACTGTATGTTCGCAGCAGATATCTGTATGCCTGCTTTAACGCTTGCAAACTTCCAGTAACTGAGCTGTGGGCCATCATCTATCCTGAGCACAGCATGAGACGCAGCCTTAATGAGCAAATCTTTTCAAGAGCAAGGCCCTAGGGTTTTTTATGCTGTACTTGCTTATGACTTCTACTTTTCACTTAGGGCTGGCATTGCTGAAAGAATAAAGCATTGTGCTAAGGCCTATTGTGCTAAGCATGATCTATCTTTCTGCATAACATTAACCCAACTCTCCTATTGCATTTAAATGCAATTTCTTCTAATAGAGAAATATAGGTTTGTTTTTTCCATAGATCTTTAGTGAACTGTTACACGGAACGGCTTTAAAAAAAGCCCTTTTGTTGGAAAAAAATTGACATACTGGCAAAAATTGGCTTGTTCAAGCAGGATTATTTTTTTCATAGCAAATGAAGTTCTGCAAGGCAGTGGTTACAAATACAACTATATTTTAAATTCATAGCTGTAAATAATTTGCAAAATATCCCTGGGCATTCTGTTTGCAAGCTGTAATCCTTGGAGTCAAGTGTCTCCCTCCCTCCCTTGGTTCAGGGTATGTCTGCTCAGCAGTATCAAACTGGAGGATTGCAACAGGGAGGTGCACTGGTCGATTTTAAGCTACCTTGGCTGTAAAAACAGTAGTAAAGATATGGCAACCAGAGCTAATAACACAGCTTAGGGTGCCCACTAGGCTTATACCTGGTTCTTAACCAACACTAGGGCTTGTTGTGTCCTAGCTGGTACTGTCATCCATGCTCTATGCTCTGCAGTCACTTCTTCATTTTGCTCTGCAGCAAAGACCAGAGGCCAGCAGATACTATTAAAGTGGTGTGCAGGAGGAGAAACTCAAACCAAGTGAAAGGAGAACAGGGAAGCTGTCTCTGCCACTTGATTCTCCAGTGTTTTAGGGTTGGTAGAAGCTTCATCCTGCATGGTAGGTAGCTATGAGTGGCAGGCTGCTCCTACTCCAAAGAATAAAGTATAGCTTTACACACATCAGCATGAGAGAGGGATGAGGCCAATCTTTAGAAACACTTCTGTGAAAGTAGTGTTTCTCCCTGCTCTTGTTTTGACCCTGTTTCTGCTGTGACTTGTACAACAGACACCTTTGAGTCTGATCTCTGCAAATTCCTTTTGTGCAGATCTCCAAGAGCCTCTTGCACAGGGGAATCTGGAGCCTTTTGGAGGTGTAAAGTACATCCACAGCTGTAGTGAAATGGGAGACTTCTTTTGAAAGAGGACCTGACTTTAAAAAGGGAGTGTATGTAGCTAAGCTGAAGCTCATCTTTAGAGGAAGACAGTGAGCAAGACATGAAATCCAGATGTTCACCTGTGGTGCCATGCACCTGCAGGCGGTCATTTAAGAACAGTGGCTTGTACAGAGATTGGGAATCCCAGCCATCTATAAAGTCTCTTCATGATAGCTATCATATGCAACGCGACACCAAAGGCAAGTCCTGTTGCAAAGAGCTCCTAAGTTCTCCAGATAATGAGATGGCAAAATATGGAGGAAGTAAGGTGATTGTAACTCGCAAAATGAGCCACAGTTATGGCCCATTTGCAGCTTACCCACCGCCAGGCATTGCACAAACATTGACCCAGAAACGTGTTTTAGAGCAAAGCTGTTTTGCAGCTTTGTTGATTTTTATAGGGAATTCTTCCCATATGTCAGGGGATGCTTTTCCATGGATCTAAAGTGACTAAAACTCCAGTAGCTCATGGAAGAACTACCTGGCACTGAATCGTGTGTGCTGGGCATCTCGTTTCTGTGGCTAGATCTTGTTTTTAAAATATTCCTTCTCCTTATCAGGAGGAGCATTTGGTGTCCTTGATCCGAGTAGCGCTCTGGTGATGGTGTAATTGTTTTTTCCTGTAAAGACAGGTGTACAGAAGCTTAGCTGCAGGTTCTTTCGTCACTTAGACATAGGACACATGAAGGGCACCCCATCTCCCCAACTTCTTAATTTTAGTTTTGTTTCTTAAACCATGATCACTAACTTTTGTTAACCACAAAACAAATAGAATGCCTGTGTAAGTAGGGAAAACTCAAGAGGAACAAAAGACAGATATTGTCCTTTTTAATGATAGACAATTTGTCAATGTAAGTGGTTTTACCAAGAAATGGGCACTCTTTGAGCAGTCTGGCCATGAAGCCTCCTGTGTTACAGACCAGGGCATCACCATCTTCACCCCTGTAACCCATTGTGACCACCTGCCGTTGACTCGTCAAGTCAGTTTTCTGATTAGGTTAAAAGAGAAGTGGAAAACCATGAATTTTGGGCAGGTAGTTTGCAAACAGCTTTGGAAGGAAAGGCCAGTTCAGGTGTTCACACACAGCTCCTTTGCTGTTGCTTTAGTAAGTAGTTTAATTTGGGATGAAACTCCTGAGTTTTTACTCCCTGTGGAGAACAGGCAAGCATGTCACAGAGGTTACTAGCCTGGCCACTCTGAAGAGGCATTAATCATTATTTAGCTGGAGAGGGCACGTTTCATTTGTTATTACAAACAGACTGGGTCAGGAAAACGCCATTATCTGTAGGTGAAGATTAAATCAGTAGAGATTTAATATGATGTACAACCAAATGGCAGGTTGTAAAAAAAAAAACCAAAAAAACAAAAAAAACCAAACCAAACCAAAAAAAGGCAACCAAGCTGAAGAAGCTGACCAAACAGCCCCTCTTCCCCTGCCTGCTCCTCCCTGGGACAGCTTCCAGAAGCAAGGTGCTGGTGCGGGCTGGAGGCCGGTTCCCGTGTCCTTTGCATTGGTGAGAGGCTCGTTTCTGATTGTGGCCGTCGCAGGGTGACCCCTTCCTCTCCTATTGAGCATACGCTCAAAACCAGTCTTTGCACAAATAATACTGCTGCTGTTATTTCTGATATTTAGAGGGCTGCTACTTCTGCACCAAACTTTGGGAGCTTGTTTGGGTTCTCTGATCTTAACGTGATTTATTCTTCAATCCTGAAAGGTTCAATTAAGCAACTCACTCAGACTTCTGTTGTACCCGCATTGCCTCGGGAGCCAGTCCGCCTGGCTGGGAAATCTCACATTGTGGTTTACGCTGTACGAAATAAAGGATTGAAGAGTTTGAACCTTCTTTTGTCATGAAAGCTCTGCTACCTGTGGTTCTTGCCATGCGACTCAGTGATTTTGCACTTTCGTTTAAAAACAGTGATGCCAGAATGAAGCTGTCTGGTTTAATGAATTCTTACTTGATCTCCATGTTTAGATTCACTAATCGTTGTGCTTTCTGTTGATTGCCAACTAATCTGGTGGTGTCTTTTTCCTCGATTTTTAAATTGGTTCTAACTTTCACTTTTGCTCTGTCCTTTCCTCCTTTAAATAGTTTTTCTTACCTCTTGCTGCAAGAATGTCTGAGGAGTCTTACTTTGAATCTAAAACAGAGGAGTCAAACAGTGCAGAGATGTCATGTCAGATCACAGCAACAAGTAACGGGGAGGTAGCTGGCATGAACCAAAGTCTGAAGGCCTTGATGATGACGGGCTTTGGGGATATCTTCTCTCTGAACCAAGCAGGATCTGTCCTGCATTCTGGAATGCAGATAAACATGCAAGCCAAAAAGAATTCTTCTAAAACCACCTCTATGAGAAAAGGAAAGAAAATCAACATGGCTTTGGGTTTCGGTGAATTCGACTGGTCAGATGACGATGATGATGATGATGATGATTTTGATGACACAGATGATAGCAGCGAATGAAATCAGTTATAGAGTTAACCCTGAAATCGGTTTTAGCAAAGCAAAACAATAAAGTTTTAGAACAAGAATCCTGTCAGTTTGGTCTGTTTAAATCCTGTAAAAGAAAAAAAAAAAAAAGTGAGACGTTTTCCAGGCTGAGCATGTTTGTGTGTAGAAAGACGTGTTGTTTTTGTTTAGATTGTGCTGACTTATTTCTGCTTTGATAAAATTTGGAACTAAACTTTCCAAACTAATTGAGATTATTATTATTATAAGAACTGTGATTATATCTATAATTCTTGATGCCTGATTACAGAAGCTATGGCTTGATAAACTTAAGATCGTAAAACATTGGGAGAAACTTCAATGCCTTTAATGCCATTAATGTACTTCAAATTTTTCTTTTGTGTTTTTTGTCATTTCCCTTACCCCTTTAATTGTCAATCATATGAATATACTTGTACTTCCAGATTTGCTATTCTCTACAATCCATTCTTTCTTACTGTTGCAGTGAAGGGGTTTGCTGTGTTTCTAATTTAAAGCCTTTTTCAAGGCGGCATTGTGGGAAGTCACAAATACGTTTCTAGGAAGAGAGAAACTTGGTTGAGGGCAAGAGAGGGGTTAGTTAAATACGCAGTTTAAAAACTGAATAGCAGCAGAATCCAGATAATCCCTATTAGTAGATGATTTGTATAAATGTTCTTTTTTCCCCTCACGTATACGTGCGTGTGTATATAGTTCACTCTAGCAAAGCGAACTGCAATCAGACCTCTGCATCTGTTATCAGATATTGTGATCTAGAAGCTAATTTTCAGTTATGTTGATGTAAATCCAGGAAGCCTCATTAACTTCGATGGACTTACTCTTGTACCTGAGAGTAAAAAGCGGTGTTAGTAAATTTTGATTCTGTTGCATTTCCTAAACCGTGTGTGTTACCCTTATGAAAGGACAAGGAGAAGCCACAATGACATTTCAGCTTGGGCCCTACTACTGTGGCTTATGTGAAATTCTCTGTGATGGCGATAATGTGAGGAATATTTACTAGTCTCTGCGTACCTATTTTTTGCAGCTAGATAACTTTTAAAGTATTGCCGCTGCTGTTATGACTTACCATACAACTCAGTGTGTAACAATCTGCTGCAATAATTGCCTGCCAGGCACTTATGTTGAGAGCAGCGAGTACGTTTCTCCTGATGACCCCTTTAGTGGTGATGCAGAAGGAGGGAGGGAAACCAGTGCGAACACAAATGCAGGTTAGAAAGGAAGATGTAAAATACTTGCCCAAGGAAGAAGGGCAGCATTTCAAAAGAAAAATGTTACTGTCTAGTTCAAGCTGTAGTGGGAATAAGTCATCAAAATTCCATTCTCAATTACTGGAGGGGTTTCTTTTATGAAAACTTCTGTTTTTGAGTGGCTTCTTTAATTATAGGCTTGCCTGTTGCACAGCTCTAACCTACATATTATGGTGAGTGTTTTTGTAGATAGCTTAGAGAAAAATGGATACATTAGATAACAGCAGGCCTGAAATCATTACATGTTCACTCAACAAAAGAGAAAGTTCTTTGAAGGAGTTTTTCTGGAGTGACGAGTGGGCACCCCTTCGGGTTGTGAGAGAGAATTGTTTTATCCTTAAGCATCAGCACTGGTCTGGTAACCTGCAAGGCAGCGAGTGCTGCGCTTCGAGCTAGCCTACTCTGCTCAACCTGCACAGGATTAGACCCTCCAAGATGCTTAATTTCTGTAGGGTATCATTCCACATACCACCTTCTTCCTAGCAGTTGCAAATGCATTGGCTTGAAGTTAATCCTCTTGTATCAGGAAGCTTTTCTCATGACAGAATTGTAATTTAAATGATGTAGTAAGTTTATGGAGTATCCCAAGGAGAAACTTGTTCCTTTGGCACAGGTAGGGATGGCTTCTTAGGTCCATCAAAGCACCGTGATTTTAGGGAGAAAAAGGGACATTGAACGGCAAATAATTAAATGGAAATAAGAGCAGATAGGCTGTTTCCGATGCAGATTTGTACTATTTTTGTAAGTCTATGTCTGCTAACACCTGCAGCAATGATACTGTTTTTGTAACTGCCACTTTGCACCCAGGAAAATTTGATGGATTTGTGTAATCTAATATGTGCACTTTAGATCTTAGGATGTGTGTCATTGTGCATAAATTACTTTACCACATAAGCAGTGTAGGGTTGTACAGCTTTAACTGAAAATGAAATTCAGTTCAGTACATTTAGTACTCAAAAAAACCAAAAAATCTGTCCCTAGCATTGATGTTTTGCGCTTTTTCAGCATCTGACAATCTCAGAGC